>NC_136415.1:180460178-181660178 GCF_051521515.1 Lactuca serriola
TAAATTCAAGCATTATGAACCACTTTTATGCTATTCAAACAATTATGAACTCCCCCTCAAAATCATATCGATCTTCCAAGTCAATCATGAAAAGCATTCACTTATACCATAATCATCAAAAAGCATTATGTAACAAATCGAAAACCTGATTCTCAACCTAACTTAATCAAGAAGAACTAAAGTTGATTCAATCAAAGCATATAGTCGTGAAACAAAAAAAAAAAAACTTCCTGAACATCAGCCCCAAAAATGTCAACTTTTCGTCAGTGTAACAAGAACTATCAAACTTCTAAAAGTATATGGATTTTGAAAGATACATTTCAAAATATTTAATGTCATTGTTTGTCAATAAAATGTCTAATTTTATGCACTAATATTTTATATAATTAATATTACTATGTTTGTTTAACTATTTGTTAAATTTAAATAAAAATAATAATGTTTTTCTCGAAATTCTGGAATTGTTCTTGAAATTCCATAGTTTTTTTTTCCTGAAATCCGAAATTTTAGTTACAAATCTGGAATCTAATTCCAAAATCAGTAGTAAACAAAATATTTTTTCTTAATCCGGAATGGGTATTCCAGACAAAATGATTAGTTTTGCTATTTTTATTTATTTTTAAGTTATTTTCTTCTTATACACATTAAAATCATTAGAATGTAGATATTTTTACATTATTTTCATGTTTCTTCCTTAGGATTTTATGTGGAAAAGTCTCATTTTTTAGGACATATTTTGATAAAGTCCTAAAGGTTTTTTTTTAACAGAAAAGTTTCATTATATTGAGAAAATCACATAATTTCTCATTTTCTGTTCAAATATAAAAAATGATTTTTTTTAGTTTGTGCAAAATGTTAAATAATTTGGACTTTCAAAAAAACTTTTAGAAATTAATTAAATTTTTTTCTAAAATAATACTCACTCCGTCTCAAAATACCCCTCATTATTACTTAACCAACTAAACATTTAATAGAACATTAAATGCAAAGTAAGGATAAAACTATCATTTTATTGTATGAAGTTAGTAGTAATTAATACTTTTTTAATATGTTTTTTTTTTTTTTTTTTTTTTTGTCTTTAAACAATAATTTTGGAACGGTGGGATTAAGATTTTTTTTTGCTTCACAAAGCAACAAAGGCATGAAACAAGTACCAGGCCATGGATGCAGATACGAAGCAAATTTGGTCACGAAGCAGTTTAATTTCAACCAATACAAAGCCTCGGACCTTTAACATCAATCAAAATCAAAACCATTAATAGTTATCCGGACAACCTACAACTTCAATCAATTTTGACTTTTGTGGTTTGACCTTTCATTGACAATTCACTGTAGCAATTCATCCAAATTTCATGTTGCTATCGAGTTGACCAAAAAATAACAAACCACAACGAATCATGAGATGCCTTTGTATAAACCATTACACACACCATCATGAATCGATTTTGACTAGATTAGCTTTGACTTTTCTTTTGCTCATGAAGAATAGTAGATACGCACCATTTTGAGCTAGCTATTGATTTTGACAAAACTTGAACAATCATGAAGCATCTAAACCATATAAATTACATATGGATACATATATATTTTGGGTCCAGAACAAAAGAAAAATAAGGCTTTAAAATAAATAAATGTCATCAATTTTTTTTATAATAACTCAAAAAATAGGGTCAGAACAAAAGAAAAAGATGGGCTTTAAAATTCATAAATGTTATCAAATTTTTTTTTATAATAATTCAATAATAAAAAGAAAATTTCAATGTATTATATTCTAAATATAATAATTTCCATAAAAAATTTGGATCTTTTAAAAGATGAAAATCTAATATCAAAATCTTCCTTGAATTCTAATTCTACGGACTAAAATCAAATTCAGATCAGTTGCCAATAATTTCACATAAGTGAATACAAATTCATTCAACCTGACATCAGAAGCATCATAATTCATCCTTTAACCTTTAATTTCACTGTTTAGGGGGTGTTTGGATAGAAAAAAAAAAAAGATGTTTATTGCTTATTCCCACAATAAGCTAATTTAAGTGTTTGGATAAAATTCAGTTTATTAGGCTAAATAAGCTAATTTTAATAAACATTCCTTTCCATGCTTATTGCTTATACCACAAATAAGCTATAAACAATAAGGTAAAAATCTAATCCAAACACCCAGCTTCAATGACCATTTCCAAATAGATCAAACAATAATTTATAACATCTGAAACCTTTTTTTGAGCTTATCGGAACTAAGAACGCAAAAGTCAACTACACTTTTTGACCAAGAACCAAAATTGCTTTAATAAGACTCTTTCTACGGAACTAACGCGTTAGAAACATCAAAACTTCAAATGCTTCATATTTATCATTGATTTAACCAGAATTTGCTAATACACAGTCCAATTTATCAACCGATTCATTAAATCAATCATTGCCACATCCAAATCAGATTGAGCAATGAGAAAAACCGATGTAACGAAGAAGAAACAGATTCTATTATTCTAATAGCGTACAAGAAAGATACGACGCAGAAAAATTAACGATGAACAAGATTCATGAAGAATTAGAATCAAATAACTGGTCAAACAATTTGAGATCGAGAGTAGATAACGTGAACGAGCTGATGTCGTGAATCGGATTGAACGAAGTAGTACAGGTCGATGAACAGTAACATATATTATGTTTGGGGCCAAAGAAAAGTAAATTAGGCCGGACCAATAATTGAAAGGAATCAGGCCCGATCAATCAAAAATGATAAATACTAGTAATATGCAAATAATAACATGATTTTATAAAATTGGAAAAATGATTTACAATGGTAATCATAATCATCGTTTACGTTTGTTCATATTTATGTATTTATTTTTTATATATTTAACTATTTAATTTGTTAAACGTGTTCACATATTACAATTGTTACCGGATATCTCAAGTAATAATAATAACATGTAACCATATTTAACAAGCTAAATTGTTAAATGTGTACAAAAAAACAAAAATTGTCTAAAATGGCAACAAAATAAAAAGTTAATTACTCTCATAAATCATTTTTCCCATTTTTAATAATGATTTCATTTTTCATATTGGTTAAAATTATTTTTCCAAAGGTTAGTTTTAAAGTATCCATAATGATTGATTACTTATCTCATTTATAGTCTTTTAGTTTTGACAAATCAATTTTTATTAATTTATTTTTAGTAAAAATTTATTATCATAAATATTATTTAAAAATTGATCAATTTTAAACTCTAATTTTTAATTAATAAATATTTTGTTGTGACATATTTTATATGGCATTTTATATTTTTTTTCTTTTGTTTGTAAGCATATGCAATATTTTTTAAAGTAAATAGTATCTAACAATAACATTAAATAAATTAAATATGTAATAATAAGTATGGAGGGTTGTTAGATGTCATTTTATGCATCTTTTAAGGTAGTTTTCATTATCATTTAGAATCATAGTTTGTACATTTACATGTCATTTATTTAAATTATGTTCAGGTCATGTATTCTATTAAAACTCTCGTACTGCTCATGTTTTTTTTATGTCAATTTCAAATAGTTCGAGTGGAGTAGTGCTTTGGGAGCAATTTGATGCACGTTTGGAGCTTAAAATGGAGTAATAACTAAGGAAGGATGTTGAGGAATGGTCAAGAAGAGATTGGAAGGAAAAATGACAATAAAAAGGCACAAAATTCAATACATGCGATCGCATGTCTTGTCCACGCAATCGCAGCTTTGTGCATGTGATCGTATGTTTGGCTCGCAGCTTGACTTCGAAGATTTTTCGTGCAAAAAATATAGATGGATGAAAAAATGGTCTTTATGCAATTGCAACTACTCTTTATGTGATCGCAACTTTGCCAAAATGTCTCAAACAACAACGTACTTCATTTAGTTGGTCCGAGACACGTTTTCTTCAATAATTGTGATCGCAACTTTGATACATGTGATCACATGAACGTCGTTTTAGCTGTTGGATGTATAAATAGACCCACATAACCTTCCAGTAACTCAAATAGGCTATTCCTGACGACGAATGGACGATTCCAGACAACGAAAACCACTTCAGAAGACGATTTTGGATCCTTTCAATGACTTTTGAAGATCTGAAGACTATGAATCATCTTACACATTTAGTGTAACACCCAAAGTCAGGAAGGCCAAGAAAGGAAAGGAAACCCTAAGTTTAAGGGACGACTCGTCGAGTCCAAGGAGGAACTCGGCAAGTCCGAGCGGGATCCGGGTCAAGGGGTAAGTGACCGACTCGGCGAGTCGGTTAAGGAGACTCGGCGAGTCCGGTCTGAACGAGGAAAACCCTAAATCCAGGACTTGGAGCCTATTTAAACATCTCATTCTCTCCCCTAGGGTTCCTTTACTGCCTCTCTCACCCAGAACACCGAACCCTAAGCCCCATTGTTGCTCATTCAAGCTTCCAAGCCATTTTTGGGTGATTTGAAGGAAGAAGAAAGAGGGGAATCATTGAAGCTTCAAGGATTGGCCTTAGATCTGGAGTTTGTGGAACCTTTCTGAGTTATTGAAGGTATTAAGTTGTTTCCTTCATTTAGATCTACTCTAGTTGTGAGTTTTGGGGCTTTTAAAGCCATGTCTAGATATCCCTTTTGAGTTAGAAGCCAGATCTGAAGTTGCTACTTCGGATCTAAGCACATTTTGGCCTTGTGAAGCATAAAGTAATTGCCCTTGAGTTGATTATAGAGCCTCCTTGCCTTAAACCCTAGTTCATGGTGTATTTAGCCTAGATCTCCTTCTCCACACATAAAGTTTGCAACTTTACGTGAGGAATAGGCTTGGGAAGGGTAGATCTACAGTTTGGAGTCCATGCATGACTCAAAAGCCCTCTGCATGTATGAAGATCTGAATGGACTCGGCGAGTCCTTTGAGTGGACTCGGCGAGTAGCATGAAGATTAGGAGGAACTCGACGAGTGGGATGAACAGCTCATCGAGTCGGTTGAAGATTTCCTTGGACTCGGCGAGTCTGTTCCTGGACTCGGCGAGTCAGGTCGCGAAAACGCAAACCCTTCGACTTGAGACTCGAATCAGTGAGTCGAGTGGAGACTCGGTGAGTTGGACAAGCCAGGACTCAGAAATCGGTAGACTCGGCGAGTCATGGACTGACTCGACGAGTCGAGTCACGAATGGAAGGACTTAGAGCATATGAACTCGTCGAGTCAGTAGGTAGACTCGACGAGTAGGGTTGACCTGGAAGGTTGACTTTGACCAGGACTTTGACTTTGGCCAGGGTTGACTTGGTTGACTTTTGAGAAGTCGGTTAGGCTAAGTGTTGTATTAATATTGGTAGCTCGGGGAGCTAGCAGAGCAGCGGTTCAGAGAATTATGGGTCAGCATCCAGAAGGTTATCAGCAAGTTCAGTAGTTCGAGGTGAGTTTCCCTTTTATGTGATTGGGTCTACGGCCACAATGTCGGCCCATGTAGTTATGAGTAGAAGACCCGGGGGTTAGCCCTAGGCACGGTATGCTAGTATGATATTCAGGACGAGGTCCAATGATAGCGGGCGGATGCCCAAGGAATGGTTTATATGACAGTTATACTTGTTGTCTGTGTGATACATGTATGTGCCTGGAAGGAGGTGAGTGTGGGCGAGGTCTCGTACCTCACCAATAGCAGAGTGTGGATGGCGTTCCACATCTCATTAGCAGCAGAATAGGGGCGAGGCCCAAGTTAGGGAATGAGTGAGTGTGGGCTGGGCCCGTATCTCACTATCAGCAAGAGCATGGACAAGGTTCCATGACTCATCAGTAGCAGGACAAGGGCGAGGCCCAGGATAGGCGAGGCCTTAGGACAGGATCCGTTAGCATGAGTTTAGTTTATGAGTTGCGATATGTTTATGTGCTATTATATGTTAGCGGGCGGGGCCCAGTGACAGGCGAGGCCTAAGTGAAACAGATCTGTATCCGAGCGGGGCTCGAAGCCAGGCGGGGCCTGGAGCGGCGGGGCCGTCGTAGCGGGCGAGGCTCGAGGTAGGGGGCGAGGCCCAGGATAGCAGGTGCGGCCCAGTATGTGCAGTATGTGGTTATGCATGGTATGTGGTAGGGTGGGGAACTCACTAAGCTTCGTGCTTACGGTTTTCAGTTTTGGTTTCAGGTACTTCCGGTAGCGGAGGGAAGAGCTCGGGGTGATCGCATGACACACACCATAGACTAGACAACCTAGGAATGTTTTACTCTGATAACGAACATGTGTTTTGGAAATTAATACTCTGATTATGTTCTGGATTGATGATTTTACTTTAAGTAATGTTTTATTAAAAGAAATTTTTAGTCTTGAATTTTGGGACGTTACAAGTTGGTATCAGAGCCTTGGTTTGAGGGATTCGGACATACCCTCGGGTGTGTCTGAACTCAAACTAAGGGATTGGATAAAAGTTTTCAAAATGAAAAGACAAGTTTTGTAAAAAGAGTTTTAGAAATGAAACAGTTTTAGAAAAGAGAAAAGAATTCAGAAAGAAAAGAATTTTGATAAGAGAAAAGGGTGTGGTGCATGCAATCAGCCGAGCTCAAGTAAGTACCCCAAAATACCCATACAAGTCTATGTTATGATTATCAGTTAGTAGAACAACATGCTAGATTAGGACTAAGGATCTAGGGAGGATGCCTTATGTGCCTGTTATATGTGCTTTGAACTGCATGATAGTGCTGATTAGACAGTAGTAGGATAGCATGTTTAGGTTATGCCTGAGTTTATGAGTTTGTGTTGCATGCTAGTTCAGATTCTTGCTATGAGATTATGATTGATTGAGTATGTTATGGTTAGATTTTCCCTTGTCTGAATGTTGCTTGCTTTGTGCATGGTGGGTTTTTGAGTGATGGGAGTTAGCCATTAGGTGAATACGTTACGTCACATGTGATCAGGTTTGAATAATCTCAGAGTGCTGGATTTGGCCCTATTCCGCAGCTCTCGTTTGAGTCTAACCGTTGTAGGGACGAGTCTTTTACTCGAAGGATTATCTGAGCCTCGTCACATGTGATGGTATCCATGTAATGGCTAATTGGCATCACAAGGAGACCTTCAGCAGCTGAGGACTGGTTTGAGTTGAGTCAGAGGTTTCCCTAGGGTAAGCCTAAGATGAGGTAGTGTTGGGAGCAGTAGTAGTGGAAAAGGGACCTGGTGGAGTCGAAGCAGTTCTTGAGGAAAGTACGGATAGATGTGGAAGGTAGTATGGGCCCGTACTACTGAAAGTAGAGGATCCGTACTTGATTCGAGAAAGGCCGAGGCGAGACCGGGGAACTTGTAGTGTGTGTATGATCCCTTAGCAGTGATGAGTGTTATGATGGTATTGCGATATGTTTTCAGCATGGTGACGTTGCGAGAGAGACCAGTGGGCGAATCAGGCGCCGAAGAGGGATCAGGCTCGGGTTCAGTAGCCGAGCAGCTCGAGGAGCAGATGAGGGAGTTGATATAAGCTGAGGCTATGCGCAGCATACTAGACCAGACTCCTGTGATCTTTGGCACGGTCAAGGAGGGTATACTGGAGATGTTGGATGAGAGGCTGGGAGCCTTCCGTACCGAGATGATGGCTTTGATGGGAGCGCGTACCTTGACATTTCGAGAGTTCAGGGCTTGCGGGGCACCAGATTATCATTGGGCTAGGGACCCCATCACTAGCAGCAGATGGTTGGCTGATGTTGCTAACGCATTCCGTACGAGCCGGTGTCCTGAGGGGGACAAGGTCAGACTCGCTTCCTGTCTTCTGAAGGACAGAGCGAGGGATTGGTGGGGGGAGATTGGTCATGCTTTGGGGGATGATGTCGCGTTGGACGCGATGACTTGGAGCGATTTCTCGGCCAGGTTCAGGGCGGAGTTTTCGCCAATTATTGAGGTACAACAGTTGGCACGGGAGTATCAGGATTTGATGCAGACCACTGAGACTGTGGCGGAGATCACCGCCAAGTTCAGGGAGAGGGCTCTTCTTGTACCGCAGTATGTCACGGATGAGTAGATGAAGAAGGCCTGGTATCACGAGATGTTGAGGGCTGACATCAGGGAGTTCGTGAGCAGGTCCGGCTGTAAGACGCTGTAAGATATGATTTCTCGGGCCAGAGAGAGGGAAATTGATTTGGAGCATATCCGAAAGAGGAAGCCGGATGAGGTTCGGGTGGCTGCGAGTTCGGAAAAAAGGCCTAATGGATCGGATTCGAGATTGAGGGATTATCAGGACCGCAGCCGATGCGGGAAGTGTGGCAGGGCGCACGGGGGCGCGTGCAGGGGTGGTAGCGGCGGTGAGTCTAGCTGCTTCAAGTGCGGTCGGACTGGTCATTTTAGCAGGGATTGTACTGTTACCATCACTCAGGGATCTGACTTGATATGTTTTCACTGCAATCAGTGGGGCCACAAGAAGGCCCAGTGCCCCAGTTTGTTTTCAGCAGGATGGGTGATGACACCTGCCCCTGCAACTTTGAGGATCACAGATGGCCATCAGGGCCGTGCAGAGGCGCCTGCGGTAGGAGGCAGGGATTTTCAGATGACTACCTTGGAGGCACGAGCAGCACCAGACGTTGCAGGTATGCGATTTCCCTTTTCAGTTCTTTTATTTGTGCATGATTATATTGTTATGGTTCTGCATCATTATCGGTATGAGTATTTTATTTTTGAGCGGCTTGATTGTGATCGAGTTATATGACATCTGCATACCTTAGATATTTGAATGGTAGTTAGGGGATGTGCTCTATTGGAGAAGGTTTCATAGGATGCAGTAACTGTAGCATGCCTGGGAGGGACTTGGTATGTATCGCTAGATCGGAGTTGTATAGTTTTAGAGATGGATTGGTTAGATCCCTAGCTATGGTAAGCTTGGGTTCCTCAGCAGATTGATTATGGAAAGGTAGCAAGGATTGAGATTTCTTCTCGAGCATTGAGCAGCAAGGGGTAAGCAGGATCGAAGTGGGGGAGAATCCTCCGAGTGTACAAGGGTAAGAGCACGCAAATCCAGAATGAGTGCACGATCTCTGAGAGGGAAAAGAAGTAGCATAGCGTATGATGGATTGAGGAGTTCAGGGTTGGGAGTTTGAGAAACTCCCCATCACCTAGTGCGTGTATTGGTGATGGTTAGTATGTGGTTGGGAATTCAGGTTGGGGGATCGCCTGTAGGACTCGAGTGAGTCAGAAGGAGGATCTTGAGAACTGATAGCATGGGGTGCTTTCGTATTAACAGTCAGTGGTAGAAAGTGTTGTAAGACTACGGGGCAATCGTAGCATTCACTAGCAGTCAGTGGAGGAAAGTTTTGTAAGACTACAGGGCGGACGTAGCATTCACTAGCAGTCAGTGGTAGAAAGTGTTGTAAGACTACGGGGCAGCCGTAGCATTCACTAGCAGTCAGTGATGGAAGGTGATGTAAGACTGCGGGTAAGCCGTAGCATTCCATAGTAGCTTCGTTAGCGGAGTTAGGGTGAGGCCCTTATCTCCTAGTGATTAGATAGGGATCAGGAATGGGTAGTGGATGAGAATGATAAGGAGTTTTCCTGTATAGCCCTAGAGAGGTGAGACCTTGGGAGAGGCCGCTCCAGGATATAGTTGGGTGAGACCCGTGGGCGAGGCTCGTGAGTTTTAGCAGCACAGGTGGGACCTGGTAAGGACCTTAGTGTCAAGATAGGGGATTGAGGATCCCAGGATTGTAGTGCATGAATGGCATGATAGATTGAGCAGTTATAGGTGGTCGAAGTTTCTTCGAAAGTTGCTGCGAGCGACTAGGCGTTGTGTTGGGTCTAACGACCGGTGGGAGCCGGTAATCCAGATATTGATAGATTGGTAAGGACCAGGGTGGTCTCAGTTCATCTGGAAAGCAGACAAGGAATAGCAGAAATTTTCAGTCAGTAGCAGTACGGGTAAGCAGTCTATGGTGGAATTCAGTTAGTTGATCGTGGGGTGCTCGACACCAAATTATAGTAGGAAGAAACGCCCAGTGGATACTAGCGATAATGACCCGTACAGGAGGGTGCGGGAGTAATGGATTTGGTGAAGATAGGATCTTCACAGTGATAGAGGAAACAGTTGGTAATGGAGCATTGCCTTGGGAAGGCAAGGAAATCGCGTAAGGAAAGAAGGGGTGAACCCTTATGGGTTCAGTGTAGTACTCGGAGAGTACCAGAAGGATTGTCGGTTGAGTAAGTTGTGTTTCCAGAATGTTTAGGGTCAGGGTTGACCCGAGATTATTATCCTCAAGGATTAATGTTAGTTGGAATGACCGGGCGAAAGACCAGCGAAGATAGGCAACTGGTGTTGGATCAATTAGTAGAGTATTGAAAGCAGATCGCAGGCAGTGGGCATAGCAAACTTCGAGGATGAAGTTTAGTTTAAGTGGGGGAGAGTTGTAACACCCAAAGTCAGGAAGGCCAAGAAAGGAAAGGAAACCCTAAGTTTAAGGGATGACTCGTCGAGTCCGAGCGGGATCCGGGTCAAGGGGTAAGTGACCGACTCAGCAAGTCGGCTAAGGAGACTCGGCGAGTCCGGTCTGAACGAGGAAAACCCTAAATCCGGGACTTGGAGCCTATTTAAACGTCTCATTCTCTCCCCTAGGGTTCCTTTACTGCCTCTCTCACCCAGAACACCGAACCCTAAGCCCCATTGTTGCTCATTCAAGCTTCCAAGCCATTTTTGGGTGATTTGAAGGAAGAAGAAAGAGGGGAATCATTGAAGCTTCAAGGATTGGCCTTAGATCTGGAGTTTGTGGAACCTTTCTGAGTTATTGAAGGTATTAAGTCGTTTCCTTCATTTAGATCTATTCTAGTTGTGAGTTTTGGGGCTTTTTAAGACATTTCTAGATATCCCTTTTGAGTTAGAAGCCAGATCTGAAGTTGCTACTTCGGATCTAAGCACATTTTAGCCTTGTGAAGCATAAAGTAACTGCCCTTGAGTTGATTATAGAGTCTACTTGCCTTAAACCCTAGTTCATGGTGTATTAGCCTAGATCTCCTTCTCTACACGTAAAGTTTGCAACTTTACGTGAGGAATAGGCTTGGGAAGGGTAGATCTACAGTTTGGAGTCCATGCATGACTCAAAAGCCCTCTGCATGTATGAAGATCTGAATGGACTCGGCGAGTCCTTTGAGTGGACTCGGCGAGTAGCATGAAGATTAGGAGGAACTCAACGAGTGGGATGAACAGCTCGTCGAGTCGGTTGAAGATTTCCTTGGACTCGGCGAGTCTGTTCTTGGACTCGGCGAGTCAGGTCGCGAAACCCCAAACCCTTCAAGTTGAGACTCGAATCAGTGAGTCGAGTGGAGACTCGGTGAGTTGGACAGGTCAGGACTCGGAAATCGGTAGACTCGGCGAGTCATGGACTGACTCGGCGAGTCGAGTCGCGAATGGAAGGACTTTGAGCATATGAACTCGTCGAGTCAGTAGGTAGACTTGGCGAGTAGGGTTGACCTGGAAGGTTGACTTTGACCAGGACTTTGACTTTGGACAGGGTTGACTTGGTTGACTTTTGAGAAGTCGGTTAGGCTAAGTGTTGTATTAATATTGGTAGCTCGGGGAGCTAGTGGTGAAGCGGTTCAGAGAATTATGGGTCAGCATCCAGAAGGTTATCAACAAGTTCAGTAGTTCGAGGTGAGTTTCCTTTTTATGTGAATGGGTCTACGGCCACAATGTCGGCCCATGTAGTTATGAGTAGAAGACCCGGGGTTAGCCCTAGGCACGGTATGCTAGTATGATATTCAGGACGAGGTCCAATGATAGCGGGCGGATGCCCAAGGAATGGTTTATATGACAGTTATACTTGTTGTCTGTGTGATACATGTATGTGCCTGGAAAGAGGTGAGTGTGGGCGAGGTCCTATACCTCACCAATAGCAGAGTGTGGATGGCGTTCCACATCTCATTAGCAGCAGAACTGGGGCGAGGCCCAAGTTAGGGAAGGAGTGAGTGTGGGCTGGGCCCGTATCTCACTATCAGCAAGAGCATGGACAAGGTTCCATGACTCATCAGTAGCAGGACAAGGGCGAGGCCCAGGATAGGCGAGGCCTTAGGACAGGATCCGTTAGCATGAGTTTAGTTTATGAGTTGCGATATGTTTATGTGCTATTATATGTTAGCGGGCGGGGCCCAGTGACAGGCGAGGCCTAAGTGAAACAGATCTGTATCCGAGCAGGGCTCGAAGCCAGGCGGGGCCTGGAGCGGCGGGGCCGTCGTAGCGGGCGAGGCCCAGGATAGCGGGTGTGGCCCAGTATGTGCAGTATGTGGTTATGCATGGTATGTGGTAGGGTGGGGAACTCACTAAGCTTCGTGCTTACGGTTTTCAGTTTTGGTTTCAGATACTTCCAGTAGCGGAGGGAAGAGCTCGGGGTGATCGCATGGCACACACCATAGACTAGACAGCCTGGGAGTGTTTTACTCTGATAACCAACATGTGTTTTGGAAATTAATACTCTGATTATGTTCTGGATTGATGATTTTACTTTAAGTAATGTTTTATTAAAAGAAATTTTTAGTCTTGAATTTTGGGACGTTACATTTAGTTTAGAAGATTAATCAGTAAATGTTTCTTTTATCCAGTTTAGTTTTGTTTTTGGCCTTATCTGGCTAAACCTTAGTTTTCAGTTCCGCATAGACTAGTACTTTTCATGTGATTAATATTCAAATCTAATTTTCATTTTGTGTTTCTATCTAGAATTTTCAGTTTTGAGCTTAATGAATGTTTGGTTTTAAATTCTTGTTAGTCTGATCACCTAGCTAGGGTTTTATCATTTCAGTTAATCAGTTAATAAAATTCGTAATTATGTTTGTCAACCGGTAAAAGTAACAAGTATCAGATTGGTTCCGTTTTGGGATTTAACTTTGATATAAACTATAAAACAACACACCTTTACACTTTCGAGCTTGTGAGTAGTATTGGGTATTGTTGGGAATTTTGCAAAGAACTTAATGCATTTTTTCTGATTTAGTTAAGAGCTTGTTTAATTGAACCGTAAAAAGTTATGGTTAATTTAAAGAGCTTGTTTTAATTAACTAGTTTAGGTAAAAGACATTATACTATAGTTTGTTAGTTTTTCTCAGTACCATCTTAGATAGAACAGGTTCTGAATAACTAGATGTGAACTGATTGCATGATTAGGAAAGTCGTAACAGAACTGAAATCATTTTTAATATTGATTTTTGTTTAATTTTAATATCACTGCAAATTTTAGTTTTTTTAGTTTAATTTAAAAAAAACCCCTTTTATATTTAAGTTTTGACAAGAATGTGTCTGATGCAAAAAGACATTGACTTTTAGGCTGTGTCCTTGAGGATTCGTCCCTGCTTTCATGTGCTATATTTTTAGTGCAACCAGTAGTGATGAATTTAATTGTTTAAATCGAGTGCGATAACCGGTCCTAAAAAATTGGCGCCATTGCCGGGGGCACAATGCATTATAATAGTTTTATGCCAAAAAAAAATTCGTTCAGGTACTCCTCTAGCTTTTGATCTAAAAATCAAGAGAACTGCAAGAAAACAGAAGAACAAAGTAGCAAGAAAGAAACGATCAGCTGGTCTCTTTGGTTCATCATCTTCCTTACCTCCAAAAAACATCACACCACAAGGCACTCCCTTATGGAACGAATCAGATCCGTTTTTACTGAAAGTTCCCCCATATTCTCCTCAAAACAGCCTTTATAAAACATATTCCGCACCCTCTTCCATTAAATCTGAAACCATAGAATCTTCAGAATCAAATATGAAGAATTAGACATGAGTGGAGACGAAGCACGAAAGACTCTAAGAGAGTGGGCCACTCAAGAAGTCAATCAGTAGGCCCTCTGCATCACCTTTCTAAAAGCCCAGAACCTCGAACTCAAATTTGGGCTGATTTATCTTCTTCCCACTTTTAGAGGATTGGAAAATGAAGATCCACATAAATTTCTCAAGGAATTTCATGTGGTATGTTCAGGAGTGAAGCCACATGTGTCACCAAAGATCAGATAAAGTAAAGGGCATTCTCCTTTTCGCTTCAAGATTCAGCAAGGGAATGGTTATATGAACTTCCATCTGATTCAATTTCCACTTGGATAGAGCTCGCGAAGCTGTTCTTAGAGAAATATTTTCCATAAATGCAAGTCTCCAGTCTCAGAAGAGAAATCCTTGGGATCAAACAAGGAAAAAGAGAAGCTTTACACAGTTACTGAGAAAGATTCAAGAAGCTTCTGGTTCGGTGTCCACGACATAAGATAAGCGATTATCAACTTTATAATTGTTTTTGTGAAGGTCTGACACCCATGGAGAGCCGCCTAATAAAAGCTTCTATTGGTGGTTCCTTGGGTGATACGATACCAACTGAAATCAGAGAGTTGATCGAAAAGCTAGCGATTGAGTCTAAACATTCCGAAAATGAAGACGAGTGATATCCAAATCAAGCAAGGGGAGTCAAGGAAGTCAGCAATGCTCATCTAGAGTCCCAAATATCTGAACTGAGGAAGGCTGTTCTACTCCTGACAAAAGAAAAAATAGCTACAAAGAAACCATGTGGAATCTGCTTGAAGATGGAACATCCAACTGATATGTGTCCAATTTTGCTAGAGGATGTTGCTCCAGTCAAAGCTGTCAGAGGATACCAGCAAGAGAAGACTTATAATCAACCTCCAAACTATTATCAGAATAATTATCAGCCAAGACAGCAATTTCAGACACCACCGGGTTTTCAGCAGACAAACTTTTAGCAGAATTCTCATTTTCAGCCCAATTTTCAGAACCTGAGTTATCAACATCTATCTTCAAATCAACAACCCAGCAGTTCTAGGGTGGCCGTAGAAGATATAGTTGATAACTACTGGGTTATTGATTGAAGATATATGGTGGACTTAGATGCATTTTATGCATCTTTTAGGGTAGTTTTCATTATCATTTATGATCATATTTTGTACATTTGCATGTCATTTATTTAAATAATGTTCAGCTCATGTATTCTATTAGAACTCTCGTACTGTTCATGTATTTTTTTTATGTCAATTTCGGATAGTTCGAGTGGAGCAGTGCTTTGGAAGCAGTTGGATGTGCGTTTGGAGCTTAAAATGGAGTAATAACTAAGGAAGGATGTTAAGGAATGATCAATAATAGCTTGGAAGGAAGAATTACGATAAAAAACACACAAAACTCAATACATGCGATCAAGGTTGTCAAGTTCAGGATCTTACCTAGGATCATTTTTGGGTTTGCAAGATTGGGATCGTAAGATCAAAATCGAGATCCTAAGATCCCACAAAATAAAATATAATTTTAATTTATAATATTTAATCATGAAAAATATTTCAAACATTTAGTTTTTCGTTCAAAAGTTATAAAAACTTCAAAATACTAATCATAGGTCACAATAAAAAATGATAAATGGTAGATTGGTAAAGGGTAAAAGACATAAAATGGTAAAAAAAATTCATTTGCAAAAAAAAAATCAAGGGAGGGTAGGATCAGATCGAATCTTGATCCTACGATCCTACCTACGATCTTACGATCCTACCTGCGATCTTACCCCAAATACGATCCTTTTACGATCCGGATTGTAACACTGAAAATTTCAAAACAATTTTTCATTTAAAAATAATCGTTTAATTCTTAAAAACACTTTGCTTAAAATCTCATTCATAATCGAATTACAAAACATAATTCCATTTTCACTTGCGTAATAAACCAGGATCCTCAAAACATGACTCTTTCTCTGGTGTGTACAATCGAGCCGGTGTCGTCCCGTGATCCTGAGAGAAACCTAAAACACATAACACAAAACACTGTAAGCACGAAGCTTAGAGAGTTCCCCAAAATACCACACATAACACATATTAGCCACTCGAGGCTATAACTCTGTGGGTTCGTGGACCCTACGCTGTGAACCTTCCGGTTCTAACTCTGGGAACCTTCCGGTTCTAACTCTGTAAACATGCACAACATAAATCACATAGAAATAATGCAGTACAACACGTAACATACACAGCATACAAATACTCTGTCACATAACTCTGGTTACCTACTCAAGGTAAAGTATAGTGAGAAGACTCACCTGGAAATCAGAAAGCAATTATCTGTACATGCAAACCTCGGACTTGCCACCGCCTAACACATAAGGCAAATATCTCTAATTAGTACTCGAAGTCCCAACTCTAATTAACCGGCGATTACTCTTTCCCTCTCTAGTCAGGTAATGGGTAAAAGACCATTTTACCCCTCCCTGACCTCTATTACCTCTATTGACCAAAACTCCCAAAGTCAACATAAGACAACTCAAGTCAACGGTCAACACTGACCAGACTCGGCGAGTACACAAGAGTGACTCGGCGAGTCCATGCGGGTTCTCTAAATCCTTTTTAAACCTCTTAGACACGACGAGTTCCCTCTCCACTCGTCGAGTTACTCGGCAACGAAACGCGGGGCAACCCCGACTCGACTCATCGAGTTTACCTATGGACTCGACGAGTTGCTCCCATGACAACCCTCATATGACATTCTGAGGTCAGATCTGCTTCACCAAACCATAGATCTAACTCCCTCAAAGCCAATAACCATGAAAAGGTCGAACCTTGGGCACTCATGCAAGGTTCTAGAAGCTCATTTGGGTGAAACCCTCCATTACATAACAACCCTAGCTCAAAACTCCAAATAGAATGCATAAAGCAGGATGGAAGGGACTCTCTGGACCTCTTTGGGTCCAGATCTATGGCTTCACACTCAATGGGACACTATACTCCACAAATCAAGCCATAAAAGAAGCTAGAAAACCCTAAAATCACCAATCTTACCCAAAACAGAAAAGGGAGAACGATTTGATACCTCAATGGTGAAGATGCAAGCTCAAAAGCTCTGAATTGACACCCCCCTTGACCTCCCTTTGCTAGAAATGACTACTCTATTGCACAACCACCTCAAGAATGCTCCAAAATGACTCTTCTTCACTCTCTCAGCTCTCTGGTTCGATAGGAGTCTCTCAAAGGTGTAGGTGGCCGCCACTGAAGGCCATAAGGGCCTTTAAATAGGTCCCAAACCCAGACAATTAGGGTTTTCCTTGACAGCGCCGACTCGGCGAGTCCAGATACCCGACTCGTCGAGTACCATCATTAAACTGGTCCCCAAAACGCGATCCTACTCGACGAGTTGAGGCGTCAACTCGCCGAGTCTCCTCATTCCCCAATATAAAATACTCAAATTCCCATATCTGGATATCCGGATGTTACAATTCTCCCCCACTAGAATCAGACTTCGCCCTCAAAGTCTCACTCTGGAAACAACTCCGGATGCTGCTCACGCATCTCGCGCTCCGGCTCCCAAGTAAGCTCTGACCTCTTCCGGTATTGCCACTGGACCTGCACAAGAGGCACCTCTTTGTTCCTCAGAACCTTGATCTTTCGATCCCGAATAGCCACCGGTCTCTCAACGTAGTTCAGGCCCACATCCACCTGAATATCCTCTAATAGCACTACTGCCGACTCCTCGGCTATACACTTTCGCAGCTGCGACACATGAAAGTGTCATGGATCTGACCTAGCTCTGCAGGTAGCTCCAACCGGTAGGCTACCCTGCCTACCCTCGCGATCACCCGAAAAGGACCGATATATCGGGGCCCCAGCTTGCCCCTCTTCCTGAATCGGATCACTCCTTTCCAAGGAGAGACCTTCAGGAGTACAAAGTTACCGACCAAAAATTCAAGCTCGGACCGGCGCCTGTCCGCATAACTCTTCTGGCGAATCTGAGCGGTCAACAACCTCTACCTGACCTGTTGTATCTGCTCTGACGTCTGAAGCACGATCTCTGTACTTCCCATCACACGTTGCTCTACCTCTCCCCCGCAAATGGGGTCCAATACTCCCTTTCCTACAACAGCTCAAAGGGTGGCATACTGATGCACTAATGATGGCTGTTGTTGTAGGAAAACTCTGCCAAGGGCAAATACGAGCCACAATTCCTCCCCGAAATCTAATACACATGCCCGAAACATATCCTCGAGCATCTGAATCGTTCGCTCGCTCTGAAGTGTCCGCAGACATCACCATGGTAAACTCTAGCTCATTTCTCATATTCAAATTCGATACCGAGCACCAGGTCAGCTTTTGGCCCCACAGCTGAACCCCCAAAGGTCACACATAACATGATCCAAAACATCTCACTAACTTCCTCCCCGTGACCACTATCACGGCCTAGTGACACGCAAGTCACGAAATTCCCTTTTTCCTCATAAAAAAAATACAATCCAATCGAAGATCGACTAAGCTCTAACCTCTGGCGTCTGCTGCGCATATTCTCCCGCGCGCCTCGCTGACCCTCCCGACAGAGACGGAGACCCCAGTCTCGCCCCGGTTTAACCACTAGGCTCCAAAAACTCAACACTAGGGCTACTCAAGCCTAAAATTCTTCTGCATCATGCACTTATCGGAGAACACTCCATCATCACACTCTCTTGCCGTCTAGTGGGTACTATGGCTTCCCACAACATTATGACTGCCTCTGACTAGTGAGTACTACGGCTCCCCGTAGTATCACAACGCTAACTAACTAGTGAGTACTACGGCTCCCCGTAGTACCACGAATCCCTCCCTCTGACTTGTGAGTACTATGGCTCCCCGTAGCATCACAACACCCTCTGACTGGCAAATACTACGGCTCCCCGTAGCATCACGACTCTTTCTCTGACTTGTGAGTACCACGGCTCCCCGTAGCATCACAACACCCTCTGACTGGCGAATACTACAGCTCCCCGTAGCATCACGACTCTCTCTCTCTCTCTCTCTCTCTCTCTGACTTGTGAGTACTACGGCTCCCCGTAGCATCACAACACCCTCTGACTGGTGAATACTATGGCTCCCCGTAGCTTCACCCTATACTCTCATTCTCATTACAACGCCACATTATGTTCACTAACTCATGCACCGAAGACTACCATAGATAGTTACACACACGCTTGCCCCGATATGCATTACAGACTCTGGCGGCAACCACCATAACACATAACCTACCTCTACGGAGATCCACTTCCTTAAATAATCCCTCTTGATGACAATACACGAAGGGCTCCCACTGGAACCGTGGATACATGATACATCACTAGTCATCTTAAACCCAAGACTCTAAATAACTCTAAAATCGGGACGCTATATGCGGAAACCACGGAACACCCTAACAGAGCATCACAATGTCCTGCCTCTACCACTGATTCCCTTACTCCCAACACCATACACATACAACAATACATTTCCTCTGAATCCCATAATAATTTCCTATTTCACTCAATGCGCAACTTCAGTGCATCCAAAAACTCAATTGGAATACAAGGAAGGTGCTAACCCTTCAGAACACACTGATGATCCTCCGAAACCCTTTCCACTACTGCTCAAAATCCAAGCAAGAATACACATCCCAACCCAGGAGTTGGCTACTCGACAATCTTCTACCCATATTTCAACCCATAAGTTCTCAACTGCCCATACCATCATTACGAGTCTTCCACTTGAAACGACTCTGACCACCACCAGATTCCTGACCATTGACCACCCGCCGTGGGGACACCCATCCTTCTCTCAGACATATACCACATGCATTATCTCGCCCTACACCTTTCCTTGATCACCAATGACCCTGATCTCATGAATTCAAGCCGCAGGTTTCTGTATCCAACCCCTAACCGCTCTTGCACAAATCTCTGGTTCTCTCAATAAACCACCCGGTTCTCCCCCACTTAGGGTTCGAACCATCACTATCTGACACATCAACAACCTGACGAACTATTTTCACCAGCAATAACGCACCTGCCCCTGGAAAGTGCTATGCAACGCCCGATAATCCCCTTTAAGGAAATCAATCGATCTCATGACTCTGAACCTCAGATGAAATCCTCAAGAACTTCTCGTCACGACTGCCTCTAGTCGTTCCAAGTCTCGTACCAATCCAATACCAAACAACTCAACTGTCCAATAACATCACTGACTCATAGTCTGGACCACGAAATCATCATACTCCCCCACCTCGACTCATCAACCGACGTTCCAACACATGGATCATCCCAAGAACAGGGACCCACTCCCATATTCATTACCCAACATAGATAGAAAAACCACTGCACTGATTAACTCGACTGGACTCCCCACTGATACCTCTACAATACGCCCTACTATACTCAAATAGGTGTAACGTGGTCCTTGACTATCTCAGTCCCAACTAACTATCTGCTCATGGTAAATCACTGCCTCGCGGCACACATGCTACGTGATACTCTGATGGAAAATCATCATCAATGACAACCTGCAGGGTTTACCCCCAAACCCAAACTTAAACATCATGCCTCTCATGTTCCGCACACGAACATAAATAGCACCACCCAGGTCATAGAAGGTGACATCTCCTCTATCGACTGATTGCTCAACTCAGACTGAAACTCTCCCCTCCCTCTGACTCCTTACCAAAATACTCTGAAAGGCTCTCGACCTCCCTCTCAAGGGACGCCTCTTCGAACTCAATCATGGCCCACAGGCCTAAAACCCATAGCGTCCAATCTCTACCTCATCAATTGTGACCGGATAACCGGAGAACCACAAGCATCATTCACTACGAACCATGGTACTCATCCCATGACATCTCTTCTCAATATGCTCCGATGTATGGTACCCGAACCATAGCATCACTCCTCCATCTGCTCCGATGTATGGTACTCAAACCATAACATCATTCCTTCATCCGCTCCGATTTATGGTACTCGAACCATAACTTCACTCCTCGATCCGCTCCGATGTATGGTACTCGAACCATAACATCACTTCTCAATCCGCTCCGATGTATGGTACTCGAACCAAAACATCACTCCTCAATCTGCTCCGATGTATGGTACTCGAACCATAACATCACTCCTCAATATGCTTCGATGTATGGTACTCGAACCATAACATCACTCCTCAATACGCTTCGATGTATGGTACTCGAACCCTAACATCACTCCTCCATCTGCTCATTAGAACCTTCAGAATACTCCCTGTATCAAGTATGGGTCCTCTGCTTTCAGTAGTACGGGCCCATACTACCGGCCACATCTACCCATACTTTCCACACGGACTATCCCGGAGCTCCTAAATAGCTGCTCGACCTTCTCATTCACCAATTCCGTCGCGCGCTCGCTCCCCAGCGAAATTCTCTACTTTGCCAGTGCACTCATCTGGCTAAGGTCACTCCCTAGGCTCTTCCTAGATTCCCACACTTCTCTGCCATCAGCTGCTGAAGAGCTCCTAATGATGCCAGCCATCTACCTCCTGAATATCGTCATATTCGCTTGGTAGCTGATTCCCATCATCGAGAGTTCCACAAAGCACAAAGCAAGCAGCATTCGAGCATCGAAGAATATATATGACTCACTATGGGAGATAGCTCCGCTTGCTCTGCTCATCCTCGAGAGTACCACCGAACTCTGCAACTCTTCCCCTCGCGGGTTCTAACTATTCTTTCTCTAAGTACCATGGTACTTATCTAGGTATCTCCCCTAGATTACTCCTTTACTCAAATCCCCTAAAGGATTCTAACTAAATATTCTCACTCATCACATACTTAAAAGCACATCGCATATAACAGCAATTCCTAGGCTAAGGCATCAAAAATCAGGCCACTCTAGTCCTAAGATATGGAATACCTAGCCTGTCTCTAGCATGCAATAATATATCATAAAGTGCATCATAAATATCTCATAACACAAAAGTAAGGGTATTTTGGGAAATCACCGTTCGGGCTCTGGCTGATTGTACACACTGCTCTTTCTCGCTTTCTCTTTGAACTCTTATTCGCTTTAGAAAATTATTTCCTTGAAAACTTTTCTTACTTCCTCAGTTTGAGTCTAGATTTACCCGAAGGCACATCCGAATCCCTCAAACCAAGGCTCTGATACCAACTTGTAACACTGAAAATTTCAAAACAATTTTTCATTTAAAAATAATCGTTTAATTCTTAAAAACACTTTGCTTAAAATCTCATTCATAATCGAATTACAAAAAATAATTCCATTTTCACTTGCATAATAAACCAGGATCCTCAAAACATGACTCTTTCTCTGGTGTGTACAATCGAGCCGGTGCCGTCCCGTGATCCTGAGAGAAACCTGAAACACATAACACAAAACACTGTAAGCACGAAGCTTAGTGAGTTCCCCAAAATACCACACATAACACATATTAGCCACTCGAGGCTATAACTCTGTGGGTCCGTGGACCCTACTCTGTGAACCTTCCGGTTCTAACTCTGTGAACCTTCCGGTTCTACCTCTGGGAACCTTCCGGTTCTAACTCTGTAAACATGCACAACATAAATCACATAGAAATAATGCAGTACAACACGTAACATACATAGCATACAAATACTCTGTCACATAACTCTGGTTACCTACTCAAGGTAAAGTATAGTGAGAAGACTCACCTGGAAATCATAAAGCAATTATCTGCACATGCGAACCTCGGACTTGCCACCGCCTAACACATAAGGCAAATATCTCTAATTAGTACTCGAAGTCCCAACTCTAATTAACCGGCGATTACTCTTTCCCTCTCTAGTCAGGTAATGGGTAAAAGACCATTTTACCCCTCCCTGACCTCTATTACCTCTGTTGACCAAAACTCCCAAAGTCAACATAAGACAACTAAAGTCAACGGTCAACACTAACCAGACTCGGCGAGTACGCAAGAGTGACTCGGCGAGTCCATGCGGGTTCTCTAAATCCTTTTTAAACCTCTTAGACACGACGAGTTCCCTCTCCACTCGTCGAGTTACTCGGCAACGAAACGCAGGGCAACGCCGACTCGACTCGTCGAGTTTGCCTATGGACTCGGCGAGTTGCTCCCATGACAACCCTCATCTGACCTTCTGAGGTCAGATCTGCTTCACCAAACCATAGATCTAACTCCCTCAAAGCCAATAACCACGAAAAGGTCGAACCTTGGGCACTCATGCAAGGTTCTAGAAGCTCATTTGGGTGAAACCCTCCATTACATAACAACCCTAGCTCAAAACTCCAAATAGAATGCATAAAGTAGGATGGAAGGGACTCTTTGGACCTCTTTGGGTCCAGATCTATGGCTTCACACTCAATGGGACACTATACTCCACAAATCAAGCCATAAAAGAAGCTAGAAAACCCTAAAATCACCAATCTTACCCAAAACAGAAAAGGGAGAACGATTTGATACCTCAATGGTGAAGATGCAAGCTCAGAAGCTCTGAATCGACACCCCCCTTGACCTCCCTTTGCTGGAAATGACTACTCCATTGCACAACCACCTCAAGAATGCTCCAAAATGACTCTTCTTCACTCTCTCAGCTCTCTGGTTCGATAGGAGTCTCTCAAAGGTGTAGGTGGCTGCCACTGAAGGCCATAAGGGCCTTTAAATAGGTCCCAAACCCGGACAATTAGGGTTTTCCTTGACAGCGCCGACTCGGCGAGTCTAAATACCTGACTCGTCGAGTCCCATCATTAAACTGGTCCCCAAAACGCGATCCTACTCGACGAGTTGAGGCGTCAACTCGCCGAGTCTCCTCATTCCCCAATATAAAATACTCAAATTCCCATATCTGGATATCCGGATGTTACACGGATCGTTTTTCATACCTAGGATCGTAGGATCATACGATCCTATGATCAGGATCGTACAATCCTACGATCAGGATCGCGATTTTGACAACCATGCATGCGATCACATGTCGTGTCCATGCGATCGTAGTTTTGTCCGTGCGATCGCATGTTTGGCTCGCAATTTGACTTCGGAGATTTTTCGTGCAAATTTTTTTTGATGGATGAAGAAATGATCTTTATGTGATCGCAACTACTCTTTATGCGATCACAACCTTACCAAAATGTCTCAAAACAACAACATACTTCATTTTGTTGGTCCGAGAAGCATTTTCTTCAATACATGCTATCGCAACTTTGATATATGTGATCACATGCATGTTGTTTTATCTTCTAGACGTATATATAGACCATCATAGCCTGCCAGTAACCCTAATAGGTGATTCCTGACGATGAAGGGACGATTCTAGATAACGAAAACCACTTCAGAAGGTGATTTTTGGATCCTTTCAACGACTTTTGAGGATCTGAAGACTGTGAATCGTCTCACACATTTAGTTTAGAAGATTGATCAGTAAATGTTTCTTTTTGTCTAGTTTAGTTTCATTTTTGGCCATGTCTGGCTAAACCTTAGTTATCAGTTCTATATAGACTAGTACTTTTCATGTGATTAGTTTTCAGATCTGATTTTCGTTTTGTGTTTCAATCTAGATTTTTCAGTTTTGAGCTTAATGATTGTTTGGTTTTAAATTCTTGTTAGTCTGATTACCTAGCTAGGGTTTTATCATTCCAGTCAATCAGTTAATAGAATCCGTAATGGTGCTTGTCAATTGGTTTCGTTTTGGGATCTAAGTTAATCAGTTAATAGAATCCGTAATGGTGCTTGTCAACTGGTTCCGTTTTGGGATCTAACTCTAATATAAACTGTAAAAAACATACCTTTACACTTCCGAGCTTGTGAGTAGTATTGGGTATTATTGGGAATTTTACTAGAACTTAATACAATTTTCCTGATTTAGTTAAGAGTTTGTTTAATTAAACAGTAAAAAGTTAGGGTTAATTCATAGAGTTTTTTTAATTAACTAGTTTAGGTAAAAGAGGTTATACTAGAGCTTGTTAGTTTTTCTCAGTATCAGCTTAGATAGAACACATTCTGAATAACTAGATGTGAACTGATTGCATGATTAGGAAAGTCGCAGCAGAATTGAAATCGTTTTTAATATTGATTTTCGTTTAATTTTAATATCACTACAAATTTTAGTTTTTTTAGTTTAATTAAAAAAACCCCTTTTATATTTGTATTTTGACTAAAATGTGTTTGATGCAAAAAGGCATTGAGTTTTAGACTGTCCCTCAGGATTCGTCCCTGCTTTCATGTGCTATATTTTTAGTGCAACCAGTAGTGATAAATTTACTTGTTTAAATCGGGTGCGACAACCAGTCCTAACAAGGGTCTTTTAAAAAAAACAAAAAAAAATTACGTAGCAAATAAAAAACACAAAACTATATAATGTAAATGTTTTAAAATTTTTACAACTTTTTTATACTTTCTAATTAGTAGTTTATAAACTTTTTATATAGAAGTGTATAAAGTTTTAATTTTTTAATACAACGTTCTAAACTAGTATTTAACGAAAGTATTTTAAATGTTATAAAAAAAGTTTTAAATTGTTATACAAAACCTATGAAACAATGTAAAAATATTGTAAAAGAAGGTTTTGAAATAGTTGTATGAAAGTTATAAAAATATTGTATGAAAATGTAAAAAAAATTAAAAACTTGTAAGAAAAATTTAAAACATTTAGAAAATATTTGGGTTAAAAACACTTGTATGAAATTTATATCATAAAAATGTTGTAAGAAATTCTAAAAATATTGTAAGAAATTATAAAAAGTCTTAAGAAATTTGTAAAAAAGTTGTTCACATTTAGGCAATTTTTTTTGTACACATTTAACCATTTAACTTATTAAATGTGTTCACATATTACCATTGTCACCTGCTATAACATGTGACAATGGTAGTATGTAAACACATTTAACAAGTTAAATAATCAAATGAGTATAAGAAAGCTGTTTAAACATAAACAAAACGAAAGGGTAATTATCTTCACAATTCATTTTCCCTATAAAATCGAGACATCAAGAAGATCAAATTATATGGAATTATCAAATTGTGAACGGTTCCATAGAATAATTGTTTGGATCTTCATGGTTTGACTTCGATATCACTTTTTAGGACATAAATGTTTCATTTGACATATGTAATAATAAGAGCACAATCAACACGATGATTTAGATGTTAAAAGACATAATTCTGAATGAGGAGTTACAAAACAAAAGAAGATTTAGATCTAGTCTAAACATAGTGAGTAGTTACAAAAAAAGGTTTTAGATCTAGTCTAAACATATAATCCAACTCAAAATTCTCTATGATTATATATCTCAAACACATCCTACAAATAATACGATACTCTCTCTATATATAAGGTTGCTAAGGAATCTTTTGTAAGTCAATAAATAATATTCTCTCGTGCACAAAGGAATTTTCCAAAACTTATTTTCTCATCTTACATATGGAACTTTACGTCCAACACAAATATCCATATTTTTCATAATGTTGATTGTTTGTTTTGTTTGGTTAAACCCGAAATGAAACATTAAACAGTTGAATATTTTGAATTATGGAACTTTTAGAGATTAATATAATAATATTATTAGAAGTAGAGTATTATTTTAATTTTGATCACAAATATATTAAATTTATACAACATTTTTTTAATAGTTTTTTTCGCCCAAAAGATAGACACAATCTATAAAAAAATCTTGTAAAAAACACCTGCTCGAAGGTTTTAAGGATACACATTTTAAGGATACACATATAATCTTGAACAGTCAAATATTTTAGGTTGCCAATAAGTTACATTTATGACATGTTATTTACTTTAGTACAATAATGGACACAAAATATAATCAAATGATCTCTTTTGTGATAATTATATTACAATTTAAATATTATGGTTTATGTGTTTATTAATACATATCTAAAGTTAGGTCAATATTTACCCGGATAAATATGGTAAATATTTAACAATTTTAGAGTTACATGTTATTAATAAGTCAATTCAAAGACAAACTTTTAATTAACATATTTATTGTTAGTGCTTATTAATAAATTTTATGGATTATACGTGGGTATTAACCGAACAAATAGTTGGCAAATATTTGATCGGATAAACATGTCGGAAAATGAATTTTGTTAATTTCCAGAAATGGATTTTCTCCATTTTTGAGCAAAAATTTTGGACTATAAATATAATCAAAATGAGTTATTAATATTCATGTTCTCCTCCGTAATATATTCGTTTTGATATATCATACGTCCAAAACGGATTAAAAATGAATGATAAATTACTTGTCAAAGTAGGGCAATTAGAAGAGAAAGTAAAGGAGTTAAGTGAGTTTTAAAACTCATCCCACTTTGGTGGGAGAATGAAAAGGAAATTGGTTTATAACTACAAAGACTAGCTACCTTTGTAAGACTTATTAGAACTAATGATCTCTCTTGCGTGCGCATGCAGGAGGGGGGTTGCAAATGTGAGCCAAATTGGCTTCGGGCCACTCAATTTGTGTGCGAGCGCACGTCCTGCGGGCACGAATGCACCACCGATTGACCAAAAAAGTTCAATGACCTTTTTTTTGCATTTTTTCCTTTTTGGTTAACAGTTACAAAAACAAATTAAGAGTAATTAATCATAGATTTCGGTTTTGATTTCTTAATTAATTTTCTTATTTAATTGTATATATACAACGTCTATGTGACTTATTCAACACACCGGATGAAACGAAATCACTCTCTTCCTCTCTTACGCTTTTGCTTCATCTTTCCTCTTGCTGCAACCAAGGTATAATCCGGGCCAAGTGAGGGTTCGGGCAACTAGAAGAATTGCTTTCTACAGTTGTATCCTGGGAAACAAACACCCATATAGGGCGAATTTGTTTTAAGGAAACTATGTTAAACACAAGAATTAGTAAAGAATTTTATGGTTTTTTTTCTTTCGTACAGTTTTGGGTGATATTTTCCTAACAGTCTTAAAACAAATCGTTTGTGCGAAAGGAACTTGGAAATTTTATTTTTCTGTTTCATCTTAGAGCGCTAATAAAAATTATTTTTTTCTCCCTCACACTTGCAGAATCTGTGTTCAGAAATCGTTTTCTAAGACATTTTCTATGTTTTGTTTTCCTGCTTTTATGTTTACATGTATCTAACTATTTAAGTTTATTGCATCCATAATCTGTTACTGTTTTCAAAAACTGTTTTCTAAAATATTTTTCAGATTCTTTCTTTTGTTTCACAGCTTTTCAGAAGCTGTTTTCTGGAAATAGACAATACTTACCAATTTAGTTGTTATTGAATTTTAATCTTTAACAGATTTACATTTGCTTCCTTTTGTAGCATGACTACTGGTGAAGGTTCCCAACCACCAAAGCCTAATGGTACTCCTAATGCTTAAGGAGCTCCAATGATTAACATGCCGATCAATCATGCTGAGAAACTTGAGAAGTTCTCTGGACTGAACTTTAAATGGTGGCAGCAAAAGATGCTCTTCTGTCTTACCACATTGAATCTTGCTAGATTCTTAACTGAAGAGGCTCCTCGAATCCCCAAAGGAGAAGGAGATGTGCAAGCTTTAACTGCTATTGATGCTTGGAAACATTCTGATTTCTTGTGTAGGAATTATGTTCTTAATGGACTTGTTGATTCACTTTATAATGTGTACTGTGTAACAAAGACAACCAAAGAACTATGAGACTCATTGGACAAAAAGTATAAAACTGAAGATGTCAGGACAAAAAAATTTGTGGTTTCACGGTTTCTTGACTATAAAATAGTGGATGGCAAACTATGATGTCCCAAGTACAAGAACTACAAGTCCTCCTAGATGACATGAATGCTGAGGGTATGGGGTTTAATGAGCCTTTTTCTATTGCTTCCATGATTGAGAAGCTACCCCTTAGTTGGGTTGATTTCAAGAATTACTTGAAACATAAGAGAAAGGAGATGTCCAATGAGGACCTTATTGTTCGCCTTCGAATTGAAGAAGAAAATAAGATAGCTTAAAAGAGTAGTTATACCCCTACTTCTGAGAAAGATAATGTGGTGGAGCATGGTCAAACTTCTGGGAAGAAAAAATATGGAAAGGGCAAATTCCAAAAGAAAGGCAAGGGTTCAAACTTAGGAGCCAAAGGTGGAACTTTTAAGAAAAAGTTTCAAGGAAACTGCCATAACTGTGACCAACGGGGTCATCAGGCCGCAAATTCCAAGCTTCCAAAGAAGGCTAAGGAAGCAAATGTTGTGGAGAAGATAACCAAAGATGTGTCTGACATCGATATTGCATCGGTTATTTCTAAAGTTAATCTTGTGGAGTCCAATCCAATGGAGTGGTGGATTGATACAGGAGCTACCCGTCATGTTTGCTCGAATAGAGAATGGTTTAGAAACTTCAAGGTTGTAGATAATGGTGAAAAGCTGTTCATGGGAAACTCGGCCACTTCTGATATCCAAGGTGTTGGAAAGATTGTGTTGAAGATGACTTCGGGAAGAGAGCTGACGTTGAATGATGTGTGTATGTACCCGAAATTTGTAAGAATCTTGTGTCAGGTTGGTTGTTAAACAAGCATGATTTTCGCTTGGTGTTTAAGTCAGATAAATTTGTGTTAGCAAAAAATGGTGTGTATGTGGGTAAGTGGTATGTTGATAGGGGTATGTTCATGTTAGATTAGGTGTCTAAGCCCAAAACTATAACTAGTATGTAACCGAACCGATGATAGCATGGTCCATGTGGATTGTAACACTCTGGAACAATTTGATAGGATAGATACTTGAGGAAGAGGTTATTGTGATTTATTAATATATTATAAGTATAATATATTAATTGAGAAATCACATTATTTAATTGGTATTGATCAAGAATTAATTTGATATTAATTTAGGGATCAAAAGAAACTAATTAAAGATACAGGGACTGATTAAGTAATTAGTAATACTTCTAGTTGGACTCATGACTCATGTTGATTAGAGTTGGACTAAAACTATGTGAAAGTCCAAGAAGGTTTAGCCCAAAAGACCAAGAAATATGAAGAGTCATTAGGGTTTGCATGGTTGTAATCCTAAGCTATAAAAGAAGTCCCTAACACTTAAAATCGGCACCCATGCACACTAGTATTGTAGCTAGCCGATTTTGATCTCCCAAATCTCTCTCTCAAGTCCATTCTCTTGATCTTGGTTTGTTATAAGATATTTGAGGCATCACACTTGAGGTTCTAGGCTCCTAAAGGTCAAAGACAAGCACGCTACTACACAAGGTAATCTTCTAACTGTTTTTATGATTCAAATGTTACCTTGCATGCTAGTTTAGGCTTTATGCTTTGGAAAAACAATGTTAAATGTATAATTAGAGAAAAATTAGATCCAAAGCATTAGGGTTGTATGTGCACCATTGGAATGTTAGAGTACATAAAACTCATCAGTGGTATCAGAGCCATGGGTGTTTTCTATGATATTGATGCAAATGTTTGATTTTCAAAGTTGAAAAAATGACTTTTCTGGCCCCTACCTGATGAAATCGACGAGTCCATAGATGGACTCGATGAGCTGGATGAGTTTTTCCATGAACTCGACGAGTCCAAAGCCTGGCTCGACGAGTTGGTTCATCAGATGGCAGAATTTTTGAGTTTTTGGCATGTTTTGGATTATGGTCATTACCAAAAACTGTTTTGGTTCATAAAATTTGTTTTTACTAGTATGGTAATGTTTATCCCCATCCAAAACATGAAGCTTGTCAAATTTTAAGATAATTACTTGATTTTGTGAAAAACTAATTATTTGTAAAATTTGAAGTTATCTTGTAATATGAATCAAATTAGGTCAAATTGGTAAATGATGAATTATGTGATAATTGGATTAGTTAAATTTGATCTATGTGTTTCTTGAAAAGTTCCATAACTTGTCCTCAAGTTATGGAATATGAAAAGTCCTTATTAATGAAACTATTAACTCTTGTAAGTTATAGAATTCAAGATATCTTGAAAGGTTTCATAACTTGTCCTCAAGTTTGGAATTTGAAAGGTCTCATTCATGGAACTTTAAAATCCATAAATTATGGAAATCAAAAGTTTTGACAAGTTACAAAACTTGCCCTCAAGTTTTGGAACTTGAAGAGTCTCATTTATTAAACTTTAATTCCAAACCCTAGAATTTTAAAAGTTTAAAATTCAACCCTTATACTATTATAATATTAAAGTTTACTACATATATATATATATATATATATATAAGACAAGTCAGTCTTACCGTTAGAAGACCTCATTCACAAAGCCAGTCTATAAGGGGGTATAAGGTTACTGCCTATAAAATGGTGGTTTATTGGGCGTCCACTCTCACCCACCGCTTCCTTGAATGGTGGATGGTCGTGAGCCGAAAGGGTAGGATATGACATTAATTCTCATTAATAAGTAGAATGATAATTATTAAAGTAACTAAACTTTTATAAATTACCAATATTAGTTACTTTAGGAAAAATGTGAAAATGGTGCTATTCCATGAAATTTCACTTTGCACCTTGTTAAGTCGTTAGTGGAGCGTGTGTGCTTAACCGACACACCAATTTGGGACTGACAATGTGTGGCAAACGGTATCTAGATGTTAATCATGGATCAATGGAGCGTGTGTGGTTAATCGGCACATTGATTGGGTGATTTGTAACATTAAGTGTACCAAGCTAATTTGCATGGTTATTCACACCATGTTTGTGATCCTCGGCATCCCAGTCACAAAATTGAAGGGCATAATCGAGATTTAAACATGCCATTGAAACGTTTGATGAATCTCAATTCATTTAAAACTTAATAATCAATTTCGTTTTTCATGGTGGAAATCGGTAAATCATCATTTACCTACCTTCAAATATTTTGCAATCGGATTATGGCATCCCTCTTCTGAATTGTAAAATATTGTGTTGGGTCCTAGCCTTAATATTTCATTTGGGTGATATATTAAGGATCATTATCTAATCAAAACTTTGTCTTTCTTTTCAAATGTATTCCAACACTGCTTCAAATCCAAACCCTTCAGGCTTTTTCTCCCTCATTAACTTATGTGGGAGGGTCATATTTGATGGATCAAATTTCAATGATTGGATTCAAAAAATCCGAATGGCCATTTGATACGAGGAAAAAGAATATGTTCTCGAAAAAGAGCTTAAGGAGATTGATGAATCTATTGCTACTCCCGAACAGATTGCTGAATACAAGGCCCATGAGAAGGACGCGACCTAAGTGTCATGTATTATGATTTCTACCATGACTGATGAACTTCAGAAGTCCTATGAGGACTTTTGGCCTTATGAAATGCACTAGGATTTGATGGAAAGGTACCATCAAAGTGCTCGACAGGAAAGGTATGAAATTATAGCCTCCATGATTACTACCAAAATGAAGGATGGAGTGTCTATCACGACCAACTTGCAAAAGATGCAAAGCTTTGTGGAATGCTTGTTGAAGTTGAATGTCAAATTCGATGAAGATTTGGCCATAGATATTATTCTACACTCTTTGCCTCCTTGTTATGATCGGTTTCGTATGACTTATCATATGAACAAGGAGGAGGTCACTCTAAGCAAGCTTCAAGGCCTTTTAAGCACTGTTGAAAGTAGTCTAAAAGGAAAATATATTGTTTCCACTCCTACTGCTGCTTCACTTGTCTTGGCAATTGGAAATGGGAAGGGTAAGAAGAGGAAAGCTTCCTTAAAGAGCCACATGTCACACCCCGAAAACCAAAGGCGGAAACATTTCCGGGGTTGACTCCACGTTGAGTATCAAATCCAATGCACATAGTAAGTAAAGTAAACAACCATTACATTACATATATAAAAGTTTACATTTGTTTCAAAAGTACAGTTGTACAAGTGATACATAGTATATATATGAACGAAATAAGACGTGTCTTCTGCGCACTCCGTCTTCGCCAAAAGGAATCATCGGGTACCTGTCTAATGCGGACCTAAGAATACAAGCGGTTTGAAAATCATCATAACGCTGGTGAGTTCATAAGTAGTTTTGTTTTGTGAAAATGTACTGGTTCCTTTCTGTTTTTGAAAATGATACACACCAAGAAAATCCCATATTTTCTTAAAAGTTGGTTATTGAATCCCAAAATGTAATGTAAAGATGTACACTGACAACATGTTTACCCTTGTGAAATGTAAAGTTAGGTTATCTGGTTTGTTACACTGTTCTGGTTATGTACAAATGTTTTCCCTAGGAAAATCCCATATTTTCCTGAATGTTGGTTACCAAATGTGAAAGATGTAAACTGAAAACCCGGTTATCCTTGTGGAATGTATTAGTTTTAACACATATATAAAACTAATATATACAAAGTAAATTAATTACATTATTCATTATTACTATTAAGTAAATCTCTGTTATCCTAATTGCGAGTTCCACAACCATACAATTGACTAGATATGGCAATAAGTAGTCCACATCACCTTATGACTTTCGTCACCCTTGAACCATTTCGGTTCGGCTATAGCTAGCAGACAGATGCGGGGTAGTCAGCCCCGTATAGATCTATACACTCAAGTCACGCTCCCTATCTAAGAGATTCTGGTTACGGGTGCGGTCCTCCACTCGCGTATCTCTGTGGAGTGTTCACCGAGGACGTGTCTCCAATTATATAGGATTAACAAATTTACTAGTAATAATATAATAATCCTCCACTCGCGTATCTCTGTGGAGTGTTACCGAGGACAAAACAGTGTACTAACTTTTATGTTAAAGGTTCAAATGTCATGCTTTTAACTGATAAAATATGGAAAACCATTTGTGAAATAAATAAAACATAACAGTTTATAACCCATTTCACAAATAATATGTTTACGTGATCTGCCTGTTCAAACGGTTATCAGTTGCAAATATCAGTGTTAAAAGCATATGAAATACGAAACACACACAGGTAAAACAAGTTTTTGAGTACAAGTATCCCTTGTACTTTGCTTGTATTCCCCCCTGAAAACAGTGAAAAACAGTGAAAAAAGGGTAGGGGTATGAACTCACCAGACGAGAAAACGCGACGTTTGGAATGCTAAGTGTTGGTTCGGGGCTTGATAACACGCGAGGTTCCTATGTAATATGAAATGGTATACAAATGTATCTAATTAGACTTTAATCCACTAATTAGATATGATAATACACTCCAATGAGCGAAAACACTTCAAAACAAGTGTTTGGAGTGACCCGAGTGACATCTACGGACATTTGGGACTTAGGAAATGAGTTTACTCTTCAAGAGTAAACTCCTTATGGAGTTTACGGCCCTATACACCACACACACATGAGTTCACGGCCGTGAACTCATGTTTGGGGGTTTTATGGTGCTAAATGGCTTGAATAACACTTGGGAAATGTTGGGATGAATTTATCTAAGGCTTTGGAATGGAGTAAACTCACTTAAGGACCATTTATTGGAGTTTACGGCAGTAAACATGGAGTTTATGGCCGTAAACTCCCCTATGCTCATTCCTTAATTTATTTGGTGATGCTAGGACAATCACATGTGATTCCAACAATTTTTACAAGCCTTAGAATGAGTTTAGGGCACCATTTGACATGTTTTTATGACTTTACGGCCCTGGAACTATTTCTTGGGGAGTTATGGTCGTAAACTCTCAAATGAGAGGATTTCATCATGTTTAAGGTCTCCAAACTAATTTTGGTTGGTTCTAGGATTTATTCCAATGCTAATGGTGTGTTTACATGGCTTTTAAACACTTGTTTTTGAGTTTACTCTCCATGAATGAGGAGTTTATGGCCCAAGCATGTTCTTGGGCAGTAAACTCAAGTTTACTCCTCAAAATTCATGTTTAGGGTGCTCTAAGTCCGAATTGGTAAGTCATATAGTCGTATCTAAGTCCCAAAGTTGGTTTGGAGGGGTTTTATTGCTCAAAAACCCAATTTACTTGAGTTTATGGCCCAAGAATGCTCTATGTCCGTAAACTCATGATGATGGTCCTTTTTCAATGTTTAAACACGAATTTGAAGGCCTAAGAGGTTGAACAACAAGTTAGGGATGTTACCTCAAAGATTTGGAACCTTAATTCAATGTTTTTGGACCTTAAATCTTCGTTGAGGAGAGAGGTTAGAGAGAGAGAGAGTAGTGAGAGAGAGAAAAAGCTTCAATTGGAAGCTTAGACCACTTTAAATAGTGTCTAAGATTTGGACACGGTGGAATTCTACCCGATACCGATGCTAGACGTGGCTTTTGGTCGCACCCGATCAAGTTGCCGTAACGCGATATGGTTGATTCTAAAAAGTTCCCGATTACTAGAATGAGGTGTTAAAATGAGTTCTAAATGTGTTTGGACACCCATTAAGTCATAATAGCAATCTCAATTAAATGACTTAGCTTAAAAACAAAATCGGAAACGAATTTGGAAATGACGAATCGATTAACGAAAAGGGTTACGAAAAGGATTATAAATGATGATACGAACTTCGAGTTGTTACACCACAAGGGAAAGTCCCATGTTGGATCCTCTTTTAGTGGGTCCAAAGATGGGCCTGCTACACCCTCCTCAAACCCAAAGGAAGGAGAGTGTTTCCATTTTCATGAATAAGGGCACTGGAAGCAAAGCTACCCCCAAATACTTGCAGGACATAAAGGATGGGAAGATCTGTCACACCCCCAAACCAGAATGGCGGAAACATTCGGGGGTGGATGACTTCACGTAGTATCACAACCATTGAATATTGTAAAGAAAGTAAAACAACCATCACATATATAATGAAAACGTATGTTGTTGCGTTATACATAATAGCAAAAGAATATTACAATGAGATGATAAATGTTCAATAATAAAACATCTTTAGTGTTTCCTTCTCCAAAAGCTGGTGGTTACCTGTATTACTGATTCCCTGAGAAATACAAGTGGTTTCGAAAAAGTGTCAACAATTAAGTTGGTGAGTTCATAAGTGTTTTTGCATTGAAAAGTATGTCCTTTTTGATAGTAAATCGATGAACGAGGTTTTCAGAAAATCCAATATTTTCTATAAATGATTTGAAAAGTTTCCCGTGTTGGAGTGCATTAGCTCTTTCCATACTTGAATAATAATGATAAAATTTGTATTAACAATAAAATGGAAAACTGAAATGCATGTATGAATCTCGTAAATCTAACTTGTTTTTATACTTTTATGTGAGTTTTATAACCATGCTATTGACAATGATGGCCTGTAACAACGTTCTTCAGACGTTGGAACTGTTATGGCATTTGTCACCCCAGGCCTGCCGGCCTAGCTGTAGCTAACAACTTAGGTGTGGGATTGTCAATCCCGTATAGATCTATACACAAGTATCACGCTCCCCCTACAAGGGATTATGGTATATAATACAGGACTTAATAATGCATACTCGAACGTACGTGAAGCTGTCTCACATTACTAGGTATAAACAGATTTACGATGATAAAAGACTTTACTTCATTTGAAAGTATTTCATTTGTCAAGATGTATACGTAAAGTGTATGAATAACTTGTTAGCTATGTTCGTTATAGCTTCTCAAATGTATGTTTTCATTTAGTAAGAATAACTTGGTGATATAATAGCCTTCTAAGCATAAAGATGTTTATAAATACGATACTTCGACTCATAATGTACATGTATTCCCCCCTAAAACATGAAAAGAATTGAAAAGTAGGGGTATGAACTCACTCGTTAAGTTTGAAGAGAGAGGCTTGGTTTGAGCAGAACTTCGATCGCGGATGGTTGCGTCGTCGGGCTCTTCGGGGGTCTCTGCAGCGTAAATCTTTTGTCGGGGGCTCGAGTGCGGAAACCAAGGTAAGAAAAGGGTCTCTGGAGCTGGGAGAATGGCTGAGAAATGGTGAAGGTGTGCCTAAACTCGAAGCTTATGCCTTCTATTTATAGGGCTGGAAAACCCCGTACGCGGCGCGTACTTCCGGAGTACGCGGGGCGTAAAGTGGCGTCATGGCTTATGACTCGGGTCTAACTAGCGTAGCTTGGGCGGGTCGATGGGACTACTGGGTCTAGCCGAGCGTAGCTTGGGCGGGTCGATGAGACTCGACTCTGGGTCTAGTACGCGGGGCGTACTCCCGGAGTACGCGGGGCGTAATCCCTACTTCCGACTTCTAAATTCCGTAACTTTCGCGTACGAGCTCCGTTTTTCGCGTTCTTTATATCCACGTGTAGGTGAGATTATGCTCTACAACTTTCCTTTAGACTCCGTCGGCTAGTTTTGACTTTATTTTTAAATGATATATTTTTAATAGGCCGGGCCTCCTAAAGTTCGTTAAAAATTCATAGGTTCTTTATTCGACGTCGGTTTTCGTTTGTCTTTTTATTGTTTTATTACCACCGAGGAGATCTTCAACTTCCGTTTAGGTGACGATAGCTAAATAACACTCGATCTTCGGTCTGAGTCTTTAATCCTCTACTACTGTTACGAAACTTTGAAAATTCGTAACTTCTTCATACGAGGTCCAATTTGGGCGATCTTTTTATGTACGCTCACCTTTCAACGAGATCTACGACTTTGGTTTAGCTACTTAAGGCTAAAATGTATTTTATTGAGATTCTACTTTTTATGCCAAATAATGTTTTAACGTCGTGTCGTAAATATACGAGTGGTTATAATTTCTTCAATATAACCCGGTTTTGAGCGTTCTTTATGTTCTTGGAAACCTTGGCATGATATCTAATATTTGATGTATCCCAACTTAGATACTTGAACACTTTATTTTCGAGGTTAATTTCGTTGCTTTTTAGCTTTCGAGTGTTTACAATGCTTTTTGGGAAAAATAGGGTTGTCACATCATCCCCCTGTTAAGGGAATTTCGTCCCGAAATTTAATCTAAGATAGAGTTTACAGTTTTAGGAAAAAGATGCGGGTACTTTTGTTTCATCTGGTCCTCGCGTTCCCAGGTGTATTCAGGTCCCCGCTTGGCGTTCCAGCGGACCTTTACAATGGGTATGCGGCTTTGTTTAGTCCTTTTGATTTCCCGATCCATGATCTCTACTGGTTCCTCCACAAATTGAAGGTTTTCATTTATTGCAATTTCGTCTAGAGGGACGACAAGGGTCTCGTCGGATAAGCACTTCTTCAGATTCGATACGTGAAAGGTAGGGTGTACGTTGTGGAGCTCCTGAGGTAGTCTAAGTTTGTAGGCCACTGGACCGATCCTGGCAATGATCTCGAATGGTCCGATGTATCTAGGGTTCAGTTTCCCACGTTTTCCGAAGCGTATTAAACCTTTCCAAGGTGAGACTTTGAGTAGGACACGGTCTCCAACTTGGAATTCCAAGGGTTTGCGTCTCTTATCTGCGTAACTCTTTTGTCTATCTCTTGATGCTTTTAGACGTCCTCGGATTTGAACAATCTTCTCCGTAGTCTCCCTTATGATTTCTGGTCCAGTGAGCGTGTCGTCAGTTGCTTGTCCTTTTGCTAGTTGCGTGTCCCCCACTTCGGCCCAGCACAAAGGTGACCTGCATTTGCGTCCATAGAGGGCTTCGAACGGGGCAGCCTTGATACTGGTGTGGTAGCTATTGTTGTACGAGAACTCGACCAATGGTAGATGTGTGTCCCATGCTTTGCCAAAATCGATTACGCAAGCTCTCAGCATGTCTTCTAGGGTTTGTATAGTTCTCTCGCTCTGGCCTTCGGTTTGTGGGTGATAAGCGGTACTCATGTCTAGTCTTGTCCCCAAAGCTTTTTGTAGCGACTGCCAGAACCTTGAGGTGAATCTACTATCTCGGTCCGAGATAATGGATATGGGCACACCATGCAGTCGTACAATTTCTCTGAGGTATGTCCTTGTTAACTTCTCCAATTTATCCGTCTCTTTGATCGGTAGGAAATGTGCTGACTTAGTTAACCTGTCGACAATTACCCAAATGGTGTTGAGTCCGCTTGTTGTCTTGGGTAACTTTGTTATGAAATCCATGGTTATCCGCTCCCACTTCCATTCGGGTATTTCTGGTTGTTGTAATAAACCCGAGGGCTTCTGATATTCCACCTTGACTTTGGCACACGTCAGGCATTTGCTTACGTAGGTAGCAATTCCGGCTTTCATGTTTTGCCACCAGTACAACTTCTTGAGATCGAGATACATCTTATCGGAGCCGGGATGTATGGAGTATCGTGTTTTATGGGCTTCTTCCATAACGATTTCTCTGAATCCACCAAACTTCGGTATCCAAATTCGATCCATGAAATAACGAATTCCGTTGTTCTTGGTCTCAAGGTTCTTATCCATTCCCCTTAGGGCTTCTCCTGTCACATTTTCGGATTTCAAGGCTTCTATTTGGGCTTCCTTGATTTGCGTGAACAGGTGTGAATGGATTGTCATAGTTAGGGATTTCACTCGGCGACCTGAGTACTCCTTCCGACTGAGTGCATCAGCCACTACATTAGCCTTTCCGGGGTGATATCGAATTTCGCATTCATAATCACTAAGTAGTTCTACCCATCGCCTCTGTCTCATGTTGAGTTCCTTCTGGTTGAGGATATGTTGGAGGCTTTTATGATCAGTGAAGATGGTACATTTTGTTCCGTAGAGATAGTGTCTCCATATCTTCAGAGCGAAGACGACTGCTCCTAGCTCAAGATCATGCGTTGTGTAGTTCACTTCGTGCGTCTTTAGTTGTCTTGAGGCGTAGGCGATGACCTTCCCTCTTTGCATTAAGACACACCCAAGTCCTTGGTTTGAAGCATCACAATAGACCACGAAGTCCTCCGTTCCTTCTGGCAAGGTTAGGATGGGCGCACTACATAAGGCTCGCTTTAGTGTCTGAAATGCGCTGTCTTGTTTTTCTCCCCAGTCGAAGGTCGCATTTTTCTGGGTTAGGGTGGTAAGTGGCTTGGCAATCCTTGAAAAGTTCGGTATGAACCTTCGGTAATACCCGGTGAGTCCCAAAAATTGCCGGATTTCTGTAAGGGTTCTTGGAGTAGTCCAACTATCTATTGCCTTTATCTTGGAAGGGTCCACGTGTATTCCCTCTTTGCTTACAACATGTCCTAGGAAATCCACTTCCCGAATCCAAAATTCACATTTGGAAAATTTTGCGTAAAGTTTCTCTGCCCTTAATGTTTCCAGTACTTGGCGGAGATGTTTGTTGTGTTCTTCCTGGCTTCTTGAATAGATGAGTATATCATCTATGAATACGATCACGAATTTATCCAGGAAGGGACGACATACTCGGTTCATTAAGTCCATGAACACTGCTGGAGCATTCGTCAATCCGAAGGGCATTACTACAAACTCGTAGTGACCATAACGTGTTCGGAAAGCCGTTTTGGGGATGTCTCCTTCCAGTACTCGCAGTTGGTGATAACCAGATCTTAGATCGATCTTTGAGAAGTAGCTTGCTCCCTGAAGTTGGTCGAATAGATCGTCTATGCGCGGTAAGGGATATCGGTTCTTGATCGTGAGTTTGTTTAGCTCCCGATAATCGATGCACATGCGAAAGGATCCGTCCTTCTTCTTCACAAATAGGACTGGCGCTCCCCATGGTGAGAAGCTTGGTCTGATGAATCCCTTGCTCAGCAGCTCGTTTAATTGACTGGATAGTTCCTGCATCTCGGCTGGGGCTAAGCGGTACGACGACTTTGCTACAGGGGTAGCCCCGGGGATTAAGTCGATTCTAAACTCGACTTGGCGTTCCGGTGGGATTCCTGGAAGATCTTCTGGGAAAATATCCGGGAAGTTGCAGACTTCCGGAATATCTTCAATGTCTTTCGATTCTCGTTTCTTGTCTACTACGTGGGCTAGAAAGGCATGATATTCCTTACGAAGATATTTTTGTGCTTTAATACAGGAAATGATTTGTAAACTTGAACTAGGTTTGTCGCCATAAATGACAAGAGATTCGCCGTTTGGCAGATTTAGGCGAACAGCCCTTTCGTGGCAAAGGATATCGACATGGTGAAGGCTCAACCAGTCCATACCGATGATGACATCGAAACTTCTTATGGAAATGGGCATAAGATCGACTCGAAACAAACGCTCGTTTAAACTTAGTGTGCACCCTACGTACAAATCGTTTGCGTGTTCTGTTTTACCGTTTGCCATTTCTACAGTGAATATTTTATTGAGTGGTTGGGGTTCTTGATTAAGTAGGTGTTTGAATTTATGACTCACAAAACTTCTCTCCGCACCACAGTCAAAAAGTATGCATGCATAAGTGTTGTTGAGTAGAAACGTACCTGTAACCACCGTGGGGTCTGCTATTGCTTCTCTCTGTCCTACTGCCAGCACTCTCCCCACACCGCCAATATTTCTTTCCTTGGGACAATCCCTCCTGAAGTGTCCAGTCTCTCCGCACCCATAACATGCCCGGCTTACTCCAGTGCTAGAAACTTGAGTGATTGGTCGTGCCGGTGCTTTACAGAAACGGGCTGTGTGCCCTTTCCTGTCACAGTTCTTGCAGTACATCTCGCGACAAATACCATGGTGATGGTAGTTGCACTTGCTGCACTTGGGCAGAATCCCCGCATATGGTTTTGTTGGCGCAGGGGTAGCAGGAGTTGTGGTGGGGGTAGTAGCAGCATGAACCGCAACCATTTGCTTCTTTGAAGGTTCTTGCGAAGTTTATCCCTTCCTTTTGTTCCAAAGTTTCTTCTTCTTGTTGTTGTTGGCATTGATTTCATTGTTGCTGTTCCCTTTGGTTGGTTTAGCCATGATAGCCGCGACTCCCTAACAGACACCATGATCAACAAGAGATTGCGCTAGTTCCTTGGTGCTGGCGAAAGTCAAGGGTCTGGAAGCTAGCACACTTCCACGAAGTTGGGGTGATAGTCCCCAGATGTATCTCTCGACCTTTTGGCTCTCCAGGGTTAACATGCCTGGGCAAAGCGTTATTAAGTCACTGAACCTGTTGGTGTAACCTGCTATATCCGAACCTATCATCGAGAGGTTCCACAGTTCCTGTTCAAGCTTCTGAATCTCGCCCCTTGGGCAGTATTCTCGAAGGAGCATTCTTTTCAGGTTTTCCCAACCCATGGAGTTTGCCACCACCAGGGTTAGTGTTTGGACGTGGCCGTTCCACCATGTCAGGGCGCGTTCGGAGAAAGTAAAAGCGGCAAACTTTACTTTGCTTTCTTCAGGACATGCACAGATTTCGAATACAGCTTCTGTTTTCTCTATCCATTGAGATAGAGCCAATACTCCCCCAGTCCCGTAAAAGGGAATAGGTTTTCCGTTGGTGAAGTCTTTGTAAGTGCATACCCCTGAACGGCCTTGACCTTGGCTATTTGTAAAACTGTTTGTTCCTCCCCCCGATCCGTTGTTGCTCATTTGTGCCATTGCTGTAGTTACAGCAGTCTGGAACATAACGGTGTCCATCATTGGAGGAGGTGGTGTTGAAGTTGAGTTTCTGCGTGTTGATCTACGAGGAGGCATGTTCTGGTAGAGAAAAAAAATAAGAATGAATACTATAAGTTTCTAATGTTTTGACAATCGTGTGTTAGTTGCATCTTGTAATTTGTTTTGACTTCAGTTTATGGTTTCAAGGTAGGCATAGAAATTTAAAACTCGAAATTTCTGAGAGGTATATAATAAGAAATACTTCATATTTATACATATAGGTCACACCTGAGGTGTGTTACATTGCATATCTTGTTCGGGAAACTTTGATCCTCCTAGAGATCTCCGATTACGGATACAACAGGGAAAACAAGGGAAATAAAGGAAAAACTTTTATCCGAAATCCTAATCTATAACAAAATTGTTGGGCATCGAACAAGCTCTACTTGCGGCGTTTGGAGCTAGACTCGGCATCCGACCGTTTGACTCCCATCAGTCGCCTGTCAAGATCTGCTTGTTGTTCCTTCATTTCTCTTATTTCTGCCAGAGCCGTTATCATTTGATTCTGAAGCGTCCCCGTGTAGATTTGGGTATTCTCATGTAGTCCTTCCAAACGGCGGATGTCAGCGGCGTTACCTTGGGTAGCAGCATTGACCTCGCGAACTCTGGTTGCTTGCCTGTCCGTCTCGTAATTCTGGGTAGCTATAGCGTTCACAAGAACAGGAAGTGCTCGATCAGCTGAGCTTCCCCCACTGACATTGTAAAAATCTCGACACATGCCGAAAGGAGGGCGTACACCTTGTTGGCGGCTCCAGTAGTAGAGGTGACTTCCCCACATGGGAATGGGTCCCGGTTGATATGGTCTGATTTCGGGAGGATGAGGGATGGGAGGGTCGTACACTTCTGGCTCGGAGTCTGTCCCGCTAGAAATCTCCTCGATCTCTTCGTCGACTTCGAATTCCTCTCCGACTTCGACTTCGAATTCTCCCTCGATAACCCCTTCGGGTTCTTCCTCGACCTCTTCTTCGATTTCCTCTGGGTCTTCCTCCGGGTCTTCTTCTATCCAACCGCCGTTGCCTTGGTTTGGGTAGTAGGGATCTCCTGGTAAATGGAATCCGGCCATTTGTCTGTACTAGGATAGATGTATGAGAACTTTATAAGAAAAGAAATTTCTATCTAACGACTTATTATTTTTAACTATAATTTTTATTGTACAACTATTTTTAATAATACTCCTATAATATTTCAATTTGGCGAAACTAAATTTGTATTTGGTAAGTTCTTGGCTTGTTGTCCACCATGACCATTCCTCGACGTACATTGGTCAAGTCCAGGATAAATATAGTTGATCAAGCTATATTTATTCTCGACCTGATTACATACCCCGAGGCTCAATCGTAGTGTCGTAACTTGCCTTAATACTTTTTAGTAAAACTTGTTATGATACGAGATTAATGCATGCTTTTAAAAATGTATATCTTTAAAAGAAAGTATTTTGTTCATGAAAATGTTTCTTCAGAGGGTTTTTGGTCCCCTTTGTATTTATAGTTTGTATATCGTATGTGGTTCGATATACTTAGTTCACTATAAACAATGCTCTGATACCAATCTGTCACACCCCCAAACCAGAATGGCGGAAACATTCGGGGGTGGATGACTTCACGTAGTATCACAACCATTGAATATTGTAAAGAAAGTAACACAACCATCACATATATAATGAAAACGTATGTTGTTGCGTTATACATAATAGCAAAAGAATATTACAATGAGATGATAAATGTTCAATAATAAAACATCTTTAGTGTTTCCTTCTCCAAAAGCTGGTGGTTACCTGTATTACTGATTCCCTGAGAAATACAAGTGGTTTCAAAAAAGTGTCAACAATTAAGTTGGTGAGTTCATAAGTGTTTTTGCATTGAAAAGTATGTCCTTTTTGATAGTAAATCGATGAACGAGGTTTTCAGAAAATCCAATATTTTCTATAAATGATTTGAAAAGTTTCCCGTGTTGGAGTGCATTAGCGCTTTCCATACTTGAATAATAATGATAAAATTTGTATTAACAATAAAATGGAAAACTGAAATGCATGTATGAATCTCGTAAATCTAACTTGTTTTTATACTTTTATGTGAGTTTTATAACCATGCTATTGACAATGATGGCCTGTAACAACGTTCTTCAGGCGTTGGAACTGTTATGACATTTGTCACCCCAGGCCTGCCGGCCTAGCTGTAGCTAACAGCTTAGGTGTGGGATTGTCAATCCCGTATAGATCTATACACAAGTATCACGCTCCCCCTACAAGGGATTATGGTATATAATACAGGACTTAATAATGCATACTCGAACGTACGTGAAGCTGTCTCACATTACTAGGTATAAACAGATTTACGATGATAAAAGACTTTACTTCATTTGAAAGTATTTCATTTGTCAAGATGTATACGTAAAGTGTATGAATAACTTGTTAGCTATGTTCGTTATAGCTTCTCAAAAGTATGTTTTCATTTAGTAAGAATAACTTGGTGATATAATAGCCTTCTAAGCATAAAGATGTTTATAAATACGATACTTCGACTCATAATGTACATGTATTCCCCCCCTAAAACATGAAAAGAATTGAAAAGTAGGGGTATGAACTCACTCGTTAAGTTTGAAGAGAGAGGCTAGGTTTGAGCAGAACTTCGATCGCGGATGGTTGCGTCGTCGGGCTCTTCGGGGGTCTCTGCAGCGTAAATCTTTCGTCGGGGGCTCGAGTGCGGAAACCAAGGTAAGAAAAGGGTCTCTGGAGCTGGGAGAATGGCTGAGAAATGGTGAAGGTGTGACTAAACTCGAAGCTTATGCCTTTTATTTATAGGGCTGGAAAACCCCGTACGCGGCGCGTACTTTCGGAGTACGCGGGGCGTAAAGTGGCGTCATGGCTTACGACTCGGGTCTAGCTAGCGTAGCTTGGGCGGGTCGATGGGACTACTGGGTCTAGCCGAGCGTAGCTTGGGCGGGTCGATGAGACTCGACGCTGGGTCTAGTACGCGGGGCGTAATCCCTGCTTCCGACTTCTAAATTCCGTAACTTTCGCGTACGAGCTCCGTTTTTCGCGTTCTTTATATCCACGCGTAGGTGAGATTATGCTCTACAACTTTCCTTTAGACTCCGTCGGCTATTTTTGACTTTATTTTTAAATGATATATTTTTAATAGGCCGGGCCTCCTAAAGTTCGTTAAAAATTCATAGGTTCTTTATTCGACGTCGGTTTTCGTTTGTCTTTTTATTGTTTTATTACCACTGAGGAGATCTTCAACTTCCGTTTAGGTGGCGATAGCTAAATAACACTCGATCTTCGGTCTGAGTCTTTAATCCTCTCCTACTGTTACGAAACTTTGAAAATTCGTAACTTCTTCATACGAGGTCCAATTTGGGCGATCTTTTTATGTACGCTCACCTTTCAACGAGATCTACGACTTTGGTTTAGCTACTTAAGGCTAAAATGTATTTTATTGAGATTCTACTTTTTATGCCAAATAATGTTTTAACGTCGTGTCGTAAATATATGAGTGGTTATAATTTCTTCAATATAACCCGGTTTTGAGCGTTCTTTATGTTCTTGGAAACCTTGGCATGATATCTAATATTTGATGTATCCCAACTTAGATACTTGAACACTTTATTTTCGAGGTTAATTTCGTTGCTTTTTAGCTTTCGAGTGTTTACAATGCTTTTTGGGAAAAATAGGGTTGTCACAAGATCAAACCCTCCTTCGCAGGTATTTATACTATTCTATCTAATAACTGATCACATGCTAATTCTTTGGTCCTGGATACAAGACGTGGTTTTCACATTTGTTCTGATTTGCAGGGACTAAAAAGAAGTAGGGATGTGGAGCACGGGAAGATGAACTTGATCATGGGGAATAGGAAAAAGTCGCCTGTCACCAAGATTGTAGTTTATACTTTATTTCTTAGTAGTGGTTTAATTTTAGAACTGAATAATTGTTGCTACTCGTCTGATATGGCGAGAAATATGATTTCCTTTCATAGTTTGTATAAACAAGGTTTTACCTTTTCTTTTAATAATGAAATTGGTAGTATTAATGCTTATTTTAATGGTATATATAATACTATGATTGTTGTGGATAACTTAGGAAATAATGTTGCATATTGATTCGTCCAATGTTTTCGGTAAAGCATGCTTATGGCATTGTCGTCTTGGACATGTTATCAGGAAGTGCATAGCCCAACTCCAAAAGGATGAAGTGTTGGAGTCATTTGACTTATAATCGGATGACACTTGTGAATCTTGTTTGCTTAGAAAGATAACCAAGTCACCCTTCATTGGTACTTGTGAAAGGGGTGAGGGTTTGTTGGTTCTCATACACACTGATGTGTGTGGACCCTTCAAATCGACCACAAGGGATGCTAACCGCTTCAATGTGACTTTTACTGATGATTATAGTAGATATGGGTATATTTACTTAATCAAGCATAAGTCGGAAACTTTTGAAAAGTTCAAAGATTTTAAACAATAAGTGGAGAATCTGCTATGCAGGAAGATAAAGATGCTTCGATCCTATTGAGGAGGAGAGTATCTTAGTATCGAGTTCTAAGACTATCTTAAGGAATGTGCAATTCTTTCACAATTGATGCCACCTAGTACACTACAACTTAATGGTGTGGCTGAGAGGCGCAATCAAACCTTGCTAGACATGGTTCGTTCCATGATGAGTCGAGCTTCGTTACCTATCTCATTCTGGGGGTATGCCTTAGAGAGTGCTGCCCATATCCTTAATCTAGTCCCAACTAAAAATGTTTCCAAAACACCTCACGAGATGTGGATAGGGAAGGTTCCCTCGTTAGCACACATCAAGGATTGGGGTTGCGAGGCTTTTGTGAGAAAAGAGACTCAGGACAAGCTTGAACCTCGAAGTGAGCGTTGTATTTTCATCGGCTATCCACATAAATCCTTTGGATATCTCTTCTGTAGACAGAGTGACAATGTTGTCTTTATTGCAAGGAGAAGAGTCTTTCGTGAGAGAGAACTCATATGCCAAGATGACAGTGGGAGGCAAATTGACCTTGAAGAGCTTCAAGAGTTAAGCGATGATTGAACCTCAAACACTAGCGCTCAACCCAAGAAGGAAACTCCTGTTGAACTGATTGACGAGTCCATACCTCTGAGGCGTTCCAGTAGAGTTAGACAAGCACCTGAGTTTTATGGTTTCCATATTACTACTAAAGGTGACACATTTATCAGTGATAGTACACTGGTAAACTTGGATGAACCTAACAACTACAAGGAAGCCATGGCAGGCCCCGAGTCTGCAAAATGGAAGGAGGCTATGGACAGAGAGATTCAGCCCATATATGACAATTAAGTTTGGAACTTGGTTGACAATGTACCAGGCCGTAAGACGGTCGGGTGCAAATGGATCTTCAAGAAGAAGACCAACATGGATGGGAAAGTACACACTTATAAGGTGCGATTGGTTGCGAAGGGCTTTACTCAAACTCCTGGAGTTGAATATGATGAGACCTTCTCACCAGTGGCTAAGATTAAATCTATAAGGGTTATGCTAGCCATAGCTGCATTTCATGATTATGAAATATGGAAAATAGATGTCAAAACCGCTTTCCTTAATGGGGAGTTGGCTGAAGATGTTTACATGAATCAGCCAGAGGGTTTTGTCAATGCAGAATACCCTAATAGAGTATGTAAGCTTAAGAAATCCATTTATGGATTGAAATAAGCATCTCCCAGATGGAATCTTTATTTCGATGAGAAAGCCAAAGAGTTTGGCTTTTTGAGAAGCGAGAATGAGTCCTGCGTATATGTCAAAGCTAGTGGGAGTATAGTTAGCTTTCTCGTGTTGTATGTGGATGACATGTTGCTCATTGGAAACAACATTCCATCCTTGTAAGAAGTTAAGTCCTGGCTTGGGAAGTGTTTCGCTATGAAGGACCTCGGAGAAGCTGCTAACATTCCAGGGATAAGGATATTGAGAAACAGGAGTAAAAGACTAATTGGACTTAGTCAAAGCACCTACTTGGACAAGTTTTTGAAATGTTTTAGCATGGAGAATTCCAAGAAAGGAGACTTACCAATCCAGAGCAATACCAAACTGAGTAAGACTTAGAGTCTGAGTACAGAGGCTGAGATAGCAGAAATGAGTTGAATACCATATGCTTCTACAGTTGGCTCGATCATGTATGCTATGACATGTACTCGCTCTGATGTGGCCTTTACTTTGAGCATGGTCAACATATATTAAGGGAACCCTGGTAAGACTCACTGGACTGCGGTAAAGAACAATCTTAAGTACTTGCAGAGGGCTAAGGGTTGGGTCCTTACCCTCGGTGGGAGTGATGACTTAAGAGTGACAGGGTATAGTGACACCAGCTTTCAGACCGACAAAGATAATTTAGAAACTTGTAATAGCTAAAATGTAATTGACATTTGATGATTGAATAAAAGGAGTTTTATTTATAAGTAAAGTTACTATCTTGTGTCAATTATTTACTAACTCGGTGGGAGTGATGACTTAAGAGTGACATGGTATACTGACACCAGCTTTCAGACCGACAAAGATAATTTAGAAACTTGTAATAGCTAAAATGTAATTGACATTTGATGATTGAATAAAAGGAGTTTTATTTATAAGTAAAGTTACTATCTTGTGTCAATTATTTACTAATGTTTCATTTTGCATGTTTTGACTTCCAGAATAATAAGATTATTCAAATTATCCACAGTCGATCATACTTTGGAAGTAGGTTATGTAAGTAGACTGTCATGAATGGGTTTTGTAAGATTGTCTAAGGAGTTAGACATTTCAAAGGTTTGCTACAACATTCATGAGTACTCTTGAAATAAGATTTAAGTATTCGATCAACCCACACTCACATGAGTCACTTCATGGCATTTTTCACAAGTGATTGTGAGATGATAATATCGTATAATCTTCAAACCAAGATATATAAGTTGGCAATTATGAGTTGGTTGTACATTGATAGTGTGAAAACACACCAGTAACTCGATGTTATAAAACATGCTGTTGTGTATGATATAACTAATAGTTAGTACAAACATATAAGTCGAAGTTTATATGTTCCTTTTATCCTAAGAGGATTAAAAGCGATATCTTGGGCCCCTCGATGATTTTGTTTTGACTTATGTTTCGAGCCCTTTCAGGACTAAATTGATGTGTTCAATTAAGTTCTATGTCAAACAAATCAGAAATTGGGAAACAAACTGTTGGACAATAAGTATGACTATGTTTCATGTATTTGTCCGCATGATATCTTGAAGAACAGACGATTATATGATCCATTATCTAAATGGCGCGTCAGGATTCGACATTGCCTTTTAGAGAGCTACGATTGCTACTCGGATTTTGAAGCTACATTGGCGATTATAGTTTTTAGACTTATCCTAGTGGGAGAGTGTTGGATTAGGTGTCTAAGCCCATAACTATAATTGGTATGTATTTGACCCGATGATAGCATGGTCCATTTGGATTGTAACACTCTTGAATAATTTGATAGGATGGATACTTGAGGAAGAGGTTATTGTGATTTATTAATATATTATAAGTATAATATATTAATTGAGAAATAACATTATTTGATTAGTATTGACCAAGAATTAATTTGATATTAATTTAGTGATCAAAAGAAACTAATTAAAGATACAGGGACTGATTAAGTAAATCATTAATACTTATAGTTGGATTCATGACTCATGTTGATTAGAGTTGGACTAAACCTATGTGAAATTCCAAGAAGGTTTAGCCCAAAAGAATAAGAAATATGAAGAGTGATTAGGGTTTGCATGGTTGTAATCCTAAGCTATAAAAGAACTCCCTAACACCTAAAATCGGCACCAATGCACACTAGTATTGTAGCTAGCCGATTTTGATCTCCCAAACCTCTCTCTCCAGTCCATTCTCTTGTTCTTGGTTTGTTATAAGACATTTAAGGCATCACACTTGAGGTGCTAGGCTCCTAAAGGTCAAAGACAAGCAAGCTACTACACAAGGTAATCTTCTAACTTTTTTATGATTCAAATGTTACCTTGCATGCTAGTTTAGGCTTTAAGCTTTGGAAAAACTGTTGGGTTTTGAGCATTCTAACACCTCCTAAGTGTACATGCAACCCTAATAAACCTTGGATCTATGTTTGTCTAAATACATGTGAAATTTGTTTTCCAAGGTTTAGTACTTATCTTGCATGGCATGGGGAACTTTTAAACATAAAAGGAACTAGATGAATTACATACCTTTTGATGAGTGTTGATTCCTTGGAGTTTGAGAGCCAAGCAACAATAATGTGAATGCCTCAAATGGAAATCACAAATCACCACAAACTTGGAAAACTATATGAGAGAGTATACACACTCTTAGAAATCGGCCACACCTTACACACACACACACTAGGGTGCTATTTCATGCAACATAATCTTGTTTATATAGTGTGCATGGTTAGGGTGAAACCCTAATAACCCATGTCTTTTCCTTTCCAAGGATCCATGGGTTAAAAGCTCCATGGATCATCCATGGACTTCCATATAAGCTTAGCCCATTAACAAATGAGTATTAGCCCACACCATATAAATATAATAGCCCATGATTTAATTAGTCTTCCTTTTAATCACTAAATTAATTCATAATTAATTCAAGATTAAAACTAATTAAATAACATGACTTTATATTAATATATTATAACTTATAATATATTAATAAAGTGTAAGTATACAATTCTCATAAAATTATCCATAAATAGTTTAGGTGAAGTGCAACCCAAATGGACCATGCCGGGTCGGGTCAAGTATATACCAAATAAGTTATGGAATTAGACACCTTATCCAACAAAAGCAATGTTGGATGTATAATTAGAGAAAACTTAGATCCAAAGCATTAGGGTTGTATGTGCAACATAGGAATGTTAGAGTACATAAAACTGATCAGTTCAAACTTTGTGTAATGGCTCTTAAGCGAAGTGGCAATGATAATGAAATAAATAACTCTTCTACTTACTTGCTTGACTCTTCAAATATATGGCATGCTAGATTAGGACATGTTAATTTTGATACTCTTCGTCGTTTAATTAAACCCAATCACATACCACACTTTCACATTGACTCAAAATACAAATGCAACACTTGTGTTGAATCGAAATTAACACGACAATCTTTCAAGTCCATTCTAAGGACAACCGAACCACTTGGATTAATTCACACCGATGTGTGTGACATGAAATCAATTCCATCTTAAGGTGGAAATAAGTACTTTATCACTTTTATTGATGATTGCACTAAATTATGCTATGTCTATTTACTTAAAGGTAAAGATGAGGCTATAGAGAAGTTTAAAGTGTATAAAAGTGAAGTTGAGAATCAACTTAATAAGAAAATTAAAGTACTAAGAAGTGACCATGGAGGTGAATATGTATCACCGTTTAAGGAATTTTGTGCAACTCATGGTGTCATACATGAGCTTACTACACCTTATTCACCACAACAAAATGGTATGACAGAAAGGAAAAATCGGACCTTAAAAGAAAAGATGAATGCCATGTTGTTAAGTTCTAGGCTGCAACCCTCAATGTAGGGAAGCTATACTTTCAATTAACCACCTTTTAAATAAGGTCCCTCGAAAGAAATCGGATAAAACACCATAAATGTTAAGGTCAGGTATAAAACCATCCTACAAATACCTTCAAGTGTGGGGGTGCCTTGCAAAGGTCGTGGTACCTGCACCCAAGGTGGTTAAGATAGGACGCAAGACTGTTGATTGCGTATTTGTTGGATATGCACAAAACAGTAGTACGTATCAATTTCTTGTGCATGACTCAAAAATTCCAGAAATTCCCAAAGGCACAATAATGGAGTCAAGAAAAGCATCGTTCTTTGAGAATGTGTTTCCATGTCTTCATAAGGTTGAGACAAATGCTTCAAAGTTAATTAAGCACAAAGAATCCTCTTATGAAGAAGAAATAGAGGAAGAAACAGAGCCCCCTAGATGTAAAAGGGAACGAGTGGAGAAGTCATTTGGAGATGATTTCTACACTTACATGGTTGAAAGAGAGCCTCAAACTTTCAAACAGGCAATCACCTCTTTAGAAGGACCTTAATGGAAAGAGTCAATTAAAAGTGATATGGATTCCATCTTGCAAAAGCATACATGGGAGCTAGTGGATTTACCTCAAGGTTGCAAACCACTAGGCTATAAATGGATTTTCAAGAAGAAATGAAAGCGGATGGAACCATTGACAAGTACAAGGCAAGACTAGTAATTAAAGGCTATAGACAAAAAAGTGGCCTTGATTACTTTGATACGTACTCTCTTATCACATGTATTACATCCATTAGATTGGTACTTGCAATCGCTTCTATAAGAAATCTTGAATTACATCAAATGGATGTTAAAACAACTTTTCTAAACGGGGATTTAGAAGAAGAAATCTACATGGAACAACCAGAAGGGTATGTTGCCCCAGGAAAAGAATCAAGGGTTTGTAAACTAGTGAATTCATTATATGGGTTGAAACAAGCCCCAAAAAAATGGCATAAAAAGTTTGACCATGTGATGATGGGAAATGGATACAAGATTAATGAATGTGAAAAGTGTGTTTATGTTAAAAACACAAGTGAGTGTTATGTTATCTTGTGCCTTTATGTTGATGATATGCTTATTGTTGGTGGCAACAATAAAATGGTTTAATCAACAAAGGACATGCTAAAGGCAAGATTCGACATGAAAGATATGGGTTTGGCAGATGTCATCCTTGGTGTGAAGATCACAAGGACTGCAAATGGACTTACTTAAAATCAAACCCATTGTGTGGATAAAATTCTTGAGAAATTCAACTCCAGTGAAACTACTATAGATAGGACACCATTTGATACAAGTCATCATCTAAGTAAAAACAGAGGTTAAGGAGTTGCACAAGTCGAATATGCAAGAATTATTGGTAGTCTGATGTACCTTATGAGTTGTACCACACCTGACTTAGCTTTTGCAATAAGCAGACTAAGTAATATATCAGTAATCCAAGTGATGAACGTTGGAAGAGTATTAAAAGATTATTACAATACTTAAGATACACTCACAATTATGGGTTGCACTATTCAAGATATCCCGAGGTGATAGAAGGGTATAGTGATGCAAATTGGATATCTGACATTAAAGACTCCAAGTCAACCAGCGGGTTTTTGTTCACACTTAAAGGTGGAGCTATATCATGGAAATCTTCAAAACAAACAGTTATAGCTAGATCCACCATGGAATCTGAATTTATAGCACTTGATAAAAGTGGAGAAGAAGCTGAATGGCTATGACAATTTTTGGAAGATATACCAGGATGGCCTAAACTAGTTTCGACAATCTCAATCCATTGCGATAGTCAATCGACAATTGGACGGGCACAAACTGCTATGTATAATGGTAAGTCTCGACACATCCATCGAAGACAGAACACCATTCAACAACTACTCTCAACTGGATTTATCTCAATTGACTACAAAAGGTCCAAGGATAACATTGCAGATCCGCTAACCAAAGGGTTAAACAGGGATTTAGTTGCAAAATCATCAAAAGGAATGGGATTAAAACCCATGAATGAATAAGTTATTACGAAGGAAAACCCAACCTAGTTGACTGGAGATCCCAAGATCTAGGTTCAATGGGACAACCTACTTTCATATAACATATGTGGATCACTGTGGGGGTCAACCCCAACCCATTCCTATAAATAACAATGATGCAGGTTAAGCTTATTGTAGTTGGTGATAAGTTGGAAATCATCAAGCTTTAGCTTTTAATGATTATGATATAATCAATTATGTAAGAGATAAGTGGGGTCGCTTAAAAGGGAATTGAATGGGCAAGTTCCTAAGAGCTCTTACAGAACCAGGCAAGTGCCCATGACCAAAAACGGACACATCAATGAGAACCTAACTAGGTCAGGGAGAATCATGTGAGACATGAATTGATTATTTGCACAAATGGCAGAATAGTTCAAGGACATCTGTTGAGAGAAAGACTTTGAGTTAATCTCGAAGGATCTAAAATCTCAACAATAATATTTAGAGTTAGATGGTTAGAGAGTTAGTTGCGGAAAAGTAAAGAAATGGAAATGATAACAATTGTTATATCAAGTATACACATAAGCTGATTCATAACGAGGAATGCATTCAAGCCAAGTTAATAAGTGAGATTAAACTTAGTGATTAAGTCACAAAATACTTGCTCCAAGGACATATTGTAATCGGTTATGTGAGAGTAAGAAGTATGAGTAAGAGAGATAGAAAATATAACTTCAGAGATATGTATTCAGAATAATAGATGCGTAAGTTTTTTGAATACAAAGAATGAGCTCTATTTATAGAGACTCACGAAGTACACTAGATTACATCTCTAAGAATAGCCATGCAAAGCATACTGGACAATAGAGAGTATTACAATAAAAGACAAGTAAAGTAATCCAGTAAAGAAACTGCGGTAGGTAGAGACATCGGATGCGGTTGCTGATGAAGGAGCTTGATTGCGGGTGCTTGACGACTGCGGTAGCTAAAGTTCAAGAGGGTCACTTTTTATGATTCAACAATTTCCCCCTAAGTGAACTATTTAAATTTTGTTCAGCTATCAAGTTTAAGGAACTTGATCAGGATCCACCAAAACTTCCTGATGTTTTCCAACGAGATGATTCTCCTTAAAATCTCGAACTTGACTTCTGCAATAGTGTGCTTCGATTTTTCAACTGCGTTTCGGCAGATATCAAGTTGCTTCCTGGTGAGGCGATGCAAGGCAGTCATAGGAATGAAGTATTTGACATTATCAATTTTCCTTTTGAAAATGACTCCAAGTTCAAAGAAGTTGGTTGCACCTAAGGATCTTTCTTCATAGCCTTTAGTAGGCATTGGTGCAGGGTCGAGTGGTGGCAGATCGATTTTTTTGGCAATGGTAGGGTAGATGTTTGCGTCGATTTTAGCAAAATCACACACCGTTTCCTTCAAAAAAAGTATTAGCCCTTTCAAGCACAATCTTCATCTTCGGGTGCTTCTCTAACTTGTTCTGGAACACCTTTACAATGAGAAAGACTTCTTCCGGATTCATGCAAGGGAAGTCAGCTTGGGTGCGGACATAGTCGTGTTCCCTTCTAGTGAGAGTGTACTAGATGAAGTCAGCCTTCTTGAACTTCTGGATCTTGAAGTTCTTGACTGCGGATGGTCTATCGTTAGACCATATATTCTTAATGGGATAGGCATTCTTAGCATAAAAAAGACTAAGTCTCTCAAATTCCATTGGCGGTCTTTTGGGGTCTGGAAGGTTGCGGTCGAATTGATCAAATACTGTGAAGTATCTGGCATTTGGAGAGATTGGGACATCCAAGTAGCCATCCGAAGGGGGTTCAGCATAGGTGAGGTGGGGTGTGTAATCATCATCCAATAGTCTGCGGTGAGGATTGATCCAAGAGTTTATCAAGGATTCATCCATGATAGTATCAAAACCGCATTCTCTCCATATGAGCTCCGCAAGTTTAGCTGCCTTCCAATATTTTTTCCTTTGGGTGGTAGCAGGAGAGTCATTAGAGCTTGGAGATGACATGTAATCCACAAGATTTTTGAAGTGGGGGGGAGTCTCTAGTTTCTCAGGAGTGATCTCCTCTTGCGCTGGAGTGTTATGAGGTGGAGTATGATGAGATGGTTGTGGTGAAGGAATTTTTTATATGATAATGGGGGACTTTGATGTTGTGAGATGGAGTGATTGGAGTTATGGACTTCTTCTTCACTTCCCCTTCTTGAGGAATTCAACCCAGGAGCTTCCTCAAGCCATTGTCGAAGGCCATCAAATTTGGCAAAAACTTCTTGAAATTGAGCTTTAAGGGCATCTTCCAGTTGTTGATTGTTGGGTATGGTGGGGTTGAAGAGTAGCCAGTGAATTTCCTTGGTGAGTTGACGGATTTCGGGGCCATGGAAATTTGTGGACAAGGATCGCTGTAGGCGGTTGATTGTAACTTGAAGGACTAAGATCGTGGACTCATATGCAGTGTGAGTCTCAACAATCAGCTTTTGAGATTAGGAGGCTTGATCCGCAATGGCTGCTTGAAGATCTTTCTTGATTGCGGTTACCTCAGAGATGAGGCGTTCCGCAGCAGCCATGAAGTCCTTGGGATCTACTTGTCAATTATTGTCAAGGGAACGGATTCCCATTTCTAATTTGAGGGAGATACGCTCAGCAGCCAATCTCTCATGAGTTTCCAAGCGTTCTGTCTGTTCGATCAATGACTGCAGTCCGGGGATATCTTCTGGTTGCGGTTGAGTTGGTTTGACCGCAGCAAGGATTTGATCAATCTTTGCTTGTAGGCTCAAAAATTCTTTCCTAGTGACAACATTCTTCTTCTTTTTCTTCTTCTCTTCGGGCTTTGAAGTTGAATGGTGAGAGCCACTAGATTCTTCTTCTTCATCAAACATCATAAATTCATCATCAGATGGAGAGGGTTTGTTTACCTCTTGTAGATCATCATCATCAAGACCGAAGGTGGGTGTAGAGCTCACTTCTATTTCGGGTCCTTCGTCTTGTGATTCTTGGACAGTGGGGGGAGGGAGGAACTTTGGAAGCATTTTGATAAGCAGTTGCTTCCTGAGTCTTGTGGAGAGTTTCAACCATCTCAGACATCCAGTCTTGAACTTTCAATATGGCGGCTACGATATAGGCATTGTAAATGGCATCAGCCTAATACTTAGCCACAACTTGGATTTCTTGTTCCTTTTCCTGCTGTTGCTTGACTTGTTGATCTTTGTGTGCTTGGAATGCCCTACGGAAAGCGGCATATTTATGAATGTTGGCTTCAGTTACCGGATTGTAGTTCAACCAAGAGTCATTTGAATCTTCACCGTCAAATCCTTTATATCGCACCGAAGTGTCCTTCGGGTCCACGGATCCTTGTACATTTGTGCTCACCATGCCTAAACCACCTGTTACAGATGTAAGCAGAGTAGGATTTCCTGAGCTTCCTCGGTCTCTTGGACCCGTAGTCAAGTTTGGCCTCGGCTCAGTTCTGGCATCGGCGGAAGAAGTGCCCTACGGTTTGGAAGGTGTTTGAAGTGTATGGGTTACGTTCAAGAGGATGGAGTTCAACTCCTCAGGATAAAGAGAAATGCAGTCAGGAAGCCCTGGAGACCTTAGGGTGAGAACCAGTATTATTCTCTTGGGATTGAACTGGGGGGAGTCTCCACGATGAGGTGAATCAGACTCACTTTTTGAGTTTGAGTGGTAGAAGATGGTTGTTTCGAATGGATGTGCGGCCATCCCAAGGACTATCTGAGCCTGTTGAGAGGCTGAGATATCAGTCCGGTCATTTCCCCAAGCTTGGTGTGGGTTTTGGCATTGGTTGTTTCGCCAAGCTTGGTTGTTTTCCCACCATTGATCATGTTGAGGTTGATCATAACTCCATTGGTTTGTCCAATAGTAGCTTCCTATTTCTTGCACTTCTTCCCATTCTCCTTGTAAATATGGACACATAGTGGAATGATGTCCGTTTTGAGTACAAAAATCGAAAGGAATAGGTGTGGGTTGCGTACTTTGGTCATTTCCAATCATCATAACTAACTGAGCTAGCTCAAAAAGTTGGTCTTCTATGTAAGGAGTATTCATTTCTGAGCGACACTTTTTTTCTGTTTTTTTTCTATTTTTTTTCTATTTTTTTTTGTTTTTTATAGAGATGTACCTACTCACAAAAATCTAGGCATAAACAATTAGTAACACCGTGTCCCCGGCAACGGCGCCAATTTGTTAGGCGTGTCAAACCCAAAAAATAAAGGGGTACGATATACTCCAAAAGAATCCCACTATATTGCACTAAAAGGTAGTACAAGGCAAGCAGAGTCGATCCACAGAGACACGGGATAATTAGTATATACCTCTTTGCGTAAGGTATTTGTTCACAAAAGATTAAATAAGGGGGGTTTGAGTGTAATGATGTAGCAAACCAATTTAAAACACGAGTAAACAACTAAACTAATAAATTAAGTTCAGATTTTGTAAGGACTCCAACTCCATGTATGACAATCTAGCAATGTGAATCAAAGATGACAAGACATTTGTTTCATTCTATCTAAGTTGGTACTTGAAAGTGCTAACAAGCTCTAACACTTTCCATTCACCACATTAATCAATCAAAACAAGCTCTTTGATTAATCCTAACCTTACTCACCTAATCTAAACAAGCTCTTAGAAGTAGATTGAAAGATTGCATTAAGCTTATTGTGAATGTTCCCAACAACACCCAATACTCCTCACAAGCTCGGGAGCATAAGAATGTGTGAAAAGATTTACACTAAATTCATTCATAAGAAATCAATTTAATGCTTGTTACTTAGTTCAATTCACAAAACAATTACAGATTTTGCAAAATGAATAACTTGAATGACCTAACCCTAATTCAAATGGCCAATAAGAATCATTATTAGAATCAAACATTCGATTGAAGTAAAATTAGTTTCACTAGATAGAAATTAATCACAAACATTAGGGCATATGATTTGATTCTAGCCACACATGACTAGAACAAGATCACAAGTCTAAAAGATGAAATCAAGTGTTATTACAACTTACAAAAATGAGAATTAATGTTTCCAAACGATTAACAGACAAACCCTTGCAAAAACCTTCGAATTCTCCTCTCCAATGGTGCTCTGATATGCTGTGTGTGTGCAAAAATGGCCCTCAACCCGTAATATGAAAGATAGGAAAAACTGCCAAAAATTGGTTTTAGGGTCGAACACGGCCCGTGTTAAAAATAGGCCATACTGACACGGGTCGTGTTCAGTAGCCAACACGCCCCGTGTTGATTTGCACTAAACCGACACGGCCCGTGTTCAGCATGGTCAATAGCTTCTTCTTGGTCAAACACGTCCCATGCCCACTTTTCAGTGTAAATTCAACACGCCCCATGTACCTCTTTGACTCCAATTCCAAACTTGATTTTTCCAACTTTTTCGTTCTTCGTCCGATCATCCCGAAATCTTCACCAATGCTTCCCGGCACCTCCCAAAGCGCATTCCAAGCTCCGGTTTACATGGAAAAAGACATGAAAGTGTGCAAATAAGGTTGTTCTAGAGACTAACATGAATATGATGAAATGCAAGAAAAAGGAAGAACAATTATGCTAAATAGATGCATGAAATGGGACTAAAAGGTGCGCAAAAAGGTGCACAAATAGCACCTAACAAATCTCCCTAAGCTTAGACCTTTCTTGTCCTCAAGAAAGAACAAGAACTGGACAAACAAGAGGATTTCTACATGGCAAAAAGTAACATAGAAAAAATGTGGACAAAAAGATCCTAAAAGCTAAGAATTAATGCATGCGATGAAAACCATGAAAATGAAACATATGTACAAAAGATACTTAAGGAACAATAATTGAACCAACGAAAGATTTAAGAACACAACTAATATTTTTATTTATTTTTATAAATATAGACATATACGATCAAACCTTACACCAATGGGGCTCCAATCATTAATACCTAGGTTACCATCCTGCTTCCTTCCACATATCACAGACTTGCAAGGTGAGGAAGACCCGAAACGGCGTAACCCAATAATCCAAACCTAGTTTTATTAAAACTTTATACCTTACTAAGCTTTATGGGAGAAAATAACATAGTTCGGATCTCATGTCCTTAAGACTAGATGGCCAAGAATCAGAATCGATGCATCCTTAATAACCCATCACGACGAATCATCTTTCGCTGAAACAGCGAGCCCACCCGAAGGGGCCCAACTCCTATGCTTTCACTTTTTTGAGAGCTACAATTATCATATCACACAGTTCTTCATTCTCCAGATTTAACTGTGAATTGGCTTTTGATTTGATTGAACTTTGATTTGTACTTCGTTTTGAACTTGGATTCGTCAATCTTTATTTTTGGAATATCTTGAGATTTCTTCGTTTTGGCACTTGAAATTCTGATTTGGGTACTAGATATGACAGTTATACCCTTCCTTCTTTCTTGACTGTGTGGATCTGATACTTACGCTCTCTGTTACCTCGGGGGTAATGCGTGTCAACAAATAGGTCAGTGTTCTGTGGGTCCATAGTTGTCGATAGAGATTCTTTTTATACATTCAAAAGCAAATCATCCTAAAGCTGTTATTACCGCCCAAAAAAACGTTTCAATATAATTTCTTTTTATTATCTAAGGCTAGGGTCTCGAATTACGGTGTTTGGGTCCCTAGTTATGACAGCTGATTCTACACTTCTGGTAACAATCCGGTTGCTTCGGTATTTTTTTCGTTTTTCCACTTCATGGAGCACTTGTATCTAAAGAGTTTCATCATCTCGTACATTTTTTTTTTTGAAAATGCATGCTTGCATATGAAATGCAAAAATTGGTAAAATGCAAAAACTTGAAATAAAAACTTTTATTATTATTATTATTATTATTATTATTATTATTATTATTATTATTATTATTATTATTATTTAATATATATATATATATATATATATATATATATATATATATTGAAAATGCATGAATGAACCTAGTGTACAACTCTACCCCTCCTCAAGCTTAAAGATAAGCATCGTCCCCGATGCTTGGAGAGGGCGGAACAACCTATCTAATCACCGGAAGGTGGTGGGGGATTGTAGTCGGGTTGGGTAAGTGTCTAAAACAGTCACAAGTGCACACATATTGAATTTTAAAGCAAAATATGAACGATTAAAGATATGGAAAGAATTTAACGAATCGTTCTTGGAGCCTTGTAATTGTGGTGAGAACCTCCTCTTCATCTTCCCCAAGCTATCCTTGAAATATTTTTTTTAAGCCTTGGATTCATTTTCTAGGTATAAAAACATGTTGCAACATATTTGGAACATCAAAAACTAAAAACTTCAAAGAAACGACAATGTTTTGAAGGAAAAGACAAAAATACCCCCGGGTTGCCTCCCGGTTAGCCGCCCTTGTTTTAAGTCGTTGGCTCGACTTGGCCTCGGAATATGCTTCGATCTAATTATGTAGGACTCTCCAAAATTAGTAAACTTTTTACCATCTCCATCAATGGAACACTTATCTTGTACTTGACTTTCTTTTTGCGTGGGAACCATGTTGGACTTAGATCCTTAATGACACCAATCGTCCAGCCGACCCCTTTCATGTACTTGTCCAGTAAGGTAATCAACTCTTCTTTCTTTGATAGGGTGGTAGAGTTGACAACTGATTGTGTCTCTTCCTTCTCGCGATATATATCCTTTGAGGATTCTGACAGATTTATCGTTTTCGGCTCTAGTGTTTGGTCTAGCAGCGAAAGGATTTTCTCATTGGTAATTGGTGGATCAGCCTCTTTTTTGTCAACCTCGAACACCTCCTCTACAAATTCCATATCAACATTATTAATTTCTACTTCTTCCTTGACAACCTTCTCCACTTCTACTAATTCCTTCTCTTCTTTAAATTGCAATCTTGGATCATCGAAAATTTCCTATCGTTCAAGGTAACGGTAGATACGATATGTCTTGTGTCCTCTTCAGTTTGCAATGGTAATTTGTCTTGAGCTTCCATTATACTCACGTTTGAGTAAGTTGTGCAATTTGTTGCTCTAAGCTTTTGAGGCTGGCTTTGGTTGTTTCTTGGAAGATTTGGGTAGTAGTGGCAATGCTTTTGACAATTTCTTCCAAAGACATGCTCGAAGTTTCAGTTTGTTGGGGAGGTGGAGGATATTGTTGCTGGAACTGCGGAGTTGGTTGGTATTGGTCATTTCCCCAAGCTTGGTATGGGTTTTGGCATTGGTTGTTTCCCCGAGCTTGGTTGTTTTCCCACCATTGATCATGTTGAGGTTGATCATAACTCCATTGGTTTGTCCAATAGTAGCTTCCTATTTCTTGCACTTCTTCCCATTCTCCTTGTAAATATGGACGCATAGTGGAATGATGTCCATTTTGAGTGCAAAAATCGCAAGGAATAGGTGTGGGTTGCGTACTTTGGTCATTTCCAATCATCATAACTAGAGGTAGCTTAGAAAGTTGGTCTTCTAGGTAAGAAGTATTCATTTCTGAGCAACACTTTTTTTTCTGTTTGATTTTTTGTTTTTTTTTTGTTTTTTTATAGAGATGTACCTGCTCACAAAAATCTAGGCATAAACAAATAGTAACACCGTGTCCCCGGCAACGACGCCAATTTTTCAGGCGTGTCAAACCCAACAAATAATGGGGTACGATATACTCCAAAACAATCCCACTATATTGCACTAAAAAGTAGTACAAGGCAAGCAGGGTCGATCCACAAAGACAGGGGATAATTAGTATATACCTCTTTGCGTAAGGTATTTGTTCACAAAAGATTAAATAAGGAGGGGGCGGGGGTTTGTGTGTAATGATGTAGCAAACCAATTTAAAACACGAGTAAACAACTAAACTAATGAATTAAGTTCAGATTTTGTAAGGACTCCAACTCCATGTATTACAATCTAGCAATGTGAATCAAAGATGACAAGACATTTGTTTCATTCTATCTAAGTTAGTACTTGAAAGTGCTAACAAGCTCTCACATTTTCCATTCACCACATTAATCAATCAAAACAAGCTCTTTGGTTAATCCTAACCTTACTAACCTAATCTAAACAAGCTCTTAGAAGTAGATAGAAAGATTGCATTAAGCTTATTGTGAATGTTCCCAACAACACCCAATACTCCTCACAAGCTCGGGAGCGTAAGAATGTGTGAAAAGATTTACACTAAATTCATTCAAAAGAAATCAATTTAATGCTTGTTACTTAGTTCAATTCACAAAACAATTATGGATTTTTCAAAATGAATAACTTGAATGACCTAACCCTAATTCAAATGGCCAATAAGAATCATTATTAGAATCAAACATTCGATTGAAGTAAAATCAGTTTCACTAGATAGAAATTAAACACAAACATCAGGTCATATGATTTGATTCACAACCGAAAAGTCAAAACATGAAATTGGAGAAGTTAGGGTTCTAGCCACACATGACTAGAACAAGATCACAAGTTTAAAAGATGAAATCAAATGTAATTACAACTTACAAAAATGAGAATTAATGTTTCCAAATGATTAACGGACAAACCCTTGCAAAAACCTTCGAATTCTCCTCTCCAATGGTGCTCTGATATGTTGTGTGTGTGTAAAAATGGCCCTCAACCCGTAATATGAAAGACAGGAAAAACTGCCAAAAATTGGTTTTAGGGTCGAACACGGCCCGTGTTAAAATAGGCTATACTGACACGGGTCGTGTTCAGCAGCCAAGACGCCCCGTGTTGATTTGCACTAAACTGACACGGCCCGTGTTCAGCATGGTCAACAACTTCTTCTTGGTCAAACACGCCCCGTGCCTACTTTTTAGTGTAAATTCAACACGCCCCGTGTACCTCTTTGACTCCAATTCCAAACTTGATTTTTCCAACTTTTTCGTTCTTCGGCCGATCATCCCGAAATCTTCACCAATGCTTCTCGGCACCTCCCAAAGCGCATTCCAAGCTCCGGTTTACCTGGAAAAAGACATGAAAGTGTGCAAATAAGGTTGTTCTAGAGACTAACATGAATATGATGAAATGCAAGAAAAAGGAAGAACAATTATGCTAAATAGATACATGAAATGGGACTAAAAGGTGTGAAAAAAGATGCACAAATAGCACCTAACAAATCTCCCTAAGCTTAGACCTTTCTTGTCCTCAAGAAAGAACAAGAACTGGACAAACAAGAGGATTTCTACATGGAAAAAAGTAACATAGAAAAAATGTGGACAGAAAGATCCTAAAAGCTAAGAATGAATGCATGCGATGAAAACCATGAAAATGAAACATATGTACAAAAGATACTTAAGGAACAATAATTGAACCAACGAAAGATTTAAGAACACAACTAATATTTTTATTTATTTTTATAAATATAGACATATACGATCAAACCTTGCACCAATGGGGCTCCAATCATTAATACCTAGGTGACCATCCTGCTTCCTTCCACATATCACAGACTTGCAAGGTGAGGAAGACCCGAAACGGCGTAACCCAATAATCCAAACCTAGTTTTATTAAAACTTTATACCTTACTAAGCTTTATGGGAGAAAATAACATAGTTCGGATCTCATGTCCTTAAGACTAGATGGCCAAGAATCAGAATCGATGCATCCTTAATAACCCATCACGACGAATCATCTTTCGCTGAAACAGCGAGCCCACCCGAAGGGGCCCAACTCCTATGCTTTCACTTTTTTGAGAGCCACAATTATCATATCACACAGTTCTTCATTCTCCAGATTTAACTGTGAATTGGCTTTTGATTTGATTGAACTTTGATTTGTACTTCGTTTTGAACTTGGATTCTTCAATCTTCATTTTTGGAATATCTTGAGATTTCTTTGTTTTGGCACTTGAAATTCTGATTTGGGTACTAGATATGACAGTTATACCCTTCCTTCTTTCTTGACTGTGTGGATCTGATACTTACGCTCTCTGTTACCTCGGGGGTAATGCGTGTCAACAAATAGGTCAGTGTTCTGTGGGTCCATAGTTGTCGATAAAGATTCTTTTTATACATTCAAAAGCAAATCATCCAAAAGTTGTTATTACCGCCCAAAAAAACGTTACAATATAAGTTCTTTTTATTATCTAAGGCTAGGGTCTCGAATTACGGTGTTTGGGTCCCCTAGTTATGACAGCTGATTCTACACTTCTGGTAACAATCCGGTTGCTTCGGTATTTTTTCCGTTTTCCCACTTCATGGAGCACTTGAATGTAAAGACTTTCATCATCTTGCACATTTTTTTTGAAAATGAATGCTTGCATATGAAATGCAAAAATTGGTAAAATGCAAAAACTTGAAATAAAAACTTTTATTATTATTATTATTATTTTTTAATATATATATATATATATATATATATATATATATATATATATATATTAAAAATGCATGAATGAACCTAGTGTACAACTCTACCCCTCCCCAGGCTTAAAGATAAGCATCGTCCCCGATGCTTGGAGAAGGCGGAACAACTTATCTAATCACCGGAAGGTGGTGGGGGATTGTAGTCGGGTTGCGTAAGAGTCTAAAACAGTCACAAGTGCACACATATTGAATTTTAAAGCAAAATATGAACGATTAAAGATATGAAAAGAATTTACCGAATCGTTCTTGGAGCCTTGTAATTGTGGTGAGAACCTCCTCTTCATCTTCCCCAAGCTATCCGTAAAATATTTTTTTGAAGCCTTGGATTCATTTTCTAGGTATAAAAACATGTTGCAACATATTTGGAACATCAAAAACTAAAAACTTCAAAGAAACGACAATGTTTTGAAGGAAAAGACAAAAATACCCCCGGGTTGCCTCCCGGTTAGCCGCCCTTGTTTTAAGTCGTTGGCTCGACTTGGCCTCGGAATATGCTTCGATCTAATTATGTGGGACTCTCCAAATTAGTAAACTATTCACCATCTCCATCAATGGAACACTTATCTTGTACTTGACTTTCTTTTTGCGTGGGAACCATGTTGGACTTAGACCCTTAATGACACCAATCGTCCAGCCGACCCCTTTCATGTACTTGTCCGATAAGATAATCAACTCTTCTTTCTTTGATAGGGTGGTAGAGTTGACGATTGATTGTGTCTCTTCCTTCTCGCGATATATATCCTTTGAGGATTCTGACAGATTTATCGTTTTTGGCTCTAGTGTTTGTTCTACCAGCGAAAGGATTTTCTCATTGGTAATTGGTGGATCAGCCTCTTTTTTGTCAACCTCCAACACCTCCTCTACAAATTCCATATCAACATTATTAATTTCTACTTCTTCCTTCACAACCTTCTCCACTTCTACTTCTTCCTTCTCTTCTTCAAATTGCAATCTTGGATCATCGAAAAATTTCCTATCGTTCAAGGTAACGGTAGATACGATATGCCTTGTGTCCTCTTCAGTTTGCAATGGTAATTTGTCTTGAGCTTCCATTATACTCACGTTTGAGTAAGTTGTGCAATTTGTTGCTCTAAGCTTTTGAGGTTGGCTTTGGTTGTTTCTTGGAAGATTTGGGTAGTAGTGGCAATGCTTTTGACAATTTCTTCCAAAGACATGCTCGAAGTTTCAGTTTGTTGGGGAGGTGGAGGATATTGTTGCTGGAACTACGGAGTTGGTTGGTATTGGTCATTTCCCCAAGCTTGGTATGGGTTTTGGCATTGGTTGTTTTCCCGAGCTTGGTTGTTTTCCCACCATTGATCATGTTGAGGTTGATCATAACTCCATTGGTTTGTCCAATAGTAGCTTCCTATTTCTTGCACTTCTTCCCATTCTCCTTGTAAATATGGACGCATAATGGAATGATGTCCATTCTGAGTGCAAAAATCGCAAGGAATAGGTGTGGGTTGCGTACTTTGGTCATTTCCAATCATCATAACTAGAGGTAGCTCATAAAGTTGGTCTTCTATGTAAGAAGTATTCATTTCTGAGCAACACTTTTTTCTGTTTTTTTTTCCTTTTTTTGTTTTTTATAGAGATGTACCTGCTCACAAAAATCTAGGCATAAACAATTAGTAACACCGTGTCCCCGGCAACGACGCCAATTTGTTAGGCGTGTCAAACCCAACAAATAAAGGGGTACGATATACTCCAAAAGAATCCCACTATATTGCACTAAAAAGTAGTACAAGGCAATCAGGGTCGATCCACAGAGACAGGGGATAATTAGTATATACCTCTTTGCGTAAGGTATTTGTTCACAAAAGATTAAATAAGGGGGGGGGGGAGGGGGGTTGAGTGTAATGATGTAGCAAACCAATTTAAAACACGAGTAAACAACTAAACTAATGAATTAAGTTCAGATTTTGTAAGGACTCCAACTCCATGTATGACAATCTAGCAATGTGAATCCTAGATGACAAGACATTTGTTTCATTCTATCTAAGTTGGTACTTGAAAGTTCACCACATTAATCAATCAAAACAAGCTCTTTGATTAATCCTAACCTTGCTAACCTAATATAAACAAGCTCTTAGAAGTAGATTGAAAGATTGCATTAAGCTTATTGTGAATGTTCCCAACAACACCCAATACTCCACACAAGCTCGGGAGCGTAAGAATGTGTGAAAAGATTTACACTAAACTCATTCATAAGAAATCAATTTAATGCTTGTTACTTAGTTCAATTCACAAAACAATTATGGATTTTTCAAAATGAATACCTTGAATGACCTAACCCTAATTCAAATGGCCAATAAGAATCATTATTAGAATCAAACATTCGATTGAAGTAAAATCAGTTTCACTGTATAGAAATTAAACACAAACATCAAGTCATATGATTTGATTCACAACCAAAAAATCAAAACATGAAATTGGAGAAGTTAGGGTTCTAGCCACACATGACTAGAACAAGATCACAAGTCTAAAAGATGAAATCAAGTGTAATTACAACTTACAAAAATGAGAATTAAAGTTTCCAAATGATTAACAGACAAACCCTTGCAAAAACCTTCGAATTCTCCTCTCCAATGGTGCTCTGATATGTTGTGTGTGTGGAAAAATGGCCCTCAACCTGTAATATGAAAGATAGGAAAAACTGCCAAAAATTGGTTTTAGGGTCGAACACGGCTCGTGTTAAAATAGGCTATACTGACACGGGTCGTGTTCAGCAGCCAACACGCCCCGTGTTGATTTGCACTAAACTGACACGGACCTTGTTCAGCATGGTCAACAGCTTCTTCTTGGTCAAACACGCCCCGTGCCCACTTTTTAGTGTAAATTCAACACGCTCCGTGTACCTCTTTGACTCCAATTCCAAACTTGATTTTTCCAACTTTTTCGTTCTTCGCCCGATCATCCCGAAATCTTCACCAATGCTTCCCGGCACCTCCCAAAGCGCATTCCAAGCTTCGGTTTACCTGGAAAAAGACATGAAAGTGTGCAAATAAGGTTGTTCTAGAGACTAACATGAATATGATGAAATGGAAAAAAAAGGAAGAACAATTATGCTAAATAGATGCATGAAATGGGACTAAAAGGTGAGCAAAAAGATGCATAAATAGCACCTAACAAATCTCCCTGAGCTTAGACCTTTCTTGTCCTCAAGAAAGAACAAGAACTGGACAAACAAGAGGATTTCTACATGGCAAAAAGTAACATAGAAAAAATGTGGACAGAAAGATCCTAAAATCTAAGAATGAATGCATGCGATGAAAACCATGAAAATGAAACATATGTACAAAAGATGCTTAAGGAACAATAATTGAACCAATGAAAGATTTAAGAACACAAGTAATCTTTTTATTTATTTTTATAAATATAGACATATACGATCAAACCTTACACCAATGGGGCTCCAATCATTAATACCTAGGTGACCATCCTGCTTCCTTCCACATATCACAGACTTGCAAGGTGAGGAAGACCCGAAACGGTGTAACCCAATAATCCAACCGTGTTTTTTATTAAAACTTTATACCTTACTAAGCTTTATGGGAGAAAATAACATAGTTCGGATCTCATGTCCTTAAGACTAGATGGCCAAGAATCAGGATCGACGCATCCTTAAGAACCCATCACGACGAATCATCTTTCGCTGAAACAGCGAGCCCACCCGAAGGGGCCCAACTCCTATGGTTTCACTTTTTTGAGAGCTACAAATATCATATCACACTGTTCTTCATTCGCCAGATTTAACTGTGAATTGGCTTTGGATTTGATTGAACTTTGATTTGTACTTCGTTTTGAACTAGGATTCTTCAATCTTCATTTTTGGAATATCTTGAGATTTCTTCGTTTTGGCACATGAAATTCTGATTTGGGTACTAAATATGACAGTTATACCCTTCCTTCTTTCTTGACTGTGTGGATCTAATACTTAAGCTCTCTGTTACCGTGGGGGTAATGCGTGTCAACAAATAGGTCCGTCATCTGTGGGTCCAGAGTTGTCGATAAAGATTCTTTTTATACATTCTAAAGCAAATCATCCTAAAGCTGTTATTACCGCCCAAAAAATGTTTCAATATAAATTCTTTTTATTATCTAAGGCTAGGGTCTCGAATTACGGTGTTTGGTCCCTTAGTTATGACAACTGATTCTACACTTCCGTAACAATCCGGTTGCTTCGGTATTTTTTTTTTCGTTTTCCCACTTCATGGAGCACTTGTATGTAAAGAGTTTCATCATCTTGTACATTTTTTTTTGAAAATGCATGCTTGCATATGAAATGCAAAAAATGGTAAAATGCAAAAACTTGAAATAAAAACTTTTATTATTATTATTATTATTATTTAATATATATATATATATATATATATATATATATATATATATATATATATATATATATATATATATATATGTATATATATTGAAAATGCATGAATGAACCTAGTGTACAACTCTACCCCTCCCCAAGCTTAAAGATAAGCATCGTCCCCGATGCTTGGAGATAGCGGAACAAACCTATCTAATCACCGGAAGGTGGTGGGGGATTGTAGTTGGGTTGGGTAAGAGTCTAAAACAGTCACAAGTGCACACACATTGAATTTTAAAGCAAAATATGAATGATTAAAGATATGGAAATAATTTACCGAATCGTTCTTGGAGCCTTGTAATTGTGGTGAGAACCTCCTCTTCATCTTCCCCAAGCTATCCGTAAAATATTTTTTTGAAGCCTTGGATTCATTTTCTAGGTATAAAAACATGTTGCAACATATTTGGAACATCAAAAACTAAAAACTTCAAAGAAACGACAATGTTTTGAAGGAAAAGACAAAAATACCCCCGGGTTGCCTCCCGGTTAGCCGCCCTTGTTTTAAGTCGTTGGCTCGACTTGGCCTCGGAATATGCTTCGATCTAATTATGTGGGACTCTCCAAATTAGTAAACTATTCACCATCTCCATCAATGGAACACTTATCTTGTACTTGACTTTCTTTTTGCGTGGGAACCATGTTGGACTTAGACCCTTAATGACACGAATCGTCCAGCCGACCCCTTTTATGTACTTGTCCGATAAGATAATCAACTCTTCTTTCTTTGATAGGGTGGTAGAGTTGACGATTGATTGTGTCTCTTCCTTCTCGCGATATATATCCTTTGAGGATTCTGACATATTTATCGTTTTTGGCTCTAGTGTTTGTTCTACCAGCGAAAGGATTTTCTCATTGGTAATTGGTGGATCAGCCTCTTTTTTGTTAACCTCCAACACCTCCTCTACAAATTCCATATCAACATTATTAATTTCTACTTCTTCCTTCACAACCTTCTCCACTTCTACTTCTTCCTTCTCTTCTTCAAATTGCAATCTTGGATCATCGAAAAATTTCCTATCGTTCAAGGTAACGGTAGATACGATATGCCTTGTGTCCTCTTCAGTTTGCAATGGTAATTTGTCTTGAGCTTCCATTATACTCACGTTTGAGTAAGTTGTGCAATTTGTTGCTCTAAGCTTTTGAGGTTGGCTTTGGTTGTTTCTTGGAAGATTTGGGTAGTAGTGGCAATGCTTTTGACAATTTCTTCCAAAGACATGCTCGAAGTTTCAGTTTGTTGGGGAGGTGGAGGATATTGTTGCTGGAACTACGGAGTTGGTTGGTATTGGTCATTTCCCCAAGCTTGGTATGGGTTTTGGCATTGGTTGTTTTCCCGAGCTTGGTTGTTTTCCCACCATTGATCATGTTGAGGTTGATCATAACTCCATTGGTTTGTCCAATAGTAGCTTCCTATTTCTTGCACTTCTTCCCATTCTCCTTGTAAATATGGACGCATAATGGAATGATGTCCATTCTGAGTGCAAAAATCGCAAGGAATAGGTGTGGGTTGCGTACTTTGGTCATTTCCAATCATCATAACTAGAGGTAGCTCATAAAGTTGGTCTTCTATGTAAGAAGTATTCATTTCTGAGCAACACTTTTTTCTGTTTTTTTTTCCTTTTTTTGTTTTTTATAGAGATGTACCTGCTCACAAAAATCTAGGCATAAACAATTAGTAACACCGTGTCCCCGGCAACGACGCCAATTTGTTAGGCGTGTCAAACCCAACAAATAAAGGGGTACGATATACTCCAAAAGAATCCCACTATATTGCACTAAAAAGTAGTACAAGGCAATCAGGGTCGATCCACAGAGACAGGGGATAATTAGTATATACCTCTTTGCGTAAGGTATTTGTTCACAAAAGATTAAATAAGGGGGGGGGAGGGGGGTTGAGTGTAATGATGTAGCAAACCAATTTAAAACACGAGTAAACAACTAAACTAATGAATTAAGTTCAGATTTTGTAAGGACTCCAACTCCATGTATGACAATCTAGCAATGTGAATCCTAGATGACAAGACATTTGTTTCATTCTATCTAAGTTGGTACTTGAAAGTTCACCATATTAATCAATCAAAACAAGCTCTTTGATTAATCCTAACCTTGCTAACCTAATATAAACAAGCTCTTAGAAGTAGATTGAAAGATTGCATTAAGCTTATTGTGAATGTTCCCAACAACACCCAATACTCCACACAAGCTCGGGAGCGTAAGAATGTGTGAAAAGATTTACACTAAACTCATTCATAAGAAATCAATTTAATGCTTGTTACTTAGTTCAATTCACAAAACAATTATGGATTTTTCAAAATGAATACCTTGAATGACCTAACCCTAATTCAAATGGCCAATAAGAATCATTATTAGAATCAAACATTCGATTGAAGTAAAATCAGTTTCACTGTATAGAAATTAAACACAAACATCAAGTCATATGATTTGATTCACAACCAAAAAATCAAAACATGAAATTGGAGAAGTTAGGGTTCTAGCCACACATGACTAGAACAAGATCACAAGTCTAAAAGATGAAATCAAGTGTAATTACAACTTACAAAAATGAGAATTAAAGTTTCCAAATGATTAACAGACAAACCCTTGCAAAAACCTTCGAATTCTCCTCTCCAATGGTGCTCTGATATGTTGTGTGTGTGGAAAAATGGCCCTCAACCTGTAATATGAAAGATAGGAAAAACTGCCAAAAATTGGTTTTAGGGTCGAACACGGCCCGTGTTAAAATAGGCTATACTGACACGGGTCGTGTTCAGCAGCCAACACGCCCCGTGTTGATTTGCACTAAACTGACACGGACCTTGTTCAGCATGGTCAACAGCTTCTTCTTGGTCAAACACGCCCCGTGCCCACTTTTTAGTGTAAATTCAACACGCTCCGTGTACCTCTTTGACTCCTATTCCAAACTTGATTTTTCCAACTTTTTCGTTCTTCGCCCGATCATCCCGAAATCTTCACCAATGCTTCCCGGCACCTCCCAAAGCGCATTCCAAGCTTCGGTTTACCTGGAAAAAGACATGAAAGTGTGCAAATAAGGTTGTTCTAGAGACTAACATGAATATGATGAAATGGAAAAAAAAGGAAGAACAATTATGCTAAATAGATGCATGAAATGGGACTAAAAGGTGAGCAAAAAGATGCATAAATAGCACCTAACAAATCTCCCTGAGCTTAGACCTTTCTTGTCCTCAAGAAAGAACAAGAACTGGACAAACAAGAGGATTTCTACATGGCAAAAAGTAACATAGAAAAAATGTGGACAGAAAGATCCTAAAATCTAAGAATGAATGCATGCGATGAAAACCATGAAAATGAAACATATGTACAAAAGATGCTTAAGGAACAATAATTGAACCAATGAAAGATTTAAGAACACAAGTAATCTTTTTATTTATTTTTATAAATATAGACATATACGATCAAACCTTACACCAATGGGGCTCCAATCATTAATACCTAGGTGACCATCCTGCTTCCTTCCACATATCACAGACTTGCAAGGTGAGGAAGACCCGAAACGGTGTAACCCAATAATCCAACCGTGTTTTTTATTAAAACTTTATACCTTACTAAGCTTTATGGGAGAAAATAACATAGTTCGGATCTCATGTCCTTAAGACTAGATGGCCAAGAATCAGGATCGACGCATCCTTAAGAACCCATCACGACGAATCATCTTTCGCTGAAACAGCGAGCCCACCCGAAGGGGCCCAACTCCTATGGTTTCACTTTTTTGAGAGCTACAAATATCATATCACACTGTTCTTCATTCGCCAGATTTAACTGTGAATTGGCTTTGGATTTGATTGAACTTTGATTTGTACTTCGTTTTGAACTAGGATTCTTCAATCTTCATTTTTGGAATATCTTGAGATTTCTTCGTTTTGGCACATGAAATTCTGATTTGGGTACTAAATATGACAGTTATACCCTTCCTTCTTTCTTGACTGTGTGGATCTAATACTTAAGCTCTCTGTTACCGTGGGGGTAATGCGTGTCAACAAATAGGTCCGTCATCTGTGGGTCCAGAGTTGTCGATAAAGATTCTTTTTATACATTCTAAAGCAAATCATCCTAAAGCTGTTATTACCGCCCAAAAAATGTTTCAATATAAATTCTTTTTATTATCTAAGGCTAGGGTCTCGAATTACGGTGTTTGGTCCCTTAGTTATGACAACTGATTCTACACTTCCGTAACAATCCGGTTGCTTCGGTATTTTTTTTCGTTTTCCCACTTCATGGAGCACTTGTATGTAAAGAGTTTCATCATCTTGTACATTTTTTTTTGAAAATGCATGCTTGCATATGAAATGCAAAAAATGGTAAAATGCAAAAACTTGAAATAAAAACTTTTATTATTATTATTATTATTATTTAATATATATATATATATATATATATATATATGTATATATATTGAAAATGCATGAATGAACCTAGTGTACAACTCTACCCCTCCCCAAGCTTAAAGATAAGCATCGTCCCCGATGCTTGGAGATAGCGGAACAAACCTATCTAATCACCGGAAGGTGGTGGGGGATTGTAGTTGGGTTGGGTAAGAGTCTAAAACAGTCACAAGTGCACACACATTGAATTTTAAAGCAAAATATGAATGATTAAAGATATGGAAATAATTTACCGAATCGTTCTTGGAGCCTTGTAATTGTGGTGAGAACCTCCTCTTCATCTTCCCCAAGCTATCCATGAAATATTTTTTGAAGCCTGGGATTCATTTTCTAGGTATAAAAACATGTTGCAACATATTTGGAACATCAAAAACTAAAAACTTCAAAGAAACGACAATGTTTTGAAGGAAAGGACAAAAATACCCCCGGGTTGCATCCCGGTTAGCCGCCCTTGTTTTAAGTCGTTGGCTCGACTTGGCCTCGGAATATGCTTCGATCTAATTATGTGGGACTCTCCAAATTAGTAAACTTCTCACCATCTCCATCAATGGAACACTTATCTTGTACTTGATTTTCTTTTTGCGTGGGAACCATGTTGGACTTAGACCCTTAATGACATCAATCGTCCAGCCGACCCCTTTCATGTACTTGTCTATTAAGGTAAACAACTCTTATTTCTTTGATAGGGTGGTAGAGTTGACGATTGATTGTGTCTCTTCCTTCTCGCGATATATATCCTTTGAGGATTCTGACAGATTTATCGTTTTCGACTCTAGTGTTTGGTCTAGCAGCGAAAGGATTTTCTCATTGGTAATTGGTGGATCAGCCTCTTTTTTGTCAACCTCCAACACCTCCTATACAAATTCCATATCAACATTATTAATTTCTACTTCTTCCTTTATAGCCTTCTCCACTTCTACTTCTTCCTTCTCTTCTTCAAATTGCAATCTTGGATCATCGAAAAATTTCCTATTGTTCAAGGTAACGGTAGAAACGATATGCCTTGTGTCCTCTTTAGTTTGCAATGTTAATTTGTCTTGAGCTTCCATTATACTCACAGATTGAGTAAGTTGTGTAATTTGTTGCTTTAAGCTTTTGAGGCTGGCTTTTGTTGTATCTTGGAAGATTTGGGTAGTAGTGGCAATGCTTTTGACAATTTCTTCCAAAGACATGCTCGAAGTTTCAGTTTGTTGGGGAGGTGGAGCATATTGTTGCTGGAACTATGGAGTTGGTTGGTATTGGTCATTTGCCCAAGCTTGGTATGGGTTTTAGCATTGGTTGTTTCCCCGAGCATGGTTGTTTTCCCACCATTGATCATGTTGAGGTTGATCATAACTCCATTGGTTTGTCCAATAATAGCTTCCTATTTCTTGCACTTCTTCCCATTCTCCTTGTAAATATGGACGCATAGTGGAATGATGTCCATTTTGAGTGAAAAATCGAAAGGAATAGGTGTGGGTTGCGTACTTTGGTCATTTCCAATCATCATAACTAGAGGTAGCTCAGAAAGTTGGTCTTCTATGTAAGAAGTATTCATTTCTGAGCAACACTTTTTTTCGGTTTTTTTTTTGTTTTTTTTATAGAGATGTACCTGCTCACAAAAATCTAGGCATAAACAAATAGTAACACTGTGACCCTGGCAACGGTGCCAATTTGTTAGGCGTGTCAAACCCAACAAATAAAGGGGTACGATATACTCCAAAAGAATCCCACTATATTGCACTAGAAAGTAGTACAAGGCAAGCAGGGTCGATCCACAGAGACAGGGGATAATTAGTATATACCTCTTTACGTAAGGTATTTTTTCACAAAAGATTAAATAAGGGGGGGGCGGGGTTGAGTGTAATGATGTAGCAAACCAATTAAAACACGAGTAAACAACTAAACTAATGAATTAAGTTTAGATTTTGTATGGAATCCAACTCCATGTATAACAATCTAGCAATGTGAATCAACGATGACAAGACATTTGTTTCATATTATCAAAGTTGGTACTTGAAAGTGCTAACAAGCTCTAACACTTTCCATTCACCACATTAACCAATCAAAACAAGCTCTTTGATTAATGCTAACCTTACTAACCTAATCTAAACAAGCTCTTATAAGTAGATTGAAAGATTACATTAAGCTTATTGTGAATGTTCCCAACAACACCCAATACTCCTCACAAGCTCGGGAGCGTAAGAATGTGTGAAAAGATTTACACTAAATTCATTCATAAGAAATCAATTTAATTCTTGTTACTTAGTTCAATTCACAAAACAATTATGGATTTTGCAAAATGAATAACTTGAATGACTTAACCCAAATTCAAATGGCCAATAAGAATCATTATTAGAATCAAACATTCAATTGAAGTAAAATCAGTTTCACTGTATAGAAATTAAACACAAACATCAGGTCATATGATTTGATTCACAACCAAAAAGTCAAAACATGAAATTGGAGAAGTTAGGGTTCTAGCCACACATGACTAGAACAAGATCACAAGTCTAAAAGATGAAATCAAGTGTAATTACAACTTACAAAAACGAGAATTAATGTTTCCAAATGATTAACAGACAAACCCTTGCAAAAACCTTCGAATTCTCCTCTCCAATGGTGCTCTGATATGTTGTGTGTGTGTGTGTGTGAAAAAATGGCCCTCAACCCGTAATGTGAAAGATAGGAAAAACTGCCAAAAGTTGGTTTTTGGGTCGAAAACGGCCCGTGTTAAAATAGGCTATACTGACATGGGTCGTATTCAGCAGCCAACACGCCACGTGTTGATTTGCACTAAACTGACACGGCCCGTGTTCAGCATGGTCAACAGCTTCTTCTTGGTCAAACATGCCCCGTACCCACTTTTCAGTGTAAATTCAACACGCCCTGTGTACCTCTCTGACTCCAATTCTAAATTTGATTTTTCTGACTTCTTCGTTCTTTGCCCGATCATCCCGAAATCTTCACCAATGCTTCCTGGCATCTCCCAAATCACATTCCAAGCTCCGGTTTACCTGAAAAAAAAACATGAAAATGTGAAAATAAGGTTGTTCTAGAGACTAACATGAATATGATGAAATGCAAGAAAAAGGAAGAACAATTATGCTAAATAGATGCATGAAATGGGACTAAAAGGTGTGCAAAAAGGTGAACAATTAGCACCTAACAGATCAGTTTTGCGTTTCTTGAGGATTGCAATGGGTTGATCATCCTCATCAGAGTCACTGCTGGAGACATGTCTGCTTGGTTCGACGATAGTGATTACTGGTGGAGTTTTTCTTTTCTTGGAGGGCTTGGAAGGCTTCGAAGCATCCTTTTTAGGAGTTCCTTGTTTCTTAGTGTTGCGGGGGCCATGAAGAGCAGGGACTTTATGCTTGCGTCTTTGGGATTGAGAAATGTTGGAGAGAGTAGTGGAAGAAGGGATTGCGGTGCCTTCAGGGTTAATGATTGCGGATGGATTTTGAAGAGGTGGCGTAGGAAGGTATGGGTCAATACCTTCTGTAGCCTCAATGTGATCTGAGACATCAGCAGTCTCAAGACCAAGAGTGGAAAGAATGTGGATAGGAAGTCTTCGAATTGGGCCAAAAAATAGATTGATCAGATGAGAGATTGTACCTTTTTAGATCTTTGGTGATGAAGAAGTTGATGTCACTGCTCATGTTGATCCCTGCGTCCGCATGAAGGTCTGAAATACAGATGGACCAGAACCTTGCGAAAGTGAGTTCTGTTGGGTTCTCCCTTGGGCTCTCCTTGGGAATGTACTGAAGAAAGTCGTCCCATAGGATCTGTCCGTAGTTCACATCATGACCTGTGAAGATACTCCACACCAGCTCTAGAAGTTTAAGTCCCATATTGTATGTGCCTCCGGTTCTACTGGATAGACTGCGGATGACGAAATGGTACACGAATTTCCAGACCGCAAGTAGTTGGGTTTTCTTGAATTCCCCAATGCCTTTAATCTTTTTCTGATATCCCATTTGGTAAAGTTCAGAGGTAATATCTGCCATGGATGGGGTGAAAATCTTGATGGAGGGATGAACAAGGAGGTTAATGGCAGTAAGAAACTTTTCTTTGGACAGAATGACCAAAGAATCATTAATCAGGTTAAGATGAACTTCTTGTGGGTTATTGAGTGGGCGATAGGCTGAGAAGGCACATTTGAAAAGGGTTGAGATTGGGACAACGTTTGTGAAAATATCAAAGGGGCCAAACAGGGGGTGATTCTTCAGGAACTTGATCATTAGTTTCGTTGGAGCATTGTAGAAAGGGTGTTCTTCAAACACGGCTCTGAAATTGCTTGAAGCAATCGTGGGAGAGTCTGAACCAGTAGGGTTCACTGATCCAGATGCCTTGGATTGTTTCTTCGATACAATGGATTTCACCATTGTTGAGAGTTTGAGGAAGCTTTGAGGAAGAAAGGTAGAACGCAAGAGAATGTTTAAGGTTTAGAGAGCGTAAACTTTTCTTTGTGGAGAAGAAAGTGATTTTATAGTGGCTTAAGGGAGCGGGAAACGTTTTTGCCCTAAGCGAAATTGGGTGAAAACGTTTGGTTTTTTTTTTTTGAATTAAGGTTTTTAATCTCAACCACAGATTGATAAAAGAGGGATTAAATCTGAATTTGGGGTTTACCAAACAGGGTTTGCATTTAATGAAATGTCAGATTTGATACCACGTCTGGTGAACGTGTGGTGAGGGTGAGATCAATCAGTTGGGTAAAGGGGAAGTTGTAACGGATGTGATGTTTTTGGGTAATAGGAAAAGACATATTAAAAGGATTTGATTTGGAAAATCTTTCTTTTTGTCATCATACCTAAAATAGGTCTGACATGAGGTTTATTCAAAAGAATGATACAGATGCACAAAGAATGTTTTTCTTTAATGTTTTCTCTATTTAATGAAGGATCATTAAATAGCACACCATGTTTTTTTTGTTTTTCAAAAGAATGTAACAGTCTGAAAATCAATTAATGTGACTGCGGATGGACACATCATTGCGGATGGATCCTTTGCCATTGCGGATGAGTAGATATATGACTGCAGTGGAAGAAACTGAGAAGACCACTTGTACAATAAGTTAGTAATAACAAGCAAGAAGGACCAGTGAAGGATAAATATAATATATGGTTGCGGTACATAGACTGCGGTACACAGGATATACCAAAACCATTTAATATAAGTAACTTTCAGTTAGGACCGCAATATAGACGAAGGATGGTCTGCGGTACCTATCAATTCAAGAAGAATTGAGGGTCCGGATTCATCATTCCTAACATTTGTAAGAATGTGTTGAGTTTGGTAGAGTCAAGTGCCTTTGTAAATACATCAGCAGTCTCTTCATGAGTAGGGACAAAGATGAGTTCAATGTTACCTTTCAATATGCTTGGTCTTGGAGTGCTGAATAGGATTGTGAGAAATCACTATAGCACTTTCAGAGTCATAGTAAATTGGTATCTGCAACATTCTATATCCGTAGTCTAGTAGTTGTGTCTTCATCCATAGAGCTTCTGAACAACGGCTGCGGCCACATATTCAGCTTCTGTGGTAGACAATGATACACAACTTTGTTTCATTGATGACCAGCTGACGAGTCTTCCACCCATAAATTGACATCCACCTGAGGTGCTTGTTTTATCAAGTTTGCATCCAGCATGATTCGCATCGGTAAATGCTTGAAGGCTGAAGTCATTGTCTGCAGGGTACCATAGAGCAAGAGATTTGCTTCCTTTCAGGTACCGGAGAATTTGTTTGCTTGCGGTCATATGTGACACTTTTGGGTCAGCCTGATACCTTGCGCATACACCAGTAGCAAAGACAATGTCTGGTCGGCTTGTAGTGAGGTACATTAGAGAGCCTATGATACCTCTATAAGTTTTGTGATCCACAGATTCGCCTGAAGGATCAGCAGAGATCTTATATCCGAAGGCCATGGGGACCTTATCCAAAGAACAATTGTGCATAGAATATTTCTTCAATAGTTAAGTGGTGTATTTCTCTTGATGAATGAATATACCTTGTTGCATTTGTTTCACTTTAAGACCTAGAAAGAAATTATTCTCTCTATTCATGCTCATTTGGAATTTGTTGGTCATGAGGTTAGCAAATTCATCCACCATTCATTGATCAGTCGATCCGAAGATGATATCATCCACGTATATTTGTACAAGCATAAGGTGGTCACCATTTGCTTTTCTAAATAAGGTGGGACCAATCACTCCTCTTTTGTAACCTAAAGAGACAAGAAATTCAGAAAGAGTCTCATACCAAGCTCTTAGGGCTTGCTTCAAACCGTAGACTGCCTTTTCAAGCTTGTAGTAGTGGTCAGGGAATTCAATACTTTCAAAGCCTGGAGGTTGCTGAAGATAAACTTCTTCTTTTAATTCCCCGTTGAGAAATGCACTCTTAACATCCATTTGGTGTACCTTGATGTTTTTGTGGGATGCATATGCTAAGAAGATTCGGATGGCTTCCATTCGTGCCACTGGAGCATACGTTTCATCATAGTCAACACCTTCAAGTTGATTGTAGCCCTTTGCAACTAGCTTTGCCTTGTTTCTGATGACCGCACCAGATTCATCTAACTTATTCTTGAACACCCATATTGTACCAACAATGGTGTGGCCTTGCGGTATTGGAACGAGTTGCCATACCTTGTTCCTTTTGAATTCTTCCAGTTCTTCTTGCATTGCAGATATCCAATCAGGTTCTAATAATGCTTCTTTGATCGTTCGGGGCTCAACTGAGGACATAAACACTACATAGTGACAATGATCAGATAAGTCCTTGGAAGATCGAGTCTGGATACCTGCGGATGGGTTGCCAATAATTTGACCTGGTGGGTGGTCCTTCGTCTATACGTGTAGACGGGGTTGTAGATGATCAGCAGCTGCGGTAGAGGGAATGTCTTGAATATCATAAGACTCTGCAGTTGGAGAGGGCAGTTCCCCCTGGATTTGAGAACATCCTGCGGAATCATCTTGGTTTCATGGAATGAGAATGGAATTTTCTTGAGCAGTTTGAAGAGGTTCCCCCTGGATTGCTGATGGGAGTTCCTCCTGAACTTGAGAAGGTTCCCCCTGGACTGCGGATGGGAGAGTGATAATCCTTGAATCGGTTCTTGTATCAATGTTCTCTATGAGTTCGTCATCCGAATCTGTAGATACGTTTGATGGTAATGATTCTCTGCGGATAGGAACTTGAGCAGCATCAAGTACTGGAACCTCGATGGTTGTTGCTTGATCCGGAGTAGAGCATTCCGCCTCAACCTGAGAGGTGAAAGTATTGAGAGATGCTAATTCGGATAGAGATGGACCAGAAACATCAGCGTGTTGTTGTTGAGCGTCTGGTGACACAAGAACTTCGGATAGTTTCTCCGTTTCAACAGGGTCGAAAAGATCGTCATAATTGACTTCAACTAGATTTAAAGGACCGAAAGAGGCAGGAATATCACTTTCCATAATTGTGGTGGTTTCAGTGGATGGAGGGGTGTTGCGGATGTGAGAATCATCAAATTTCACATCGAAGCTTTCAATGATTAGCCTTGTACATCTGATGAGAACTCGATAAGCAACCTAGTTCGTGGAATAGCCAAGAAAGATGCCTTCATTAGACTTCGGTGCAAATTTGTTAAGCTGATCTCTGTTGTTGATCACAAAACATCTACACCCAAAGATATGAAAGAAGCGAACATTTGGTTTGCGGTTGTTAAGACCCTCATACGGTGTTTTATTGAGGCGTTTGCACACAATGCTTCGGTTTTCTACAAAGCATGTGGTTGCTACTGCTTCAGCACAGAAGTAGAGAGGAAGGTGTGCGAAGTTGAGCATAGATCTGTCTGCTTCTACTAGTGTACGATTCCTTCTCTCTACTACTCCATTTTGTTGTGGTGTATAAGGAGCTGAAAGTTGTGAGTGATGCCTTTGGACACCAAGAAACTGTTGAGAGGATGATTAGTAAACTCGATTCCATTATCACTGCGGATATGTCTTACTGATAGCTTGATCTGAAGTTCTATTTCCTTGATGAAGTTGATAAGAATTTGCGGTGTTTCTGACTTGAGTCTAAGGAAGAAAACTCATGTGAAGCGTGTGAAGTCATCTAATATAACCAGCATGTACTTTTTGTGATGGAGACTGGCTACGGTTGATGGACCGCAGAGATCAATGTGTAGGAGCTCAAGTGGTTCAGAAATTGAAGAGTTAATCACCATGGGGTGACTTGCTTTGGACTACTTACCACATTCACATGCAGGACAGAGAGTATCATTGCTGAACTTGAGAATAGGGAGTCCTCTGACTAGTTCTCCAGTGACCAAGGTATTGATGTATCTAAAGTTGAGATGAGCTAGCTTGTGGTGCCATAGCCAGCTGACTTCGGATGCAGCTTTGGAAAGGAAGCATAACTGCGGTTTGCCTATGATCAGAGAAACATCCAGAGGATACATAGTACCCTCGGATCGAGACATGATCAAACATGTGCTCCTATCACTTGTCATTATATAAAAAAATTGATCATCAAATTCAACTCGATGGCCTGCCTTACATAGTTGGCCAACACTGATGAGATTGTGTTTAAGGCTTTCTACATAAGCAACCTTTTGAATAGAGAAGTTCCCCGTAGTGAGTACACCGTAACCTCGGATGATTCCATTCGCATTGTTTCCGAATGTAACATTTCCACCGTTACAAATTGGCTTGAAATCCCGAAGGTATTCTAACCTTCCGACCATGTGAAAGGAGCAGGCACTGTCGATTAACCATTCATCTTCTTGTTCCTCTTTGCAAAAATCCTGAGAATTACACAGTTAGTTTAGACATCCAAACTATTTTGGAACCTGGAATAACAGATGAGTTTCTGAATGATGCATGGACCGAGGTTGCAGAGACTGGTTTCGTGTCAACTTTTAATCCTAGTCCTGGGTGTTTGTGTTGTTTTGGAGTGTTGTGTGTTTTTGGAGTGTTGTATGTTTTTGAAAAGTTACGAGGTTTCTGATTCCAACTAGATTTGACATAGGATGGATCTTTTTGGCAACTACACTGACATTCACAGGTTGAGATTTTGTCTTTTGTTCTGACACCACATTTGGTCAGCGGTCTAAAGGATGAGTTGTTGGGCTTGTGATTAGTCCGAGGTTGAAAAGATCTGACATGAGTGTTGTTCGGTTTCTTAAAAGTTTGTTTTGAAAACGGTTTAGCACATGTAGATCTTTGTGTCCTTTTTGTTGGATTTGGTAGAATACCCTTCCACTTGTTAAAATTTTGATGTGACTTTAAAAGTGTTGGAGTGGGTAAAATACCTTTCCATATTGGATCATCTGAGGAGTAGATTTGAAAACATTGTTTCGAAAAGACTTTACACTTTTTTGGGTAGTGTCAGATGAATTAGGAATGACTGATGAAACTGTACATTCCTTTTTGTATGTTTTCTTGAAGGTAGAGTTTTTTGAAAAAAAATGAGAGAAAACAAATTTTTCTGGACTTTTTGACTTTTGAAATCTGACATGCTTCTTGTTTTTTGTAAAACTTCGTCTCTTTGTGCATCGGGAGCAAATTTCCTCTTTGAAAGCCCTCTTAGCTAAGAATTTTGGTGAACCGCAGTCTCTGTTGTTCAACCGCGGTTTCCTCGAACCCTTCGAAATTTTGTGAAAACGTGGGCTTGAATCATCCGAACTTGAAGATTCAGGGATTTCAGAACATTGACCCACTTCAAAGTTTTCTATGGATAATTCATGATGAATTGTTTCAAGAGTGGCAAAAATTTTGTTCGAAGACTGTGGTAGGGATGACTTGACTACTGCAGAGTAAGTCTTAGTTGGGACTTCAGTGGGACTTTTGTAGGACTTCTGACTGCAGTGTGAGGCATTACGATCTGAGGACGGAGATGGAAAGTCTTTCGAGACTTCAGTGCCCTCAATGACAATTTCTTCATCAACTACGGATGAGGTTTGAGAATTTGGGTAAGTGGTACCACAGATAGGAATTTGATCACATGTGTGACCTGAAACCTCATGCACAATTTTCTCAATGACACAAATATTGCTTAGATTATGCAGTCTACCGAAGTGAGTTTTGATATCTTCGGGAAAGGTCTTGTCATTGACTGGGAAATGAAATTCTCGGTCTGGAGGGACATATAGCCTGTCTTTGTTGAACCGGGGTGAGGAATCCATTGTGGTAGGATTTCCATTTGACCAACCCCAATTGTATGTGTTGTCCACAGTTCCATTATTTACCAAATTTTCAATAGCTTCACTTTCATCGAACAATTTTTCGATTAAGAGATTTAAACGTACAATTTCACTCTGAGCTAAGTCTCTCTGGTTCAAAGCTATCTCTAATCGTGTTTCACTCAACATTCTAGCATCTTTTTGTAACTCTAAGTCCTTTTCTAACAAAGCCATTTTCAGTCTTTTGTTATCCAGTCGTCCTCTCACATGGAACATCTCCTGGGACGCAATGTTCTTCTCATCTAGGGCTTTGTTATAGTCTGTAAGGACGGCAACACATGTGTCATTAAGATCATCTATGTAAGGTTGACAGTCATGAATGCTATAGTTTAGAGTTTGGATCATGAGTTTTACCTGTTCGATGATGCTTAGAGTTCCATCCTTTTCCATGTAGCAGTAGTTCTTGTCCAGCTTTGTAGACCCATCATCATCCGCAGTTGCCAGCATGCAAATCTTCCCTTTTCCTTTTACACTGCTGATGGCTTCATCTTCGTCTACGGATAACCAAACTTGATAGTCTCTTTTGACATGGGCTACGTATGCCCTTGACTTTTCCTTTTCTTCCAACTCTTGAGCCATTCTAAGGTAGAATGCTATGTCTTTTACTACATTGGCCTTACAATCTCTTGCAAAGTGATTCTTTTTGTTGCATTTGTGGCAAACTACAACATCAGTCTTGTCTTCTAAGGGAGTACCAGAGTTAGTGGTTTGAGTAGACTGTGGTGCTTCCTTTGGTTGAGTATTGTGAGATTATGGTGATGGATGAGAACTTTTAGGATAATGAGAGTGATTGTTTTGTGGGTTGAAGTTACGATTGAAAGGTGGTTTGTTGAATTGTTGATTTTTGCGATAAGAGTGAGGTGGTAGTCGGTTGAATTGTTTGCTAAATAGAGCAATCTCCTTTTGAAATTATTATTCATCATCATACTATGAATCAGCTTCGTATGATTGCGGTGGAGTGTCATACGAGGGAGAGTAAGATTGATTATGTGGACCTTGTGCTATGAGAGCAAGAGGTCCTCCGAAGTCAACACAATATTTGAGTACGGTGGATTCTTGTGCTTTCAGTTCTCCATAGAGCTTGTAAATTGACAAAGAATGAATCTTTCGATCGCCTTGGACTATCATCTTAGTCGTAGTCCAATGTCTTCCCAAACCATTAAGAAACTGAAGGTTTGTTTCATGGTTACTGCGGATGGTGCCTGCATTGGATAACTTGGTGACTATTAGGTTGAGTCTTTTGAAGGACTCTTCCAAACTTTCGTCAGTATGAGCTTTGAAGTTGTTGAACTCATTGAGTGCAGTTGTAAGATTCTTGCCTTGTGCTTGTTCTGAGCCTTCGTACAGATTTTTGAGAACTTCCCAGATCTCTTTTGCTGATTTGCAATTTATGATAATATCGAAGTTGTCAGAAGCAACTCCACAGGAGATTTCATAAAAAGCAACAACATCATTTTCCATTTTATCGAGATCATCCTTGGTGGGACGTTTCATGACTGGTTGACCTCCTCCTAGTCTGGTTGTAGCCCCGTCAGTTTGGACTAGTGTAAGGACTGGGACATGTGGTCCTTCTTCTATGGATCGCCATACGTATCTACCAAGTCTCCTTAAGTATCTTTCCATTCTTTGTGACCAGTGATGATATTCATTTGCAACAAGTATCGAGGCTCGATTAGAACCACCAACACTGTTGGAAACATTCAGAGATAACGATCGTGCCATATTTTTTGTTTTTTTTTAATTAAAAATGAGCTTCAGTAGTATAGAAAGCCCTTCGAAAAATAAGAGTTCCGATTTTCAAAAAGCAACCACTATGGCTCTGATACCAATTGTTGAGAGAAAAACTTTGAGACACACTTGAACAAACGTTAGAACAAGTATATTGCGGAATAGTTAATCTCAAAGGATCTAAAAGCTCAACAATAATATTTAGAGTTATATGGTTAGAGAGTTAGTTGCGGAAAAGTAAAGAAATGGAAATGATAACAATTGTTATATCAAGTATACACATAAGCTAATTCATAACGAGGAATGCATGCAAGCCAAGTTAATAAGTAAGATCAAACTTAGTGATTAATCCACAAAAGACTTACTGCAAGGAGAGATTGTAATCGGTTATGTGAGAGTAAGAAGTATGAGTAAGGGAGATAGAAAAGATAACTTCAGAGATATGTATTTAGAATAATAGATGTGTAAGTGTTTTGAATACAAAGAATGAGCTCTATTTATAGAGACTCACGAAGTACACTAGATTACATCTCTAAGAGTAGCCATGCAAGGCATACTGGACAATAGAGAGTATTACAATAAAAGACAAGTAAATTAATCCAGTAAAGAAATTGTGGTAGGTAGAGACTCCGGATGCGGTTGCTGATGAAGGAGTGTGACTGCGGGTGCTTGACGACTATGGTAGCTGAAGTTCAATAGGGTCACTTTTTATAATTCAACAACATCGAGTCTACTGGTCCGCTAGTAAAATAAATATGTATCTTAAGGGAAGGTTCAAAGGGTCAAACTTACCTATCCTGTGCATGATTCAACTGCTGGATTTTACCTAAAGCAGCTTGGAATTGCGGGTGCTGAAGTAATTTTCATTCATGTGGGGGATTGTTGGAAAATTAATTTTGTTAATTTCCAAAATTGGATTTTCTCTATTTTTAGCACGAATTTTGGACTTTAAATATAATCAAAACAAGTTATTGATTATATATTCGTGTTCTCCTTTGTGATATCTTCGTTTTGATATATCACACGTCCAAAACGGATTAAAAATGAATGAGAAATTGCTTGTCAAAGTAGGGCAATAGGAAGAGAAAGTAAAGGAGTTAAGTGGGTTTTAAAACTCATCCCACATTGGTGGGAGAATGAAAAGGAAATTGGTTTATAACTACAAAGACTAGCTACCTTTGTAAGACTTATTAGAACCAAGACTCTCTCTTGCACGCGCACATAGGGGGCGGGGTGCAATTGCAAGCCAAATTGGCTTCAGGCCACTAAACTTGTGTGTAAGCGCGCGTCCTACAGGCACGAATGCACCACCAGTCGACCATAAAAGTTCAAGGACATTTTTTTTGCATTTTTTTCCTTTTTGGTTAACAGTTACAAAAATGAATTAAGAGTAATTAATCATAGATTTCAGTTTTGATTTCTTAATTAAATGTATGATTTAATTGTGAAAGTTACGATTTCGTTTTAATTACATCGGTTACATTGGGTAGTATATATACAAGGCCTATGTGAACGATTCAACACAATGAATGAAACTAAATCACTCTCTTCCTCTCTTATGATTCTTCTTCGTCTTTTCTCTCTTGCTATAACCAAGGTATAATTCGGGTCAAGTGAGGGTTCAGGCAATATAGAAGAATTGCTTTCTACTGTTGTATCCTGAGAAACAAACACCCATATATGGTGAATTTGTTTTAAGGAAACTGTGTTAAACACAAGCCTCAGTCAAGAATTTTATAGTTTTTTTCTTTCGTACAATTTTGGGTTATATTTTCCTAACAAAACATATAAGGCATTGTAAACATATGCAATTCTTCGGTTCCATGTGATTACTAAGCCACTCATAAGATGGATACATTGTTTAACATAATTTATGGTATGTTTTTTCATTAAAAAAAGGATATCTTTTGCAAGTTAATATTATTGTCCAAATACGTAATCTTAATGTTGTGTTGGTACGTTGTAAAGACGTTATAAAAGTAATATGTATTTTTATGTTCTCACAACAAAAATGAATTTTGGCACTAAATATGCCATCATTGATCACAATATGTACTCAATTGATGAGTTGAAAAACTCTTTGATAGTTTAGATCTTCAAACAGGTTAATCAGAAAAATACTAACAGAAAGATCAAACACAAGAATGAATCAAAATATGTCGAATGCTTCAATAGATTCACGCCTCAGCAGAGCTCGACTAAGAACTTCCGTTGTTGAGGTTGTTTAGGGTTACAATCAAAATAAAAGTATACGCCGATAATGACTGACTCTGAAATCTTACGTACTAAGATGCATGCAAGCATCTATATATACTAAACCCTAGAATATAAAATCATGGATGGACAGGCCCAATCCGGATAAAAAGTTGGACTAACGAACGAGCCCAATACGCAACACATAACGGACCCTACAATCTCCCCCTTTGCGTCAATTGGAGAGAGACTATACTTTGGCTTGCTGGGTCCAGCTGCAGGAACTTTCTTTGTGGTTTCGAACAGACGAGGAATGAGAGCAAGGATGTTTGTCTGAACCGAATGTACCACTGGATCATGTCATCAAAATATTTCTTGTCATCTGCAGAGTTCTGCTTGCATCGATTGATGATTCCCAGAACATGTTCCAAGCATGCAGTGGTATACAGATGCTTATCTGCCAAGGCGAACATGCATTTTTGGCCTTCGTTCCTTGTGAACATGACAGAGTTCCGCTTTGGGTCGATCCTTCCTATCTGCATCATATTTAAATCACTTGCAGAACCAACAGGAGAGATGGTAGGCTTTTTCTTGAAAATACTTGCGATCTCCTGATCCATCTTGGCGACCTCCATGATGTAGCAAACCAGCATCCTTTTGAAATGATCTATGATTGGCCCATATTCAGCTTCGTTGGTAAGGAGGATGTTATGCAGAATGATCCAATCATGTGGATTCAGGTTAGGAAGATCGGCAAGAGAAATAGCATGTTCTGTTTTAGCAGATCCCCCCAGCACTTTGAACCGAACATTCATGAAGTTACCCTCCCGAAAGGTTTTGAGGACCCGAACGTTTATGATCTTCTGTGCACTCCATGTCTGATACTGAGGCTGAGCAGACCTCAGATAGAATTCAACAAGCTCCCTATCAACCTTCGGGTGAGGATGAGGGACATCAGCAATATGAGAGAAAGCATGAAAAATGAAGGCCTTTCGGGTCAAGGGCATGTCAAACTGAGAGTCGATAGAATTGACCCTGTCCAAGGAAATCACCGGTTCGAGCCATAAGATGTTGGGAGTATCAATGGCTTCTTTGATAAGCTTCTCAAGAGTCCACGGAGGAAATAGAGTTTTGCGACTCTCAAGGAGATCATGAGCCTCCTTCATTTTTCTTTCGTTCGCCTCTACCTCTCTGGCAACACGAGCACTCATATCTGAATCCTTTTCCCTGGCTTGTTTCTTCAAGAGATCAGCAATGGTCTCTTTGTCATCATCACCATCACTGTCTTCAGGAATCTTTTTCCCTTTATCTTTAGCACCCGAACATGAAGTCTGATCAGTTGTTGGAGGTTCGGTTGATTTAGTTGAAGCTGATGTAGAAGTAGGAGGCAGTTGAGATTGATTGTCGGCCTTTGACACCCTTTCTCCCCCTTGTTTTGGATGGGCCACGAATTCAGGAAGCCCTTCAATTTTGCTTAGCAGGTCCAGGGCGGGAGCAAGCTTCTCTGATAGAGTACGCCTCACTGAGTAATTCAGGATTGGATCATGTGCTTCAATGATGTTGGTGAGGGCGGCGTGGACATCCGAAACACACGTGGAAATGACCACACGCTCAGATCGGAGAGACGCAATCTCCTTTTCTGATTGGAAAAGTTGAAGAGTTTTGACCTTTAGAGCAGTGGTTTTGCGAGCAAGTGCATCCATGACAGAGTTCTCCGAAGCAAGATCTTCATGGAGCTTGGTCAAGCGCCCCTCAACAGTCGCCTGGAAAGTTTTATTGTCATCGTCGAGAGACTGACAAAGACTGGCAAAGGATTGCAGTTCGGATGCGAATCAAGTGGCCAGCTTCTCGACAATGGAATCAATCTTCGCTGCATTGGATTCAGCGACCCCCTGTAAAGACTGTAAAATACTGTTAGCATCAAGAAATAGTTTTTCGACTTTTTCGGTCGCTACAGCACAGGCCTTGGTAGATGCGTCGACAGCAGCAACGACGGAGCTTATTGAGGCTTCATGTGCCTTGGTGAACGAATCAACTGGCCCCTGAATGACATCCTCAGAGATAATGGACCGAGAGGAGGAGGAGGAAGCGATGAGACTATCGATTTTCTCATGAAGTTACTTGAGATGCTTCTTGGTAACAGGAGCATCATCGTTATCATCACTTTGAACTTGGTACAGACTATAGTAGACAGAGTCAAAAGTCATGTCTTCTCCTCCAAGAAAAGTTTCATCATCTGCTGAGTGGTTGGGAGATGAAGGAGAGGGTGGAGGTTCGGTTGTGGTAGTATGATCTGTAGTGGGTGTGGGTTCGGGTGCTGAAGTAGGAGCCCCCGTATCAGATACGTTGGTTCGAACTTCAGTGGTGGTTGTTGTCGTAGCTTCTGAGAAAATAGGGGGTGGTACAGTAATAGAGGTGGGTGGAATATGAGTAGTAGAGGTTATGGGGGGAATGGAAATAGAGATAGAGATTGGGGGAGGAGATATTGGTTTAGTTGAAACAGGTACCTCAGGTGAAGGCGAACCGGGAGGAGTGTCACCTCGAAGCGACTCCTCTGAGTCTGAATCCTCATCTTCCGATTCACTGGAGGAAAAGGAAAGAATGAGTTTGCGCCTGGGCTGGGTTTTCCTCTTCTTCAGTGGAGGTGATTGGGCTGCCTTCGTAGGTTTTTGCTTCTTTGGAGAAGGACCTTTCGCTCCTTTGACAACCTTATTGTCTTTCCCCTTGTCTGGTTTCTTTCCCCTGGGAGCGGGCTTGTCAGCATCATGGATAGATTGAACCATCTCTGGAGTGAGCTCTTTGGGGCCTGAGCGACGAAACTCCTTGTAGGTCTTGATGTTACGACTATCCCGTGATACACATGCATACAATGACTCACGAATTGAGCCAACAAACTGAAACTTGGAAGGATCAGTTACGATAATCTTCGTTGTGTGGAAAACTGCGATTGAGGAGAGTGGAGAATTGGTGACAACAGGGACATGATACTTGTCCATTTCACACTTGGTAACCAGCATCGAGAATCTGGCATAAGATATTTCATAATGGCGAGAAGTAGAAGCAAAGCTTTGAATCAACTGCTGCCATAAAACCGAGCCATAGTCGAGATTAATGCCATGGTACAGCCCGTAGAGAATTGTCATAAACAATCGGCCAGCACCATCAGAACATGCACTTCGTTCTGATAAACCCTTGAACAACACAGTGAAGAAGCCATTCCACTGAGGACGAAGACAGGATTTCTTGAACTTCGTAACAGTGGTAAGAATTTCAGTGTAACCCATGTTGTAAAACATGGAGAACAACTGTCCCACAGGAATAGACTTAGGGTTAACCCTCGACTCATCATGTTCGAACCCTAGGAGCGAGCAGAATTGCTGCTTGGAGATGGAGGATTTGGTATCAAGAATGTCGAAGAAAATGCGATCGACAGACTTGTCATAGTGGGCGGTGGAGAAAATCTGGGATAAGCATTCCATTGGAACTGTTTCAACCTTGGTTAGGGCAAGAGCCAGTGAAGAGTGTTTAAGACACTCCATAATAGGGAACATGAAGGCGTCGTAGGAATGTGGGGTGAGATCAATGATCAGACTTTGCTGAGGTCTGATTGGGAGAATATGGGAGGTTTCGTGAACAGAGGAGGATTCCGCCATTGATGAGTGCGTCGAAGAAGACAATGAACAATGAGAGAAAATAATCATCTCTTGCTTTCTGAATGTTGGGTGCAGTATAGAGGTAAAAAAACTTAGGGTTTACCCTTTATACCGTGTGTAGAGGAGAGATAGAAATCTGCCCCCAAATCTTCTTGAAAAACGAAGCGTTTCCTGAGGTGATTGACGCGTGACAGTTAGCAACCCCTATGATTATGCATGAGAGAGAAAAACTCTTCCGTTTTGCACGCCTTCCCATAAAGCGCCGTTTTGAATGCCAAAACGTTTAGACTTTCGGCTGAGTCAGCAACTTATCCTTTTAAAATGAGCTGTCTTCATAGATAAAAGTGAACACATGTAGTATTAGCCATAACATCCCGTTGAGAATATTGCATTAAAACCGGAGCTATAAAAATAGCTTGTAATGAACGGAACCAAATTTTTGGAAAATCAAAAAGATTTTTGTGCATAGAGTATCAAAGATAAAGGAATAAAACAACATATATGTGGGAATTTGTGATGTCAATAAAGACACGAAACTGTGGATCCCGGGCATGAATCTCTTCCTTCAAAGTCAAGAGAGACTTTAAAGTGTTTGTGTGGTTTCCCGTTGAATTACAATCAATCACTTGTTAAGAAGTGTTGAAAGGCTTCTTTAAATGAGGCTGATAAGGTGGCTTTCGCTTCAGTTCAGAGTTCCTGATCTTGACATAAGAGAGAAACCGAATGAAGTACTTGTGAGACCAATGTGGTCTATTGAACAAGTGGGTTTGGATAATATTTAAGTGACATGTTGGAAATACTTGGTGTGAAATCTCAAGAAAAATTAGAATTGGATTCTAAGGGAAGAAATGTTATGGTATGTAACAATTTCATAAAAATCACACAAAAGGAAAATTAGAGATTTCATGGTACTACCACTTGGGTGGATTCGTTAATTCATAAGTGAAAGCTTGAGCAAATTTAATTGTTCACCGTCAATGCATAGTAGGTATTGAATATTGGGTTTCACTTAGCACGTAGTGTCACGAAGCTAAGTTCACAAACACAGAGATTGTGTAACCATAAACCTTAGTGGTAATTTATGAGAGTCTCAAGGGTTACATGTATGAGGCAAATATGATGGAGAAAAATGTTTGAGAGGGTGTAAGAAAACCAAAGTACATCTGCTAAAATTATAGTGACAAAGCAGAAAACTCCTAACTCATATAAGAAAAGAGTAACGTAGCTCATGATTAGAATAAATGTGGCAGCCTAGTTGGGAAGACAAGGTTTGTATATACCAAGTCAATAAGGCTTTTATTCATAATCAGTTAAGGCTTTGGACAACATGCAGCAGCATGCTTCTAGGGACACTTAACTATTAGAAAGTGTGAGAATGATACCTGCCCCATCGTTACTCTATAAACTGTTAATATGAACAAAAGAAGAGACAAAAAGAAAAAGAAAATATTTTTGGAACTTTTGATATTTTTGTAAAGAAGAAAAACAAAACAAACAAAAAAAAATTTTTGGAACCGAACACGAAATAGACCGAACGCTCGGTTCATTTCGGTTCCTAAAAAATGTTTTTGGAATTTTTGGAAAAACTATTGTACAAATGGGTACAACCAAAAATATCACCTTGTTTAGATAAGCGAAAAAAGTGCAATGGGACCGAACCCGAAATAGACCGAGCGTTCGATACATTTCGGTTCCCATGTGAACCGAGCCCGAAATAGACCGAGCGTTCGGTTCATTTCGCTTCCAACTTTTAGTTCTGAGAATGTATTTTTGGTACTGACCCCGATTCCATCATACCTAGGCCTTGTAGTATTTTATTAAAACTTGTTTCAGGAAGGGCTTTGGTAAAGATGTCTGCCAGTTGATCAGTTGTTCGAACAAAGTGAATTTTGACATTTCCTTCTTCAACATGATCCTTAATAAAGTGATACCTCAGTGCTATATGCTTCGTCTTGGAATGTTGCACTGGGTTATGACAGATCCTAATTGCACTTTCTGAGTCGCAATATAGTGGGATTCTTTTCATATTGAGTCCATAATCCCGAAGTTAGCATTGGATCCAAATCACTTGAGATGTGCATGAGGCGGCTGCAATGTAATCTGCTTCTGCTGTAGACAGAGAAACACACGTTTGTTTCTTAGATTGCCAGCTCACCAACTTCCCGTCGAGGAATTGACAGCCTCCTGTAGTGCTTTTCCGATCTAGACCACATCCTCCAAGGTCTGCATCTTAGTAGGCTTGAACAAAGAAACCCGAGTTTGAGGGATACCAGAGACCGAGAGAGGTCGTTCGCTTCAGATACCGGAATATGTTCTTCACTGCCAACATGTGTGGTTCACGCGGATTTGCTTGAAACCTGGCACAATAACAAACTGAAAACATTATATCAGGCCTGCTAGCTGTGAGGTACATCAGGGAACCAATCATTTGGCGATAAAGTGTTATGTCGACTGTCGGTTTTTCCAAAGATGGTGTGAGCTTGGTACCGAACGCCATAGGGACTTTGACTTTTGAGTCTCCCACCATGCCGAACTTGGCAAGAAGAGTCTTGGTATATGCTTCCTGGTTGATAAAGATGCCTTCGGGTCCCTGTCTAATATTTAAACCAAGGAAAAAGTTAATCAGACCCATTGAGCTCATTTCAAATTTGGTCTCCATCAACTTTCTGAATTCAGCTGTTAGGCTGGGATTCGTTGAGCCAAAGATGATATCATCGACATAGATTTGAACGATCATAAGGTGGTTACCTTCCTTTTTACGAAAGAAGGTTGGGTCAACCGAACCTTGTTTGAATTTAGACATCTTTAAAAACTTAGTTAGTGTTTCATACCATGCCCTAGGTGCTTGTTTCAGACCATAAACAGCTTTATCCAAGATGTAGCAGTGATCTGGATGCTTTTCATTCACGAAGTCAGGAGGTTGCTCCACGTACACAGTTTCTTCAAGCTCCCCATTCAGAAAAGCACACTTCACATCCATCTGGTAGACCTCGAAATTCTTGTGTGCAGCATAGGCGAGAAATATTCGAACGGATTCCAGCCTTGCCACCGGAGCGAATGTCTCTTCGTAATCGATTCCTTCTTCCTGGCAGTAACCTTTCACCACTAGCCGAGCCTTATTTCGAATCACATTACCCTCCTTGTCCATTTTGTTTCTGAACACCCATTTGAGACCTACGACTGAGGCATCTTTTGGTGTTGGAATTAGTCTCCAGACCTTATTTCTTTCGAATTCATTGAGTTCGTCTTGCATTGCCTGAACCCAATCAGAATGATCGAGAGCAATATTGATAGTCTTCGGCTCAATTTTGGAGATGAAAGAGTTAAATATGCAGAATTCTACTTTGGAGAATAATGAAGTTTGCTTTGCCTTCACTTGAGATCGTGTTAGAACCTTTTCAGATACATCACCCACTATTTGAGATACAGGATGATCTCTGGTCCATTTGTGAGAGGATGATAGTTTGGATCATAGGATGGATCCAATTCAGCATTTACCATTTCTTCCAACTCTGATTGAATATCATCGTCATAGAGCATATCAGAATTCTCCCCCTCGACAGATGATGATCCATGAAGTCTTTCTTCGACTGAGCTTTCGGGTTGATCCGGACTTTCGGGTGTAGAGGGGCTTTTGGGTGCTACAGGACTTTCGGGTGCAGAGGGGCTTTCGGGTTCGTCAAAAATTGGATTCTCCCCCTGAATATATGAGTCCTGTTCATTTGAAGAGGATAGATTCTCCCCCTCGACCGAAGTACCGCTCTGGGAATGTTCTTTTCGAACTGGTTCTTCTGCTCCCATTTGTTTGGCTGCATCTTCAACGATGTTCTTAAGGTGATCAATCTTGTTGTCTGCTGCCGTGGCTTCAGAGTGAGCTGCTTTCTCAGGTTCATCAAATAGATCCATGAACTGGTCAAAGAGATTGGCGATAGAGGCTGTGACTTGACCTGTTTGAGAGAAAATCTCTCCTATTGCTTCTTCAGTGAACTTCAACTTCTTGACGTAATTGTCATCGAACGTCACATAATAGGTTTCTTCAATTCTTTTAGAACACTTATTCAAAACCCTGTATGCCTTTGAAGTAAGAGAATATCCCAGAAAGATACCTACATCAGCTTTGACATCAAACTTGTTGCGATGTTCTTTGGAGTTGAAGATGAAGCACCTGGAACCGAACACGTGAAAGAACTTGACATTTGGCTTCCTGTTGTTGATTATCTCATAAGGAGTGAGAGAGAAACGCTTGTTGAGATAAGACCTATTCTGAGTAAAACACGCTGCAGCAATGGAATCAGCCCAGAAATATAAAGGAAGGGAAGAAAAAAGTTAGCATGGCTCGGGCTGCCTCATACAGGGATCGGTTTCTCCTTTCGACAATTCCGTTCTGTTGAGGTGTATAAGGGGCTGAGAAGTTGTGACTGGTGCCTTTTTCTGCCAAGAAGTCTTCAAATTCTTTGTTCTTGAATTCCACTCCATTGTCGCTCCTAATGTTTCGAACGACTTTCCTCAGTTGCAGTTCGACCTGCTTGATAAAGATCTTCAGTTTGGGAGTCGCTTCACGTCAGAAAGAATACCCAAGTAAATCGTGAGAAGTCATCAACAATAACAAGAATGTACTTGTTACCGCCAATGCTCTCGATTGATGATGGACCACATAAGTCGATGTGAAGCAACTCAAGTGGTTCAACAACTTTCGTGTTTATGATCATTGGGTGACTTTGGCGACTTTGTTTCCCCATTTCACATGCAGCGCATAAGTGTTCACGATCGAACTTGAGTAATGGAAGTCCCCGAACAAGACCACCGGTAACTAGCTTGTTGATGTCTTTGAAGTTGAGATGTGAGAGCCTTCGGTGCCACAACCAACTTTCGTCTGAGTGAGCTTTGGATAAAAGACATATTGTTGGATTCCCTTTGATTGGTCTGAGATTTAGAGGGAACATTTCACCTTTTCGTTCAGGCTTGAGAATTACTTTGTTGGATTTCTTCTCTATTATTTCTGAACCTTCATCATCGAATGAGACTTTGAGACCTGTTCCTCCCACCAGTTGAGACACACTGATGAGGTTATGCTGCAACCCCTCAACATACGCCACCTTTCTGATTGTAAAGTCTTCATTGGTTATCATCTCATAACCCTTTATTGTTCCATAAGAGTTGTTACCAAACATGACATTGCCACCGTTTTAAAGTAACCGAAACTCCCTTAGCTCTTCCTTCCTCCCTGTCATGTGACGTGAGCAGTCACTGTCTATGTACCATTCTTCGTCAAACTGCTCGTCACTTATAACCTGCAAAGATTAAGCAGATTTAGGAACCCAAAGTTTCTTGGGTCATCGTGAGCCTTTTACAGAAACAGGAGTAGTAAGAGAAACATCAACCAGATATGTTCGTTTTATTAAGGTTGTTTCATTTTTCCTCTTAATGGTAAATACTTTGATTTTATTTGAGTTAGATGCTGGTATTTTGGATTCACGTTCGGGCGTTTGAATTTAGCTTGCTTTCGGTCTTCATTAGCTAAGGAAATCTTCCTTTTTCCTTTCATATCCTTTGATGATTATGAATTTGATGTATGACGAGAATTAGGCTTAGAAGAAGAATTAGAACGAGAAGAATTAGAAGAAAAGAAATTAGAATGAGAATTTTTCCTGACTTGAGGTTCGAAGTGACCCTTTCGGTTGAGCTCATTTGAGGGACCGAACCTGGACCTTCGGTTGTCGTTTGATGATGGACCAAAACCGTTTTTCCGGTTGTTGTTAGTAGCTAGACCGAAGTTGGGTCTTCTACTATAAAAGCTTGAAGGGATGAAATCAGGTCTTTGTCGGTTGTTGTTTGATGATCCGAAACCAGCCTTTCGGTTGTTGTTGCTTTCGGGACCGAACCTATCCTTTCGGTTTTGTTCTTCCTGTGGCCCGAAAGTCTTCCTCTGGTTCTTTTGGATTGATGGATTGAAGCACCTTATACTCTTGTCTTCTTCTCCTTTTGGCTTGGAGTTTCTGTCAAAGTGAGTATAGTGAGGATTTTGGGAACGCCAAAACTGCTTTCGCTCTGAGAGATTTTTCTTGTATCTCAAGTTCCTCTGCTGCTTTTGATTTTTCACCTGTTTCGGTTGTCGGTGAATATTTGCCTTCTGTTTCTGCTTCTTAGCAACAGGTTCACTCTTCATGGAAGAGGTTTCGCTAGTTGAGGTGATATCTTCCACTGGAATCTCTTTTGTACCGCTAGAACTTGGAGCGTTAAAGTTGGTATGTTTATTCAATGGTTTTGCCACGTATCTCCCTTTGGCTTTCCATGATGTTTGCTCCAACAAACCAACTGTTTCATCTGCATTGTCTATCGGTGCTGACCAGAAAAATTCATCACAGCCATCTGCATTATCTTCATTCACTATGGCAGTGAGTTCGGCTGTCTGATGTTCAGTTACTCCTGTGACCTTATAAACTTGATTAGGAATGGTTCGAACCTTTTGGTATACGACGGCCTTTTCTTTAAGGATTGGGGACTTATGTTTGGACAAACGAGCGAATTCCACAGAATTTTCAGAAATCAAGTTTTTGTGGTTTTTAGTATTGCTCCTAATAAACTCGGAATAGTCAACCTCATCCTCTACAGAAATTTCACTCATGTCATCGTCCTCATTAAGTTCAGATGCATTTTCAACATCAATTTTATTTTCTGAACTTAATTTGGTACTCAAAGAGTCAAATTTTTGTATAGTTTCGGCTCTGAGTTTCAACTTATCATTTTCATCCAAAAGATTCTTAAGCATGTCCTTATGGTTTTTGGACTTTATAAATGATTCAATTTTGTCCAGACCATACATATAAGTGGGATTAACATCATCTGAAGATACAACACTTTCGCAGTTGTATGCTTTGGCATCGATTTCATCCTCCTTTAACTCAAGGAAGGGCAAAATCATGCGATGTATATTCTGGCCTATTTCACAGTTTAAATGCAGCTGAGTAATGTTAGTATAAAGCCTTTTTTCAATCAAACAAAAAACATTCCTCTATTTTAATAACTTAAGATTGTCTCTTTGCAAATAAATGTTCTCATCCCAAGACTTAACCAGCTCCGACTCCTTCTGTTCAATCCATATCCTTCGCTCCTCACTCTTGGATGACACCCTGCTTATTTGGTTAGTTAGATTAGAATTCGTGACACGTGTTTGAGTTAAACAACTATCTAGATTTGAAATTCTTGAATTCAAGTTATTTAATTCCTTTTCATATGATGTTTGTGGAATTTTAAACGAAATGAAAATAGATTGTGCCTTCTTGATCAGTTCATCTAGCTCACTGATCTGCACACTGAGAGGCTCCGCTGTAAAGCATACGTCCTCTCGCTCCTTAGCCTCTTCGTTTCCACCATCAGTGTTGTATCCTCTCATTAGGGATACATCTGACACCATCAGACATCTTCCACCCGCATCACTATTCTTCGCCACATATGCCTTTCCATGAGAAGGCTTTCTCACTTCATCATCCTCTGAGTCGGTTGACCACACCTGTATGCTACCGAACTCATCATCATCTACCGAACCCTGCACAATAAGAGCATTCATAGAAGGATTAGTAGCAGCTTTCTTCCTCTTAATCTCTTCCAGTCTTTTCATAAGACTTGCTTCTTCATCTTTCTCCTCATCTTTCTCTGCCATCTTCTTCAACACGCAATCCTTTGCATAATGATTTTTCCCACCACAGTAGAAGCAACTGACACCAGAGTCAGCTTCACCCTTCGCTTCCTTCTTTGATTCTTCAACCTTCGGCTCCTCTTTCACTTTCTCAGAGCTGTAGCTTCCTTGCCAATTTCGGTTCTTGTTGGTAGGGAACTTCTTCTTAATGAACCTTCTGGGATTTGATACCATGATAGCATAGTCTTTGGCTGTTAAATCGTAATCTCCCATATTCAAATCTTCTTCTGCATTCTTACCTTTGGACAAGAGCGCCAAAGACCCCAAGTTTGAAACCACGCTTTTATCTTGCAACACAATCTTTTCTTGGGATTTTAGAATCCCTACCAGTTTTGCCAAGGAATATGATTTAAACTGCTCATGCGCTTTAACCGTCGACACAACAGCCCTCCATTCGGATCTCAGACCATTTAAGAATGTGACCTTCTGTTCGATGAGCTTTCTTTCAATGTCATGTTTGATCATCTTGCTGAGAAGATGATTGAACCGATCAAATGTTTGTGTAACAACCTCATCCGGCATCTGCTTGAATTCTCCAAATTAAGAGAGAAGCAGGGTCTGAATTGAATGCTCTAGATCTTCATCTGTGGAGTACAACTCTCGCAACCGATCCCAGATTTCTTTTGTTGTACTGCAAGAACTTACTAATCGAAACGTGTCGGACTGAAGAGCGAATCGAATTAGTCTCAATGCCTTAATGTTGCATTGGAACTTATCCTTTTCATCCTGAGTGACGTCTTTCACATCTTTTAATAGATCATTATACTCCTTTTGAGTTTTAATGATCCTAGACGTTCTTGAATGAGCGAAAGGGCCAGAAGTAATAGCTTCCCATATCAGATACCCGTTATCTTCAGATCCAATAACGTAATCTTCAAAGTGGTGTGTCCATACTTCATAGTGTTGAGTATAGAGAATTGGAATCTTGGTGGTTGATCCGATGTTATTAGAGATGTTGATGGGATTGGATTGAGAATCGTCCATGCTTGATCGTGTAACCTATTATAAGATCAGACTTTGTAATACGTAATATTAGGGCAAGATGAATAATTAATGAGATACGTCAATTATGGAGTGACGGCTCAATAAATATCAATGAATGCGGAATAAACCCTAATCACTTCTTTCACAGAAGAGATGTGTGTTAATTACACAGTCTCCTGCTCTGATACCAATTGATGAGTTGAAAAACTCTTTGATCGTTTAGATCTTCAAAAAGGTTAATCAGAAAAATACTAACAGAAAGATCAAACACAAGAATGAATCAAAATATGTCGAATGCTTCAATAGATTCACGCCTCAGCAGAGCTTGACTAAGAACTTCCGCTGTAGAGGCTGTTTAGGGTTACAATCAAAATAAAAGTATACGCTGATAATGACTGACTCTGAAATCTTACGTACTAAGATGCATGCAAGCATCTATATATACTAAACCCTAGAATATAAAATCACGGATGGACAGGCCCAATTTGGATACAAAATTGGACTAAAGAACGAGCCCAAGACGCAACACCTAACAGACCCTACATCAATGATACTAACTTTACAGAATATAAGCAGAACATTATGTTAGTTCTCGGTTAATAGATATTGACCTTGAATTTTGGATAGATCAAAGTTCTATGAGGATGTTGAATTTAGATGAATAAGTCTTCATTTCTATTATTGCTTCTAATAATGCACAAATTATGTACATATTAATGAAGTATTTCAGAATTATGAACTGGATATCTTATTATATTCAGAAACAATAAAATTAAACTAAGGATATCACGTCGTGAGTACCACAACTTTCATCAAATCGTTATCTTGTATGGTTTTCAGATGTATTCTATATATATATATATATATATATATATATATATATATATATATATATATATATATATATATATATATATATATATTTCTTTATACAAGTTTAGTGGGAGTAAATACATTTTTCTGGTTGTTTATGTTTATTTTGAGAACAAAATTGATCATATATGATATCTCATATATAAGAACATGTTATGAGGTACAAATTAAAGAATATGGTTGCAAAATTTTGTCACAGGGTTGCATACAATTAGTATTTAAAGACCATTAAAGTTGTGACAATAAGTCAACACTGTTATTTTACAGTAGCAACAAAAGTTCTACTAAGTCATATCATATTAACATCACGTTTTTGTTTCTTAACATAACAGTGCCAATGGGTAAATTATTATAAAGCTCATTAGGACAAACTTCTTTATAACAGATCCTCTCATAAAGCCACATGTAAGTCTAACATGATAACATCTCTTATTCTTCAAACAGAGATACATGACATTTTTGTTTTACAAATCTGTTAAACATTGGTCTACTCCAATGTTATCCGTAACTAGTAGTAATAAATGACATGCATATGTATGACATGATGAGTATACATAAACTACATTGTCGAAGTTTATTTGTTTATTTTTCCCTAATAGGAGAAGTGATATCTATGGGCCCTCAATGATTTGGTGCTGACCTCTAAAGTGTTTAGTCGAATACTATATTATACATATTATATTGTTACGAACATTCAAACATATATGGACTCGTAGTCACACAAAATTAGATTCGTCTCAAATTATCTTTATATATATATATATATATATATATATATATATATATCCATTTGCTGAGTACGCGGGGCGTACTCAGCTCCTACTCTTAGCGATCTCGATATTGGGCCATAGTTTGGGTTTGTAAATTTGGGCCTTTTTGGTCCATTAAACTTCTGTTTTTGACTTTGGACTAGCATGCTGGGCTTCCTTGGATTTAGGCCCATGATGGATCTTGGGCCCAATTTAGAAGATTGGGCCATAAATTGGGCTTTGGGTTGCCATATAGGATTTGGGCCTGTTTAGTAGTTGAATTGGGTCTTGGCTTTGGGCCAAGTTAGATAAAGGGTAAAATGGTCTTTTACCATGGTTATAGTTCAAGTATCTTAGACTCTTGGTTATGGGTCATAATTGAATTAATAATTGGATATTATTTTGATGATGATAACACGGGAATTTCCTAACCAGCAGTTAGAGATTTATTTGAGTGATTCATCAGCTAGAGGTGAGTTTCCTTAATGTGTTTAATGGGTCGAAGGCACCAATGTCGGCCTATGGTTTGTTATGCTAGGATGATAGATGTATGTGTGACTCTTGCATGTATACTGTGATTGTAGGCTTACCGGGCAGGGCCCGATGACAATTGTGCATGCTATTTATCTTTGTGATTATTACATGTGTTATGTGTTTATATGTTATATAATTATACCGGGCGGGGCTCGATGCCGAGCAAGGCCCGATGCCAGGCGGGGCCGGATGATGGGCGAGGACCATTATGTGTTTATTATGTATGGGATATGGTATTTTGGGGAACTCACTAAGCTTTGTACTTATGATTTTCAATTTATGTTTCAAATACTTCTAGTTCGAAAGGGAAGAGCTGAAGATAATTATAGTGCACATACCACCTCTTTTCGTATTTTATGATTACTCTGATGTTTTCTGATGTATTTGATACACTTTGTTCCATTATGGTTTGATGATGTTGTTTCAGATAACAGTTTTATTAAATTAAAAACGAATATTTTTTGTCTTAATTTTGGGACGTTACAAGTTTTATATATATATATATATATATATATATATATATATATATATATATATATATAGAGAGAGAGAGAGAGAGAGAGAGAGATTAAAATGTGGATGACATCTATTGTACGAGCGTGTGTGGACAATGTTACTTTATGAAAATAACTAGGAGAACATGTTGTTTGGTAATGAGAGTAATTTCAACATTACATAACTATTGACATTATCATGCATTCTCACTATTCTTTCTTGTTCACATGTATCATTACTTATTGTTATCATTCTTACATAATACGATTATCAAGAAGACATTATGACAAAATTCTGACAAAATAAGAATAATAATAAAAAAACATACTACCCTTATAGAGTAATTAATTAGTGAGAATGCATGAAAATAGCTATGTGGGGTTGAATGTATTCACATTACCAAACAACTTATTTTCTTTATTATTCTCACACCAAGTTCTTGTACTCCATATATATATATATATATATATATATATATATATATATATATATATATATATATCTTTATGTAAGACATTATGTATCGACTCCCATATGCTTCGAATATAGGATCATTTACATATGCTATAATATTCACTCGATATGATTTTTTTCAAATGCCTTGCGTGTTGAGAGGGAAAAAGGACTAGAACATGGTGTGACTAAAGTTGTTAAACAACTATTAAGAACACTCTAAGGTTTACTGAAGATTGGTTTCTTGTGGACAGTTGGAAGTATAGTATTTGGACGGACCATATTGACATAATTCTGAGTGGAGGTGACTCTTTTTTAGAATTGATAGTCATATGGGAATATGGAAATGTTTCTATAATCGGATTTGATGATTAAAATCTACATGTGAGTTAGAAACTTTAATGCAAGGAAGGTGTTCAAGGAATGTACCTTGAATTTGAAACTTCATTACTTTGGAATTGTTTTTGGTAACAAAGCTCCAATGGAATATTCTGTAATATCATTGGCTGAGTCTCTGTGACTTTAAAGCTATGACATCATAGAAGGACAATGCATTTAAGTTTGAACTCTAACACATTCTTGTAGTAACAAGAATTTGAAATTGTGAAATGAGCATCATTAAAATAGTGTCCAATCGATCTATTCACAAACAAAGGACCATAGAGAGACATAGTATGCATGTTTATAACATGGCATGCCTGATGTTTAATTCTAGTGTTTAGTTGATTACTCGAAACATTATACAATAAATAAAGTCTTATTAACATTGTGATTAAATAATAAGAGTTTTATTTATATCCAATAGTTTTAAACTATAGTTAATTAGGTTATTATTGTGTTTCAATTAGCATGTTTTACTTCCCGAATAATTGGATTATTCAAACATCCACACTCGATCATACTTTTGGAAGTAAGTAGTGAATTAAGACTCTCATGAATTGAATTGTAGATTGTCTATGGAGATTAGACATATCAATGGTTTTTCTGCAATGTTCACGAGTACATGGAGATGGGGATTTTTAGTATTGGATAAACCCACACTTAGAGAATTACTTCATGGATTTTATCACGAGTAATTTTGAGACAATAATATCTTATATTCTTGAAACGGAGATATATGAGTTGTTTACGAGTTGGTTGTGCATTGATCATACGTAAACGCATTAGTAACTTGATGTTATAGAATGTATTATTATGTGTGATTTGATGAGTGAATAGTGCAAGCATATAATTCGAAGTTTATCCGTTCCTTTTGCCCTAATAGGAAAAGTGATATCTATGGGTCCTCGATGATTTGATGTCGACATCTAAAGCGCTTGGCCAATCCTAGACTGAATTGATGTGTTCAATTAGTAGTATGATTACAGTCATCATGAATTAGAAATCAGATGAATATTTGATCACTTATCTTAGGACTCATATCTGCCTAGGTCAGAGTTCGACAACGGCTTTAAAAGCTACAATTTGCTAATCAAAATTTGAAGTTATACTGACAACTATAGTTATTAAACTTATCAAAGTGGGAGACTGTTGGATTATATGTCTGAGCCCATAACTATAATTGGTATATACTTGAATTGATCGTAGCATAGTCCTTTTGGGTTGCCTTCATACTAGCAACTAGACAAGATGACCTATTGAGGAAGAGGAAAAATTTGTTATTTGAATATAAATTGAAATGAATGATTTATTAATGTATTATGGAAATAATATGTTAATTAGAAATCATATTAATTAATTAATAGTTAATTAGAAATTAATTGGAATTAATTTTGGGATTAATTAAATTAATTAAAACTGCAGGGGCTGTTTGGCAATTTATTGATAGTTGAGGAAAGAAGCTCTAGAACCCTCCTAAAGAGGCTTGGATGAAATCCTCTAGGAAAGCCCTAGCATTTTCGTCTAAGGGCTTATGGATGGAAGGTTTAGGGTTTGCTTGGTCCTTAAGCAAAGCAATTAGGGTTTCCTACTTCTAACCCTCGCTTTGGCTCTAAGTCACCTCACTATATAAAGACCCATACCCTTATTAATTTTTGGTCACTAGAAACCCTAGAGAGTTATAGCTGAAAATTGAAGCTTCCTCCTCCCTCTCCTATCTCATCCTCTTGCTAAGTGTGTTTGTGATTCATTAGAGGTGTTACACTTGTGACACTTGCTCTCAAGCTTCAAGATCTTCAAGATTATTGGATTGTTATTACTACATAACCATCAAAGGTATGTATCATAACTCTTTATTATGTGAATTTCGATTATTTATCATAGATCTAGGGTTTACGTGATGTTGTTCATATTGTATGTTCAATTAGATAAGACATAGATCTTATTAGGGTTGCATACACACATAGGATTGTTTGTTTATACAAACTTATTTACTCATTTTATCAATATACTTTTATTTATGGAAACTTCTGTCAAAACTTTGATTATGATTCATGAAACTAATATTTTTGTAAACCTGTGAACTCACTAACTATTTTTATAGTTGACGCTCAATTTACATTTTTTTTTTTCAGGAATCATTTAGTAAGAGGCACTTAAAGACACATCTCTTATAGGAACATTTGCATGTGTTGTTTTTCAAATACATTGTAATTCTTTTAAAAAAATGGTTCAAACTCATTGTAAATTGTAAGGTTTTTTAATACTATGGTTGATGTTGTCTTTTAAGTTTTGCTATGAAACCCTTTATACTGTCATGTCCTGTGTTTCTGCTTTAGCGGGGTGTGACGGATATGTTATGTAAATATTTCTGTCGGAAATACGTAGGCAATTATCGACATAATTTGTTGGTAATCTATCAAATGATCCGTTGGAAATCTTTACCCACGCCTTACTTTGAGACAGTTTTTCTGTTGGAATTTTCTTCATAGTAGGCATTTTGACAGAATTGGCTGTCGGATATTTCACCCTTTTTCTAGTAGTGGGCTAGGCTACAGTTAAGTAAAAAGATATGTCTTTCTTATTAGGCTCATCTTCGTGTAGTGTCTTTTTCTAGCAACCAAAACAATGCATATTGCTATTGGCCACTTGTTTTTTAGGGTTAGTTAATCACTAGCCATGGCTTCTAATACTATGGACAACACGTCCGGAAATTAACTCTCCATTTTATATATGCTTGTGCAAAAAATAGAACCAGAAAATGAAAAAAGAAATTGTATGGAAAGATATAAACTAAATTATCTGGTTGTAAAGAAAACAAGTCATCAGAAAAACATTCAAGGTTAACCAAGTTCACATAATGTTTTCCTATGTTTTAAAATTAAAATACTAGATATCCATAGCAATCCATATACCTCATTTCTGGACGACTTTAGCACGTCTCATATATTTTTTAGCATTTACTATGCTAAACTCAGATGGATTCACGTTCATAATGCATACAGAAGTCCCAGATTCAACTTGCTCAGCCTGAGGTAAACCAGCATCATTGATTATGTTAAATTCTTCACGCAATTGATCCACGATAGACCCTGAAGCAGGCGGCACTTTTTCATCTTTCCCACACGAGATTTCACCATTTGACACAGATACTGCTGGATCTTTGGCTGCAGTCTTAGATGATGTATGTGTGGTTATCCCTGATATAAAGTGACTAAGCAACAGCAATGCAGCCATGGATTCATTATCAGTTGAAGGGGAATTCTCCCTGATAATCTTTTGAACACAACCAGAAGCTGTCTCTATACTGTTTAAAGTAGCAATGGAGGGCTGAACCAATTGAACACTATTCACCCCATGTGTTGATCTTGATCTGTTCTCTTCTGTTAAACGCCTCTGACTCCTATCCAAAAACTTCGAAACATCCCTTCCACAATCATCTTGAATGGTCTGTCTCTTCCTTTTATTTCCACATGATAGAAGAGAATCCTGAAATCACAAAAAGCGAAATGAACATAAAAGTTGGACCGTGATATTTGATAGTAGATTATCAAATGACGACTTACATAGAAAACCATAAATTATTGGGTGTTGGATACGTATGTTTTTGTGTGAATTTCGATAATAGTAAGCCTTCTTAGCATGAGGATGAGTAGAAATAGAATGAACAGAAAGGATACCTTTTCAGTTTCCGACCTGTTCTCCTCAGGTCCCAGAGAAGACGGTGAAACCTTTTGGCTTACAGAAGTGCTTCCACGCATAATAATCTCAGCTAAAGACTTTTTATGCTTCTTCATCACCCGCAAATCTACTTCATCAGTTCTAGTTTTTCTGAAATGACGTTTGGAACCAAGCTCTGAATCATTGCGACAAGAGTCTGCAGGCATAGGCTTCATCCTTTTAGCTCGAACAATCTTTCTCTCTCTTCACATGAGCTCTTTTTCTTCGTTGATGCAAAACCAGTCTTAGATTTAACTAGGGCGCCCTTTTTCTTTCTGACATATGTGTCCAGCATGAATTCATCAGAATCATCTTCTTCACTTTCGCTAGAAAAACCATAGCCAGCACTCACAGCATCACAAGGACCTTGAAGCTGCTTTAGTATGTCCGACAACAGGCGAAATTTCTGAGGTTTCTCTCCTGCCAAGTTTCTTTCTTCATCACTGTTAGTATTAGCCCCATCATCATCAACAACTATATGCTTTTCATTTCCAGCAGCTATAATGTCTTTAGATACACTGTTCTCATTTTGGTACTGAACATCATTCTTCAGTTTGTGAGAAGATGACTTTGAGGCTCCATCAGTTACAATATCTTTCAGTGAATGATCAACAACTACCTCATCTTCTGGCTTATCATTTTCTGCAGCCACCATATCTCCATGGATGACTTTTTCAATCTCGCAGTGAGCATAAGTTACCTTGCCAGAAGCTGACTCCAAAGGTGTATCATTGATAATACTGGTTGCATCATTACCAGTAACCACACCTGCAAAAACTAACATATTTTCTGAATTTAAAAGCTTCCGAGGACTGATAGACCTCACAAAGATCAAAGCATCATCCCAAATTTCACATCCAGAACTAGGATGACAAGATTTTCCTTACGAAGAATTCTAACAAATTAAGGTATACATACATTTGGAAATGATACCTGTATGGGTTTCTGATACGGCATCTTGTCCCTCTGGATTTCTCACTTCAGAATATATCAAAGCTGGGAACAATATAAGCATCAAAGAATTAAAAGATGATCAGATCTAGTTTTTAAATTCTAGAGTACTACACTAATTTCGGTCACTTACGGTTCGGAGTTTGTGTATTTTCTGGAGTATTAATCAAAGCATCATTGTCCTCTAGAATTAGCGAAGCAAACACCCTTTCTGCTTGATAAGTAGATTCCGGAGAGTAACTAGACAGGTCAAGGGGACAACATTTCTTCCAATCTTTTCTCCGAACCTCAGCAATGTACTGACTGCATTTAGCATTGAATTCGATACAAGATAAAAAGGTTAATTCTGTTGATCCAAATGAACAAAGGATATAGCCTACATTTGTGCATATATACACTTAGCATATATATATATATATATATATATATATATATATATATATATATATATATATATATATATATATATATATATATATATATATTGCAATATGCATATATGTTGTATGCAACCGACGACACACATTGATAACTAAAAGACCATAATGATCATGATGAATGATATTCTAGAGTTGAGATAGGTCTTTGACAATGTATTGAACAAGAGTTTTAATTTATTGTCACAACATCATTTCACTTTTCAAACAATTTTACTATTTTTTTCTTATAATGCATTGAACACTTCATAAATTTAATGAAATATATTTCTTTTTTAAAAAACATTTAATTGGTAAGCACTTTTATATTAAAAAAATGTCATTTTCTCATAGAACACTTCAATGGCCATTGAACTACATATTCATTGAATACCAAAGTGACATTCTATTATGGTTGAATTTAATTTGTTGAATGCCAGCTAAATGCCAGCTAGACATTCCACCTCATTCAATTGGTTATTAAATTATGCATTGTGGATGCTCTTCATAGTATTTTATTAAACAATGGACATTGGGCATTTTTCTTTAGTAGCCTTGTGGATCTTAGGTACCTCCCATTTGGCATTTCTTTTACATGGCTCCGGAGAAGCTATATACTATTGCCAGTGTTGATGAGATGAGAAGTAACCATGCACCATTTTACAATTCTTTAAGGAATTTTTGTAGGGCGGCATACAATTAGTTCATATATGTGTCCAAGGTAGCAATTTGAAAATATATGGGGAGATATGATCAGTACAAACCAAAAGGAACAAGTTAATTACAAAACGGTGTTTGGAATCAAGCTTAATAGAGACCCCAATTAAAAACTCACACATACCGAATACATAAATTCTCAAATTCCTTTGGTTCAGTACTTGTATCTCCGCTCGAATTCGTCTCCATTTACAGCAATTGTAGTCTGATGATGATAACCGACACTTGTGAAAATCAAGACTTAAAAAGGACACAATATCTACTAAAAACAGGAAAACCCCTTATCAAACACAATACAGGTACAAATCACTCCCATTATAACTACAATCGTATACATATATCATTCAAATACTTAGGTAGATCTTGTACGGCACGTTATGTGAATGGAGATCGTAGTGATTGCAGAATTTTACAATTATCATACACAAAGATATCATAGCACAATAGTGAAGCAATTAATTCAAAGGAGTATATTAGATTACTTAAATTCATTATATGTTGTACAAGGAAATTGCTAGATTCACATCCTCTTCTAGATCAACTTTGCTGCTTAATTCTAGACAATTAAATAGCTAATTTAAATCATCGTGTTGAATCGATCAATAGAAACAACCACAAAAACACGATACGGAAAGTATGGCGAAGCCGATCTAATGTATAAACCCTAATTCGACAACACAACAAGAAAGAGTTGACAACGAGATACATTATCACGTTCCCTTTTTTCAACCAAAAATCCCAATTTTTTATAGCAAAACCAAACCCTAATTTTTTAACAAAACTAAACCCTAATTATAACACATAAAAGATAAAAGATGGTGAAGATGCATCATTGTCTCTCATATGCATCGCGACGCATATAGGGGAAGATCGATGGCTTAAAATCTAATTGAAATGTCGGAAGCGTACCTTAGAGATTAAGCACAGAAGGCTAACTGCTAAGAGTTCTTGCGATAGCTACGTCTTATATTTCGGAGGTCAATAACACACTGCAAGAAAAAAATAGACTCATTTCGAAGGCTAAATTGGGCCGCAAAAACAATATAGGGCACACATTTGCTCGCCGCTTGCATAACCATAACCCAAATGATATCCCCTTTGGGATATTTTATATCCTATAAGGGATCTACATGTATATGATATATAAATCTTCACATCAATAAAGTTTTGCCAAACTGAATTAGTAGAACTACTAAATTTAAAGGAAATTTATTCAAGAGATCTATTTCTTTCTGATTTTAAACTAGTACATAATCGCCACTTTCTACATAAAATCATATAAACAACACATGTATATCAATGTGAAAGAAATTGTCCTGCTGTTAAATACAATTAAAATACTCATTTGTAAAAGAACAAGCACAAGAAGGAACAAACTGCAATAACATAGATTGACTTGCCTAATCAAAACACATCAAGTTAAAGATGAAGTGGGCAATAAATATATATCCATCTCAGTACCTAAATCAATTAAATGTCTGGATGAGTTTTGAATGTATATGTTTAAAAAAAAACCCAAAAGTCAGCTTTTATATAAATATCTATATGCATAAGAAAACTTAGCTACTTAAGATCAAGTTGAAGTTGAAACAAAAAAAGAAATCTTCATGTATATACCAAAATTATGCGCAAATAGAATATTACTACAAGTAAAGCTTAACTAAAAATAATAGGAGAAGATAAGAGACAAAGATTAAACTCTCCTGCTGGAATATCTAATTTCAAATAAAGTTGTCCATGGATTTTTTAATAAACCAAAAGAAATTCAAATCCAATATAAGATCTTGATCTATTGACAAAGATTTTGCTTAAAATTTCCTAGGGTAATATTTGAGAAGAAATGGTAAAATAGGAAAGTTGGATATTGTAGGTAGAGAAACAATAAGAGCTAGTGTGAGACATATACCAACAACATAATGTACATGTTTATGGCCACGATCAGTTGCATATATATATATATATATATATATATATATATATATATATATATATATATATATATATATATATATATATATATATATATATATTAATTTGTTTTGATCTTATCTTTAGAAAATCAAATAAAAGAAGGATTAACAAATAATCTGTATAGTATTTTATTATTTTATAGATATATAACCTAATATATTTATTTATTATCGTGACTACAACAAATCAACCCTCCTACTAGGACTTAAGTTGCTGTTAAAGGTAAAAATTAAGCTCGATGCTCTATTTGTCACGACACATTAAACAAAACTTAGTAGATGCTGCTAAAAGCGTCGTTGCTATAGTGTATCATCCTCGTAGATTAATTATTTGTGGATACATTCTGCCACTTACTTACATCATAGTAAACAATTATGTTATAGTGTGGCTTGGAATTTAGTGGTCCATATGGATTTATGACCCAACCCAAATTGAAGTGAAGAAACATGAATGATTTATCGAAGGGATATGAATTTGGAGTATGTAGAGGGGTCGTTATGCCCGAAGCCATTACTTCGGATTTACTTGTACATGGGCCCAACAGTTTGTATGCCCTCCGGATTTGAAACATCCCAAAAATATGGTTCAAAATATTTGTTTTAAATCATAAATAAAAACCATAAGTATCATTCATCATATAAAAATCATAATCGTGTATCTCATAAATGTTATAAACAACTGTCAGTATATCAAAATCATATATCATAACATCAGAGTAATCATCCCAAGCTAAAAGTTGTGGTGTGTGCCATTCAGTTATCCTGAGCTCTTCGATTTACTAGCGGAAGTACCTGAAACAAAAACTAAAAACTGTAAGCACGAAGTTTAGCGAGTCTCTACAATCTACCACATACTATACACATAATCAGATATCAACATATTGTGGGCCCCGCCCGGCATCGGACCGCATCTAGCATCGGGCCTCGCCTGACATCAAATCGCATCTGGCATCGGGCCCCGCCCGATATCGGACCGAAGTCCGGTATACATATAACATATCAACAAGCATATAACATAAACATATAAACATTCCTCAGGCTTGCCCCAACATCAAACCGAAGCCTAGAACATATAAACATAACATATAAGCTAAACATTCCTCAGGCTTGCCCCGACAATTGGATCGAAGCCCGAAACATAAAAACATAACATATAAGTTAAACATTCCTCGAGCTTGCCCCGACATCAGACCGAAGCCCGAAACATATGAACAAACACATGCAAGAATCACGAAGACATCAAGCATACAAACATTCCTCAGGCTTTCCCCGTCATCAGACCAAAGTCCGGAAACAAAGAACCTACATCGAGCTAACCTTGACATCAGACCTAAGTCCGACATAAGCTAACATACATAAACGAGCCAGCATTAGTGCCTTCAACCCGTTCCTACTGAAGGAAAACTCACCTCGCACTGCTTGAGTCCCGCAAATAAATCTCTGGCTATTGACTGGCAGATTCCCGAACTGTCAACATAAAAAAAAAACCCAATTAACCATTTAGGTTTCAATACATAACCATAAACCCACACTTAGGGTAAAAGGACCATGTTACTTCTAACCTAGCTTGGTCCAAGACCAAGGCCCAAACTCATTCTCCGAAGGCCCAAAAGTCAAACAATGAACCAAAGCCCAACATATGGCCCAATTTTCTAAATTGGGCCCAAACCTCTACATGGTCTTAACTTAAGACCTAACCATTTATTCTAGTCCAAACACTTGGCATTCTTATGGACCAATATCTCATAATCATCAAGGCCTAATTATGGCCCATCTATGGCCAAATTTTCCAAATTAGGCCCAAAACTTTCTAATGGGCCTTATCTTAAAGCTCAATCCAAATGTTCTAGTCCATATATTTGTTATTGGATGGCCGATCAAGAGCCCAATCCCTAAAACCCAACAGAAAGGCCCAACTCAAGGACCAACCAAAATTAGTGTTTCGCACATGAAATGACAATTAGGGTTAATTAGGAACACTTAACCCATTAAGGATTTAATCCATTAAGTCCATCAATCTGCTAGGTCAATCATACAGTGTAATTAGGCATAATTCATACTTCAATCCTCTGGTCCAAACATGGGTCCCGACAATCTAAAACTAACATCTTCAAAAATTAAGGTTTTCTAAACCCTAATTAGGGTTTCCAACCCAAATACAAACTAACCAAATCCAAGATTAAGTTTTTAGGTCAATTAGGGTTTCATTGGGTCAATTAGGGTTTCATTAAGTCGAGCACCACCCACTACCACCTCAGGCGGTGGTGGTCGACGGCGGCAGCCACCGCATCACGGTGGTGGTCATGATTCTAGTCCAATCATGTCCAAATATCCCATAAGCAATTGAATCACATGCAAATGCACACAACCACCCAAGGTGGCGACTGGTGGCAATAGAATGGTGGCGTAAGGTTGCAGCCACCACCTCATGGTGGTGGTGATGGGTTTTCTTCAAGTTTTCCGGCTGAGAAACACGCATATAGCTCCATGACAAATAGATACACACCAACACCATATCACGCACACACAGCCAACTCTAATGGTGGCTGGCGGCGGCAAAAGAAGCACTTTAGTGGCAGCCACCATGGTTGGCTGCCATGTTGGTCCGCCTAGCTTTCTGGTCAAAAACGCACCCACATACACACTTTATGGACACGAGCTGGGCACTAGAAACGCACCCAATCACAGCCACCTTCGCAGTGGCGCATGGCAGTCGGAGGGAAGGCGTCAACCACAACCACTGCTCGGTATAGCGATGGCAACGATAGCTCGGTGACAGAAAGAACGGAGACGAGGAGGTGTACATTCTCCGGCGAGGAACAATGGCAGCAACGTCGTCGTTCATTTCCTCAGCCTCTTTTGCCGCGACGTCTGACACCTGTCTCGTCGATCCTTCAACCGTCGGCGGCAGCTGAGGTGCATGGCTGGTAGCTCGCAACTTCGACAATGGCTAGGAGGCAGTCGATATGTCTCAAGTCGGCGACTGAGAGGGGAGCACAAGATGGCGGCGATTTACAGCTAGGGTTAGGGTTAGGCAATGTAACAGGAGGGAAAAGAAAGATATCGGGTTTAAGTCCCGCTCCCATACAAACTTTTGCATATTAAACAAGTCTAGTCCCTCCCCATTGGATCTTTTCCAAATTAAGCCCAATATTTACCATTCAGCCCCTCTCTTCAATATTTTTTTTCAATTTAAATCCAGAATTTGCCCTTTGGCCCTTGCCTTCAAAAATCCTTTAATAATAAGTAGATAATTTACCAAACAGACCCTGACTTCTGAAATCCTTTTCAAATTAAACCCATAACTTACTAAACAACCCTTAGCCCTCAACCTTCAAAATTCTTTACAATTTAATCTGGAAATTACATTTTAACCCCCAAACTCTCAATTACAGCTTTTAACTCCCGAAGACCAACACCTCGCTAAATATTATGGATTTTTGGGCTACTACTCATTCATTAATTTTTATTTATTTATTTATTTATTTAATAAACGGGATGTTACAAGATTACCAAAAATACTTAGGTAAAAGATCATTAGAAAATTTTTAATCATATTATTCTTGATCTACAAGGTGTTGAAGTTATAACTGATGATGTAGATCAAGATCGTATTCTATTTTGTTCTCTATTGAATGTGTTAAAATTTCATCGATACCATGTTATATGGTAGAATAATAGTTACTATAAATGATGTGAATGATGATGATGTATTGTATAAGGAACTAAAATATAAGGTTTTTGGTAGAGAATATGGAAATAAGGGGAGGTCATGTTTCAAGTCTAAAGCATTTGTTAAATACAATTCCTACCAAGGAGAAATAGGTGATGTTTTGACTCTATATACGACTAGTTCTATAGGCACTTAGATCTTGGATACATGTGCATGTAATCATTTCATTGTCTCACATGGTTTTTTTTAGGGAATATAATGGTAAATCAAAGTTAGGTGAGGATGGGATATGGCGAATTAAGGGCATTGGCACATTTCAAATTAAAATAGATGATACTATGGTTAGAAAACTAGATTGTTGATATCTTCCTAATGTTCGGAAAAATTGATTTCTCTTGGAACTTTAACCAAATTATGGGACCAACTAGTTCAGTAAAGATGATTAGGTAATAGTCTCAGATGGTGCTCTTGTGGTAATGAAAAGGAAACTGAAACATGTAGTTTTTCTTCTAGAAAGAAGTTCGGTTATAAGAAAAGTGGTTATATCTTAGTCTATGAAGTGGTCGAGATGTTATTTTTTTCATGATAAACGCTTTTAATATATTTTTAACTATTTTACAAATATTTTGACATCCTTTAATTTACTCTATGTTTAAGGTTAAGTTTGATAAGGTAAAAGTCGCTCTAGCAAAGTCCCATTACCCACATAAACTGGGACGTGGGGGTATGGTAAATTTCAACAAAAATTAGTAAGTCCATTATCTAAGATTTTTAAATGTTTGTTAGATATTTCTATCGTTGAAAATATATTTACTTGTTTAACTAATATGCTATATATGTAATGCTAGTTGCAACTTGTTCATTTATGCTTCATCGGTTGATTGTGCTTTTAATAGGTGAATGATAAAGTAATTGGTGGAGATGATGTTCTTCCGCGGTCTTTAATACGGAGGAAAGGACAGGAAAATAAAATGGGAAAATATGATCAAGGATAAGTGAAGCTTGTCACAGAAGAGTTGGTATGTACTGTCAAACTAACTTCTAGCTAGTTTTGGTGTTTACTAATGTTAATTGATAGAGAACACGACTAACAATACATTTACTTCGAATACAATTTTTTCCTAATTAGTCATGAAACTGCAACTGAATAAGGAAAAATATTCTTGAACCAGCCACAAATGCCCTCTCAGTGGTGTTTGGCAAAGAGCATGGTGGATTTGTAAGAGGGGTTGATACGGGAGTCACTCCAACCAGCTATTAGCATCTACCTCGAGCCAAATCTTCATCAAAAGAAAAATAATTTCTTTATTTAGCAAAAACTAGACAAACAAAAAATGCAAAATGAGGATCTAAAGTTGAAAGTTTATTATCTGATTCCTTGGATTCCTTCTCAGGGCAATTCATAAAATATCACAATAAGTTCAAATGTGGAGTCTCCAATAAATACTACTCCAACTTGAAAAAAGTCTCCTATAGAAAAAGTAAGTGTGTGAATTTTTATAGTTTTTTTTATCAATGGACTGCTAATGCTTTCGTGGCATATTTTGTAACAACGGAAATTTTAAAACAAAATTTTCATTTCTTAAAAATGTATTTCCATCCAAAATAAGGCATAGAGGTCCAATGTATCATGTCATAATACAAATCATATAAAATCCCAAGATCATAAATCCTCCATCAGTGTGTACAGATCATGCCGGCGCCTTCCCACGGTCCTCGCTAGTACCTGAAACACATACACAACAACTGTAAGCATAAATGCTTAGTGAGTTCCCCAAAATACAACCTACGCACATACGCCTTTCCAGGCCCCGACCTTCTGGTCCATGTGTCTCAGGGGACTTCCGTCCCGACTGGGTAAACCTCCCGGTCCTACCCATGCCAACCTTACAGTCCACATTACAACGCCTTCCGACCCATAATATACTCGCCTTCCGGCCCATATCAAGCATATCATACATAGCACATATAACAGTTAACTTATCACACATAGCACATATGTCTCATACCATATCCGACCTTCTGGTCACACAGTCAAAACCCTTCTGGGTATAGTATAGTGAGAAGACTCACCTCGTGAATCTCGATAGCTCGCAAATCCCGGAATCACTCGTGCTCGATCCTCCGAGCTACAATCCCCCTATAACACCATACGTCTCTTATTAACACTTTTACCACTAAGGTTGACTACCCTTTTCAAGTCAACACTAGTCAACTCTGGTCAACGGTTAACTTTGACCGGACTCGGCGAGTGCACTAGGGCGACTCGGCGAGTCTAGACGTTTTCACCAACTCTCTAGGATTCCCTTTTTGACACGTCGAGTATTCCCCTGACTCGACTAGTTTCACCTGGTAAGAATCGTGGGGCCACCCCGACTCAACTCACCGAGTCTCAAGAACAACTCGGCGAGTCCCAGTTCGACTCAGTCCACCTGTCAACCCTCTCTAACTCGCCCTGACTCACTGAGTCAACCTATAACTCAGCAGGACCACTCACTGAGTGGTTAAGGACAATTTTCATGCTACTCGCCGAGTCTGTTCGTCGGACTCGGCGAGTCCATGCCATGCAACAACTCAAACTTGCTTCTGAGGTCAGATCCGCTCCAACAATTCATAGATCTGGCCTTCCTAAGCTGATTCATCACGTAAAGTCCTTATCTTGGTGTTCATAACACACCCCATGGCTCATAAATGGTGTTTTGACCTTAGGCATAAGGATTCCAATCCAAAACCCCCATGGATTCACAAAAAGCTTGGGCAAAGGGACACTCTGGACCTCCAAGGGTCCAGATCTATAATCTAAATCGCTTAAGGGACCAAGGAAGCACTAGATCTAGCCACAAAAGGGCTCAATAAGCCCTAAATCAATATAAACATCAACATAACAGAGAATAGCTCGAAGATAGTACCTCAAATGTGATGTTCTGGACCTCAAACCTTCAGGAAGTGGCTCCTCTTGTTTTCTCTTAGCTAATTCTTCCTCTCCCTTGCAAGATGACACCTCCAAGGTCAATAATGGATTCCTACTTTGCTCCAAACGCTCACACTCGCTAGGGTTTCACTCAAAGCACTGGTGAGCACAAATGACGGCCTAAAGGCCCTTTAAATAGGTCCAAAACCCGAGAAATTAGGGTTTCATTAAACAGCGCGGACTCGCCGAGTCCATACCTTGGACTCGCCGAGTCCAGGCGCGAACCCGCGTCCAGAATCGCGATCCTACTCGGCGAGTCTGAGCTCCAACTCACCGAGTCCCCTCACAAAACATCAAAATTATAAGCATAAAAGATACCTGGAAATCCGGGCTGTTACAACTCTCCCCCACTAGAACTAGACTTCGCCCTCGAAGTCTCGCTCTGAAAATAGCTCCGGATGCTGCTCATGCATCTCACGCTCCGGCTCCCAGGTCATCTCCGATCCCTTCTGATGTTGCCACTGAACCAACACCAGGGGTACCTCCTTGTTCCTCAGAATCTTGATCTTCCGATCTCTAATGGCCACTGGTTTCTCGGCATAATTCAGGCTCGCATCCACCTGAATATCCTCTAATGGAACCACTACCGACTCATCGGCTATACACTTCCTCAGTTGTGACACATGAAAAGTGTCGTGAATCTGCCCCAACTCTGCTGGCAAATCCAGACGATAGGCTACCCGGCCTACCCTCGCGATCACACGGAATGGACCAATATATCGAGGCCCCAACTTGCCCCTCTTCCTGAATCGAATCACTCCCTTCCAAGGAGAGACCTTCAGGAGAACAAGGTCGCCGACCTGGAACTCAAGCTCGGACCGGTGTCTGTCTGCATAACTCTTCTGTCGGCTCTGAGCGGTCAACAACCTCTGTCTGACCTGCTGAATCTGCTCTGACGTCTGAAGCACAATCTCTGTGCTGCCCATCACTGAAACGACCCAAAAATACGACCCAAAAATTTCATTTTTCAATATAACCAAAAACCATAAATCTGAGTATCATATCATAAAACCACACGCGATGTATCTCAAACATAGTAAAAATACTGTGAGGAAAACTGTATCATATCTATAACATATCAAAATCAAGAACTGAATCAACTCCCAGGATGAAAACTGAAGCTGTGGTGTGTGCGATGCCATCATCCCGAGCTCTTCCCTTTGCTTGCGGAAGTACCTGAAACCAAAACTGAAACTGTAAGCACGAAGCTTAGTGAGCTCCCCCAAACTACCACATACCATACAATAACATATAAAGCACATACTGGGGCCTTGCCCCCTCCATCAGACCGAATTCCGAAGCTGATTGACTGGGACCTTGTCCCCTCCATCGGACCGAAGTCCGAAGCTAACTGACTGGGACCTTTACCCCTCCATCGAACCGAAGTCCGAAGCTGACTGACTGGGACCTTGTCCCCTCCATCGGACCGAAGTCCGAAGCTGACTGACTGGGACCTTGTCCCCTCCACCGGACCGAAGTCCAAAGCTGACTGACTGGGACCATGTCCCCTCCATCGGACCGAAGTCCGAAGCTGACTGACTGAACATAACATAGCATAACGTGTCAACTAACATAAACACATACATCCTGTCTGAGCCACGAAGGCGTCAAACATACTAACTACTGCATTGGACCGGAGTCCTGAAACTACTACTAACTGAACGGGCCGGCATTGTGGCCTTAGACCCTGTTCCTACTGGAAGGAAACTCACCTCGTGAACTGGCTGCTGTGTGTATGGCTCTGGAAGCTATCTGCTGCTGCTCCGGTATCTCCCCGGCTACAAGTCCATAAACACACTCAATCAATGCTAATCACTGCACTGGGGTAAAATGACTCTTTTACCCTTGGTCAAAGTCAACTCTCCTGATCAAAGTCAACTCTCCTGGTCAAAGTCAACCCACAGTTGACCTGACTCGCCGAGTTGGGCCGCCAACTCGCCGAGTCCCTATTCTCACTTCTCGACCCTACTCGCAACTACTCGTCGAGTATGGCATCAACTCGACGAGTTCCCTTTAGAATCAAAACTTAGGCAATCTGCATCCGACTCGCCGAGTCATATGAAACAACTCGACGAGTTGTTCTTCGAGCTAAGAAGATTGCCTTGGACTCGCCGAGTTGTATGAACAACTCGCCGAGTCCCTCCATTACTGAGTCTGACCTCAAACTCGCTGAGTCCACTCTACCACTCACTGGTCCTACTCGGCATCACTCGAAAAGGGAAAATCGGGGACTCTCGACTCGACTCGCCGAGTTGTTTTTCAGACTCGCCGAGTCGCTTGCATGCAACAACTCAAAACTCGATTCTGCTTGAATCCAGTGTATAAAACTTATAGATCTGGACTCCCTTAACTCGATTAGCACGTAAAGATTCTATCTTTACGTGCCCATATGCATCCATGAAGATAAAATAGCTCAAAAGCATAAAGAAAAGGCTAGATCTAGGGTTTTCATGCAAGGTATCAACAAAAGACAATAGATCCGGGCTCTACAACTCCTAAATGAACAGATCTAAGGATATCTCTACTTAATAGGGCATCCATACCATCATAAGGCTTGAGAAAAGCATCAAACTAGATCTAGAAGAGTTCTAATGGGGTTTTAAAGCATAAAAGGGAAGGAGATCCGAAGAATACCTCAAGGAACTCTGATTTGCCCTTGGATCTTTGCTCTACACCTCTTCTCCTTGCTCCTTTCTTCTTCTTCTTCTTCAAGCCTTCACAATTTCACACAAGAACACTTAGATCACTCAAGGATGGATTAGGGTTTTCTCACAGCTCTCTGAGGGTGAAGGAGGCGAGATTGGGGGCTATAAGGTGGCTTAAATAGTGAGCAACCCGGGGATTTAGGGTTTCTTCCAGACAGGCAGACTCGCCGAGTCCCGAATATGGACTCGCCGAGTCGCCGACTAACACGTGCTCGAAATACCGTCCCTACTCGGCGAGTCAGGCTATGAACTCGCCAAGTCCCTCTTGCAAACTTCAAAATAAATACCATGGAATCATCATATCGGAGACAGGTCGTTACAATTCTCCCCCACTTATCTCAGACTTCTTCCTCGAAGTCTGCTACGGCTGAATCTGCAAATATCTCTGGGTAGTGCTCTCTCATCTCCTCCTCAGCCTCCCACGTCCACTCAGACCCCTTCCGGTGCTGCCACTGCACCTTCACTAACTGAATTTCCTTGTTCCTCAAGGTCTTGGTCTTCCGGTCCAGAATCGCGACCGGCCTCTCAATATAATTCAGGCTGCTATCAACCTGAATATCCTCTAGGGGAACGACTGCTGACTCATCCACCAAGCACTTCCTCAACTGAGACACATGGAAAGTGTTGTGGATCCGACTAAGCTCCTCAGGAAGATCCAACCGATAAGCAGCCCGACCCACCCGGGCCAAAACCCTGAAAGGACCAATAAACCTGGGACCCAACTTGCCCCTCTTCCGGAACCTGATGAAACCCTTCCAAGGTGAGACCTTCAGAAGGACCATATCACCCACCCGGAACTCCAAGTCTGAACGCCTCCTGTCGGCGTAGCTCTTCTGTCGACTCTGCGCAGTCTGCAGTCTACTACGGACCTGCTGGATCAACTCGGTCGTCTTGAGCACCACCTCTGTGCTCCCGATGGCTCGCTGACCGACCTCGCCCCAACAAATCGGGGTCCTACACTTCCTACCATAAAGCATCTCAAAGGGAGGTCGATCAGTGCTCGCATGATAACTGTTGTTATACGAAAATTCCGCTAACGGAAGATACGTATCCCAACTGCCACCAAAATCTAAAACACATGCCCTGAGCATGTCCTCGAGAGTCTGAATCGTCCTCTCGCTCTGCCCGTCCGTCTGAGGGTGGAAAGCGGTGCTGAAATGGAGACGAGTACCCATCTCGTCGTGGAACTGCTTCCAGAATCTGGATGTAAAACGGACATCTCGGTCTGACACCACCGATACCGGCACTCCATGACGTGCCACAATCTCTCGCACATAGATATCGGCTAACTTCTCTGCCGATATACTCTCCTGGATCGGGATAAAATGAGCACTCTTCGTCAACCGATCCACTACTACCCATATCGAATCTACTCCTCGTGCGGTCCTGGGAAGCTTGGTGACAAAATCCATGGTGATGTCCTCCCATTTCCACACTGGAATGTCTAACAGCTGCATCTTGCCGTGAGGCCTCTGGTGCTCCGCCTTGACCTTCCTGCAGGTCAGACATCTCTCAACATACCAGGCGACGTCCCGCTTCATGCAAGGCCACCAATAATCGGGTCGAAGATCTCGATACATCTTCGTCGCCCCTGGGTGTATAGAAAATCGAGACTTATGAGCCTCGTCCATCAACACCTACCGTACTCCACCCCAGTACGGTACCCATACCCTCCCGTGAAGCGTCAGCAATCCCTGACTGTCATAATCAAACGAGGCTACTCGGCCCACTATCCTCTCACACTTCTGCCTCTCCTCCTTGAGGCCCTCAACCTGAGCCTCCTTGATCCGCTCCAACAATGGAGTGATCACTGTCATTCTCAAACACAAAACTCTGATAGGGGCTGCCGACACTTTGCGGCTTAGGGCGTCGGCCACCACGTTGGCCTTCCTTGGATGGTAAAGGATCTCACAATCATAATCCTTTAGCACATCCAACCATCTCCTCTGCCTCATGTTCAGACTCGGCTGATCCATAAGGTACCTCAAACTCTTGTGATCCATGTAGATAGTACAACGGACCCCATAAAGATAATGCCTCCAAATCTTGAGGGCAAACACAACCGCCCCCAGCTCTAAATCATGGGTAGGATAGTTAGCCTCATGAGGCTTCAACTGTCTCGAGGCGTAAGCTATCACATGGCCTCGCTGCATCAATACTGCTCCCATACCTGTGATCGAGGCATCACAGTAGACTACGAAGTCCTCTACTCCCTCTGGCAAGGTAAGGATCGGAGCCTTGCATAATCTCTGTCTAAGGGTCTCGAACGCTGCCTGCTGCTCAGGCCCCCAACGAAATACCACCGACTTCTTGGTCAGTCGGGTGAGCGGCACTGCTATCTTGGAGAAATCCTGAATGAATCTCCGGTAATACCCTGCCAACCCTAGGAAGCTCCGAATCTCAGATGGAGACTTCGGGACCTCCCACTGCATCACGGCCTCTATCTTGGCCGAATCTACCAAAATACCCTTCTGGTTGACGAGGTGACCAAGGAACTGCACCTCGCGCAACCAGAACTCACATTGGGAGAACTTTGCGAAAAGTCTCTCCCTCCTCAAAACCTCCAGCACCTCCCGCAGGTGCTCCTCGTGCTGCTCCTGCGTCTTGGAATACACCAAGATATCATCTATGAATACTATCACTGACCGATCCAGCATCGGTCTGCACACGCGATTCATGAGATCCATGAACGCGGCTGGAGCATTGGTGAGCCCAAATGGCATCACCACAAACTCATAATGACCATACCTGGTCCTGAAAGCAGTCTTCTGTACATCCTCATCTCTAACCCGCATCTGATGGTAACCGGAGCGTAGATCAATCTTGGAGAACCAAGACGCTCCCTGAAGCTGATCAAACAAATCATCTATCCTCGGAAGTGGGTAACGGTTCTTCACCGTTACCTTATTCAACTCCCAGTAATCTATACACATACGATGCGGCCCATCCTTCTTCCTCACAAATAGGATCAGCGCTCCCCAAGGAGAATTGCTCGGCCGAATGAAACCTTTGTCTAGCAGCTCTTGAAGCTGCGTACTCCTGCATCTCAGTGGGAGCTATTCGATACGGTGCCTTGGCTATCGGAGCCGCACCAGGAATCAGGTCGATCCTGAACTCAACCTGCCTCTCAGGAGGTATCCCCGGCAAATCCTCGGGAAATACATCCGGGTAGTCTCACACTATAGGAACATCATCAACTGTGTCTTTCCCTTCTCCCGGGCATCCAAGACGTAAGCTACATAACCGGCGCAACCCTGCTGAACATAGCGCCTCGCCCTTGCGGCGGAACAAAAGGTCGGTCCGCACTGTGGCCTCTCGCCCTGAATCACTAACTCTCCCCCACTAGGAGTGTGAACCTTCACTAGCTGAAGCTCACAATCAATCACTGCCCCATTGGGGCTTAGCCAATCCATGCCCACAATAACCTTATTCCCTCGCAGGGGAATAGGAACCAGGTCCACTGAAAACTGCTCATCAAACAACTGAAGAGAACACCCTCTATGCACTCTGCCGACCCTCACGGTCCTATCATCTGCTATCTCAACCTCTAATGGACAATCCAGCTCCCCTGGAGCTCTACTAAATCTCTTGCTAAGCGCAAGCGATACGAATGATCGGGTAGCCCCCGAATCGAATAATACCATAGCAGAAATGTCGTTCACAGAGAACGACCCTAAATGAAACATACAATCATAAGCAATAATCAAACAATAATAAATAAGAGATGAAGGGGAGATACATACCCGTCACCACATCAGGAGTCGCTCGCGCCTCCTCTGCTATCATCTGAAACGCCCTACCCTTCGCCACTGGCGTCTCGGCTCGGCCCTGCCAGCCATCTGTAATCCTCAAGGTAGCAGGGGCAGGTGCAGCCACCTTCCCTGCTGCAGCTAAACTCGGACACTGGGACTTTTTATGTCCCCTCTGATTGCACTGAAAGCAAATCAGATCTGATGCTGCAACGGCAGTAGTAGGGGCCGTACAATCCCTACTCAAATGCCCAATCCGACCGCACTTGTAGCAGCCGGAACTCCTTGCCTTGCACACCCCATCGTGCACCTTCCCACACCTACCACATCGACCATGGCTCGGCTGGCCCCTGGACCTGTGATCTGAAACCCTGGGCTTTTTGCCCGAACCGCCTGTACCCGAAACCGCCTCCGGTTTCCTCTTCTTCTCCATCTCGAGATCAATTTCCCTCTCCCGAGCCCTAGCAATCATGTCATCCAGTGTTTTACAGCTGGACCGGCTCACAAACTGGCGGATATCGCTCCGCAACATCTCATGATAACGGGCCTTCTTCATCTCCTCATCGGCTGCATACTGAGGAACGAGAAGAGCCCTCTCCCTGAACTTGGCGGTGATCTCCGCCACTATCTCTGTAGTCTGGGTGAGGTCCTGAAACTCCCTAGCTAACTGCTGCACCTCAATAACCGGTGCAAACTCCGCCCTGAACCTGGTAGAGAAGTCAGCCCAGGTCATGGCGTCCAATGCTGCATCATCTCCAATGGTATGTCCGACCTCCTCCCACCAATCCCGTGCCCTGTCCTTCAGAAGACAGGACGCCAATCTGACCTTGTCCCCCTCGGGACACCTGCTAGTGCGGAAAGCGTTGGCCACATCCGCCAACCATCTAGTACTCGCTATGGGGTCCCGCGCCCCATGATAGTCCGGAGCTCCACATGCCCTGAACTCCCTGAATGTAAGGGTGCGCGACCCCATCATGGCCGCCACCTCGGCACGGAAGGTGCCCAATCTCTCATCCATCAGCTCTAGAATTCCCTCCTTGATCGAACCGAAGATCACAGGAGTCTGCTCTATAATGATACGCGTAATCTCTGAAGAAAGAAACTCTCGGGTCTGCTCATCCATGCGCTCATCCCCCGAGCCTGAACCTGATCCCTCCCCGGCACCTCCACTGCTGGCTGCTGGTCTCGAACGCAAAACCACCATTTTGAAACACATCACAACTTCATCAGAAAACTGAAATATCTCAAGGGATCATCGATACTACAACTAGCTTCCTGGTCTTGTCTCAGCCTTTCTTGATTCGAGTACGGATCCTCTGCTTTCAGTAGTACGGGCCCATACTACCTTCCACATCTATCCGTACTTTCTTCAAGAACTGCCTTGACTCCACCAAGTCACTCCTACTACTACTGATCTCTGCTACTCTCATCCTAGGCTTGCCCTAGGGAAACCTCAGACTCAACTCAACTAGTCCTCAGCTGCTGAAGGCCTCCTTATAAAGCTAATTAGCCACCACCTGAACACCATCACATGTGACGAGGCTCAGATAATCCTTCAAGTGAAAGACTCGTCCCTATAACGGTTGGACTCAAACAAGAGCTGCGCAATAGGGCCAATTCCAGCACTCTGGGATTATTCAACCCTGATCACATGTGGTGTGACGTGTTCACCTAATGGCTAACTCCCATCACTCAGAGTCCCACAAAGCACAAAGCAAGCAACATTCGAACACAAGAACCACTCAAGCAATCCTATCCCCATAACGGGGAAACTGTACTAGCATACAATGCTAAGCTTATACTATCAGGCATAACCTAAACAGGCTATCCTACTGCTGTCTACTCAATACTAGCATGCAATACTCATAAAGTTGTAACACATAAAGCAGGCACATAAGGCATCCTCCTAGATCCTTAGTCCTATACTAGCATGCTGTTCTACTGAAATTGAAACTGAACAAATAACTTGTATGGGTAATTTGGGAGTACTTACTTGAGCTCGGCTGATCGCATGCACCACACCCTTATCTCGTTTAAAATTTCTTTCTTTCTAAGTGCTTTCAAAATTCTTTAGAAAACATTTTCCTTTTTAAAAATCTTTTTATCTTCCCCTTAGTTTGAGTTCAGATACACCCGGAAGTGTATCCGAATCCCTCAAACCAAGGCTCTGATACCAACTTGAAACGACCCAAAAATACGACCCAAAAATTTCATTTTTCAATATAACCAAAAACCATAAATCTGAGTATCATATCATAAAACCACACGCGATGTATCTCAAACATAGTAAAAATACTGTGAGGAAAACTGTATCATATCTATAACATATCAAAATCAAGAACTGAATCAACTCCCAGGATGAAAACTGAAGCTGTGGTGTGTGCGATGCCATCATCCCGATCTCTTCCCTTTGCTTGCGGAAGTACCTGAAACCAAAACTGAAACTGTAAGCACGAAGCTTAGTGAGCTCCCCCAAACTACCACATACCATACAATAACATATAAAGCACATACTGGGGCCTTGCCCCCTCCATCAGACCGAAGTCCGAAGCTGATTGACTGGGACCTTGTCCCCTCCATCGGACCGAAGTCCGAAGCTAACTGACTGGGACCTTTTCCCCTCCATCGAACCGAAGTCCAAAGCTGACTGACTGGGACCTTGTCCCCTCCATCGGACCGAAGTCCGAAGCTGACTGACTGCGACCTTGTCCCCTCCATCGGACCGAAGTCCAAAGCTAACTGACTGGGACCTTGTCCCCTCCATCGGACCGAAGTCTGAAGCTGACTGACTAAACATAACATAGCATAACGTGTCAACTAACATAAACACATACATCCTGTCTGAGCCACGAAGGCGTCAAACATACTAACTACTGCATTGGACCGGAGTCCTGAAACTACTACTAACTGAACGGGTCGGCATTGTGGCCTTAGACCCTGTTCCTACTGGAAGGAAACTCACCTCGTGAACTGGCTGCTGTGTGTATGGCTCTGGAAGCTATCTGCTGCTGCTCCGGTATCTCCCCGGCTACAAGTCCAAAAACACACTCAATCAATGCTAATCACTGTACTGGGTTAAAATGACTCTTTTACCCTTGGTCAAAGTCAACTCTCCTGATCAAAGTCAACTCTCCTGGTCAAAGTCAACCCACAGTTGACCTGACTCGCCGAGTTGGGCCGCCAACTCGCCGAGTCCCTATTCTCACTTCTCGACCCTACTCGCTTCTACTCGTCGAGTATGGCATCAACTCGACGAATTCCCTTTCGAATGAAAACTTAGGCAATCTGCATCCGACTCGCCGAGTCATATGAACAACTCGATGTGTTGTTCTTCGAGCTAAGAAGATTGCCTTGGACTCGCCGAGTTGTATGAACAACTCGCCGAGTCCCTCCATTACTGAGTCTGACCTCAAACTCACTGAGTCTACTCTACCACTCACTGGTCCTACTCGGCATCACTCGAAAAGGGAAAATCGGGGACTCTCGACTCGACTCGCCGAGTCGTTCTTCAGACTCGCCGAGTCGCTTGCATGCAACAACTCAAAACTCGATTTTGCTTGAATCCAGTGTATAAAACTTATAGATCTGGACTCCCTTAACTCGATTAGCACGTAAAGATTCTATCTTTACGTGCCCATATGCATCCATGAAGATAAAATAGCTCAAAAGCATAAAGAAAAGGCTAGATCTAGGGTTTTCATGCAAGGTATCAACAAAAGACAATAGATTCGGGCTCTACAACTCCTAAATGAACAGATCTAAGGATATCTCGACTTAATAGGGCATCCATACCATCATAAGGCTTGAGAAAAGCATCAAACTAGATCTAGAAGAGTTCTAATGGGGTTTTAAAGCATAAAAGGGAAGGAAATCCGAAGAATACCTCAAGGAATTCTGATTTGCCCTTGGATCTTTGCTCTACACCTCTTCTCCTTGCTCCTTTCTTCTTCTTCTTCTTCAAGCCTTCACAATTTCACACAAGAACACTTAGATCACTCAAGGATGGATTAGGGTTTTCTCGCAACTCTCTGAGGGTGAAGGAGGCGAGATTGGGGCTATAAGGTGGCTTAAATAGTGAGCAACCCGGGGATTTAGGGTTTCTTCCAGACAGGAAGACTCGCCGAGTCCCGAATATGGACTCGCCGAGTCGTCGACTAACACGTGCTCGAAATCCCGTCCCTACTCGGCGAGTCAGGCTATGAACTCGCCGAGTCCCTCTTGCAAACTTCAAAATAAATATCATGGAATCATCATACCGGAGACGGGTCGTTACAATCACTCTCTGCCCAACCTTTCCCCAACAAATGTGGGTCCGACACCTCCTCCCATACAACAGCTCAAAGGGTGGCATACCAATGCTCGAATGATGGCTGTTGTTGTAGGAAAACTCTGCCAAGGGTAAATACGCATCCCAACTACCCCCGAAATCCAACACACATGCTCGGAGCATGTCCTCAAGCGTCTGAATCGTCCGCTCACTCTGACCGTCTGTCTGGGGATGATATGCGGTACTAAAATGCAGTTTAGTACCCAACTCCCCATGAAATTTCTTCCAGAATCTGGAAGTGAAACGCACATCACGGTCTGAAACAATCGAGATCGGCACCCCGTGCCGAGATACTACTTCCCTCACATACACCTCCACCAATTTCTCTGCTGAAGAACTCTCACTGATGGCAAGGAAATGAGCGCTCTTCGTCAACCTGTCCACAATCACCCAAATTGCATCAACTCCTCTGGCAGTCCTCGGCAATTTGGTGATGAAATCCATAGTGATCTGTTCCCACTTCCACTCGGGAACCTCCAATGCCTGCAACTTGCCATGCGGCCTCTGGTGCTCGGCCTTAACCCTACGGCAGGTCAAGCACCTCTCAACAAACCATGCGATGTCCCTCTTTATACAGGGCCACCAATACTCCTTCCTCAAATCCAAATACATCTTCGTAGCCCTAGGATGAATCGAGAATTTCGATCGATGCGCTTCCTCCATCAAAATAGTACGTGTACCGCCCACAAACGGTACCCAAATCCTACCCTGAAAAGTCATCAGCCCTCTACCATCCGTAACGAATCCTGATACCAAACCAACAACCCGTTCCCTCTTCTGCATCTCAGGTTGCACAACCTCGGCCTGTGCCCCACGAATGGCATCCAATACCGGAGTCATCACGGTCAATCTCAAACATACATCCCGCAGTGGAGTGCTCTCCGCCCTGCGGCTCAACGCATCGGCTACAACATTAGCCTTGCCTGGGTGGTACAGGATCTCACAATCATAATCCTTGACCACATCCAACCACCTTCTCTGTCGCATATTTAGGTTGGGTTGATCCATCAAGTACCTCAAACTCTTATGGTCTGTGTAAATCGTACACCGAACCCCATACAAGTAGTGACGCCAAATCTTGAGGGCGAACACTACTGCCCCCAACTCAAGATCATGGGTGGGATATCCCGTCTCATGAGGCTTCAGCTGCCTCGATGCATATGCTATCACATGTCCTCTCTGCATCAGCACTGCTCCCAGCCCCAAAATCGATGCATCACAATATACCACAAAGTCCTCCATCCCTTCTGGGAGAGCCAATACCGGGGCTTCGCACAACCTTTGGCGAAGTGTCTCGAAGGAGGCCTGCTGCTCGGGACCCCATGAAAAAGCAACACCCTTCCGGGTCAATCTGGTGAGTGGCACTGCGATCTTGGAGAAATCCTTGATAAATCTCCGATAATACCCCGCCAACCCAAGGAAACTCCTGATCTCAGAGGGTGACTTCGGCACCTCCCAACTCATCACCGCCTCAACCTTGGCCGGATCGACCAGTATCCCTTTTTAGTTAATAAGATGTCCTAAGAACTGGACCTCTCACAACCAGAAATCACACTTGGAGAACTTTGCATAAAGCTTCTCCGATCTCAAAACCCCAAGGACCTCCCTCAAATGATCCTCATGCTGCTCCCTAGATCTCGAATATATCAGAATGTCATCAATAAATACAATCAATGACCGATCCAACATTGGCCTACGTACTCGGTTCATGAGATCCATGAACACAGCCGGGGCATTGGTGAGCCCAAAAGGCATCACCACAAACTCATAATGCCCATAACGCGTCCTAAACGCTGTCTTCTGGATGTCCTCATCCCGCACTCTCACCTGATGATATCCAGACCTCAAATCGATCTTGGAGAACCAAGATGCTCCCTGCAACTGATCGAACAAATCGTCGATCCTCGGTAATGGGTAACGGTTCTTGACCGTCAGCTTGTTCAACTCTCGGTAATCAATGCACATCCGGTGTGAACCATCCTTCTTCTTGACGAACAGGATAGGCGCTCCCCACGGCAAGCTGCTCGGCCGAATAAACCCCTTTCCAAGCAGCTCCTGAAGCTGCGAGGATAACTCTTGCATCTCTGGAGGTACAAGACGATAAGGCACCTTAGCGATAGGCGCGGCCCCCGGAACCAAGTCGATACTGAACTCCACTTGCCTCACAGGAGGCACACCCGGCAACTCCTCGGGAAAACCATCTGGAAACTCACGCACCACCGGAACCTCCTCAACTGAACTCGGCCTCTCGGGAGCCACCCACATATCCATCACATACGCCACAAAACCCTTACAACCCTGCTGTAGACACTGCCTCGCCCTAGCGGCCGATAAAAAAGCTGATCCCGAACGTGTACCCTCGCCGTACACCGAAAGAACTCCCCCACTAGGGTCTCGTATGGTCACCAGCTGATACTCACAGTCGATAACTATGCCGAATCTGCTCAACCAGTCCATGCCCACAATGACACAGACATCACCCATCGCAATAGGAACCAGATCAATCGGAATCAACCCCAAAAATCTCTAACACACATCCCCGGAGAACCTCCGTGGCACAAATCACTCTCTCGTCAGCTATGGAAACTCTCAGAGGCCGACTCAACGCCTCACGACTAACACTGATATGCTGACTAAAGGCCAAAGATACGAAAGACCGACTCGCACCCGAGTCAAATAATACTAAAGCAGGTACAGAATTCACAAGAAAAGTACCTACACATAAACATGAAATAAGCATAACATCCCATAAAAGAATAATAATTACATGAAAGAATACATACCAGCCACAATCACTGGTCGAGTCTCAGCAGCCCTAGCAGCAGGTGCAGATCCCTGGTGAAGCTGAGGGCATTCGGCCTTCCGATGGCCGGTCTGGTTGCAATGAAAGCAAACCATAAACCCCTTGGGGCAATCCCTAGCAATGTGCCCCTCCTTTCCATACTTGTAGCAAGCAACTGATCGACATGTCCCCTCGTGACCCTTGCCGCACTTTCCGCAAGTGCGGCCCTTCTGGCCTCCCGCCCTCGAATCGGTGGACTTAGTCCGCTTGGCAGCCGGCTGAGACTGAGCCGGCCGCCGATCCACCCGTTGAGACTCGGCCTCCTCCCTGGCCTGGGTCTCCAACTCGATCTCGCGCTTCCTGGCATTCGCCTGAAGCTCAGCAAAAGTCTGATATGACGAGTTCGATACGAACTCCCGGATATCCCTCCTCAACACCCCCAAATACCGGCTCATCCGAGCCTGCTCCGTGGACACCTGCTCTGGGCAGAACATCACCCTCTCATGAAACTTTCGCGTGATCACCGTGACAGAATCATTACCCTGCTTGAGGGTCAAGAACTCCTGAACCAACCGTTCCCTCCCCACCGGGGGAACGTACTCGTCTCTGAACATAGTAGTAAACCTCTCCCATGTCACAGCTGAAACCTCTGCCAGAGTGAAGTTCGCCGTCACGATCTTCCACCAATCCTTTGCTCCCAGGCGGAGATGGTTCAAGGCGAACCGTACCCTCAGATGCTCCGGACATGAACAAGTGTAGAAGCATCCCTCGATATCAGCAATCCATCTCATCGCAGCGATCGGATCCTGCGTCCCATCAAACTCAGGTGGCTTCGTGTTGCTGAACTCCCGGAACAGCAACGAGTCACCTCCCTGTAGTCTGGCAGCGGCCACAGTTGCGGTAGCTGCAGCCTCAGTCAACGCGGTGTACCGCTCATCAAAGGTCTCCATCAAAGTGGTCTTAATAGACCCAAACATCTCCGGAATCTCAGCCCGGATCGCTGCAGCCAGCTCCTCATGAATCATCTGACGAATCTCCTCGTCACTCACACTGCTCGTACTAGGCCTGTGGCGTGGTCCAACCATGATGCCTCTGAAATACAACATAGAAATATCAGAGACTCTATCGAGCATAATTGCACTCGATAACGCAACCCTACTCATTCTCCGATACCCAGGGATTCTTACTTGGGTCACCCACCGACCCGGTGTCTTCGGTAGTACGGGCCCAATACTACCGACTACACCGCATCAGCATTCATCCCAAGTCCTCCTCCCCAACCTCGGATCCTGCGTACTCTACTCTTGCCATGCACTAACTACCCGCTCGCTCTCAAAGCATCTCATAGCAACAGATTTCCCTAGACTAAGGCATCACAAATCAGGCCACTCTAGTCCTATTATGAATACCTAGTCTTCTAGCAAGCATATCATATCATATCATATCTAATAACACAACATTGTAAGGGTATTTTGGGGATTTTTACCGTTCGGGCGCTGGCTGATCGTACACACTGCTTCATTCTTGTTTACCACAAAATCCTTTATAAAAATTTTATGCCTTTGTTTTTGAAAGTTTTCCTCAAATCCTCGGTTTGAGTTCAGTTACGCCCGAAGGTGTACCCGAATCCCTCAAACCAAGGCTCTGATACCAACTTGTAACAACGGAAATTTTAAAACAAATTTTTCATTTCTTAAAAATGTATTTCCATCCAAAATAAGGCATAGAGGACCAATGTATCATGTCATAATACAAATCATATAAAATCCCAAGATCATAAATCCTCCATCAATGTGTACAGATCACGCCGGCGCCTTCCCACGGTCCTCGCTAGTACCTGAAACACATACACAACAACTGTAAGCATAAATGCTTAGTGAGTTCCCCAAAATACAACCTACACACATACGCCTTTCCAGGCCCCAACCTTCCGGTCCATGTGTCTCAGGCGACTTCCGTCCCGACTGGGTAAACCTTCCGGTCCTACCCATGCCAACCTTACAGTCCACATTACAACGCCTTCCGGCCCATAATATACTCGCCTTCCGGCCCATAACATAATGCCTTCCGGCCCATATCAAGCATATCATACATAGCAGATATAACAATTAACTTATCACACATAGCACATATGTCTCATACCATATCCGACCTTCCGGTCACACAGTCAAAACCCTTCCGGGTATAGTATAGTGAGAAGACTCACCTCGTGAATCTCGATAGCTCGCAAATCCCGGAATCACTCGTGCTCGATCCTCCGAGCTACAACCCCCCTATAACATCATACGTCTCTAATTAACACTTTTACCACTAAGGTTGACTACCCTTTTCAAGTCAACACTAGTCAACTCTGGTCAACGGTCAACGGTCAACTTTGACCGGACTCGGCGAGTGCACTAGGGCGACTCGGCGAGTCTAGACGTTTTCACCAACTCTCTAGGATTCCCTTTTTGACACGTCGAGTATTCCCCTGACTCGACGAGTTTCACCTGGTAAGAATCGCGGGGCCACCCCGACTCAACTCACCGAGTCTCAAGAACAACTCGGCGAGTCCCAGTTCGACTCAGTCCACCTGTCAACCCTCTCTAACTCGCCCTGACTCACTGAGTCAACCTATAACTCAGCAGGACCACTCACTGAGTGGTTAAGGACAATTTTCATGCTACTCGCCGAGTCTGTTCGTCGGACTCGGCGAGTCCATGCCATGCAACAACTCAAACTTGCTTCTGAGGTCAGATCCGCTCCAACAATTCATAGATCTGGCCTTCCTAAGCTGATTCATCACGTAAAGTCCTTATCTTGGTGTTCATAACACACCCCATGGCTCATAAATGGTGTTTTGACCTTAGGCATAAGGATTCCAATCCAAAACCCCCATGGATTCACAAAAAGCTTGGGCAAAGGGACACTCTGGACCTCCAAGGGTCCAGATCTATAATCTAAATCGCTTAAGGGACCAAGGAAGCACTAGATCTAGCCACAAAAGGGCTCAATAAGCCCTAAATCAATATAAACATCAACATAACAGAGAATAGCTCGAAGATAGTACCTCAAATGTGATGTTCTGGACCTCAAACCTTCAGGAAGTGGCTCCTCTTGTTTTCTCTTAGCTAATTCTTCCTCTCCCTTGCAAGATGACACCTCCAAGGTCAATAATGGATTCCTACTTTGCTCCAAACGCTCACACTCGCTAGGGTTTCACTCAAGGCACTGGTGAGCACAAATGACGGCCTAAAGGCCCTTTAAATAGGTTCCAAACCAGAGAAATTAGGGTTTCATTAAACAGCGCGGACTCGCCGAGTCCATACCTTGGACTCGCCGAGTCCATACCTTGGACTCACCGAGTCCAGGCGCGAACCCGCGTCCAGAATCGCGATCCTACTCGGCGAGTCTGAGCTCCAACTCACCGAGTCCCCTCACAAAACATCAAAATTATAAGCATAAAAGATACCTGGAAATCCGGGCTTTTACATATTGTCATCCTATAAAAAAAAATTACATGCATACATCAGCATCTAAAACATCCCCATAATAGGTTAAAATTGATAATAAGTTTTGTACACTTCTTTCCAATATTTTTAACTATTTTTCATAGACTCCACCTGGTAAACTAGTTTAGGAAAGTATGAATAATAATGAAGGAAATGTTGCATGTTTGTATGAGGAGCCACATGTTAGGAATTCAACTAAAAATGTGATAATAGAACCTCAACCCAACATCCTGCAAGAATTGAACAACGTATGTATATTTGACATGTTTACATAGATAAACATATATAGTTAAATTTTATATTTATAATATATATATATATATATATATATATATATATATATATATATATATATCAATGTAGTCAATAAAATGTAAGATATCAATGTGCAGTCTTAGCAACGTCATTGCGAAGGGTTATGTGACATATTCTACTAATGAAAATCCGAAAATACCTTTATAGCCATTACCGAATAACTACTATAGAGTTCAAGTGGATGAAGCAATAAATCCAACTACCTTTGTACCAAATGGGAAAAAGAAATTCTTGTTAATAGTAAAGGGTGTGTTAGGTTCTTTTGGTGGCTTGGGAAAGAATCTTTTAACCCTTGATCATGAGGTATTTTGTTGCTTAAATCGTTAGCTTTTGTATTTATTAATTAAACCTTTTAATTTTTTTAAAGGAGAAACACATACATAGACGGAAATCTTTTTAGATTCAAAGTCAGCATCTCAAAGTAAGAATCTTCTTTCTTATAAGAAAATTAGGTAGTGTGATTTCTCTATAAATCAAGATGACTCTTGTGTTTTCTAAAAATCTAGTGGGATCACAGTAGCATTCCTAGTCTTGTATGTGATTGACATACAAATTCTTGGAATAAAGATCTATATAAATAGAGAATAGGAACTTAAAAGGTTAAGTAGAATTGCATTAATTGTCAAGAGCTTGAAAGGTTCATGATATAAGCCTCTAAGAGAGTATATCTTTTCAATACCATATGAAACAATCTAGAGCATGCCTCAAAATCTTAATAAAATGGTTGACCTAGATAGAATAATTGTATTCCATATGTTATTGCGATTGGATTCATCATATACACCATGTTATACATGAAGGCCAACTATATCGTATGCTTGGAGTATAACGAATAAATACCAATATAATTCGAGCATAACTCATGTGATGACTGATAGGAACATTCTAAAGTACTTATGAAGAACTAAAGAAACATTCATGATCTACGGAGTATTTGAAAGAAAGTTATGTGTAAATTGTTACACATATATAGACTCCAAATAGATTTAAATTGTTCTTGATCATATTCAGACATGTTCTCAGTATGAATGAAGAAAAACTTGCATGGAATGGAGCTCCAAACATATTTTAATTGTAGTTACACAAAAAAGTTAGAATACTTTGTTGTTATGGAAACCACAAATGAAGATGCTTAAATCATTAGTTTACTTATGAGTATGAGTAATACCATCCCACGAGTATTGGTATCTAAGTCATATTTAAACACCTAAAACATTCTCAAAAGTTATATATATATATATATATATATATATATATATATATATATATATATATATATATATATATATATATATATATATGGGATATAAATAAAACTGTAAATATTAGTATTTGCTATGCTTATACAATTAAAATTTAATGAATCTACTTAACTAAGTACCTTCATTAGCTAAATCATGAAAGTTATGTCGGGGCTACAGGACCTTGTTATCATAAATGATTAGATTTGATTGAAATTTAATATTTATATATTAGAATGTTATATGCAACATATATTGTAATGTATTGATATATTGGATATGATCTTTTCATTAAATACATGTTGTGTTTTGTAGTAGCATGTTTAATACTTGAATAACCTAGTTATTGTAAATCTCCATAGCCTTGCATAGTTGTGGGAGCGTCTACAAAATAAGACTAATATGAATGGATTTGCTGATTTTCATGGTGATGAAAATAGCAAAACGCTATGATGAATTTCATAGGCGCTTGATTGGAGAATCAATATTGGATATGACCTGTATCAAGATCACTTCACGGATCATAGTCACGAGTGACGTTTGATAAAGGTAGTATCTTTGTATTCTTCAAACCGAGATACATATCTGCGACTTAAGTGTAGGAATTGTTGGGCATAACATGAACTACATGAGAGGCATATATAACACCTTATAATTGATTGTAGCTTAGATTGGAAATTGCTAGTTGCAAGATGGCACCTCTGCATGTGTTGTTGGGGACATTGGTATGTTGCTAAACGTCAACCAATGTCTATGTCGATCCATAATGAATCTTATGGAAGTGGGAGATTTTTGGATCTATACACTCAAGAATCATTTTAGAATCATGTTTTCCAATAATATACGATCGTATAGGGTCATACATTTATCATGTTGTCACTTATTGATTATTTATTATGAATTCAATTATCAATAAATATATTTAACTCTTGTATTTAATTTTGGAGAAATTATTATATTATGAAAATAATTTTAAAAAAAAAATATTTTATCAAAATAATATTTTAGAGAGTAAAACTAGTTATTTAATCAAATGGTATGTGATTAAATATGTCAAGTCCAGTAGAATTTTATATATACTAGTTTAATAAGATCAAGTGTAAGAGACTTCACCCTCTTATCAATCTCCTCGTTTTCGGCCTACATCATCCAAGAAGGGATGGTGTGTTGCTTGTTTAACTTTGTCTTACAAGCACCATGCTAGTGAGTACCATACCTTTGCATTTAATGAAGGCATGGGTCTTGGATCTCAAGTGCAAGTATATAAGGAAGAGTAAGGTTTTCATTTACAAGTTAGTCTTTTGATCTATTAATTCTTCCTTCATGGCCGAAAGCATCCGATCTCCTCCCTTTTTTTTCCTTTTAAAGTGTATTGTAAGAAGTGAGTATTTAACTGCTTCTACTTTAAGACTAAATTATGTTTAGTTCTTAAAGGCTTAAGAATTACTTAATACAAGATGAATTACTTTTTGGTGAATATATTATAGAAAAAATCTATTTTGAGTTTTTACCATCTTCGTCAAATCTCCAATTCCTAAGAGAGATCAAATTCTTCAAACGTTATCTTTTAGGAGGGGATTAATCGCTAGGTGCCTACTAATCAGCTGAGTAGTGCCTAGAGTTAATCGGGACCTAGTTAGGATTTTTACAACCTTGATATATATATATATATATATATATATATATATATATATATATATATATATATATATATATATGCGAGTAGGATCAAATGACAACACCTAAAAGTTTGAGAACGCGAGAACCGATCTAGACCATCTAAATATTCTTATATATATATATATATATATATATATATATATATATATATATATATATAGGAGTAGGATCAAATGAGAACATCTAAAAGGTTAAGAATGCGAGAACAGATCTGAACCATCTAAATATTCAAATCTATGGTTATTATTAGACGAACCATTTATGTAAATTATGAAATTTATTGGTATTAAATTGTAACTTTGAAATAGTGAAAATGGTATAATAGTAATTGATTGTTTATTTAATTCCTATAACTTCTAACTCTTTACTTTCAATTTCGTCTCTCTTTCTCTCTATCTCTCTCTCTCTCTCTCTGTCTCTCTCTCTCTCTCTCTCTATATATATATATACATACCTATGGCACGTATCTCTCTCTCTCTCTCCCTCAGCCACTCCGAATCAGACCCTCCTACTGCCAATGTCAACCTTTATGTCGGTGTCATTATCTCCATAGAAATCTGAAACTTATGCCACCATCATCGACACTGTCGGCATCGTTTTAGGTAAGCTTTAATTTGGAGTGAGAACGAGAAGGGAGATGGTGAAGAAGCAATGTTTGTGGCATAAGTAGTGGTACTCGATGGCCCAACGAGCCGACGACAACCCTAGTGGTCGGAAGTTGTGATTAACACTCTTGTTCGTGTTACTCTTCTTCTAGTTCATGTTTCGATTTTTCTGATGCTATTTTCTTAATTTTTGATATTATTTTAACAATTTACTGTTATTAAAATTATAAGTAATTCATAACTGATTAGTCTCCTCTTATCTGTGTATGAATGATGTCTAGTGGGTCTAAGCTGGTGAATACGGTGGCTTAATGAAGCCCCATAAATAGTGATGGTGATCTGGTGTTTGGCATAAAAGATAAATAAATTGTAATATTCGTAAAATTCCTAAAAATTTTAAAATTTTTAAGCAACCACAAACCATCATTTATTATAATTTGTTTTCAAAATAATTTTCATATCAGAGAAATCCCAAAATCGTAAAAACAAAAACATGAGGAGGTTCACGATCACGCCTTCACCTTCCCGTGATCCACTGAGGTGCCTGAAACATAATTCAAACTGTAAGCCCAAAGCTTAGTGAGTTCCCCCAAAATATCAATACATAACAAATAACACAATTATAATAATAACATACTATGGACCCAATCAACCATCGAGTTGGAATACCCCAAGACCCTCAACTATCGGGTTGAAATGCCGACATACTATGGGTCCAATCAACCTCGGGATAGAATACCCCATGCCCTCAACCATCGGGATGGAGTGCCAACATACTACAGGTCCAATCATCCTCGGGATGGAATACCCTAGGCCCCCAACCATCGGGTTGAAATGCCTCGGCTTATTGCTTACACACAAAACAATGAAGCCTCATCCACCAACCAATCATGTGCATGTAATACAAGTAACATACTACTAACCCGTCAGCAAACAAACTTACATATCTTACAGAGCACAAAGCTTAGCAACATCCTAAATACCAAGATACCGACTTAACATATTACTACAATACTGTAGCATGCACAACAGGATAGCAAATCCAAAGGGCCGACCTTGGTGCCTTTGACCCACAAGTACAGTGAGGAGACTCAACTCACATGTAGTGCATAACTTATAAAGTCTGATTCTAAATCTTATCTCCTGACTCAATGCCTACAACCATCATGACGAAATCCTATCAAAATTCCAAAATACCCAAAATGCCCTCAAAAGTCCAACATGGTCTACCATGGTTATAGTCAAAGTCAACGATCAAGGTGAACAGTCCATGTTGACCCAACTCGCCAAGTGCACCAATTAACTCGTTGAGTTTCTATAGTTCTTAGAAGGTCGGGAAAACCCTAGCCAACTTGTTGCGTTTGCTGGAAAACTAGCCAAGTTTTCCCCAACATAACACATTCAGATGATTCATCAATTCCCGGGACTCTAAGGCTAAGATCAAAACTCCAAATATGTCTAAAAGGATAAAGTTTCCAAATTTATCTTGTGGGGCTACTCTAAATGCTCAAAAACCCCTCCACAAGGCTTGAAAACTCAAGGGCTTAACCATTAAGCATAAAATCCTTGTGATCTGAAACCCACCTTTCCAAAAGAGATTATAGCCTCAAAAATGTCCCAAAGATTGGTGCTTTATAAACATGCATGTCCAATGCATGTCTTGAACCCAAAATGGGTCAAAAGGGAAATATGACCTAAACTCCATGCATGGCACCAAGGATTAGCTAAAGACCAGATCTAACCCACTATAAGGTCACCTTGAACTGGAGATTTATAAAGTTGCAAACTTTATGAAGTCCATCCATTGCTACATCCAAGAACAATGAGACAAAAGGACAAAACTCAAGATCTAGCTACATAGATAGATAAAAATCAGATCTTGAACACTTACAAGGTCCAAAAAAGATTCTAACCGAATATAAGAGCTTTGCTTGCTATATCCTTGCTTCCTTCTCCCAACCTTCTCCTTCTTTTGCTCCAAAATGCCACACTAGCTCACAATATGAGAGGGAATGATGATTAGGGTTCACAAAGGCCGATATGAGAATTTGGAGGATGATAAAAGATCAAACTTAAGGAGTTAAGGAGGTTATATAGGGTGAAAAACCATAAAATTTAAGGTTTCTCAGCCGGCCAACAACACGTCGAGTTGTCCTTATCAACTTGACGATTTCGTCCAAAAAGTTGTGCGGCCAAAAAGCCTTTCAACGTGTTGAGTTGATGCCATCAACTCGCCGAGTTCCAAAGGAACCTTGCTTTTTAAAGAATAAATCTCATACCTTGAATTCGGGATGCTACAACTCTCCCCCACATGGACTAGGCTTCGTCCTCGAAGCCTGCTGCGGAGAACAAATCCGGATAATGCTCCGATATCTCAGCCTCCAGCTCCCAACTCCACTCAGAGCCCCTCCGGTGCTGCCATCACACCTTTACTAATGGTATTTCCTTGCTACGCAAAATCTTCACCTTCCTCTCTAGAATAGCTATCAGCCTCTCGACATAGTTCATCCAATGATACCATTGCCTCCTCGTCCACTACGCACTTTCACAGTTGTGATACATGGAATGTGCTATGAATATGACTGAGCTCCTCTGCAAGATCCAATATATAAACAACCTTGCAAGCCCTGGCAACAATCTGCAATGGTCTGATATATTGGGGGCCCAACTTCTCCCTCTTCCTGAAGTGAATCACACCTTTCCAAGGTGAGACCTTCAACAACACCATGTCACCGACATGAAACTCCAACTCAAATTGGCGCCGGTCGACATAACTCTTCAGCTAACTCTGAGCAGTCTTCAATCTCTGCCTGATCTACTGAATCATCTATGTAGTCTACAGAACCACCTGGGTCCGAACCATGACCTTGTGACCAACCTCCCCCCAACAGACTAGGGTGTGACATCTCCGCCTATACAAAAGCTCAAAAGGCAAAGCACCAATGCTGGAGCGAAAATTATTGTTATAGGAGAACTTTGCAAAAGGTAGGTATGAGTCCTAGCTCCCACCAAAATCAATAACTCAAGCTAGCAACATCTCATTGAGAGTATGAATGGTCCGCTCACTTTGTCCGTTAGTCTACGGATGATAAGTTGTGTTGAAGTGTAGCCTAATGCCGAGTTCCTCATGGAACTTTTGCCAAAATCGGGAGGTGAACCGAACAACACGGTCTGAAACAATAGAGAATGGAACCACATGGCGAGAAATGATCTCACGAATATACACATCGTCCAACTTCTCAGTCGACGAGCTCTCCTGGATTCCCAGAAAGTGAGCACTATTGGTCAATCGGTCCACGATGACCCAAATAGCATCAAAACCCTTTTCCTTCTCCGGCAGCTTGGTGATGAAGTCCATCAGAATCTGCTCTGATTTCCACATGGGAACCTCCGAGGCTACAACATTCCATGCGGCCTCTGATGCTCGACCTTTGTGACAACCGTTAATTTTCGGTCAAGTCAAAGTCAACTAAAGTCAACAAGTCAAACCGGTCAACTCAATTTGCCCGTAGGTACTAGAGTTTACGTTATGTAATTTCTAAACAACTCTATATTCTAATGAGAGATCATAAATCGAAAAGTGCGTACATCTAGATCTCCTTAACCTAAAACGGTGGTACGTGGCGAGCCAAACCGATAAAACAATGTTGCATACTCATTGGGAGTATGCAAGATCCTTAAACAAGGCTTAACGGGGTTTACGGACCTTGCACTGCGAAGCCGGACACTCACATTCGTCACACACAAAACCGCTCTCAATCGTTTTCACTCCATCTCTTCTTATCGTAAATCTCTCCCCAAATCTCTCTTTGTATGAGAAATCTCTCTAAGTATGTGAAATCTCTCCCAAATCTCTCTAAGTACGTGAAATCTCTCCCAAATCTCTCTAAGTATGTGAAATCTCTCCCAAATCTCTGTAAGTACGTGAAATCTCTCCCAAATCTCTCTTTTATGTGAAATCTCTCCAAGAATGTCAAATCTCTCCCAAATCTCTCTAAGTATGTGAAATCTCTCCCAAATCTCTCTTTGTATGAGAAATCTCTCCAAAAATGTCAAATCTCTCTCAAATCTCCCTAAGTATGTGAAATCTCTCCCAAATCTCTCTAAGTATGTGAAATCTCTCCCAAATCTCTCTAAGTACGTGAAATCTCTCCCAAATCTCTCTTTGTATGAGAAATCTCTCCAAAAATGTCAAATCTCTCTAAGAATGTGAAATCTCTCCCAAATATCTCTTTGTATGTGAAATCTCTCCAAGAATGTCAAATCTCTCCCAAATCTCTCAAAGTATGTGGAATCTCTCTCAAATCTCTCTCAAAATCTCTCTCAACTTTCTATAATCACTCGGGGCATCCCGACCCTCGAATTTGGCGAAAACAGCCCAAAAACGGAAGTTTACGCGAAAAACGGACTTAAGGAGCCGAAACCCCTCTTAGGACCCGAAACCCCTCTTAGGACCTGAAAGCCCTGTTAGGAACCGAACCCTTCTGAGCCGAAGGCTGCTGAACCGAACCCGAAAGGTCCTCTCGGGCCCGAACCTCGCACGCCTCGCCCGAACCCGAACCTTCGGTCCATTTCGGGTCAAGGTTCCCTCGGACTAGTTCGCTTCTGACCCTTCGGACCGAGCCTTCGGACTAACTCCTCGACTTCGCTTCTTCTGGTTCGCACACTTCGCTTCCAGCTCGGCACCAGCAAGGACCGAATCTCGGCCTAGGGACCGAACCTCGGCCTAGGACCGAGAGGTCTCGCTGGAATGGCTTTTTCTCCCGGTTTTCGACTAAATTCGCGTTTTAGGCCTGTTTTTAATTGGTTTAACACGGGATTTCCACCCAAAACTTTATTTTAACATATAAGGACCCTTAACTATTAATTAATCACATTTTTAAGGATAAAACCTTATCCAAAAGAGAGTGGGTGAAGTACAAAGGTAGAGTGTTGACTTTACTTATTTCTATGACACAAGCAACCACTCTCATACCCACTCCATGTCACTATTCACCACCAGCCCATCCCTAGTCACTTCATAGGTCCTTTCTCATTATTTTCAACCATACCCATGTTCTTAGGGCTGGAACATCCACCCTCTCTCCTCACACTTCATTCATTCTCTCATTTTTCACCAAGAACCACACTCCAAACTCTCTCATCTTTCTCTCTCCAATTCGAGAATTTCAAGGCATACTCCAAGACTTTTCTCCAACAATTAGTAAGTATAATCATCTTTCTTATGATTAGTACACATCCTCCTACTCAAAATCATAGATAGCTTACCCAAACATCATCACATTCTTGTTAGATCTTCGAAACTTCTAGCGATTCTTCAAGTGTTATTGGGTTGAACACTTCTCTTCTTCAACACTTACCTACTGAAATCACTCAAGGTGAGCTCATACCCCTACATTTTCATGTTTTCTCAAGTTTTTAGGGGGAGAATGCAAGTAAAACAACAAGAACAAAACTAAACTTTTCTAACAGCCTTCATCAAAAAAGTTGGACCCCATTCACGGACTGTTTTGGACAACTTAAACATTTTTGTTTACAAAACTGTTTTAGGTGTAAGTAGCTCCAGTTCTTAGCTTTAAAATGACTACTTGAACATCTCCATCCGATTTTTCTACAATTTATGGTGATTTTTACAAAACTGCCTATCATCTCAAACACCAATCCGGACCAGTCTATGAATATGGACTTGGTCACACAAGTTAGAGGTCCCTAAAAATTATGGAAAAATTTATGAACCAACTAGACTCATTTTCCAAACTGTCCGAATTTACAGAACTTGATTTGGACATTTTATAATTTTTCTACAAATTTTCAAATAACAGCTACAGAAATTGTTATAAATAGAAAAACACAATAAATTTCATTTCAACTTGTAACATGTTGAGCAAGGTAAATATCATTATGTGATTATGTGTTATTGTTGTATGTGACATTTTTGTACTCATATCTAGATGTACACCAGTTAACAAATGAATTTTCACTAGATAATACATGGAAATAACCAAGTGTTATAAATAAAGTACACCCATTACATACAAATGTATTATTAAACTATGTTAGGTATAGTTCATGTACTTTACTATTTCTACCCTTGTTTTTGATAAACTATAGTAGGTATAGTTTATGATACTTTATATAATACAAATATATTTTCAGAAGGGTACGTTTATACAAAAGGGAGCTTTCATTACGTTAAGTGTAAATTCATTACAAAAGCGTTTTCACAAAAGAGTTTCCATACTTTACAAACGTACTATAGTAGGTATGGTTTATGTTTCCATTAACACAACAAACACATTTCGGAAGCTTTTATTCCCACAGGAAAAGGCTTTACACTTATGCACACCACACGTAAACTTGTTAACCTAAACTGTGAGACATTCTCGTCCGTACGTCCGAGTACGGAATCTAATTCCTGCTAGTTATAATCAGAGTCTCCTGGAGGGAGAACGTGATAGTTGTGTATAGATCTATATTGGGTTTGACACCCCACACCTCGCTGCTAGCTACAGCCAGACCTGCAGGTCTGCGGGTGACAAGTGTCATTTTCATATTCGCGACGCCTGAGAAACGTCGTAGCAGGTGTATACAGGTCATTAGTATGATTATAGCGGCTCACATAGGGATCTAACAACATAAGTTTACAGGGATTGCATAAATCAAAAGAGGTTTTATGTTAATGTAAAATCACTTTTTATATCAATAATTACAGATATTATGGTATATTTTCAGTCTTGGTATTTAAGACCACACATCATTCATTACGGGATTTTTCTCAAATCTAAAAGGGGTTTTATGTCAATTTAAAACCACAATTATATCTTTAAGTATGACAAAATACTTATTCATTTCGGTCCTGGTATTTAGGACTACATAACTTTTATAAGGAAAATATTGGATTTTTCTTGGTGATATACATCTTCTTACAAAGATCGATTTTCAAACTCGTACTGTCAAAAGCTTATGAACTCACCAACCTTTGTGTTGACACTTTTTCAAAACTACTTGTATTCTCAGGAATTCAGTGAATCAGGAAATCAACCACATTTTGAGGATGGGACGATAAATCGTCAAACAGTTCATTTTGTATCATAATGTAATTGATTCGAATCATGTAAACATATACTTTGGTGTAACTTTTTCAATTATATTTATGATGGTTGTATTTAATTTGATCACTATTATACTCGTTGTTGTGATACTCTACATGAAGTCCTCCACCGCCGGACGTTTCCGCCATCCTTGGTTTGGGGGTGTGACAGATTGGTATCAAAGCATTGTTTATAGTGAACTAAGTATATCGAACCACATAAGATATACAAACTATAAATGCATTGGGACTAGAGTCTCTGATTTAAAGTTTTCAAAACAACTATACTTTTTGAATATAAGTAGTTTCTTATTAGAAGTATACAGGCATGCATACATACTAAGGCCAGCATCGTTCTAGAACGAAACAAAAGTAATGATTGTTGGATATCACAGGTAAGCTCGGGGATGTATGGTCATTCTTGGGAGTGGCATAGCCTGATCAACTATGCTGGTCCGAGGAGTGATTAGCACATGCCCAAGAATGGTTGTGATATGTCAACAAGTCTAAAAACTTACCAACCCTACCACAATGAAAACATCAGAACAAAAACATGGGTTTAAAATACTATGGGAATATTTTGTATTATTATAAGTGCTTATCTGAGAACTAAATAGATTTTTATCAATAGGTCAATAATTGCTTAGTGGACACATTAAAATTATATGTATCCAGGACGTCATAGACTTAGAATCTGTGGATCTTTGCTTTACTTCATGTTCTCGTTGGATTGGGGATTTAGAGTTAGGGTCGCTTACTCGAAGGTCTATCCTGTCCCAAATACATATGACCGATATGCACTAAACAATGAATTGAAGTACCTGATAAATATCACCTTATAATTATCTAATTAGTACGTCTGCCTAGTTATTTCTTATATCCCCATTTCTCGCTTGGATATCATGGCTGGATTTCCTTCCCCACAACGACCCGTACTACCCTAACCACAACAATACTGAATGGCTCGGAGAGGAGCTAGAGAATGATTACCCAACCCCTGTGGATGGTCACCAAGCTGAAGGCCTTGCTGACGGTTCTGACTCCGAACCTGAAATGGAGAACCTATCCCCGATGACCCATGTTCCAAATCCCAACCCTCGTCCGGCTTTTCAAGGCCCGACGCCTCATTGGGTAGAGTGCTTGGAACCCTGGAGCAAAGAGCAAGGCCAACCTATTCCGTTTAATGGAGACTGAAGGTTCTACAACATAAGCAAAGGAAGCTCAGCAGATAGAATTCTCCCAATCCTGGTCCGTAGAGTTTCCCGAAACGAGATTCAGAGCAGAACAACTCTCCATCGTATCGCAGAGGTTGATGCAAATGCAAGAATACATACAATCCACACCAATCGCCTTGGGCACACTCGTGAAAAGTCTGAGAAAGACCATGAAACCTTGTTGCAAGCACTGGCTGAAACACGAACCGAAGTCATAAAACTCCGAGTACGCCAGAGGGTGTACGAAAGGCACATGCTTGATATAGAGCGACAACTAGTTGAACTGAGGGTTCACAAGAGGAAATGACCACCACCAGTAGTAGATGCCTTACTTCATTCCATGTTAAAAAGGAATCGTTTTTCCTATCCATGTCCTATGTGGCATTCTCTATGGAACTATATTGTACTGTAGGTACTTTTAGTTAGGCCTTTAGGCGGCCAAAACTCTCCTGCTCTAGATGTGACGTAAGAGCCTCCACAAGGTCAATTTTTCCCTAATTTGTTACATCTTAAACATCAATGACATTATCAGTCGGCTGAATTCTGTGTCACCCCTTGTTCAAATACTTCCATCATGCTGCCATAGGAGCCTATCTGAAACCCACTCTAGTCAAGTTGTTGGACTAGAGTAATTTAGCTCCGGAATCGTTCCCAATCCTCTCTCCTAGGTTGGATCATGTTATTTCACCAACCAATGAAACCCGGTTTTGAACAACAAACATCATAAGATCACTTCCTGAACCTACTTCTACTCTGTAATAGGACTGCATCATAGGGATGTAGGTCAAACCTTCGAGAACATACTTCAATTGGTCGTAATAAGGACCTAGCCTGGGTCAAGTATAAGGCTCCACTTGGATACAGAACTACTGAAAGACATGAGTTACCATGTAAAGAATCTCGTTATGAATTGTTTTCAGAACGCCCTTAACGACCGAATTGCGTTACAAACCAATATAAGATAAAACTTAGTTGGAAACTCGCGACGTATAGCCATTCTAAAAACTCATTATCATCTCATCTTCAAACATTTTGTTGGGAAGTTCCTTCTTCATAAACTTATGGGGTGCGATTATACCAGCACTAATGCATCGGGTCCCATCAAAACTCCTCAGCCAAGCGTGTTTGGACAAACATGATTCTAAGATGAGTAAAGCTTAACGCCTGTATGAAACCTACTCCTACCCACTGCCAAAACTCCATCTCAGGAGCGTTAGCGGAAACACTAAGAATAGTACATCAATGTGACTAAATTTATATATATGAATATAAATCGTAAGAATGCACTTAAGATAACCATTTCCGCTAACGAAGTCATCTTTCATCGTGAAACGGAGCTATGACTACACCAAGAAGCAACCAACCAGCTAGCAAGACGCCAACTCTGCAGATAGACACTGCTACTTTTCAGGCTGCAGTCACGGCAACCGTGGCAGCCGTCATGGCATAGTTCAATGCTAACAACGTCAACAGAAATGGAAGTGGTACTGACAATACCGCTTGTGGTAATATTCAAGAACACAAACGGGGGTCTGCCAGCGAAAATACCTCAGGTCACAAACCTACGAACAAGAAGAGAAAGTTTTGGAACATGAAAGAGCGCCACCAATCTCAAAGATTCACTAAAAGACAACAACCTATGGCCACCCCTAACATCACAACAGCAGACACGACACATGCCTCGACACTAGCCACGGGGTCTGCTACCCAAACTCCAGCTAGACCATATAATGGATCACTTCCAAAGTGTAACCAATGTGGCTTCCATCACAATGGGGCTTGCCGGGAGATACAATGTAATAACTGCAACAGGAAAGGACATACCGTCCGTTTCTGTAAGGCCCCGACGCAGTACATCGCTCCAACCCCCAATACCAAAGTATTTCCAGTGTGCTTCCGATGTGGCGAAACAGGACACTTCAGGAGGAACTGCCCAATTAAGAAGAATGACGGGGGAGCCGGAGGAGTGTGACCAATGAACCAACAAGGGTAACAGGGAACCATATTAGGACTTTTGTAATGTTTCCAACGACAAAAACGTTTAAGTACCATATGTTGTAATAAATTTGGTATGCTTGCTAAAGTCACCGTCTTTCTAAAAGTAGTTAAAATACTCTCTATTGTTCAAATCAAACCATAGACATTCATATATGATCTTAGGATCATTACCTGTAAGATGTGATGACTTTGTACATACATCGGGGTTAATTATAATCAAAATACTGAAGTCTTGAAACAAATAATTTCATCCTGATTCCTATTTCGTGTCTAGTAGTAAGAATTGAGTGGGGCCACCCACTCGACGATTTCACCAACATCAACTTACATACGACATTCATATACCGCTCGATCGTAGGGAGACCTGTCAGGGATCATGATATCAAGTATCATTATTGGTTATCGAAACACACCCACTACCAGTGCTAGACACTATGGTATGAACCATCTACAATAATGATAACATCAAACAAATGAATCACCCTGAAAAGAAAACACAAGATACTCTATCACTCTAGTGATCTCTTCTTACGAATACAGCTTAACTCGTGTTAACTAAAAAGATATTGCTGTCATCATCCAACTTTCATTGATATAGACCTCATCTTCCTGATTTAACGTCTACAAAAGGAACCTTCACCTAACCCCCCGAACATCAAAACCTTCGTCTCTCATAAACATCCAGCACAAACCTCACGATCATCCCTTGCCGTGGAACCCCAAAACACGCACCAGAGGAGTGTTATACTTCCCGAAACCTTATCACAAGTATTTACAGGAGACCTTTGGAAATGTCACATGTAACAGACAAGGTTCAAGCACAGGAGCTTGGGACGGATATGGTACGAGTCCTGCCAAGAACTTCGGGCCAAGATTGGCCAGAGGGACGAGTAAATGTCCTACCATCCAAAAAGGCCTAGTCGCGTAAACCAAACCCACATGTTTCCTACGAGCTACAAAAACTATCAGGTCTGAACCTGTCAAACTACCCAAGAATGAAATTGAAGAACCAAGCTTCTCACCCTGGAAAGCTCTGGTCTTATTCTTCATATAGAAAGGCAAATTGCTCATAGTTCCATTGACTTCAGAGGCCCCGACAATAACTCCAGTAGAAACTTTTACTATCTGCCTCGCATAAACGAATAGGCCGACCAACCACAAGGAACGAGGTACCTTTCAGGGATTGGACCTGAGATCCGAATATCACCAGTTGCGAGTATTGGAAAAGGATGTCCGAGGACAACCCTCCAAATTCGATGCGGACACTGCAAGTCCGTAGTGATACCCCTCGGATGGGACCAACCCGCTCACAGTATTCATAGGTTATGCCATTCTTACTAGGATCCGTTAGCCATTGTCATTGTAAGTGACTTGCTTATCTACCCTCACAGTAAGAAGGAAACCAGGGAGAGCAGCTACAACAAACCGTGAAAGCAATACGACCAGAGAAGCTTTACCCGAAGTTCTCTAGATGCAAGTTTTAGAATCGAGGACTCAAATTCCTAAGACACACCCTTATCAATGTGGAAATCCTTAAGGACCCTTTCAATTGATCAAAAACCGTTGAGAAACAGTCAGCACCAATGGTGTCAGCAGGAATACCCCAAAATTTCGGGTCTCGCCGACCTACCGTCTTAGCTCCTTTGGAACTTCTCGTAAATTACAGAACCCCTTACGACTTTGACCATGAAGGGAACAACCATTGACTGGGAAGAGAAGCAAGAGGAAGAAACCTTTAGAACTCCAGAATAAGGGACCAAATTCCTCTGGAAACCTCACTCTGGGCAGGCTTAATACGCTTCGAAAAGCATGGAAACCCAAAACCCCAGATAATTATGCCTTTCGAGATTCTAGTAAGAATCAGCCTTGTAATCGCAACTTCAATCTACTCTCGTGAGCTTAGTAAAGTACATTCTACCCGACATATCCCGAACTTGCAGAAGTATCTATCCGGAGAGACTCTTGTAAACCCCCCTCGACGAGATCGAGTTCCACAAGAGCCTCACCTTCGTGAAAGAACCATAGTGACCATGGACCGAGAGGTTAAGCGAATGCAGCAACGCTGCTTCCCATTAGTGAAAGTTCGCTGTAATACTAACCAAGGACCTGGAGTCACTTGGGAGCGCGAGAATCAGTCGATTAGGAAGTATCCCCACTTCATGGCTCGATTGTGTTGGGTTTTGAGCAATCTAACACTTCCTAAGTGTGCATGCAACCCTAATAAACCTTGGATCTATGTTTGTCTAAATACATGCAAAATAATAATTTTCCAAGGTTCATAACCTATCTAACATGGCATGGGGTACTTTTAAACATAAAAGAGTTAGAAGAGATTACATACCTTTTTGATGAGATTGATTCTTTGGAGTTTGAGGGCCAAGCACCAATAGTGTGAATGCCTCAAATGGAATCACAAATCACCACAAACTCTTGGAAAACTTTTAGAGAGTACACACACACTTATATTTTCGGCCACACACAAGCATATACCACTACTCCACTATTTCATGCAACATAAGCATACTTATATAGTGTACATGGTTAGGGTGAAACCCTAATAACCCATGACCTTTCCTTTTTCCAAGGATCCATGGGTTAAAAGCTCCATGGATCATCTATGGACTTCCATCCAAGCCTAGCCCATTAACAAATGAGTCTTAGCCCACACCATATAAAACCAATAGCCCATAATCTAATTAGTCTTCCTTTTAATCTCTAAATTAATTCATAATTAATTTAAGACTAAAACTAATTAAATAACATAACTTCATATTAATATATTATAACTTATAATATATTAATAAACATATGTGTATAACTCTCATAAAATTATCCATAAATAGTTCGGATGAAATGCAACCCAAATGGACCATGCTGGGTCGGGTCAAGTATATACCAAATAAGTTATGGACTTAGACACCTTATCCAACAGACTCCCACTTCGATAAGTCTAATAACTCTATTTGCCTATATAACTTCAGGAACCAACCAGCAATCGTAGCTCTCGAAAACTCCGCTAAACTATGAAGCGCCATTTTAAGACAAGTGATCATATAATCCTCTGTTCTCATGATATCAGCCGGACAAACACATGGAACTATGTCTTGCTTATTGTCTGGCAGTTGTTTCTCGATTTCCGATTTGTTTGACAAAGAACTTCACTAAACACATCGGTTTAGTTCTGATCGGGCCCGGTACATGGGTCAACACAAAATCATCGAGGGGCCCAGATATCGCTTCTATTTCTAGAAGGAACAGATAAACTTCGACTCATATGCTTGTTCTACTACTTGTTGAATTGTACACAAAGGCACGTTTTATAACATCAAGTTACAGATGCGTTTACGTGCAATCAATGCACAACCAACTCATAGGTAACAACTCATATCTCTAGGTTTGAGGATTTATATGATATTATCGTCTCACGATCACTCGAGATAAATTCCATGAAGTGATACAAGTGAGCATGGGTTTATACCAATACTCATAACTTATGAGTACTCATGAATGTTGCACCAACCATTTCCATGTCTAAACACCTTTAGCCATCTACAACCCCAATTAATGACAATCTTGATTCATACCTACTTCCGACGTATGATCGATTGTGGAGGTTTGAATAAATTAATTATTCTGGAAGTCAAAACATGCAAAACTGAAACAATAGTAAATAATTGACAATGACAGTAACACTTTACTCATAAATAAATCACAAATTTTATTCATCATCAAATGTCGATTACATTTTACAAGCTTCAGGAAAACTATCTAATCTGTAAAACTAATATCGTCCCTCATCCCGATGCGCCTCGCATGCTGAAAATGCTTAACCCTCGTCAGTCCCTTCGTAAGGGGATCTGCAAGATTCTCATCCGACGATATCCTCCTTGTCACGAGGAGTCCTTCTTCAATCTTGTGTCTTATGAAGTGATATTTTCTGTCAATGTGTCAGGATCTGCCATGATCTCTTGGTTCCTTGGCTAAGGCAACCGCACTATTGTTGTCACAGAAAATCTCCATAGGTTCCTTAATAGCTGGTACAACTCCAAGGTCTCCGATGAAGTTCTTTAGCCATATCGCCTCCTTCGCTGCTTCACTCGCTGCTATATACTCTGATTCACAAGTCGAATCAGCCATCGTCTCCTACTTGGAACTCTTCCAAGAAATTGCCCCTCCATTTAAGGTAAAGATCCAGCCCGACTGAGAGCGGAAGTTATCCCTATCAGTCTGAAAACTAGCATCACTATACCCTAATACTCTCAAGTCATCACTGTTGGATTAATGTCTAAGTCCATAACTATAATTGGTAAGACTTGACCCGACCCGGCATGGTCCATTTGGGTTGCAAACCTTCATGCACTTAGATAGACTATAATGAGAGAAATAAGACACTTATGGTTATTAATATATTATAAGTTCTAGTATATTAATAATAAGAATAATAAGATTGTTTAATTAGTATTGATCAAGAATTAATCTAGGATTAATTAAGTGATCAAAAGAAGACTAATTAAATATATGGGTTGATTGTGTAAATCATCCATACTTATATAGTGGGCTAATGCTCCATGGATAATCAAGTTGGGCTAAAACCCATAGGATGGTCCATGGGTGCTCCATGGTGTATTTGAACCCATGGATCCAAGGAAATGGAAAGCCATGACAATTAAGGATTTACCCTAATTGTAACACTATATAATGATATTATTCTTGACAAAAATCGGCCACTAGGATTATTCTAGAGAGGGCTAGCCGATTTCATGAAGTGTAGAACTCTCTCAAGTTATTCTAAGTGTTTTGATAACTGTGATTCCATTTGAGGCTTCCACACTATTGGGGCTAGGCACTCAAGCTTCATGAAGACTTTCTACATCAAAGAGGTATGTATTCTATCTTGTTATATTCATGTTTTGTATGATAGATTAGGATGATACCTTGGATATTCTTATTTGCATGTATAATAGAGAAAACATAGATCCAAGGTATTTAGGGTTGCATGTACACTTAGGAGTGTTAGAATGCTCAAAACCCAACAGTGGTATCAGAGCCTAGGCATGTTTTCTTGTTATACTTGCAAATGGAGCTGAAAAATCGAGTTGTGATGCTGTCAGCCCAGCAGACTCGCCGAGTCCATGAAGGGACTCGACGAGTCCAAGGCAAAATTCATCCAACTCGCCGAGTTATGTTCATGCACTCGACGAGTTGGACCCCAGACAGCATATTTTCGAGGTTTTTGGCTAGAAATGGACTAGGAACATTACCCTACGTTGTTTTTGAACTTATAAACTTGTTTTTTAATGTGGTAATGTTCATGCTAATCCATTTTCAAAGATAATTGTCAATAGATTCATGTTTTGTATTAGTTTAAGGTTTAGACTAATTACATGAAGAAGTTTGATATGAATTATCTTGTTCTTATGAGTTGCTTAGATTAATAGAAAAGTTAATTGAAATAGTTGTTTTCAATCCATTTTAATCTAAGAGTTGAGTACAAAATGTGTTTGTGTAACTTGTCCTCAAGTTACATGAAGAGTCACATTAAAGACTCATAAAACTCATAAAAGTTGGTAATGGTTACAAAATGAAGAGTCTTGTGTCATTGATTTTTTTTTTATGACTCCATAACTTGTCCTCAAGTTATGGAAATTCAAGAGTCACTTCATTAATAAATAAATAAATAAATAAAGTGTAACCTTATTTAATTCCATAAGTTATAAAAATAAAGAAAAGATTAATTCTTTTATTAGTTTAAAGTCTTCCATAAGTTATGGAACTTGAAGAGTTTTTTGGATTAAAACTACTTTAAACACATAAGTTATGGAATTAATTAGTTTTGAATAGTTTCAAAACTTGCCCTCAAGTTTTGGAATTTGAAAAGTTTTCACTTATGAATACTTTAATTCCAAGTTAGCCCTTAGAATTTTAAAAAAAAAATTAATTAAAATTCAACACTTATACTATTTATAACATTAATGGTTAATTATTATATATATGTATAAGAACAAGTCGTTTTACCGTTAGTAGGCCTCATTCACGAAGCCGGTCTATAAGGTGGGTATAAGGTTGTTGCCTATAAAATGGCGACTTAATGGGTGTCTACTCTCACCCACCGCTTGCTTGACTGGTGGAGGGTCGTTAGCCGAACGGGTAGGACAATGACTTTAAATTCTCCCTTCATTAAAAGTATTAATGATAAATACTAAAGTAACTAAAATCTTAATAATTCCCAATCTTAGTTACTTTAGGAAAAATGTGAATTTGGTGCTAACCCATGGAATTCACACTTTGTACCTTACCAAGTCGTTGGTGGAGCGTGTGTGGTTAACCGGCACACTAACTTGGACTAGTAAGGACCACGAAGGGTGACTTAATGTTTGTCATAGATCAATGGAGCGTGTGTGGTTAACCGGCACATTGATTAGGTGATAATATTAAGGATACCAAGTGAATTGGTATGGTTATTCACACCTTGTTTTGTGATCCTCGGCATCCCAGTCACAAAATTTGAGAGGGCACACTCGAGATTGAAACATGTCATTGAAAAGTTCAATGAATCTCAAAAGATCTAGGAATTTCAAATCCAATTAAAACCTAATAAATTATTTCGTTTTTCATGGTGGAAATTGGTGAATCGTCATTCGCCTACCTTCAAATATTTTATAGCTTGGATTACGGCATCCCTCTTCTAAGTTATAAAATAGTTTGTTGGGTCATAGCCTTAATATTTCATATTGGGTGTCATATTAAGGACTTTAAATCAACTATCTTGAATATCTCCCAAAACATGTCTGGTTTAGACATTTATGATCTTCCCAAATCTCTTGAAGATGATGTTCCTCAACATCATGCTTCACTTCCTTTATCTCCTCCAATTATTCTCCCTCACCCACAAGTTCTTGAAAAGTTTAAAGTCACTCAAGCCCTATTGGCAAGTTAAGGTCTTGGTGTGGTCACATCTTGGAGATGTAGTCACATATTGACAAGACGGGAGAGTTGGGTGTCAAAGTCTCGTGAAAGTTGGATGTTCAATCACTTTCTTAGTAACATAGCGGGTCACTTTGGGACTACTATGAGACAGACTATGACACGAGCCTTAATGATCTTATCTATTTGTTTTGTGCTGTGGAATCAGCAATGATTTAGAACACTAGTAAAGCAAATTTTGTTAGAAGATCAACTTCCCAAACCTTAAATGGACATTGGCAATGGTAGCATTGGATATCTAGAAAAGCATTTCTCTTCCCAATGGAAAGGGATCGGCCATAGTCAACTCGGTTGACCAAATGGTAAAGAGAAAGGCTAAGTCTGAAATAGTCTCATGTGCCATTATCAAAGGGTCTCCATATGTTTATATTGCAAAAGAAAGGGGCATTGGTTGCGAAGCTGCCCTATTTACCTGAAAGGTCATAAGGTTGATCAAGTCAAGAGGTTTGACTCTACTTCGGGTAAAATACACTGTATAACTCTGTTAAGTTCCTATTTGGAGATTCTTATTACATAATGTGAATGGGTCACATGCTGATGTCTTTTAAGAATCAAAGAAAAGATAGGAAGCTTAAAGTAAGTATATGCTGATTCTGATTGCGAAGATGGGTTTCGATCGCATGGTTCGGTAATCAGAATTTTGAGCTGTTGCTTAAGAGTTATAATATATTGCTTGTGAATAGATAACAACAAGGTTTTCATGTGGATTGTAAGGATAAGTTTTTCCGCAAAGTTTTAAAATAAAAGAAAAAAAAAAGTTTTAATTTTATTTATTTTAAAAATATCCTTACAATGGCATCGGTGGAAAATTGTTGCTTATATGTTTCCAGTAATAGCAATATTGGAAAGTGGATTTGATTCTTTCATTTGTGGTAGTGTCTGAATTTACCAAATGAAGAAAGTTTTTCATCACCCAAGTTTCAATTGGACAGAAACTTGGAATCATACAAGTTGTGTTGTATGATGAATGAGAATTTTCATCTTTGAAAAATTAAGACTAATTCTTTGATCACATGTATATGTGAGTCAATTGAAGGACTAAGGAATTAGGTACACTGGGTGTGCGCTGGTCAAGGTCCACCACAAAGATTGATTTGTCATGATTTACTAAAGATTAGTAAATATGATTATACTTATAAGGTTAAGTATAATTTTGTAACATTGGAAAACGAATAAGAAGAATCAAATTAGGCAGAAAGATAAAAGTTTCTCAAATCTGAAAGGACGGGAGAGTACTTTAGTATCAGCTTTGTGATCATCTTAATGATTAAGAAACCATATCAAAATTTGTTCTCTAAGAAAGTCTTAGTGCATTCTTATGACTAAGAAGAAGGGATCTTGAAATTGTTGAAATGGTTAAATCAAGAAGATGAATCATACTTCGTTCCAATACAAGTCTTGGAGTCATACTCCAAGATTGTAATTTGAGTGACATATCTTAAAGAAGGTTTAAAACACTTATCAAATGTAAGAGTAAAATGTTTTCTACTCTTGTACATTTGAGATTGGTAAGTTGTGATGTCTTGGATGAGACAAAGACCAACTAAGACCAATTGTGTGAAGTGTTAGTCTTGATAAGAATCCGCACTATCCCTTGAATTTTTGTTTTATCAAGGAATGGTTCTTGACTAGGAAAACTTATATGTCAAGGGGACAGTGGGAGCCTTAAAGATCCTGAAAGAGTTTCAAGATTTAATCAAGAGTAAAACCTGTAATTTATCACTAGCACACGACTTAAGGTTTTCAACCTATCGTGTTGACATAATTCTTATTTCTGTACCTACTTCAAATAAGTTGAATTTACATGTGAGTTATCAGAGTTCAACTTGGAAGCATTGGTGGGCCTTGTGTTACCAAGGTGACAAGAAACTAAGATTGAATAAGTTTAATCCATGTAGGGCTGAATTTGTCACTAACCTTATCTTGTGATTATGGTTTTGACAAATTTGCATGGATAGGAACTCATACACTATTAAATCTAAGTGTCATAAGGTTTCTCTCCGATTCATGAAAATGATGGTGAGGAAATGCTTTCACTAAATAGATTTTAAGTAGATATCAATTGTGTCATTTGCATTTTCAAAAGTCATTAGTGGAGCGCGTGTGGTTAACCGGCACACTAACATGGACTTGTGAGAAATGGCAAATGCCTAAGCAATTGAGACTATGATTACGACATCCCTTTTCATAGTTCTGAAAATTGTTTCGACACACATGTGAGCTATCTAAGAAAGGGTGTATGAATCTAAATTTCAGAAGTCCAACAGAATTCTGGAAATGTGTCAGAGCTAGTGGGAGCATAAGTGTTATGCTGATAATCATCATGTTAGTGGGAGCATGACTATTATGATTAGTATTGCAAGCTAGCAATGTTAATTATAGAAAACAAAGTTTCAATCCGTGAAGTTGCAGGGGTTGAAAAGTTGTTTTGCTATAATTAAGGGAGAGGAAATTATACTTCATGTCAATTCTAAAGCTTAGATTGAGATTTTAATCATCTTTAGTCAAGAATATATGTGAATTTTGTGTTGGAATGGTTCAACTTGAAGAAATTCTATGTATATTGCATTTTCAAAATTCGATTATGATTACGGCATCCCTCTTCATAGTTAAATTTTGAAAACATGGCAAATAAAAAATATTGTAGCAAAAGACTGGTCTAGTGTCATGTCTTTATGTCAAACATCATGAATAGTATCCCATATGCTTCGGATATAAGATCGATTTCATGTGCTATAATATTCATCCTTTCTAAATTTTCCAAATGCTTAAGGCATTTAGAAGGGAAAAGTCTAGAACTGGATATGACTAAAGTGATTAAGCAATTGTCGAGGACAATCTGAGGTTCGCCAAAGATTGGTTGCTCAGGGACATTTGGAAGTCTAGTGTTAATTTTGGTAGGACCATATCGACATTTTCTGAAAAGAGGTAACTCTTGTTCGGAAGTGATAGTCAAATAGGACTATGGAAATGTCTCCATAGGTGGAAGTGATTCAATCTATGTAAGATTAGGAAACTTAATGCAAAAAGGATGTTCCCAAGGAGCTGATCTCCTTTGGAATGCTCTGTAATGGTTGTTGTCAAGTCTTTCTGACTTTGTGCATAATCATTACAAGAGGATCAATGCATATAAGTTTAGAATCTAACAGATTTCAGTAAATGACATAAATTTGGAATTCTTGCATTTACAATAAGGATTTGGGATTGTGAAATGAGTATCATTGGAATCATGTTCAATTGATCTACATCACAATGTAAGGATCATAGACAAACATAGTGTGCATACTTGGGGTATGGCATAACTATTGTTTAGAAAAACAAAGTGTACATGCTAGGAGCATGGGACGACTGTTGTTTTTATTCAAGTCTTAAGTTGATTATTTGAAACATTGAATAATGTGTAAACAATATGGTGATAAATAAAAGGTGGTTTTATTTATATTCAAAAGGGTTCTGAGACCATATTAGATTCGATTATTATTGTATTTCACTTTGCATGTTTTGACTTCCAAAATAGCTAGGTTATTCTTTCCGGATGACTAAGTTATTTAAACACTCCACAGTCGTTCATATGTTGAAAGTAGGTATGAATCAAGACTGTCATGAATCGGGTTTGTAGATGGCTAAATGAGTTTAGTCATGGCAATGGTTGCTACAACATTCATGAGTACTCATAAGTTATGAGTATTGGAATAAACCCACGCTCACTTGTATCACTTCATGGAATTTATCTCGAGTGATCGTGAGACGATAATATCATATAAATCTTCAAACCTAGAGATATGAGTTGTTACCTATGAGTTGGTTGTGCATTGATTGCACGTAAACGCATCAGTAACTTGATGTTATAAAACGTGCCTTTGTGTACAATTCAACAAGTAGTAGAACAAGCATATGAGTCGAAGTTTATCTGTTCCTTCTAGAAATAGAAGCGATATCTGGGCCCCTCGATGATTTTGTTGTGACCTATGTACCGGCCGGTCAGAACTGAATTGATGTGTTCGATTAAGTTCTTTGTCAAACAAATCGAAAATCGGGAAACAAACTGCTGGACAATAAGTACGACGTTGTTCCATGTATTTGTCCGGCTGATATCATGAGAACGGAGGATTATATGATCCCTTATCTAATGGACAAGTCATTGACAAGGTCAGAGTTCATCTACAAGGTCAGAGTTCGACAGAAGCTTTTGAGAGCTACGATTGTCGGTTGGTTCCTGAAGTCATACGCAATAATAGTTTTAGACTTATCCAAGTGGGAGACTGTTGGATTAATGTCTAAGTCCATAACTATAATTGGTAAGACTTGACCCGACCCGGCATGGTCCATTTGGGTTGCAAACCTTCATGCACTTAGATAGACTATAATGAGAGAAATAAGACACTTATGGTTATTAATATATTATAAGTTCTAGTATATTAATAATAAGAATAATAAGATTGTTTAATTAGTATTGATCAAGAATTAATCTAGGATTAATTAAGTGATCAAAAGAAGACTAATTAAATATATGGGTTGATTGTGTAAATCATCCATACTTATATAGTGGGCTAATGCTCCATGGATAATCAAGTTGGGCTAAAACCCATAGGATGGTCCATGGGTGCTCCATGGTGTATTTGAACCCATGGATCCAAGGAAATGGAAAGCCATGACAATTAAGGATTTACCCTAATTGTAACACTATATAATGATATTATTCTTGACAAAAATCGGCCACTAGGATTATTCTAGAGAGGGCTAGCCGATTTCATGAAGTGTAGAACTCTCTCAAGTTATTCTAAGTGTTTTGATAACTGTGATTCCATTTGAGGCTTCCACACTATTGGGGCTAGGCACTCAAGCTTCATGAAGACTTTCTACATCAAAGAGGTATGTATTCTATCTTGTTATATTCATGTTTTGTATGATAGATTAGGATGATACCTTGGATATTCTTATTTGCATGTATAATAGAGAAAACATAGATCCAAGGTATTTAGGGTTGCATGTACACTTAGGAGTGTTAGAATGCTCAAAACCCAACAATCACTCCCACCAAGGGTAAGGATCCAATCCTTAGTCATCCATAGGTACTTGAGAATGTTCTTTACCGCAGTCCAATGAGCCTTGCCAGGGTTCCCCTGATACCTGCTGACCATGCTCAAAGCAAAGGCCACATCAGGGCGGGTACAAGTCATAACATACATGATCGAGCCAACAGCGGAAGCATACGGTAGTTGGCTCATCTCAGCTATCTCTGCCTCTGTACCCGGATTCTGAGTCTTACTCAGTTTGGCATTGCTTTGGATTGGTAAATCTCCTTTCTTGGAATTCTCCATGTTGAACCTTTTCAACACCTTATCCAAGTAGGTACTCTGACTAAGTCCAATTAGTCTTTTACTCCTTTCTCTTAATATCCTTATCCCTAGGATATAGGCAGCCTCCCCTAGGTCCTTCATAGCAAAGCACTTCCCAAGCCAGGACTTAACCTCCTGCAAGGTTGGGATGTCATTTCCTATAAGTAGTATGTCATCCACATACAGTACCAAGAAGCTAACTATACTCCCACTAGCTCTGACATACACTCAAGACTCATCTTCACTTCTCGAGAAACCAAACTCTTTGACCTTCTCATCAAAACAAAGATTCCAGCTACGAGATGCTTATTTTAATCCATAAATGGACTTCTTAAGCTTGCATACTCTATTTGGGTACTCTGCACTGACAAAACCCTCTGGCTGATTCATGTACACATCCTCAGCCAACTTTCCATTAAGGAAAGCGGTTTTGACATCCGTTTGCCATATTTCATAATCATGAAATGCGGCAATGGCTAGCATAACCCTAATAGACTTAATCTTTGCTACCGGCGAGAAGGTTTCATCATAATCAATGCCTTGAGTTTGAGTAAAACCCTTCGCAACCAGTCGAGCCTTATAGGTATGCACTTTTCCTTCCATGTTGGTCTTCTTCTTGAAGATCCATTTGCACCCGACTGTTTTACGGCCTGGTACATTGTCAACCAAGTTCCAAACTTGATTGTCATACATGGATTGCATCTCGCTGTCCATATCCTCCTTCCATTTAGCAGACTCCGGGCCTGCCATGGCTTCCTTAACACTGCTAGGTTCATCCAAATTTACCAGTGTACTATCACTGATAAACGTATCACCTTCCGTAGTAATATGAAAGCCATAATAAAACGAAGGTGTGTTCCTAACCCGTGTGGAACGCCTCGGAGGTACAGACATGTCAGCTTGCTCAACAGGAGTTTCCTCCTCAGGTTGATTGCTAGTGTCTGAGGTTCCTTCACCAATTGCTTCTTGAATTTCATCAAGATCAATTTGCCTCCCACTGTCTCCTTGGCTTATAAATTCTCTCTCACGAAAGACCCCTCTTCTTGCTACAAAGACCACATTCTCACTGGGTCTGTAGAAGAGGTAACCGAAGGATTTCTGTGGGTAGCCGATGAAAATACACCTTTCACTTCGGGGTTCGAGCTTATCATGAGTCTCACGCCTCACGAAAGCCTCGCAACCCCAAATCTTGATATGGTCTAAATTAGGAACCTTCCCAGTCCACATCTCATGAGGTGTTTTGGTAACCTTCTTTGTAGGGACTAAATTAAGGATATGGGCGACAGTCTCTAAGGCATACCCGCAAAAAGAGATTGGTAGCGAAACACGACTCATCATAGAGCGAACCATGTCCAACAAGGTTCGATTACGCCTCTCAGCTACACCATTCAGCTGTGGTGTCTTGGGAGGAGTCAATTGTGAGACAATCCCACACTCCTTAAGATAGTCAAGGAACTCGGTACTAAGATACTCACCACCTCGATCGGATCGAAGCATCTTAATGTTCCTGCCCAATTGATTTTCTACTTCCTGTTTGAATTCCTTAAACCTTTCAAAGGTTTCTGACTTATGTTTGATTAAGTAGACATACCCATATCTACTAAAATCATCAATAAAAGTCACATAATACCGATTAGCATCCCTTGTGGCGGTTTTGAATGGCCCACATACATCAGTATGTATCAGGTCCAACAAACCCTCACCCCTCTCACAAGTTCCAGTGAAGGGTGACTTTGTCATCTTTCCAAGTAGACAAGATTCACAACTATCATCCGATTTAAGGTCGAATGATTCCAAGACTCTACTCTTTTGGAGTTGGCCTATGCGTTTCTTGTTTACATGTCCAAGACGACAATGCCACAATGATGCTTTATCTAGTCTAGTAGAAGAATCAATATACAATACATTATTTCCTAAGTTGTCTACAATCGACACAGTTTCATACACACCATCACAAGGTAACACTTTAAAACAAAACACATTATTAAAGAAAGCATTAATACCACCACATTCATTATCAAACGAAAAGGTAAAACCTTGTTTGTACAAAGCATGAAAAGAAATAATATTCCTCGCCATATCAGACGAGTACACACATTTATTCAAATCTAATTTTAACCCATTATTAAGCAACAAAGTATAAACTCCAATCTTGGAAACAGGTGAAGCCTTCCTATTCCCCATGATCAAGTTTATCTTCCCGTGCTCCACATCCTCACTTCTTCTTAGGCCCTACAAATCAGAACATATGTGAATACCACATCCTGTATCAAGCACCCAAGAGTTAGAATATGTTGAGTAATTAGACAATATAGTGTAAATACCTGCATGGGTGGGTTTCACTTTCCCATCCTTTAGATCCTGCAAGTACTTAGGGCAGTTTTGCTTCCAGTGTGTCTTTTCATGGCAATAAAAGCATTCAGCATCCTTGGGAATGGCAGAAGGAGTGACAGAACCGCTCTTGGTCTTCGATGAGGAGCCTTCAAGAGACTTTCCCTTGGTACCCTTCGAAGGGTGCTTCCTCTTTTTCCCTTTGCCTTGCCCGATAGCCAAAACAGGGGTAGATGTTGGAGTAGGAGTAGTAGAGGTAACAACCGCCTTGCCCTTAAGACCGGATTCAGCGGTCTTCAAGAGTCCTTGAAGCTTGCTGAGGGTAACTTACTCCTTGTTCATATGATATGTCATACGAAAATGGTCATAACAAGAAGGTAAGGAGTGCAAAATGATGTCAATTGCCAACTCCTCAGGGATGTTCACATTCAGCTTCAGCAAACGGTCCACATACCTTTGCATCTTTTGCATGTGGGCCGTGACGGATTCACCGTCCTTCATGCGGGTAGTTATTATGGAGGAGATTATTTCATACCGCTCCTGACGAGCACTCTGATGGTACCTTTCCATCAGGTCTTGGTGCATCTCAAAAGGGTAGAAATCTTCATATGACTTTTGGAGCTCGGTTGTCATCGTGGCCATCATGATACATGCCACCTTAGTAGCATCTCTCTCATGTGTCCTGAATTCAGCGATCTCCTCAGGAGTAGCAGTCGACTCATCAAGTTCTTTTAACTCCTTATCGAGGACATATTCCTTGTCCTCATAACGAGTAACCATCCTGATGTTCCTAATCCAATCCATGAAGTTGGAACCATCAAAGATGACCCTCCCACAAAGATTCATGAGAGAGAATGAACCAGTTGGGTTAGAGCCCGAAGCATTAGTGTTGGAAGACATCTGAAAGAAGAAAGCAAGTTTAGATTAGATATATAGAATCCTTAATAAGACACCCAAATGTAATATTAAGGCTAGGACCCAATCACAATATATTATACTTAGAAGAGGGATGTCGTAATCTAAGTAATAATACATTTGAAAGGTAGGTGAATGACGATTCACCAATTTCCACCATGAAAACAAAATGTATTATTAGGTTTTAATTGGATTTGAAATTCCTAGATTCTTTTGAGATTCATTGAACTTTTCAATGGCATGTTTCAATCTCGATTGTGCCCTTCAAGTTTTATGACTGGGATGCCGAGGATCACAAAACAAGGTGTGAATAACCATGCTAATTCACTTGGTACCCTTAATATTATCACCTAATCAATGTGCCAGTTAACCACACACGCTCCATTGATCTATGACAAACATTAAGTCACCCTTCATGATCCTTACTAGTCCAAGTTAGTGTGCCGGTTAACCACACACGCTCCACCAACGACTTGGTAAGGTACAAAGTGTGAATTCCATGGACTAGCACCATGTTCACATTTTTCCTAAAAGAACTAAGATTGGGAATTAAAGGGTTTAGTTACTTTATAATAATCATTATACTTTTAATGAGGATTTAAAGTCACTGTCCTACCCGTTCGGCTAACGACCCTCCACCAGTCAAGCAAGCGGTGGGTGAGAGTGAACACCCATTAAGTCGCCATTTTATAGGCAACAACCTTATACCCACCTTATAGACCGGCTTCGTGAATGAGGCCTACTAACGGTAGAACGACTTATTCTTATACATATATATATATATATATATATATATATATATATAATAATTAACCATTAATGTTATAAATAGTATAAGGGTTGAATTTTAACTATTAAAACTCTAAGGGTTGGAATTAAAGTTTATTAAAGTGTGTAAAACTTTACAAATTCCAAAACTTGAGGGCAAGTTTTGTAACTATCCAAAACTTTTTCATTTCATAACTTATGAATTAAAGGTTCATAAAAATGAAGACTCTTCATTTTCATGTAACTTATGTGTTTAAATGTGTGTGTTAAAGAAAGTGACCTTTGGATATCCATAACTTGAGGACAAATTATGGACTCCATTAAAACACATAAATGATCAAGAATTAATTCTAAACAATTCAGCAAATAATTCCTATCATCTTCTAAATTCATAAGAACATGAACATGATCATCAAAATTTCAAGAATTATATGAACACATAAAAATAATGGAATTTTGATATATGCTATTGTAAATGGATTAGAACCACCATTACACCAACTAAAACAAGTTTTAAAACACCAAAACAATTTAGGGTAATGTTTCTAGTCCATTTCCAGCAGCAAAAGTCGAAAATCTGCACTCTGTCGCTCCTACTCGTCGAGTGCATGAACCTACTCGACGAGTAGGTTGAAGATACACATAGACTCGGCGAGTCCCCCCATGGACTCGGCGAGTTCATCAGGCAGACAACAAGTTTTTCGACTTTTTCAACTATTTTGCATCAAGTATCAAACAAGCAAGCCTAGGCTCTGATACCACTATTGGGTTTTGAGCAATCTAACACTTCCTAAGTGTGCATGCAACCCTAATAAACCTTGGATCTATGTTTGTCTAAATACATGCAAAATAATAATTTTCCAAGGTTCATAACCTATCTAACATGGCATGGGGTACTTTTAAACATAAAAGAGCTAGAAGAGATTACATATCTTTTTGATGAGATTGATTCTTTGGAGTTTGAGGGCCAAGCACCAATAGTGTGAATGCCTCAAATGGAATCACAAATCACCACAAACTCTTGGAAAACTTTTAGAGAATACACACACACTTATATTTTCGGCCACACACAAGCATATACCACTACTCCACTATTTCATGCAACATAAGCATACTTATATAGTGTACATGGTTAGGGTGAAACCCTAATAACCCATGACCTTTCCTTTTTCCAAGGATCCATGGGTTAAAAGCTCCATGGATCATCCATGGACTTCCATCCAAGCCTAGCCCATTAACAAATGAGTCTTAGCCCACACCATATAAAACCAATTTCCCATAATCTAATTAGTCTTCCTTTTAATCTCTAAATTAATTCATAATTAATTTAAGACTAAAACTAATTAAATAACATAACTTCATATTAATATATTATAACTTATAATATATTAATAAACATATGTGTATAACTCTCATAAAATTATCCATAAATAGTTCAGATGAAATGCAACCCAAATGGACCATGCTGGGTCGGGTCAAGTATATACCAAATAAGTTATGGACTTAGACACCTTATCCAACAGATTGTTCATGCCCACTCCTTGCCTAAATTCAAAATTTCGGGACGAAATTCCCTCTAACGGGGGGATGATGTGACAACCGTTAATTTTCGGTCAAGTCAAAGTCAACTAAAGTCAACAAGTCAAACCGGTCAACTCAATTTGCCCGTAGGTACTAGAGTTTACGTTATGTAATTTCTAAACAACTATCTATTCTAATGAGAGATCATAAATCGAAAAGTGCGTACATCCAGATCTCCTTAACCTAAAACGGTGGTACGTGGCGAGCCAAACCGATAAAACAATGTTGCATACTCATCGGGAGTATGCAAGATCCTTAAACAACGCTTAACGGGGTTTACGGACCTTGCACTGTGAAGCCGTACACTCACATTCGTCACACACAAAACCGCTCTCAATCGTTTTCACTTCATCTCTTCTTATCGGAAATCTCTCCCAGATCTCTCTTTGTATGAGAAATCTCTCCAAGAATGTCAAATCTCTCCCAAATCTCTCTGAGTATGTGAAATCTCTCCCAAATCTCGCTAAGTATGTGAAATCTCTCCCAAATCTCTCTAAGTACGTGAAATCTCTCCCAAATCTCTCTTTGTATGTGAAATCTCTCTAAGAATGTGAAATCTCTCCCAAATCTCTCTAAGTATGTGAAATCTCTCCCAAATCTCTCTTTGTATGAGAAATCTCTCCAAAAATGTCAAATCACTCTCAAATCTCTCTAAGTATGTGAAATCTCCCAAATCTCTCTAAGTATGTGAAATCTCTCCCAAATCTCTCTAAGTACGTGAAATCTCTCCCAAATCTCTCTTTGTATGAGAAATCTCTCCAAAAATGTCAAATCTCTCTCAAATCTCTCTAAGAATGTGAAATCTCTCCGAAATATCTCTTTGTATGTGAAATCTCTCCAAGAATGTGAAATCTCTCCCAAATCTCTCTAAGTATGTGGAATCTCTCTCAAATCTCTCTCAACTTTCTATAATCACTCGGGGCATCCCGACCCTCGAATTTGGCGAAAACAGCCCAAAAACGGAAGTCTACGCGAAAAACGGACTTAAGGAGCCGAAACCCCTCTTAGGACCCGAAAGTCCATTTAGGACCCGAAAGCCCTCTTAGGAACCGAACCCTTCTGAGCCGAAGGCTGTTGAACCGAACCCGAAAGGTCCTCTCGGGCCCGAACCTCGCATGCCTCACCCGAACCCGAACCTTCGGTCCATTTCGGGTCAAGGTTCCCTCGGACTAGTTCACTTCTGACCCTTCGGACCGAGCCTTCGGACTAACTCCTCGCCTTCGCTGCTTCTTCTGGTTTGCACACTTCGCTTCTGGCTCGGCACCAGCAAGGACCGAACCTCGGCCTAGGACCGAGAGGTCTCGCTGGAATGGCTTTTTCTCCCGGTTTTCAACTAAATTCGCGTTTTAGGCCCGTTTTTAATTGTTTTAATACGGGATTTTCACCCAAAACTTTATTTTAACATATAAGGACCCTTAACTATTAATTAATCACGTTTTTAAGGATAAAACCTTATCCAAAAGAGAGTGGGTGAAGTACAAAGGTAGAGTGTTGACTTTACTTATTTCTATGACACAAGCAACCACTCCCATACCCACTCCATGTCACTATTCACCACCAGCCCATCCCTAGTCACTTCATAGGTCCTTTCTCATTATTTTCAACCATACCCACGTTCTTAGGGCTGGAACATCCACCCTCTCTCCTCACACTTCATTCATTCTCTCATTTTTCACCAAGAACCACACTCCAAACTCTCTCATCTTTCTCTCTCCAATTCGAGAATTTCAAGGCATACTCCAAGACTTTTCTCCTACAATTAGTAAGTATAATCATCTTTCTTATGATTAGTACACATCCTCCAACTCAAAATCATAGATTGCTTACACAAACATCATCACATTCTTGTTAGATCTTCGAATCTTCTAGCGATTCTTCAAGTGTTCTTGGGTTGAACACTTCTCTTCTTCAACACTTACCTACTGAAATCACTCAAGGTGAGCTCATACCCCCACATTTTCATGTTTTCTCAAGTTTTTAGGGGGAGAATGCAAGTAAAACAACAAGAACAAAACTAAACTTTTCTAACAGCCTTCATCAGAAAAGTTGGACCCCATTCACGGACTGTTTTGGACAACTTAAACATTTTTGTTTACAAAACTGTTTTAGGTGTAAGTAGCTCCAGTTCTTAGCTTTAAAATGACAACTTGAACATCTCCATCCGATTTTTCTACAATTTATGGTGATTTTTACAAAACTGCCTATCATCTCAAACACCAATCCGGACCAGTCTATGAATATGGACTTGGTCACACAAGTTATAGGTCCCTAAAAATTATGGAAAAATTTATGAACCAACTAGACTCATTTTCCAAACTCTCTGAATTTACAGAACTTGATTTGGACATTTTATGATTTTTCTACAAATTTTCCAATAACAGCTACAGAAATTGTTATAAATAGAAAAACACAATAAATTTCATTTCACCTTGTAACATGTTGAGCAAGGTAAATATCATTATGTGATTATGTGTTATTGTAGTATGTGACATTTTTGTACTCATTTCTAGATGTACACCAGTTAACAAATGAATTTTCACTAGATAATACATGGAAATAACAAAGTGTTATAAATAAAGTACACCCATTACATACAAATGTATTATTAAACTATGTTAGGTATAGTTCATGTACTTTACTATTTCTACCCTTGTTTTTGATAAACTATAATAGGTATAGTTTATGATACTTTACATAATACAAATATATTTTCAGAAGGGTACGTTTATACAAAAGGGAACTTTCATTACGTTAAGTGTAAATTCATTACAAAAGCGTTTTCACAAAAGAGTTTCCATACTTTACAAACGTACTATAGTAGGTATGTTTTATGTTTCCATTAACACAACAAACACATTTCGGAAGCTTTTATTCCCACAGGAAAAGGCTTTACACTTATGCACACCACACGTAAACTTGTTAACCTAAACTGTGAGACATTCTCGTCCGTACGTCCGAGTACGGAATCTAATTCCTGCTAGTTATAATCAGAGTCTCCTGGAGGGAGAACGTGATAGTTGTATATAGATCTATATTGAATTTGACACCCCACACCTCGCTGCTAGCTACAGCCGGACCTGCAGGTCTGCGGGTGACATGTGTCATTTTCATATTCGCGACGCCTGAGAAACGTCGTAGCAGGTGTATACAGGTCATTAGTATGATTATAGCGGCTCACATAGGGATCTAACAACATAAGTTTATAGGGATTGCATAAATCAAAAGAGGTTTTATGTTAATGTAAAATCACTTTTTATATCAATAATTACAGATATTATGGTATATTTTCAGTCTTGGTATTTAAGACCACACATCATTCATTACGGGATTTTTCTCAAATCTAAAAGGGGTTTTATGTCAATTTAAAACCACAATTATATCTTTAAGTATGAAAAAATACTTATTCATTTCGGTCCTGGTATTTAGGACTACATAACTTTTATAAGGAAAATATTGGATTTTTCTTGGTGATATACATCTTCTTACAAAGATCGATTTTCAAACTCGTACTGTCAAAAGCTTATGAACTCACCAACCTTTGTGTTGACACTTTTTCAAAACTATTTGTATTCTCAGGAATTCAGTGAATCTGGAAATCAACCACGTTTTGAGGATGGGACGATAAATCGTCAAACAGTTCATTTTGTATCATAATGTAATTGATTCGAATCATGTAAACATATACTTTGGTGTACCTTTTTCAATTATATTTATGATGGTTGTATTTACTTCGAGCACTATTATACTCGTTGTTGTGATACTCTACATGAAGTCCTCCACCCCCGGACGTTTCCGCCATCCTTGGTTTAGGGGTGTGACAACCTTGACCATCATATAGGTCAAGTACCTCTCGACGTACCAAGCGATATCCCTCTTCATGCACGACCACCAATAACTCAACCTCAGATCCCGATACGTCTTGGTGGCCCCCGGATGGATAGTAAAATGAGACTTATGAGCCTCTTCCAACACAATCTATTTGACCCCACCAGACACAGGAACCCATACCCGACCACAATGGGTCAACAAACCATGACTGTCGGGCACAAATCTGGTGATCTCGCCCCTGGTCCTCACAATCTTCCAATTTTCTTCCCACACCCCTCAGCCTGAGCCTCCCTAATCAACCTCACAAGTGGAGAATCCACAGATATCCTCATACATGACACCGAAACAGAATATCCAGCCAACTTGTGGCTCAAGGAATCCGCCACCACATTCGCTTTACCCAGATGGTAAAGGATCTTGCAGTCATAATCCTTAACTACATCCAAGTACTTGTGCTGCCTCATGTTTAGGTTCGGCTGATCCATAATATGCCTCAAACTCTTATGATCTGTGTAGATGGTACAACGGACCCCATAAAGGCAATTCCTCCAAATCTTAAGGGTGAAAACCACCGCCCCCAACTCAAGATCATGCGTGTGATATCTCGTCTCATGTGACTTCAGCTGCCATGAAGCATAAGCTATCACTCGTCCTCTCTGCATGAGAACTGCCCCCAACCCGATGATGGACACATCACAGTAAACCACAAAATCCTTGATTCCCTCAGGGAGGGTCAAAATTGGGGCCTCGCAAAGCCTCTGTGGAAGGATCTCAAATGTTGACTGCTGCTTAGGGCCCCATCGAAAATCTACCCCCTTCCTCGTCAGACGAGTGAGGGGTACTGCAATCTTGGAGAAATCCTGAATAAATCTCCTGTAGTACCCTGCCAAACCCAGAAAACTCCTGATATCTGAGGGAGATTTCGGAACTTCCCACTGCATCATGGCCTCGATTTTGGTCGGATCGACGAAAATCCCATCCTGATTAATGAGATTTCTAAGGAACTGAACCTGTCGTAACCAAAACTCATATTTCGAGAACTTAGCATAAAGTCGTTCTTGCCTCAAAACCTCTAGAATCTCATGATGATGCTCCACATGCTGCTCTCTAGTCTTGGAATACACCAATATATCACTAATAAAAACGATGACCGAGCAACCGAGCATTGGCCTGCATACTCAATTCATCAAATCCATGAATACCACAGGCTCATTGATGAGCCCGAATGGCATCACCACAAACTCGTAATGTCTATAACGAGTTTGGAACGCTATCTTCTCCACGTTCTTCTCCCTTACCTTGAACTAATGGTACACTGACCTCAGGTCAATCTTGGAGAACCAAGATGCTCCCTGCAACTGATCAAAGAGATCATCAATCCACAGAAGGGGATAACGGTTCTTCACCGATAACTTGTTTAACTCCCGGTAATCAATGCACATCCGATGTGAACCATCTTTTTCTTGAAGAATAGAATCGGTGCTCCCTTCGGAGAACTGTTTTCCTAGTAGCTCCTGCAGCTGAGATGACAACTCCTACATCTTAGGCGGTGCCAATCGGTACGACGCCTTGGCAATAGTGGTCGCACCTAGTACAAGATCGATCCTGAACTCGACCTGCCTCTCAGGAGGCACACCAGGTAACTCCTCCAGGAATACATCAGCAAACTCCCTGACAACCGGAACATCAAAAACCAACACCTGATCACTAACCCGCGTGTCCACCATATAAGATAAATAATCTACATACCTGTGATGAATATACTGTCGAGTTGTGGCAGCCGAAAAAAACCTTGAACCCAACCTAGTGCCCTCTCCATAAATAACCAGTTCTCCCCGACTTGGGGTTCGAACTACCACGCGATAACCCTCGTAGTCGATCATGGCACCGAAATGAACCAGCCAATCCATACCCACTATCACACAGACATCCCCCATTGGCATAGGAATCAAATCAATCAGGAAGGATACTCCAAAGATCTCCAACACAACGCTGATAAACCAAAGAAGCAGAAACCCTGTGTTCATTGGCGATTGAAACTCGCAACGGACACCCTAACTCCCCTATGGGCAAAGAAAACTCCCTACTAAAAGACCGAGAAACAAAGGACCGACTTGCACCCAAGTAAAACAACACTAAATTAAGCAAAGAGTTCACTAGATATGTACCTACCAAAGGTACAAACATATGAGCATAAAACAAACATAATCAACAAGATAAGGGATAGAAACATCCCAGTCACAAAATTCAGTGCTGCCCTGGCCTCCTCGGTAGTAAGATGGAAAGCGCGACCTTGAGCCCTTGGGCGCTCCGCCCTGCCCTGACTCCCATCAATTATCCTCAAAGTAGCTGGTGCTGGAGCCTGCACCAGATTGGCGGCTAACAAGGGACACTGGGCTTTCATATGGCACACTTGATCACAATGGTAAGAAAGTATGATGCCAAAAGTTGGACTCTGTTGCCGGCTATCCCTCGCAATGTGGCCCTGTTTGCCACATTTTTTGCAACCCTAAGAAGACTGACAAACTCCATCATGCACCTTGTCGCCCTTCCCACAAGTACGAACCTTCTGACTCCCCGACCTGGAGTCAGTGACCCTAAACTATTTCAGCACAGACTGCGACTACTTCGGGACTAGTCTTGACTCCCGAGTCAGAAACTCAATCTCAATCTCATGCCTCCTGCACCTCCAACAATGAACCATAACATTGTGTAGAAACAAACTACCTGATCTCCATATTGAGCATGCTCAAGTAATGGGTCATATGAGCCTGCTCAGATGCAGCAAACTCAAGGCAGAACATAGCTCTCTCTGTGAACATCTTGGTGATCTACGTCAGCATCTCAGACCCCTGTCTAAAATTCAGATACTCATGCACTAATCTCTTATGCTCCACCAGCGGGACATATCTGGAACGGAAAATATTAGAAAATTACACCCATGACACAACAACTCTCTGCTCTAGAGAATAAGAACTAGAAGTGAGCCTCCACTAATCCTTCGCTCTGGACCTCCGAAGGTTCAGAGCGCACCTGACCTTCTAGTTGGTAGGGCATGAACAATTGAAGAAACATCCCTACATATAAGATAGCCACCTCCTGGCTATGATCGGGTCCTAAAATACATTGAAAGTCGGGGGCTTCATATTATCGAAGTCCCGATACTGAAAGACCCACCTTGTCCCAACACCTGCAGCCGTCACGGCTGTAGAGGCTGCAACAGCAGCCTTCTCAACAATGGTTGCATAACGATCATCAAATAACTCCATCATCATGGTATTGATAGACCCGAACATCTCTGGAATCTGACCACATACAATAGCAACCACCTCCACATGAATGATCTCCCTGACGCGGTCCTCTGATAATACTAGCTTACCCTGTCTGCCAGCTCCTGATCCTAACCCGGATCCGATCTCAACTTGTTTGGTAGTCACCATACTGAAAATACACCAGGAAGATATTAGATAATCCACATATCATAATGGGGAACCAACTCCAAACGAAACCCTAGGGGTGGTGACTTCCTTACTATGTGTATGGTTCATGTACTTTCAGTAGTACGGGCCCACACTACCTTCTACACCTACCTGTATTCATCTCAAGTATCGTTACAACGCCCTAACAATACTCATAAGCATAGTTAAACACTCAATCCACACTCTCTAGAGGAAAGACTAAAGATCTCGCAACTGTTCGGCTAACCCCACACAACTCATCCATGAAACTTCCACCAACCTTGCAGCACTTGTGTATGCCAGCCATACATAACATTGAACCCTATAGACATTCAAATATTTGATCCTACCCTAAGCCCTTCATCAAACAAGAACATGAAATAAGGCCAAACCAAACATTCTCAGGCTATAAGATCATAGTTATATATAACCATGATGTATACACTAAGCAACTATAGTAACGATGTCAATTCCATAAAATAAAGGTCCTAGGCTATCAGGCATATATAATCATGCGATTTTATCATGCAATTCCTGCAGATCCCTAGCCTATCACTAGAATGCTATTCTAACATATTACAATATCACATAACAATATGGTATTTTGGGGTCTACTTACTAGCTCTGGCTGATCGTACACTGATATTGCCATATTTATGCATGTTTTTAGGAAATATTTACTGATATTTTTATACATATTTTGGTTATTTGCATAGAATAATGATACTTATAAGCTTTAATTGTACTTTGCAGACAAATAGAATCACTTTTGGAGAAAAGGACTACAATCATCAAAGATTGGAACTTTGGAGGCGTGGAGAGTAAAAGAGAAGAAAACTCACCTAATCAACTACATTCATGTCGTGAGACATATCTATTCACGACGTGAGTACAAATATTCTAAAAGATAGGATACGCATAGAGGAGTCCTTTCCTAACACAGATGATTACTATATTCACATCGTGAGACATATATGTTCATGACGTGAGCGCAAAAAATCAGAAAACTATATATTGGCTTATTCCCTACGACTTAAAAAAACTTTTGGCTGACTTGGAAAGTTTCTGGAGTCGAAAACCAGAAGAAGAAAAGGTCAAGAATTAGGTTGCGTACCAAAGAAGAAGGAAGAGCTCATACTCAGCTTATTAGTTTGGTACATTCAAAACATGATTAAGACTAGGGTTTGTTTGCTAGGATGTCCAGCTAAATCTAGCTGCTACTATTAGCTAGATGAAGCTGGAACTCATGGTTTAAATACTTTAGCTTTATTTACTTGTTGGTTATGACTTGTGTTTAATTGATTGAACCTAACATGCTTGACTTAATATTTGATTGCTTTAAATTCCTGTTCTGTGTAGTTAGTGAATATGAATCTGCATGAATTTGAATACCTAGTAATTTAGTGAACATTAGATTATTAGAGCTAAGATAGAACCAATCTTAGATAAGTAATTGAACTATTGAATTAGGTTGTGCTAGAGAACTCATATTATGACCATAAGTGTAACACCCGAAAACAGAAAGGTCAAGAAAGGAAAGGAAAAACCCTAAGTTAAAGAGGGTTGACTCGTCGTGTCCAGGGAGGAACTCGGCGAGTCAGAGCGGGATCCGGGTGTAAAGTAAGTGACTGACTCGGCGAGTCGGCAAGTGGACTCAGCGAGTCTGGTTTGGGTTGGGAAACCCTAATTTCGGGACCTGGTACCCTATTTAAGCATCTTATTCTCTTCCATAGGGCTCATTTGCGGCCCCTATAGTCCAGAACCAGAAACCTTAAGCCTCCATTGTTGCTCATTCAAGCTTTCTTGCCATTTTGGGTGATTTGAAGGAAGAAGGAAGAAGGCACCCATTGGGGATTCAAGGATTTGCAGTAGACCCAGAGTTTGTGGGATTTTCCAGAGCATTTGAAGGTAATGAGCCGCTACCTTCACTCTTTTGCATTTACAACAATCTTTATCTTGAGATTTGGGGCTTTTAGGGCAAGTTTAAGAACCATTTCGAGTTAGAAGCTCAGATCTGAAGTTGCTACTTCAGATCTAAGTGTATCTTGGCCTAGAGAATCATAAAGCATCAGTTTTTGGGTTGATTGTTAAACCCCTTTGTCTTAAACCCTAGTTTATAGTGTTTTGAGCCTAGATCTCCTTAGCCACACGTAAAGTTTGCCACTTTACGTAAGAAATAGACTTTAGAAGAGTGGATATACAGTTTGAAGTCCATGCAAGACTCAAAATTCCTCTGCATGTATGTAGATCTGAATGGACTCGGCGAGTCCTTCGAGTGGACTCGGCGAGTAGCATGAAGATGAGGAGGAACTCGACGAGTGGGATGAACAACTCGTCGAGTCGGATGAAGTTGGGTAGGAACTCGGCGAGTTGGAAGAACAACTCGACGAGTTGGTTGAAGATTGTCTAGGGCTCGGCGAGTCTATTCGTGGACTCAGGGAGTCAGGTCGCGAAAACCCAAACCCTTCAAGTTGAGACTCGAATCAGTGAGTCGGGTGGAGACTCAGCGAGTTGGACAGGACAGGTGTCGGTAATCGTTGGACTCGGCGAGTCATGGACTGACTCGGTGAGTTGAGTCGCGAATAGAAGGACCCTGAGCATATGAACTCGGCGAGTCAGTAGGTGGACTCGGCGAGTAGGGTTGACCTGGAAGGTTGACTTTGACCAGGACGTTGACTTTGGCCATAGTTGATTTGGTTGTCTTTCGGGGGTCAGTTAGTTTAAGTGTTGCATTGATATTGATAGCTCAGGGAGCTAGTGGAGCAGGAGTTCAGTGAGTGGTCGAGCAAGAGCTAGTGGGATCATCAGCGAGTTCCATCAGTACAGGTGAGTTTCCTTTCCAGTAGGAACGGGTCTACGGCCACAATGCCAGCCCGAGTAGCTAGCAATAGTTTCCAGACTTCGGTCCGATGCAGTAGTTAGTATGTTTGATGCCTTCGTGGCTCAGACAGGATTTATGTGTTACGTGTTCCGGGCTACGGCCGATGCAGTATGCAGTATATGTGTGTTCATGCTAGTTGATACGTTTATGTTATGCTTTATTCAGTTAGTTTCCAGACTTCGGTCCGATGTAGGGGGCAAGGCCCCAGTTAGTCCGGACTTCGGTCCGATGCAAGGGACAAGGTCCCAGTCAGTTTCAGGACTTCGGTCCGATGCAGGGGGCAAGGCCCCAGTTAGTCCAGACTTCGGTCCGATGCAGGGGACAAGGTCCCAGTCAGTTTCCGGACTTCGGTCCGATGCAGGGGCAAGGCCCCAGTTAGTCCTGACTTCGGTCCGATGCAGGGGACAAGGCCCCAGTCAGTTTCCGGACTTCGGTCTGATGCAGTGGGCAAGGCCCAGTATGTGCTTTATATGTTATTGTATGGTATGTGGTAGATTGGGGGAGCTCACTAAGCTTCATGCTTTCGGTTTTTAGTTTTGGTTTCAGGTACTAAATTTTCAAAAAAGGAGCTCAGGAAGATTACAGTGCACACACCATAGCCAGTTAGCCTTGAAATGTTTGACTCTGATAATGATATTATGTTTTGAATTAATACTCGAGAAATTATGTTATGACTTATGATACAGTTTTTATAAATATGATTTTAGTAATGTTTTTAAAGAAATTTTTAGTTGTGATTTTTGGGTCGTTACAAGTTGGTATCAGAGCCTTGGTTTGAGGGATTCGGGCGCACTCCCGAGTGTGTCTGAACTCAAACTAAGGAAGAGGTATAAAGTTTTCAAGAGAAAAACCATGGTTACAAAAGAATTTTGAGAAAGGAAAACAATTTTAGAAAAAGTATAAAGAAAAGAGTTTTAGAAAAAATGAAAAGAATTTTGAAAAGAGAAAAGGGTGTGGTGCATGCAATCAGCCGAGCTCAAGTAAGTACCCCAAAATACCCATACAAGTTTATGTTATGATTATCAGTTTCAGTTTCAGTAGAACAACATGCTAGAATAGGACTAAGGATCTAGGAAGATGCCTTATGTGCCTGCTTTATGTGTTTCAGCTTGATAAGAATTTCATGCTAGTATTGAGTAGACAGTAGTAGGATAGCCTGTGTAGGTTATGCCTGATAGTATGAGCTTAGCATTGTATGCTAGTACAGTTTCTTGTCATGAGAATAGTTTTGCCTGAGTATGTTTCCTTTATCCGAATGCTGCCTGCTTTGTGCTTTGTGGGACTCTGAGTGATGGGAGTTAGCCATTAGGTGAATACGTCACATCACATGTGATCAGGGTTGAATAATCTCAGAGTGCTGGATATGGCCCTACTTCGCAGCTCTCGTTTGAGTCTAACCGTTGCAGGGACTAGACTTTTACTCGAAGGATTATCTGAACCTCATTGCATGTGATGGTATTCAGGTGGTGGCTAATTGGCATTATAAGGAGGCCTTCAGCAGCTGAGGACTGGTTTGGGTGGAGTCAGAAGTTCCCTAGGGCAAGCCTAGGATGAGAGTAGCAGAGATCAGTAGTAGAGAAAAGAGGACTTGGTGGAGTTGAGGTAACTCTTGAGGAAAGTACGGATAGATGTGGAAGGTAGTATGGGCCCGTACTACTGAAAGCAGAGGATCCGTACTCGATTCAAGAGGGGCCAAGGCAAAACCAGGGAACTAGTAGAGTGTGTGAGAGATCCCTCAGCAGTAGTGTGTAAATTGATCAGGAATTGTTATATTTTCAGCATGGTGACATTGCGCGAGCTACCAGTTAGCAGTTCAGGTATCGAGGAGGGATCTGGCTCAGGCTCTGGAGCCGGGCAACTTGGTGATTAGATGAGGGATTTCTTTTCCGCAGAGATCATGGGCAACATCATTGATCAGACTCCTGTGATTTTCGGCTCGGTTAGAGAGGCCATCGTGGAGCGTATAGACAGTAATCTTGAGGCCTTAAAGGTCGGGATAGTTTCAGGACAGATTGGGGCTCGTCTAGATCCCGATTCTTATGGATTTCAGGGATCCATCGGGGAGGGAGATCCTATTTCTAGTTTTTTCCATCAGCGAATAGGAGTGAGTGGGGCATCTTGTCTCTAAGAGAGACCTCTGCATGATTGGATAGTTGAGGAGGTTTCGCGAGCCATTCGCGAGGATCTTCCCGACATGGTTGTGAGGATCACTGATAGGTTGATTGTGAAGCTCCAGGATCAGACAGCTGTTGTTCAGTCGATGGGCGGTGTCGACAAGGTAACGCAGGAGCGAGGGGCGGGCAGGGAATCAGAAAGGAAGAGGAAAACGGATGAGACTCAGGTAGCCACAGGTTCGGGTAAGAGGCCCAAGGGTTCGGATTTGAGGACGAGGGACTATCAGAGCCGCAATCGATGCGGGAAGTGCGGAAGGACACACATGGGTGTGTGCAGGCGTAGAAGTGGTGGCGATGCTGGATGTTTCAAGTGCGGCCAGATTGGTCATTTTAGCAGAGACTGTGTTGTTACCATCGCTCAGGGACTTGATCCGATATGTTTCCATTGCAGTCAGAGGGGCCACAAGAAGGCCCACTGTCCGAGTTTGTATACAGCAGGGCAGGTGCCAACTCCTGCCCCTGGGACTTCGAGAGCCACCAACGGACATCAGGGCCGGGCAAGGGCGCCCACGGCTCGGAGCCGAGTTTTCCGGTTGATTTCAGCAAGGATTCGAGCAGCACTGAGTGATGGAGGTATGTATCTTTTACCTTCCTGTCAACTATTATTTGTGATATTATTGTTATGTTGCTGCATTGTTATCAATAAGCTTAAGTGTTGGGGTATTATATGACCTGCTTGTGACTGAGTTTTATGCCATCTGCATACCTTGGAATTAGAATGGTGAATTGGAGGTCATCCCCTTTAGATCAGGTTACTTCAGATACAGTAACTATAGCATGTATGTGTAAGATGCAGTAGTGCCTTACTACTTGCGGAAGGCATTAGTCGGGTAATGATCAGTTATATTTTCAGTAGTGATAACCCAGAGTTTTTAGTGGAGTAGCTAGCGGTCAGTAAGGAAGTGGGTTGGGGATGTGCACCCCAAACGCAGGTTCTCGGGATGTAGTCCCTAAAGCAAATGCAGTTAAGGATCGAAGGGTGATCAATTAGATAGTAAGAAGGGTGCGGATCTGGTAGGAGTTAGTTGGAGCGCCGACGGAGGTAAACGTTGGCGGACAACATATCGCCCTTTTAATGGAAGGAATGTTGGGAATCCTTTCGACCAGTGAACAGTCAGGAGTTAGCCGAATCCAAGTGGGGGAGAACCCTCCGAGTATACAAGGGTAAGAGCACGCAGTTCCAGAATGAGTACACGACCTCTGAGAGGAAAGGATAGTAGTGCAGCGATTGATGGATTGAGGAGTTCAGAGTTGGGAGTTTGAGGAACTTCCCAACAATGAGTTCTTGTGATTGAAATGGTTAGTAACTGGTTGGGAATTCAGGGTTGGAGGACCGCCTGTAGGACCCTAGTGAGTCGGAATGAGGATCCTGAGAACGGTTAGCGAGAGATGCTTTCGTGTTAGTAGTCAGTGGCAGAGATGGCATGCAGGGTTGTGTGGGTTCTGGAGTTGGGGGGTTTGGAAACTTCCCAACGATAGTTTCATGTATCCGGATTAGTAGACGGTTGGTTTGGGAACCAAGCCGAAGAATTCCTCGATGGACCGCCAAGTGTATCAAGGATATAAGATGTCGAGGTTGATGTAGCATTCGATGTCTGAGGGCTGGTTTTGAGAAATCAGAATGAGGAATCACTAGCAGGACTAGGGATAGTTAGGATGTCCTCAGATAGTAGTAGAGTGTTGTAAGTATGCGGGGGTAGCCGTAGCATTCACTAGCAGTTAAATAGTAGTAGAGTGTTGTAAGTCTGCGGGGGTAGCCGTAGCATTCACTAGCAGTTAGATAATAGTAGAGTGTTGTAAGTCTGCGGGGGTAGCCGTAGCATTCACTAGCAGTTAGATAGTAGTAGATTGTTGTAAGTCTGTGGGGGTAGCCATAGCATTCACTAGCAGTTAGATAATAGTAAAGTGTTGTAAGTCTGTGGGGGTATCCGTAGCATTCACTAGCAGCCAGATAGTATTAGAGAGTTGTAAGTCCGCGGGCGTAGCCATGGCCTTTACCAGGTTGGTAGGCAGCATGAGCGCGTTGTTGGGTAGGGGGAAGCAGTAGTACCCACCCGTTCGGGTGCATTAGTGAGGATATGGGAATCCACGGGTTAGATTTCGGATTTCCCAAGTGTTTCAGTTATTGTTAAGTCGGCAATTTGTCAGTAGATCGTCACCTCAGTTATGAGATCAGAGTAGCAATGGACCGTTGGGGTCCGGGTATGTTAAGGGTTACCGTCAGTCTGGGAGCCATCATGTTGTTAGTCGTGTAATTGATGATGTCAGGATGCGATGCTTGGACCTGATCGGTGGATCGGAAGGTTATTAGAGCCACAGTGACAAGATAACTAATGGAAACTAGTTCCAGAGAAAGATTTCATTCAGAAGTCGTAGGAGCGACTAAGTGAGGAGTCCTTTGACTCCACAGTTGAGTTGGAACTCGATGTTGCAGATAACCGACGAATGATTGGAGACCAGGAAGGTCTTGAGATGTTGTGGGAAGCAGCCATATAGCTAGTTCAGTGATTCAGCTAGTTTAGTGCTTCAGCCAGTTCAGTGTTTCAGGTAGTTCAATGTTCCAAGCAGTTCAGTATTGTAGGCAGTTTAATGTTTCGGGTAGTTTCAATATGAGTAGCAGAGTGGATAGAACAGTTAAAGATAGTCGAAGTATCTTCAGAAGTCGCTGGAAGCAACGAGTAGGTTGTGGTGGGGTGTAGGGACCGGTGGTAGTCCGGTAACTAAGATATCGGCAGATTAGTTGGACCAGGGTGGTCTCAATGCATCCGGTAGGCGGATGAGGGGTAACAAAATTTTCATTCGGAGGAAGTAACGTTAAGGAAATTATGGAAAAGAGAAGAATTCAGTATGTACCATCAGTAGTGACCAGCACTGTGAGTGGCCGGAGTGATGGACAAAAGGGTTAAAGTCACCAGGCAGGGTTTTGAGGCGGATTGCAGGTCAGGTGATCATAGAGAACTTCGAGGACGAACTTTAGTTTAAGTGGGAGAGAGTTGTAACACCCGAAAACAGAAAGGTCAAGAAAGGAACGGAAAAACCCTAAGTTAAAGAGGGTTGACTCGTCGTGTCCAGGGAGGAACTCGGCGAGTCAGAGCGGGATCCGGGTGTAAAGTAAGTGACCGACTCGGCGAGTTAGCAAGTGGACTCGGCGAGTCTGGTTTGGGTTGGGAAACCCTAATTTCGGGACTTGGTACCCTATTTAAGCATCTTATTCTCTTACCTAGGGCTCATTTGCGGCCCTATAGTCCAGAACCAGAAACCCTAAGCCTCCATTGTTGCTCATTCAAGCTTTCTTTCCATTTTGGGTGATTTGAAGGAAGAAGGAAGAAGGCACCCATTGGGGATTCAAGGATTTTCAGTAGACCCATAGTTTGTGGGAGTTTCCAGAGCATTTGAAGGTAATGAGCCGCTACCTTCACTCTTTTGCATTTACATTAACCTTTATCTTGAGATTTGGAGCTTTTAGGGCAAGTTTAAGAACCATTTCGAGTTAGAAGCTCAGATCTGAAGTTGCTACTTCAGATCTAAGTGTATCTTGGCCTAAAGAATCATAAAGCATCAGTTTTTGGGTTGATTGTTAAGCCCCTTTGTCTTAAACCCTAGTTTATAGTGTTTTGAGCCTAGATCTCCTTAGCCACACGTAAAGTTTGCTACTTTACGTAAGGAATAGACTTTAGAAGAGTGGATCTACAGTTTGGAGTCCATGCATGACTCAAAATTCCTCTGCATGTATGTAGATCTGAATGGACTCAGCGAGTCCTTCGAGTGGACTCGGCGAGTAGCATGAAGATAAGGAGGAACTCGACGAGTGGGATGAACAACTCGTCGAGTCGGATGAAGTTGGGCAGGAACTCGGCGAGTTGGAAGAACAACTCGACGAGTTGGTTGAAGATTGTCTAGGGCTCGGCGAGTCTATTCGTGGACTCAGCGAGTCAGGTCGCGAAACCCCAAACCCTTCGAGTTGAGACTCGAATCAGTGAGTCGGGTGGAGACTCAGCGAGTTGGACAGGACAAGACTCGGTAATCGTTGGAATCGGCGAGTCATGGACTGACTCGGCGAGTCGAGTCGCGAATAGAAGGACCCTGAGCATATGAACTCGGCGAGTCAGTAGGTGGACTCGGCGAGTAGGGTTGACCTGGAAGGTTGACTTTGACCAGGACGTTGACTTTGGCCATAGTTGATTTGGTTGTCTTTCGGGGGTCAGTTAGTTTAAGTGTTGCATTGATATTGATAGCTCGGGGAGCTAGTGGAGCAGGAGTTCAGTGAGTGGTCGAGCAGCAGCTAGTGGGATCATCAGCGAGTTCCATCAGTACAGGTGAGTTTCCTTTCAAGTAGGAACGGATCTACGGCCACAATGTCGGCCCGAGTAGCTAGCAATAGTCTCCGGACTTCGGTTCGATGCAGTAGTTAGTATGTTTGATGCCTTCGTGGCTCAGACAGGATTTATGTGTTACGTGTTCCGGGCTACGGCCCGATGCAGTATATGTGTGTTCATGCTAGTTGATACGTTTATGTTATGCTTTATTCAGTCAGTTTCCGGACTTCGGTCCGATGCAGGGGGCAAGGCCCCAGTTAGTCCGGACTTCGGTCCGATGCAGGGGACAAGGTCCCAGTCAGTTTTCGGACTTCGGTCCGATGCAGGGGGCAAGGCCCCAGTTAGTCCGGACTTCAGTCCGATGCAGGGGACAAGGTCGCAGTCCGTTTCCGAACTTCGGTCCGATGCAGGGGGCAAGGCCCCAGTTAGTCCGGACTTCGGTCCGATGCAGGGGACAAGGTCCCAGTCAGTTTCCGGACTTCGGTCCGATGCAGTGGGCAAGGCCCAGTATGTGCTTTATATGTTATTGTATGGTATGTGGTAGATTGGGGGAGCTCACTAAGCTTCGTGCTTACGGTTTTCAATTTTGGTTTCAGGCACTCAGTTTTCAAAAGAGGAGCTCGGGAAGATGACAGTGCACACACCATAGTCAGTTAGCCTGGGAATGTTTGACTCTGATAATGATATTATGTTTTGAATTAATACTCGAGAAATTATGTTATGACTTATGATACAGTTTTTATAAATATGATTTTAGTAATGTTTTTAAAGAAATTTTTAGTTGTGATTTTTGGGTCGTTACAATAAGTGTGTTTTTCAAATCAATCTTACATGGCTCCAATTCTATTTAATAATTAATTATGTGTTAAATATTGTGTGACCATACATAGATCTACATGAATTAATTAATGTTAGTAAATTTACAACTGAATTACTAATACTGTCTTAATTGGTATCCAACAGTAATTATCATAACTAATTTATAAACCATTGAGGGAAAGTGGATTCGAACTAATAGAAGTGTTGTGTTTATTGATTGAATTTGTGTTAAAGATTTAAGTTCTTCTAAACTTGCAAAAATAGATAAAAACCGTTTCCTTTGTTAGAAATTAGGTTAATTTAATAGTAGGTAGATTAATTATTTTAAACCATTCCCTATAATCGACATCCGACTTACCCAAACTATTCAATAATTCGACTAGGTACACTGCCTAGGTGCATTTTAGTTAGTTAAGTTAGGTTATAAATTTAAAACTAGTAGGTAGTTTTGTGCACATCAAGTTTTTTTTGCGCCGTTGCCAAGGAACGGCTTATTTAATTGTTGATTTATTTTCTTTAAATTAATCGATCCTTTTTGTGGGATAAAACCTGCAAAAAGTTAATTTTTCAGCCTAGATTTTTGTTTCAGTACTAGACTCACGACGTGAGTACAGTATTTTTCGTTTTTCTTTGTTTTTCTTTTCTGTTAAATTTTCTGCGACAACACGAGGTGGTACTCTTTACTACGTCGTGGTGACCAGTCAGTAGGCAAATTTTAGTTAATTTTAGTTCAGTTTTGCGTTTTTATTTTTGTTTATTTTGCTAAAGTTCATGACCAAAGGCTCTAACACACCTTTGGTGCCACCACTTGAAGATCCAGAGTCGGCTCTTCACAAGAAGACGGATAAGAACACAGGAGTGAACCAAACACCAAAGAAATCACTTTTTAAATATCTAAAGTTAGTTTTTGGAAAGAATTTAGGAACGAAAGTGGGAGAATCTAGTACATCATCAAAGGTTGAAAGCTTTGATAAAAAAATCTAACCCACAAGAATCCGAGTACGAATCTGACCCAGAATTCGAACTACATAGAAGTGAATCCGAAGACGAGCCAGAAAACGAGGTGGCAAACATTGAGAATATGTCTATGGGAGCTTACAAGAAGTGAATTAGAGATGATTTTGGTCAGGGGTTAGTACAACCTGAAATTCCTGCCACTTCCACATTCGAGCTGAAAGAAAACATCCTTACTGCACTTAAGGATGTTCCATTTTATGGGAAGGATCATGAGGATGTTGTTAAGCATCTAGATAAGGTCAATGACATTGCAGATTATTTCAATGCCCCTAATGTTCCTAGAGAGACAGCTTTACTGAGGATGCTACCAGTCACTTTTAAAGGAGCTGCAAAAGACTGAATGAAGGCACTAGCACCTGGTGCAATCACTACTTGGGCACAAATGCATGATTAATTTCTATAACAATTCTTCTCGCCTTCCAAGATAGCTAAACTCAAGAAGGCAATAGCCAATTTTGATCAAAATCCGGGTGAGTCACTTTAAGAGGCATGGGAACGCTACAAAGGTTTGTTAAGTAATTGTCCTCAACATGACCTTAACATTTAACAAGAAGTATCCATATTCTATGATGGGGTCAATGTCATGATAAGAAAACTCCTTGATTACCAAGGACCACTTACAAAGAAAAATCCAAATGAGATCAAGGTGCTAATTGAAGAGTTCGCTAAGCATTCTCGTGATTACCACAATCCAAGGCATGAAGGCATTAAAGGAATTAGGGGAGGAAGTTCTGAAGACATGGCTGCTATGCTAGCCATGCTCAACACTATGGATAGGAGGATGACGAAGATGGACCAGTCAATACATGCTATAAGAGTTGGTTGTGAAAGGTGCAATGGTCAACACTTGACTAAGGATTGCAACTTGGATGAATATTGGAATAAAAGAGCTCAAGTTTTCTTATCGAGATAAATACTATGAAGACTGTAGAAAACCAAAGAAAGAGTGGCTGCCATATGATGAATACAAGAAGGAGAAGGAGGAGAAATATAGGCCGACAGGCCGAGGCTTCTACCAAAAAGAGCAACCACCAGCTGAGATGAAAGTTGACTTGGAAAACATGCTAGTTCGTTTTATGGAAGCTTCTAAGAAAAGGCATGATGATATTGATGCAACACTTAAGGATCAAAGAATAATGATAAAAGAACAACAATCAATGATGAAAGAGCATCAGGAAATGATGATTGACTAGAAAACATCTTTAAGAAATCATCAAGCATCGATACACAATCTTGAAGCCCAACTTGGTCAACTAACAACTTTGGTTAACGAAAAATTTTCTCCAAAATTTCCCAAAAAGAAGACTCAATCCCATGTCATGGTGATCGATACTGAAGAAGAGGCTATTTCTGAGTTCCTAGAAGCCTTAGAAGTGGAGCCAAAGAAGCCCAAACCGAAGCCAAAGAAGTTGAAGCTCGAAAATAAAAATGCTACTGAAACACCGAGTTCACAACGTGAGTCTTCTATGCTCTCATTGTGGTCCCGATCTCAATAGAAAACTGCAGAAATTGATCCAACTTATCATCCACCTTTACCGTTCCTTTCCCGAGCTAATATCCATCCACTGGAGCCGGAGCATCTGGAGTTCATGAAGCAAGTAAAAGGGATTCCAATTAATACTCCTTTTATCGAGTCATTATCTAGTATTCCCAAGTACGCGAAGTTTCTACAAGATTTGATAGACACTCGTCAGCAGTTGAAGAAAAATTCCAAGGTTATTCTAAGTGAACAGAGCTCAAGATTCGTATTGGGAGAGTTACCTAAGAAGATGGGAGATCCTGTATGCCTCACTCTTCCATGTGAGTTTGTGAATATTCTGAAGACTTATGCTTTAGCGGATTCAAGGGCTAGCATAAATTTGATGCCTTATTCATTTACCAGAAGCTGAATATTCAGAAAACGAAGGCTATAAGAATGACCATTCACATGGCCAATCGTTCAGTGACACATCCCAAAGGCATTATAGAAGACATCCTGGTAAAAAATGGGAATTTTGTTTTCCCAGTTGATTTTGTGGTTATGGACATGAAGGAAGATGTCAATGCCCCAATCATTCTTGGTCGCCCATTACTAAATATTGCTAGAGCTTTGTTTGATATTCGCAAATCCAAGCTTACCTTGAGGGTTGGAGATGAAGAAGAAACTTGTGGAGTCCAAGATAGGTTCCAAGGAAGTGATGTTCAAGGCGAGGTTTTCAACATTGATGAAGAGGATGAACTTGGAGAATTATAGAAGTTAATGGAAGAAGAAATTAAGACAATTCAACAAGTCAAACGCACCAAACCAAGAGCATCCGTTCCACTTGTTTTTGAAGTATTTGCTTATAAAAATCCAACATCTCTGGTGAGTGACGGAAGTGAAGACTTGGTGTCAAGTGATGATGATGAGGTTACTTCTAAGGAGACAGATCCGGTTGTTGAAGAAAAGAAGGTTTCCATGGAGCTTAAAAAGAATGAAGAAAATTGGAAAATAAAGGGGTTAAACGCAATCTCAAAGTAGATGAGAAAAAAACTAAAAAGGAGAATTCGAAAAAAGCATACATTAGGCTAGTTCAAGCGTACAAAAGGTGATGGAAGGAGCAGAAAGTTCAGTTGGTGATGGACTCTTCAGAAAACTCAACGTAAGGAGGCATGGAGTCTGGCTCACGACTCCATGAAAAAGAAGCGCTTCTCGGGAGTCAACTCGAGCCCGATTTGATTTATTTTTTTACTTTTAGTTTTAGGAAAATCAATCATCTCATCATCTAAGTAATTTTATTAATGGTAAAAAAAACATTAAGTGTAGGGTCCCAGAATTAAGTGGTAATTAATTAAGATTTATAGTTAATAAAAGATTGGATTTATTAAGTGAATGTTTGATCAGATAGAATTTACGACGTGAGTATGTATGCCTCACGACATGAGTCCAGGAGGACTTATGAACCACTTTTCTGTTAGCCCAATAAGTATATAAGTCCACTTGATGATTAATTGGATGGCCCGATTGCATAGCCCAAGAAGCCTCACGATGCGAGTAATTAAAAACTCACAACGTGGATTGTGAATTACACGGAAGCATAGATAAAGGACCAGAACCCACTTTGACCTAATCACTTCTCCATTCCCATGAAGTGAGGTTGTTTCTCCTAGTCCCCCCATTCGGATTGCGGCCATATAAAACACAATATTCCATTTTAGCTTACTTCATCTACACTCTAAGGTATTGATTTCATGATTTTAATGGTTAATTTTTGCTTTAATTTTTCAATATAGGGATAGGGTTTGTGTTTAGTAAATTGTTGAGATGTTACCCTAAAATTCGTGTTATAACCATTGCATGTGACTGGATAATGCTTAGGATTGTTATAGGAGTAAACCCCAAACATTTTATTGGATCAAATTATGCACTGCATTGAACGATTCTAACTTGCATTGTCGAAGTCACGACGTGAGTTCCTAGGAATTCACGACGTGAATTCTCGGCATGGCGAACCTGTAGGGTTTTCATCATTCTAACACTCCTATGGTGTACATGCAACCCTAGAAACCTTGGATCTATGTATTATCTATGGTACATGTAAAATTTGTTTTTCCAAGGTTTATATCCTATCTAGCATACATGGGGAACTTTTAATCATAATAGTAAGCAAGAAAACATACCTTGTAGTAGATTGGATTCCTTTAAAACCTTGTGAGCCTAGCACCTCAAGTGTGATGCCTCAAATGTCTCACACAACACCAAATACACTTGGAATAAATTAGAGAGAAATAAAGAACACTTTGAAATTGGCTAGCCCTCACTTGTATTCTTAGTAGTCAATTTTGGTGAACAAAGTGATGTTTATATAGTGTGTTACAATTTGGGTTACACCATGTAAACCCTAATTTTCATGACTTTTCATTTCCATGACCCATGGGTTCTATAAACACCATGGAGCATCCTACAGGTTTTACCCCAACTTGATAATCCATGAAGCATTAGCCCACTATATAAGTACGGATGATTTACACAATTAACCTATATATTTAATTAGTCTTCTTTTGATCAATTAATTAATTACAAATTAATTCTTGATCAATACTAATTAAATAATACTATTAATATATTAGAACTTATAATATATTAATAAACCTTAAGAGTTATTTCTCTCATTTTAGTCTATCCAAATGCATGATGGCATGCAACCCAAATGGATCATGCTAATCCAACAGTCTCCCACTTAGATAAGTCTAATAAATATAACTGCAAGAATGACTTTAGGAACCGATCAGCAATCGTAGCTTTTTCAAGGTCTCTCGGAACTAATATGATGATGATACGGCATTTAAGATAAGTGATCATATAATCCTCTATTCTAGATATCAACTGGACAAATACAGGAAACAATGTCTTACTTATTGTCCAACAGTTTGTTTCTCGATTTCTTGATTTGTTTGACATAGAACTTAATTGAACACATCAACTTAGTTCTGACCGGGCCTAGTACATGGGTCAGCACAAAATCATCGAGGGCCTAGATATCAATTCTAATCCAAGAAGGAACATATAAACTTCAACTCGTATGTTTGTTCTACAACTTGTTGAATCATACACAAAGGCACAATTTATAACATCAAGTTACCAATGCGTTTTCGTACAATCAATGTATAACCAACTCATAGGCAACAAGTCATATCTCTACGTTTGAAGATTTATATGATGTTACCATCTCACGATCACTCAAGATAAATTCCATGAAGTGATACTAGTAGCGTAGGTTGAATCCAATATTCAGAACTTATGAGCACTTATGAGTTTTGTAGCTAAGTCCAACATCTTAGACCTCTACAACCCAACCCATGACAGTCTTAATTCATATCTACTTCCAACATATGACCGACTGTGGATAATTTGAATAATATGACACAACATAACATAATTATTCTGGAAGTCAAAACATGCAAAATGAAATGATAGTAAACGATTGACAAAAGATAGCAACACTTTACTCATAAATAAATACAACTTTTATTCATCATCAAATGTTACTTACACTTTACACATTTCAAAGCTATTTAACCACTAAAACTAATATCATCCTTCAGCCATATGCTCCTTGCATGCTGGAGATGCTTAACCCTACCCAGTCCCTTCGTGAGGGGATTTGTCGGGTTCTCATCCGATGATACCCTCTTTGCCACAAGGAGTCCTTCTTCTATTCGATGTCTGATGAAATGATATTTTCTGTCGATGTGTCTGGATCTCCCGTGATCCTTTGGTTCCTTAGCTGAGGCAACTGCACTTTCACTATCATAGAAAATCTCTATCGGCTCCTTAATAGTTGGTACAACTCCAAGGTCTCCAATGAAGTTCTTTAGCCATATAGCCTCCTTTGCTGCCTCGCTTGCTGCTATATACTCTGATTCGCAAGTTGAATCAGCTATTGTCCCCTTCTTGGAACTTTTCCAAGAAATTGCTCCTTCGTTTAAGGTAAAGACCCAGCCTGACTTAGAGCGGAAATTATGCCTATCAATCTGAAAGCTAGCATCACTATACCCCAATACTCTCAAGTCATCACTCCCACCGAGGGTAAGGAGCCAGTCCTTAGTCCTCCGCAGGTACTTGAGAATGTTCTTTACCGCAGTCCAGTGAGCCTTGCCAGGGTTCCCCTGGTATCTATTGACCATGCTCAATGCAAAGGCCACATCAGGACGAGTACAAGTCATAGCATACATGATCGAGCCTACAACGGAAGCATACAGTACTCGACTCATTTCTGCTATCTCAGCCTTTGTACTCGGACACTGAGTTTTACTCAGTCTGGCATTACTCTAGATCGGTAACTCTCCTTTTTGGAATTATGCATGTTGAATCTATTCAAGACCTTCTCCGAGTAGCTACTCCGACTAAGTCCAATTAGTTTTTTACTCCTGTCTCTCAGAATCCTTATCCCTTGGATATAGGCAGCTTCTCCAAGGTCCTTCATAGCGAAACACTTCCCAAGCCAGGACTTAACTTCATGCAGAGTTGGGATTTCATTTCCTATGAGTAGTATGGCATCCACATATTGTACCAAAAAGCTGACTATACTCCCACTAGCCTTGACATATACACAAGATTCATCTTCACTCCTTGAAAATGCAAATTCTTTGACTTTCTCATCGAAGCAAAGATTCCATCTGCGAGGTGCTTGCTTTAATCCATAAATGGATTTCTCAAGCTTACACACTGTATTAGGGTACTCTGTACTGACAAAACCCTCTGGCTGACTCATGTAAACATCCTCAGCCAAGTTTCTATTAAGGAAAGAGGTTTTGACATCCATTTTCTATATTTCATAATCATGAAATGCAACAAATGGATAACATAACCCTAATAGACTTAATCTTTGCTACTGGTGAAAAGGTCTCATCATAATCAAGTCCCAAAGTTTGAGAGAAGCCCTTTGCAACTAGTCGCGCCTTATATGTGTGTACATTACCATCCATGTCGGTCTTCTTCTTGAAGATCCATTTTCACCCGACTATCTTGCGACCTGGTACATTGTCAACCAAGTTCGAAACTTGATTGTCATACATGGATTGTATCTCGCTATCCATAGCCTCTTTCCATTTAGCAGCATCAGGGCCTGCCACAGCTTTCGTGTAGCTGTTAGGTTCATCCAGACTAACCAGTATGCTATCACTGATAAGTGTATCACCTTCCACAGTAATATGGAAACCATAGTAATGCTCAAGTGCATTCCTAACTCTCGTGGAACGCCTCAGAGGTACAGACTCTTCTGTCGGATCAACAGGAGTTTCCTCCTCAGTTTGTTTGCTAGGGTTTGAGGTTCCTTCACCACTTGACTCTTGAATTTCTTCAAGGTCAATTTGCCTCCCACTATTTCCTTGGCTCGTGAATTCTCTCTCGCGAAAGTCTCCTCTCCTTGCTACAAAGACCACATTATCACTAGGTTTGTAGAAGAGGTAACCAACGGATCTCTATGGGTAGCCAATGAAAATACACCTCTCACTTCGAGGTTTGAGCTTATCGTGAGACTCGCGCCTCACAAAAGCCTCACAACCCCAAATCTTGATGTGGTCCAAATTGAGAACGTTTCCGGTCCACATCTCATGAGGTGTTTTGGCAACATTCTTTGTAGGAACTAGATTAAGGATATGGGCGGCAGTCTCTAAGGCATACCCCCAAAATGAGATTGGTAGCGAAGCTCGACTCATCATGGAACGAACCATATCCAACAAGGTTCGATTGTGCCTCTCAGCCACACCATTAAGCTGTGGTGTCCTGGGAGGTGTCAATTATGAGATAATCCCACATTCCTTAAGATAGTCAAGGAACTCTGTACTAAGATACTCACCACCTCGATCGGATCGAAGCATCTTAATGTTCTTGCTTAACTGATTCTCTACTTCTTGCTTGAACTATTTGAATCTTTCAAAGGTCTCTGACATATGATTGATTAAGTAGACATATCCATATCTACTAAAATCATCAGCAAAGTTACATATAAGCGGTTAGCATCTCTTATGGCGGTTCTGAAGGCTCCACACACATCAGTGTGTATGAGGTCCAACAAACCCTCACCCCTAGCACAAGTACCAGTGAAGGGTGACTTTTTCATTTTCCCAAGCAAACAAGATTCACAACTATCATTTGACTTTAGGTCATATGACTCCAAGACTCCTTCCTTTTAGAGTTGGCCTATGCATTTCTTGCTTACATGTCCAAGACAATAATGCCATAAAGATGATTTATCCAAGTTAGTGTAAGAATCGATACACAATACATTATTTCATAGGTTATCAACAACTGACACAGTTTCATATACACCATCTCAAGATAATGCTTTAAAATAAAAGACATTATTAAAGAAAGCATTAATACCACCACTATCATTATCAAATGAAAACGTAAAACCTTGTTTGTACAAACCATGAAAGGAAATACTATTTCTCGCCATTTTAGACGAGTAACAAAATTTATTCAAATCTAATACTAATCCACTACTTATCAACAAAGAATAAACTCCAATCTTGGTGACATGTGAAGTTTTCCTATTCCCCATGATCAAGTTTATCTTCCCATGCTCCACATTCTCACTTCTTCTTAGTCCCTTCAAATCAGTACATATGTGAATAACACAACCTGTATCAAGGAACCAAGAATTAGAATGGGGTGAATTATTAGACAAAATAGTATATGTACCATCATGGTTGGGTTTAGCTTTCCCATCCTTCACATCTTGCTGGTACTTTGGGCAGTTTCGCTTCCAGTGCGACTTTTCATGGCAATAGAAGCATTTCGCCTCTTTAGGGTTAGCAGAAGGAGTGACGAAACCTTTCTTGGTTCCACTTGAAGAGGAGCCATCAAGGGTATTCCCCTTGGTGCCCTTCGAAAGGCTCTTCCTTTTCTTTCCTTTGCCTTGCCCGATTGCCAAGACAGGGGCTACGGTCGGAGTAGGAGTGGTAACAACCGCATTACGTTTAAGACCACTTTCCGCGGTCTTCAAAAGTCCTTGAAGTTTGCTGAGTGTAACTTCCTCCTTGTTTATGTGGTATGTCATATGGAATTGATCATAACATGAAGGTAAGGAGTGCAAAATGATGTCTATTGCTAACTCATCAGGGAAATTCACATTTAGCTTCAGCAAACGGTCCACATACCTTTTCATTTTCTGCATGTGGCCCGTGATAGGTTCATCATCCTTCATCCGGGTTGTTATCATCATCCTTCATCCGGGTTGGTGCATCTCAAAAGGATAGTAGTCCTCATAGGACTTTTGGAGCTCGGCTGTCATAGTGGCCAACATGATGCATTCCACTTTGGTAGCATCTCTTTCATGGGCCTGATATTCAACGATCTCCTCAGGAGTAGTAGACGACTCAAGTTCTTCAAGCTCCGTGTCAAGGACATATTCTTTGTCCTCATACCGAGTGACCATCCAGATGTTCCTGATCCAATCCATAAAGTTTGATCCATCAAAGGTGACTCTCCCACAAAGGTTCATGAGAGAGAAGGAGCCGGTAGGGTTAGAGCTAGAAGCAGCATTGTTGGAAGACATCTGAAAAGAAGAAAGACAATTTTAGATTAGATATAAAGATAGTCCTTAATAAAATATCCAAATGTAATATTAAGGATAGGACCCAACACAATATTTTATAACTTAGAAGAGGGATGTCGTAATCCAAGCTATAAAATATTTGAAGGTAGGTGAATGACGATTCACCAATTTCCGCCATGAAAAACGAAATGAAGTATTAGGTTTTAATTGGTTTTGAAACTCCTAGATTTTTTTTAGATTCATTGAACTTTTCAATTACATGTTTCAATCTCAAGTGTGCCCTTTAGGTTTTGTGACTGGGATGCCGATGATCATAAAACAAGGTGTGAAGTAACCATGCAAATTACTTGGTACCCTTAACATTTACCCCTCAATCGATGTGTCGGTTAACCACACGCGCTCCACCGATACAATGATAAATATTAAGTTGCCCTTTGCCTACGTTGTTAGGTCCAGGTTAGTGTGTCGGTTAACCACACACGCTCCACTAATGACTTAATCAAAGTGCAAAGTGTAATTTCATGGGTTAGCACCTCATTCACATTTTCCTAAAGTAACTCAGATTGAGAATTTATAAAAAAAACATTTAGTTACTTTATATTCATCATACTTTTAATGAAGATTTAAATTCCTTGTCTTACCCGTTCGGCTAACGACCCTCCACCGATCAAGGAAGCGGTGGGTGAGAGTGGACACCCATTAAACTATCGTTTTATAAGCAGCAACCTTATACCCCCCCCCCCCCCTTATAGACCGGCTTCGTGAATGAGGCCTACTAACAGTAAAACGACTTTTTCTTATACATATATAATTATAATTAAACTTATAATATTATAAAGTATAAGGGTTGATTTTTAACTTTTAAAATTCTAGGGGTTGGAACTAAAGTTTTTAGAGTGACTTTACATGTTACAAAACTTGAGGGCAAGTTTTGTAACTTTACAAAACTTTTCATTTCATAACTTATGAGTTAATGATTTAATAAAATGAGTGACCTTTCATTTTATGTAACCTATGTGTTTAATAATGGACTTTAAAAGAAAGACTTTTGGTAATCCATAACTTGAGGACAAATTATGGATTCCATTAAAACACATAATGATCATGAATTAAACATTAACCAATTTTAACAAGTAATTCATATGATCTATCAAGAACTCATAAGAACATGAATATTCGTATCAAAATTCCAAGAACATATGAACACATATAAACATGAAATTTTGATTTTAGCCATTGTAAATGGATTAGAAAAACCATTACACCATTTAAAACAAGTTTTATAGCACCAAAACAGTTTAGGGTAATGTTTCTAGTCCATTTCCAGCAGCAAAACTCGACAAAGTGCATTTTGTGGCTCCTACTCATCGAGTGCAAGAACCTAGTCGACAAGTAGGATGAGTTTACTCATGGACTCAGCGAGTCCCCCCATGGACTCGACAAGTTCATGCTGCAGAGTGCAGAAAACATAGTTTTTTCACAATTTTGCATCAAGTATCAAACAAACAAGCCTAGGCTCTGATACCACTGTAGGGTTTTGAGCATTCTAACACTACTATGGTGTACATGCAACCCTAGAAACCTTGGATCTATGTTTTATCTATGATACATGCAAAATTTGTTTTTGCAAGGTTTATATCCTATCTAGTATACATGGGGAGTTTTTAATCATAAAAGTATGCATGAAAACATACCTTGTAGTAGATTGAATTCCTTGAAAACCTTGTGAGCCTAGCACTTCAAGTGTGATGCCTCAAATGTCTCACACAACACAAAATACACTTGGAATAACTTAGAGAGAAATGAAGAACACTTAGAAATCTGCTAGTCCTCACTTGTATTCTTAGTAGTCGATTTTGGTGAACAAAGTGATGCTTATATAGTGTGTTACAATTAGGGTTACACCATGTAAACCCTAATTGTCATGACTTTTCATTTCCATGACCCATGGGTTCTATAAACACCATGGAGCATCCATGGAGCATCCTATAGGTTTTAGCCCAACTTGATAATCCATGAAGCATTAGCCTACTATATAAGTATGGAGGATTTACACAATCAACCCATATATTTAATTAGTCTTGTTTTGATCACTTAATTAATTCCAAATTAATTCTTGATCAATACTAATTAAATAATACTATTAATATATTAGAACTTATAATATATTAATAAACCTTAAGTGTCATTTCTCTCATTTTAGTCTATCTAAATGCAGGATGCCATGCAACCCAAATAGACCATGCTAATCGGGTCAAGTACATTCCATAAATAGTTATGAACTTAGACACCTAATCCAACAAAACCTTATGCTGCTTAATTCTAATCTGCTAGATATTTTTCTGTTTTGGTTTGTGTTGTTTCTTGTTTTGCCGGAAATGGCTCCTAGGCGAGAGATTCCAGCTGGGTTGGCTAGCTTGCACCCATTTTATGTCTTTCCAACGAATTAATCGCGGGATGTTCTTACTCTTTATAACAACCTTCTGGGGTGGTTACATAACCGTGAGTTTGCTATCGCCCCGACTGTGAATTGGCAAAGCTTGAGGGATGTTGGAATTGTTGATAGGCTGAATCCATTTCTTACAAAATTATTTATGTGGAACGGGTACTCTTTCACATGCAAAGGGTGGAACAATCTTTTTGTTATCTAGGAACGGGTTTATAAGGAGCTACGTGTGGAATTTTTCTCTACTGTGGCATTTCATGAGAATGTCCAAGATCCCACTTATCCACAAGCCTTGGTTTTCCGTTTAGGTGGAGAATACCGGTAGTGTAGCTTGGTTGAGTTCTCATGGAGAATGGGTTTGTATGAGGCCCACAAGGCCATGACTCCTAAGTTCGTTATGTTTTTGCGAGAAGTTGCCCGAGATAATGATGGAGAGGTATTGGGGATTGAATTTTGGAGCAATATCGCGTCGGGAGTGCTCAATTCCAGTATGTCACCGGAAAGTATATCAAGCCACCTATTCTTCATCTTATTCACCGGCTCATTACTTTTTCCATCCACCACAAGTGCCATGGAGACAATGTTACAAAGTTGAATTTGTTTTTCTTATGGTCTATTCTGAAGCCGGGAGTAGGTTGCAACATCCCATACTTTTTGGCCCTCTACTTAACGGAGTATTCTGTGAGTTCCCACCCTGGGAGCGCGATTTGTGGAGGACATTTCATCACCCATTTGGCCGGGTCCTACGGTGTGATAATTCCCGACATCACGAGGTCCTTGACTTATATTGAGGGGAATGAGTTTTCCTTGGGTTATTTGGAGATAATGAGGGTGGTGAGGAACTATGGGACATATTGGGGGATCATGCACTCCAATGATGATGGTGAAGAATAACCAAGCGTGCAACCCGAGAAACAACCGCAACAGAGACCTTGCCGACGAAATGTGCGAGGACGTGGAGAAATGGGAAGAGCTCAAAGATTTGAAGGCAGTATACCCACCGACCCATTCCAAATTCGGGTGGGTACATATTTGGACAACATTCATGGGGAAGTTACTTATAATACCCAACTTGTCGAGGGTATTTATTCCCACATGGGTGTGATGCGACCACCCACCGTTCCGCCACATTGCCTGTATATCCCGAGAACTTTGGATACCGCAGGGAGATGGGGCTGGAACAAGCGGAGCACACAAGGATGACGAGGAAGATTGATCATTTTGTTTATTTATTTTTAGTTTTTAGTTTGATTTAGTTTGGTTTGTTTTTTTTTGTTTTGAAATTTGGTTGGATTGTAAAATATTTAAGTTATTATGTTACTTTTTACTTCCATTGGTTATTAATTTTCAGATGTAGTCGAGGAGTCCCTGGAGAGGAATGTCGAGAAATTAGTGCGTTCATGTTTAGCCGAGAAAGCTTTAGAATTGAGAGTCGAGACCCACGATTAGAAATAAGTGTGGGGTGAGTCAACAGAGAGGACAGAGTTAGAGAAGAGTCATAAAATGATGCATTAGAAGGGTCTTAATCCATTAAGACATTTGGTTGAAGTTAAGAGTTGAAGGCATAATTACTTTCTGTTTGTCCAGTACTCACACCGTGAATCCTTAATGTTCACATCGTGAATCAAGTTTTAATGGTTCCAAGAATTCGTGTTTTAGCGACCTCTCGACGTGACTATTATTACACTCATGTCGTGAATCTTATATTTCTATATAATGAAGACCATTAACACATATTATTTCTTGGGTCACCAATATTCTTCTTGGGGTTATTATGAAGATTATTATGGCTTATTTGCTCTACCATATGATGTGGTGTATGCTTTCCTACATTTTTCCTCATGCTTTAGAGTTTTGCACCGCATTTGTTGAAGACCTAGGTTCAATTCCATATTTTTTCTGGCACATTACATATCTCGCGTAATCAAGATCCAAATTCCTATTTAGAAGAGTTCGTATTCAATATGCACAATTTTTCCACATATTTGGAGTTCGATCATGCCACTGCTATCCCAAGCGAGTTTGTTCTTTTTTCTCCCTTTTATTACTTTTAAATTATTTTATGCATACAATGAGGGCATTGTATGTAATAAGTGTGGGGTAGGGGGTAGATAAAGTAAATTACTAGAATTAGGGAAATTTTAAAATTTAAACTTTTTATTAGGTTTGAAATAATAATCTAATAATTTAATCTAGCGATAATAATTTGAACTTAAGTTGCTAGTATTATATGAGGTGATCCGATGAGAACTCAAATGTTTAGTTGAACCAATATATGTTATAATGCATTTGTGGCCCCCTTTATTGTAGTGAAATCATGGGACAAAAACACAACCTCGCTTAGTTTGAGGATCGCAATATGTTTAGCATCGTGTACTTGAAATGTATCTAGGAAAACTAACATCCTTAACCAATAAAGGTTAGAGTTGAGTGCCCCTACTTAAGCATGTAGGTTTTTGAGTGAAAAAAAAGTGAGTTACATGTTAAAAAAAAAAAGAAAAAAAGAGAGAAATTACTATAAAGTGAAAAGTTGAAGAATTTTTGGAGCATTCAAGTATAAAGTATGAAGATCAAAGATCAAAAATTCTAAAGAATTTCAAAAGTTGAAGATACAAAAAATCACACAAAAAGGTCGTGAATTCAAAGAAAATTAAAGATCAAATATTCAAGAAGTGAAGAATTCCTAGAGCTCCATTGTGGTATCAAAAGTTGTAATTTCTAGATTATGTATGCTTGGGTAGCTTTACAAAAATACCTTAAGGTTGGAAATATTTCTGTGGATGGATTCGGAGGGATGCATAGAATGAGCGTTGCTCAAAAGAAGTGGGCGAGTGTTTATGAGGATTGTGAGTATTTAGAATTAGGGGGGTCCTTAGGAAAATTTTAGACACAAATGCATGCGTTGCGTTCTTAGCATAATGTTTATGTTTGAATTGGATTTCTCTATGTGATGTTAGTGATAAGAGTTTGAGTTTAAATAATTAGATTTGCTTGAGGGCAAGCAAAGAATAAGTGTGGCATTTGATATTGCCATATTTATGCATGCTTTTAGGCAATATTTATTGATATTTTTATACATATTTTGGTTATTTGCATTGAATAATGATGCTTATAAGCTTTATATGTACTTTGCACCCAAATAGAAGCATTTTTAGAGAAAAGGACTAAGATCAACAAAGATTGGAACTTTGGAGGCTTGGAGAGTAAAAGAGAAGAAAGCCGAAGTAATCAACTACATTCTCGTCGTGGGACATATCTATTCACGACGTGAGTATGAATATTCCAGAAGATAGGATACGCGTAGAGGAGTCCTTGCCCTACACGGATAATTACTACATTCATGTTGTGAGACATATCTGTTCACAACATGAGCGCGGAAAATCAGAAAACTATATATTGGCTTATTCCCTACGTCGTAAAAAAAACTTTTGGCTGACTTGGAGAGTTTTTGGAGTCGAAAATTAGAAGAAGAAAAGGTCTGGAATTAGGTTTCATACCAAAGAAGAAGGAAGAGTTCATACTCAACTTATTAGTTTGGTACATTCAAAACATGATTAAGACTATGGTTTGTTTGTGCTTGTTTGCTAGGATGTCCAACTAAATCTAGCTACTTCTATTAGCTATATGAAGCTGGAACTCATGGTTTAAATACTTTAGCTTTGATTTACTTTTTGGTTATGCCTTGTGTTTGATTGATTGAACCTAGCATGCTTGACTTAATATTTGATTGCTTTAAATTCCCGTTCTGTGTAGTTAGTGAATTTGAATCTGCATGAATTTGAATACCTAGTAATTTAGTGAACATTAGATTATTAGAGCTAAGATAGAACTAATCTTAGATAAGTAATTGACCTATTGAATTAGGCTGTGCTAGAGAACTCATATTATGACCATATGTGTGTTTTTCAAATCAATCTTACATGGCTCCAATTATATTGAATAATTAATTATGTGTTAACTATTGTCTGACCATACATAAATCTACATGAATTAATTAATGTTAGTAAATTTAGAATTGAATTGATAATACTATCTTAATTGGTAACCAACAGTAATTGTCATAACTAATTTATAAACCATTGAGGGAAAGTGGATTCGAGCTAACATAAGTGTTTTGTTTATTGATTGAATTTGTGTTAAAGAATTAAGTTCTTCTAAACTTGCAAAATTAGATAAAACCCCTTCCTTTATTAGAAATTAGGTTAATTTAATAGTAGGTATATTAATTAGTTAAAACCGTTCCTTGTGATCGACACCCGACTTACCCAAACTATTCTATAATTCGACTAGGTACACTGCCTAGGTGCATTTTAGTTAGTTAAGTTAGTTATGTCATAAATTTAAAACTAGTAGGTACTTTTGCACAAATCATACACATCACATCCTCCTTGAGTATTTTGAAAACTATTTAAAAATCAACTTGCAAATCTTTTCCTTAGTTTGAGACCGGATTCACATGAGTGTTCCTCCAATTTACCCAAACCAAGGCTCTAATACTAATTTGTAACATAAAATTCTTGAAATTTCTAAACTTTTTAAACATCCACAAACCATCATTTATTACAATTTATTTTAAAAATAAGTTTCATATCAGAGAAATCCCAAAATCATAAAAGCAAAAACATGAGGAGGTGCACGATCACGCCTTCACCTTCTCGCGATCCACTGAGGTACCTGAAACATAATTCAAACTGTAAGCCCAAGGCTTAGTGAGTTCCCCCAAAATACCAATACATAACAAATAGCACAATTATAATAATAACATATTATGGGCCCAATCAACCACCGGGTTGGAATAACCCAGGCCCCTCAACCATCGGGTAGGAATTCCGACATACTATGTGTCCAATCATCCTCGGGATGGACTACCCCAAGCCCTCAACCATCGGGTTGAAATGACAACATACTATGGGTCTAATCATCCTCAGGATGGAATACCCTAGCCCCTCAACCATTAGGTTAAAATGATCGGCTTCTTGGCTTATGCACAAAGTAGTGAAGCCTCAACCACCAACCAATCATGTGCACATAATACAAATAACATACTACTAATCAATTAGCAAACAGATAGACAGATCTCACAAATCACAAAGCATAACAACATTCTAAAAACCAGGAGACCAACTTAACATATTACTAAAACACTATAGCATGCACAACAGGATATCAAATCCGAAGGTCAGGCTTTGGTGCCTTCGACTCGCAAGTAGTGCATAACTGATAAGGTCTAACTCCAAATCTCAACTCCTGACTCAATGCCTACAACCATCATGAACGAATCCCATCAAAATTTCGAAATACCCAAAATGCCCTCAAAAGTCCAACTTGGTCAACCATGGTCAAAGTCAAAGTCAACGGTCAAGGTCAACAGTCCATGTTGACCTAACTCACCGAGTGCACCAATGAACTCGTCGAGTTTCACTAGTTCTCAAAAGGTCAAGAAAACCCTAGAAAACTCCCCAAGTTGGCTGGACAACTCGCCGAGTTTTCCCCAGCTTACACATTCATATGGTTCTTTGATTCCTGGGACTCTAAGGCTTAGATCTAAACTCCAAATGTGTCTAAAAGGATAAAGTTTCCAACTTTATCCTTTGGGGCTACTCCAAATGTGTCTAAAAGGATAAAGTTTCCAACTTTATCCTTTGGGGCTACTCCAAATGCTCAAAAACCCCTCTACAAGGCTTGAAAACTCTAGGGCTTAACCATTAAGCACAAAATCCTTGAGATCTAAAACCCAACCTTTCTAGAAGTGATTCTAGCCTCAAGAACGTCCCAAAGAATGGTGCTTTATAGACATGCATGTCCATTGCATGTCTTGAACCCAAAATGCGTCAAAAAGGAAAATATTAACTAAACTCCATGCATGGCATCAAGGCTTGGCTAAATACAAGATCCAACCCACTATAAGGTTACTTTGACCTGGAGATTCATAAATCTGCAAACTTTATGAAGTCCATCTATTGTGACATCCAAGAGTAACGAGAACAAGGGAAAAAAAACTCAATATCTAGCTACATAGAAAGATAAAAATCGTATCTTAAACACTTATAAGGTACATAAAAGGTTCAAACCGCAGATAAGAGCTTTGCTTGCTAGATCCTTGTTTCTTCTCCCAACCTTCTCCTTATTTTGCTCCAAAAGGCCATACTAGCTCATAATATAAGAGGGAATGATGATTAGGGTTCACAAAGGCCGATTTGAGAGTTTGAAGGATGATAAAAATCAACCTTAAGGACTTAAGGAGGTTATATAGGGTGCAAAACCCAAAAATTTAGGGTTTCTCACCTGGCCACCAACACGTTGAGTTCTCCTCACCAACTTGACGAGTTGGTCCAAAAAGATGCACGGCCAAAAAGCCTTTCCACCCACCGAGTTGAGGCCATCAACTCGCTGAGTTTCAAAGGAAACTTGCTTTTTAAAGAATAAATCTCATACCTAGAAATCGGGATGTTACACAAATGAAGAGGCCCCCTGGATTTTGAAGCTGAAAGAGATGCATATAAAGGTACAATAACAATATATTCCTACTTTGAGTTTCTTATAATGCTTCTTAAATTGAGTTTCTTTAATTGATTCTAAAAATATGGTAATAAAGATATCATTTACTATTATGGTTTTGTTAATATGGAGTAAACACATTACTGTTTTGGTTTGTAATTGATCATCTTCATGTAGACCTGGAATCAGATTCATCGGAAAAGGGTGTGAACGGAAGCTATTTGATAAATTTTGTGAGAGAGCTTCATTGAACCATGTGTGGTTCAACGTCACATTGATTAGGTGATAAATGACATAAAGAGTACCATGCATATTTGCATGGTTATTCACACCTTCTTTGTGATCCTCAGTATCCCAGTCACAAACTTGAAGGGCATAATCAAGATTTAAACATGCCATTGAAAAGATCAATGAATCTCAAAGAACTAGGAATTTCATAAAAATTACTTCTTTAAAATTTTAGTTTCAGGTGGTGAAATTGGTAAATCGTCATTTACCTACCTTCAAATATTTTGCAATTGGATTACTGCAACCCTCTTCCGAATTGTAAAATGTTGTGTTTAGGTCCTAGCCTTAATATTTCATTTGGGTGTTATATTAAGGAATTTCTATCTAATGAAAGTTGTCTTTCTTTTTCAGATGTCTACTTCAAACAACGCTTCAAAATCACATGCTTCTGGCTCTTTCTCCCTCATGAACTTATGTTGGAGGGTCATTTTCGATGGGTCGAATTTCAATGACTGGATTCGAAACATTTACAAGGCCATTCGATATGATGAAATGGAATATGTCATCGACAAAGAGCTAAATGAGATTTATGAAGAAACCACTACTCCTGAGCAATTGGCTAAGTATAGGGCTCATGAGAAGGACGCGACAAAGGTTTCATGCATCATGCTAGCCACTATGACTTCTGAGCTTCAGAAGTCCTATGAGGACTTCTGGCCTTTCGAGATTCACCAAGACTTGATGGAAAGGTACCATCAGAGTGCTCGACAAGAAAGGCATGAAATCATTGCCTCCATGATAACCATAAAAATGAAGGATGGAGAGTCCATCACGGCCCACTTGCAAAAGATGCAAAGATATTTGGACCGCTTGCTAAAGTTGAATGTAAATTTCAACGAAGAGTTGGATATTGACATTATCCTACACTCCTTGCCTCCTTGTTATGCTCAGTTCAGAATGACTTATCATATGAACAAGGAGGAAGTCACTTTGAACGAGCTTCAAAGCCTACTGAGAACTGCTAAAAGTAGTTTAAAAGGCAAGTCTGTTGTATCCACTCCTACTGCTGCCCCAGTCCTGGCAATTGGACATGGGAAGGGAAAGAAGAGGATTACTTCCTCAAAGAATCAAAAGCGAAAGTCTCATGATTGATCCTCTTCTAGTGGGTCTAAAGGTGGTTCTACTGCTCCCTCATCCAATCCAGAGGAAGCACAGTGCTACCATTGTCATGAAAAAGGGCACTGGAAACGAAGCTACCCAAAATACTTGCAGGACATTAAGTATAGGAAGATAAATCCCACCTTTGCAGGTATTTACACTATTCAATCTAAAAACTCATCACATTCTAGTTGTTGGGTCCTTGATATAGGATGTGGTTTTCACATATGTTCTGATTTGCAGGGTCTAAGAAGAAGTGGGGATGCGGAGCACAAGAAGATGAACTTGATCATGAGGAATAGGAAAGCGTCGCCTGTCACCAAAATTGGAGTTTATTCTTTACTGCTTAGTAATGGGTTAGGGTTAGATTTGAACAATTATTGCTACTTGTTAGATATGGCGAGAAACATTATTTCTTTTCATGGTTTTTATAAAAAAGGTTTTAGATTTTCATTTAACAATGAAATTGGTTTTATTAATGCTTTTTGTGATGGTAAATTTTATTTTGAAGCATTGCCTTGTAATGGTATATATAAAACTGTGATGGTTGTAGACAACCTAGGAAATAATGTATTGCATATTGATTCGTCCAATGGTTTGGACAAGGCATGCTTGTGGCATTATTGTCTTAGACATGTCAACAACAAGTGCATAGCCCAACACCAAAAGGATGGAGTGTTGGAGTCATTTGACTTAAAGTCGGATGACACATGCGAATCTTGTTTGCTTGGAAAGATGACCAACTCATTGTTCACTGGTACTAGTGAAAGAAGTTAGGGTTTGCTGGATCTCATACACACCGGTGTGTACCCTTTAGATCCGCCACAAGGGATGCTAACCGCTTCTATGTAACCTTTACCGACGATTATAGCAAATATGGATATATCTACTTAATCAAGCACAAGTTGGAAACCTTTGAAAAGTTCAAGGAGTTTAAGCAAGAAGTGGAGAATCAATTGGGTAGGAAGATAAAGATGCTCCGATCCAATCATGGTGGTGAGTATCTTAGTATCGAGTTCCACGACTATTTTAAAGAATGTGGAATTGTTTCACAATTGAAACCACCTAGGACACCACAGCTTAATGGTGTGGCTGAGAGGTGCAATCGAACCTTGTTGGACATGGTTCGTTCCATGTTGAGTCGAGCTTCATTACCTATCTCATTTTGGGTGTATGCCTTAGAGACTGCCGCCCGTATCCTTAATCTAGTCCCAACTAAGAAGGTTGCCAAAACACCTCATGAAATGTGGATAAGGAAGGTTCCCTCGTTAGCGCATATCAAGGTTTGGAGTTGCGAGGCTTACGTAAGATGAGAGAATCACGATAAGATCGAACCTCGTAGTGAGCGTTGTATTTTCATCGGCTACCCACATAAATCCTTTGGATATTTGTTCTATAGACCTAGTGAGAACGTGGTCTTCGTAGCACGAAGGGGTGTCTTTCGTGAAAAATAACTCATATGCCATGAGGATAGTGGGAGGAAAATTGACCTTGAAGAGCTTCAAGAGTTAAGCGATGAAGGAACCTCTAACACTAGCAATCAACCTAAGGATGAGACTCCTATTGAACCAGTTGTCGAGTTCGTACCTCTGAGACGTTCCAGTAGAGTTAGTGTTCCACCTGTGTTATATGGTTTTCATATAACAACTGAAGGTGATACGTTTATCAGTGATAGTACATTGATAAATTTTGATAAACCTAACAATTACAAGGAAGCAATGGAGGGCTAAGAGTTTGCAAAGTGGAAAGAGGTGATGGACAGCAAGATTCAGTCCATGTATGGCAATCAAGTTTGGAACTTGGTTGAAAATGTACCAGCTCGTAATACGGTCGGGTACAAGTGGAACTTCAAGAAGAAGACCTAAATGGATGGGAAAGTACACACATATAAGGCACGATTGATTGCGAAGGTTTTTACTCAAACTCCTGGAGTTGACTATCACGAGACCTTCTCACCAGTAGCGAAGATTAAATCTATAAGGGTTATGCTAGCCATAGCTGCGTTTCATGATTATGAAATATGGCAGATGGATGTCAAAACCGCTTTCCTTAATGGAAAGTTGGTTGAAGATGTTTACATGAGTCAGCCAGAGGGTTTTGTAGATGCGAAGTACCATAATAGAATGTGTAAGCTTGAGAAATCCATTTATGGATTACGACAAGCACCTCACATATGGAATCTTTGTTTCGATGAGAAATTCAAAGAGTTTGGTTTTTCGAGAAGTGAGGATGAGTCCTACGAATATTTCAAAGCTAGTGGGAGTATAGTTAGCTTTCTGGTATTGTATGTGGATGACATACTGCTCGTAGGAAATGACGTTCCAACCTTGCAGGAAGTTAAGTCCTGGCTTGGGAAGTGTTTCGCTATGAAGGACCTCGTAGAGGATGCTTACATTCTGGGTATAAAGATATTGAGAAATAGGAGTAAAAGACTAATAGGACTTAGTCAAAGTACCTACTTGGACAAGGTGTTGAAACGTTTCAACATGGAGAATTCCAAGAAAGGAGAATTGCCTATCCAGAGCAATACAAAACTGAGTAAGACTCAGAGTCCGAGTATCGATGTCGAAATAGCAAAAATGAGTCGAGTACCATATGCTTCTGCCGTTGGCTCGATCATGTATGCTATGACATGTACTTGCCCTGATGTGGCTTTTGCTTTGAGCATGGTTAGTAGATATCAAGGGAATCCTAGTAGAACTCACTGGATAGTAGTAAAGAACATTCTTAGGTACCTATAAAGGACTAAGGACTGGGTCCTTACCCTCGATGGGAGTGATGACTTGAGAGTAATTGGGTATAGTGACGCCAGCTTTCAGACCGACGGAGATAATTTCCGCTCTTAGTTGGGCTGGGTATTTACCCTAAATGGAGGAGCAGTAACATGGAAAAGTTCCAAACAGGAAACTTTAGCTGATTCAACGTGCGAATCAGAGTACATAGCAGTAAGAGAAGCGTCGAAGGAGGCAATATGGCTAAAGAACTTCATCGAAGAACTTGGAGTTGTACCATCTGTAAAGGAGCCTATGGAGATTTTCTATGACAATGAGGGTGCGGTTACCTTAACCAAGGAACCAAGGGATCATGGCAGATCCAGGCACATCGATATAAAATATCACATCATAAGACATCGAGTAGAAGAGGGACTCCTCGTAGTGAAGAGGGTATCTTCAGAGGATAACCCAGTAGATCCCCTTATCAAGGGACTGAGTAGGGTTAAGCATTTGCAGCATTCTAAGAGCATTGGTCTAAAAGACAATATTAGTTTTAGTGATTAAATAGAAAGTTAGAAACTTGTAATAAATAAATGTAATTGACATTTGATGATTAAATAATAAGGATTTTGTTTATAAATAAAGTTTACTGTCTTTTGTCAATCGTTTATTTTATGTTTCACTTTTTCATGTTTTGACTTCCAGAATAATATGATTATTCGAACTATCCACAGTAAATCATACTTTAGAAGTAAGCTATGAGGTTAGCTTGTCATGAATTGGCTTGTAGATTGTCTAACATGTTTAGACATAACAAAAGTTTGCTACAACGTTCATGAGTGCTCCTGAGATAAGATTTGAGTATTGGATTAAACCCACACTCACATGAGTCACTTCATGGAATTTATCTTGAGTGATTTTGAAACGATAATATCGTTTAGTCTTCAAACCAATATATATAAGTTGTTGATTACGATTTGGTTGTGCATTGATAGTACGAAAACACATCAGTAACTTGATGTTATAAAACGTATTGTTGTGAATAATTTAACAAGTAATTAGTACAAGCATATAATTCGAAGTTTATCTGTTCCTTTTTATCCTAAGTGGATTAAAAGCAATATCTTGTGCCCCTCGATGATTTTGTTTTGACTTATGTGTCAGGCCCGGTCAGGACTTAATTGATGTGTTCAATTAAGTTCTATGTCAAACAAATTAGAAATTTGGAAACAAATTGTTGGATAATGAGTATGACTTTATTCCATGTCTTTGTCTACACGATATCTTGAAGAATAGAGGACTATATGATCCATTATCTAAAAGACAGTGGCTTTTGAGAGCTACGATTGCTAATCGTATTTTGAAGTTACATTGGCAGTTATAGTTATTAGACTTATCCAATTGAGAGACTGTTGGATTAGGTATCTAAGCTCATAACTATAATTAGTATGTACTTGACCCGATAGTAGCATGGTCCTTTTGGGTTGCCTTCACCAGAGCAACTTGATAGGATGGATAATTGAGAAAGAGGTTATTTGTGATTTATTAATATATTATATGAATAATATATTGATTGAGAAATCATATTATTTAATTAGTATTGATCAAGAATTAATTTAGTGATTAAAAGAGGCTGATAAATCTATAGGGGTTGATTAGGTAAATCAGTAATACTTATAGTTTGGGCTAATGATCCATGTTGATTAGGGATGGGTTAAATCTATGTGAGAGTCCATGAAGAGTTAGTTCAAATGCCCTATCATATAGATCATTGGAATACTTAAATGTTTAAGTAAATTAGGGTTTTATGTATGAAATCCTAAGGATTCCACACTATAAATTGAACCCCTAGACATCCCAAAATCGCCCTATCTCTTCCAAGGTGAAACCCTAGCCGATTTTGGTGCTTCCTAACCTCTCTCTCATAAGCCTCCTCTTTCTTTTGGTGTTTGTCACATATTTGAGGTATCAAACTTGAGGTACTAAGCTCTTGAAAGGCCAAGTTCTACAAGCTACAATAAGAGGTATTCATCTAACATGTTTTATGTTGTAAATCTCTAAATCGTATGCTATTTAGGGTTCATGCTTTGGAAAAATGAAAATTGCATGTATAACTTAAGAAAACTAAGATCCAAAGAATTAGGGTTGTATGTGCACCATAGGATTGTTATAGTGCTCAAAACCCATCAGTTACAATAATAGTATGAATAGTAGGATCCTTGTAGGTTTGTTGAACATTTTACTAGAAAACCGTTATATGTTTTCGTTGCTAGATGTTCTTAGGTACTATGTTCAAAACCTTTCAGTAACAAAGACTGCCTTTATCCTATATAATTATGATTCATGAAATAGAATGTTTAAGGGTACTAATTGTTGGAATAGTGTCTAAGGCTGCCACTATATTAGGCAAGTATTTGACCCGGTTGTGCATGGTCCTTTTGGGTTGCCTTCACCATAGCAACTTGATAGGATGATTTATTAAGAGAGAGTAAATATTATTAGTATATTATGAGAATAATATAAAGAATAATAATATTGTTATTTGATTAATATAAGTCATAGAATTAATTGGAATTAATTTGGTGACTTAAAGAGATTAATTAAATAAGAGGGTATAAACTGTCAATTGTTTGATAGTTAAACTTTAGACTGTAAATCCATATAGATATAGATGGGACGGATTCTAGAAGCTAAAGGATAGCTCAAATCGTCCATGGAATGGATTTGGATAGCCTTAAGAGAAGATTATCCAATTAGGGTTTAGGTTGTAACCCTTAAGGAGTCTACAAGTACAAATAGACCCCATGGCTAAGGGAATTCGGTACTTCACCTAAAGTAGAGAAGCCCTGGCCGAATTCCTCCCCTCTCCTCTCTCCCAAATCATCCTCCTTGCTATTTGGTGTTTGTAAGCCATTAGAGGAGTGACAATTGTGACTCTAGAAGCTCCAAGACAACAAGATCAACAAGGAATTCAAAGGTATGATTCTAGATCTATTTTATCATTGTTCTTATTCCTAAATAGTCATTAGAAGTCTTGGATTCAAAGCATGTTTAATTAGAAAGCCTAGATCCAAGCATTAGGGTTTTGCATGCGCACATAGGAAAGTTCTTATGGCTAAAACCCATCAGTGGTATCAGAGACTAGCTTGGTTTTCATTAAATTGTTGCTTAATTGTCTGAAACTAAACTGCAAAATTCGTTTTTTGTGTTTCTGAGTCATGGACTCGGCGAGTTCCAAAGTGGACTCGGCGAGTTGGCCTGACTCGGCGAGTCCCTTTGTGCACTCGGCGAGTCCAAGCGTCAGGAATGGCCAGATTCAAGATTTCTTCATAATTATCTTATGGAAACTTACCTTAATCATATTAGATCAACCCTAATCCGATTTTTTGATATATATGACTATAATCTTAATCTAATTAAAGATATTTATCAACTAATAAAATATTTAATTTCCTTATATGATAATTAATTAATTATTTTGATTATTTTGGTAATTATCTTAAAACAAATCTTGAATAAATCAAATATAGATAATTAGGAAATTAATTGTTAATTGAAATTATTTGTTATTTGATCCTCCATGTTTTAAATGTTTAAAACTTGTCCTCAAGTTTTGAAATTTATATTTTGTGATTAAAAGTTTTAATTTAGACAACTTAAATTTCAAACCCTAGATTTTAAAAGGTTTAAAATGCAACCCTATACTAATATAATATTACGAGAATAATATATATATATATATATATATATATATATATATATATATATATATATATATAACTAAAATGCTAGTCTTACCGTTAGTAGGCCTCATTCACGAAGCTGATCTATAAGGTGGGTATAAGGTTGCGGCCTATAAAATGGCGCTTAATAGGTGTACACTCACACCCACCGCTTGCTTGATTGGTGGAGGGTCGTTAGCCGAACGGGTAGGATAGGGCAACCTCATCCTCTCATTAAAAGTATAATAAGTAATACAAAGTAACTACACATTTTTTTAAATTTCCCAATCTTAGTTACTTTAGGAAAAGTGAATTGATGCAATCCCATGAAATTACACTTTGCACCCTTGCTAAGAAGTTAGTGGAGTGTGTGTGGTTTACCGGCACACTAATTGGTTCTAAGCAAAGGAGGCAAAGGGTGATTCATTGTTTATCATAGTTCGATGGAGCGTGTGTGGTTTACCGGCACATCGAATAGGTGATCGTTACAATGAAGGCACCATGTGAATTTGCATGGTAATTCACACCCGCTTTGTGATCCTCGGCATCCCAGTCACAAACAAGAGGGGCATATCGATATTTAAACATGCCATTGAATAGTTTCAATGAATCTCATCCAAACCTAGGAATTCTCAATACATTTAGGACTAATAGTTAAGTTTTTGAAATGGAGAATTAGTGAATCGTCATTCACTTACCTTCAATTTATTTGCATGTTAGATTACGGCATCCCTTTTCTAGTATGTAAATGTTATTGATGGATCCTAGCCCTAATTGGGTGATAATTAGGGATTCTTATTCTAATCTATCTTTGTCCTTTTTCTTTTTGTAGATGTCGAACGCAAACAACGTTGCTGCTAGTTCTTTCACGTTGATGAGCCTTTGCCAAAAGGTCACCTTCGATGGAACGAACTTTAGCGAATGGATAAGATACATTCGCACCATTGCTCGCTATGAGGATAAGGAGTATGTCCTCGATGAGAAGCTCGAGAAGATCAACCCTGAAATCGCTACTCCGGCTGAAATTACCGCTTTTGAAACTCATGAGCGAGATGCAACGAAGGTACATTGCATCATGATAGCCACCATGAACTCCAAATTCCAAAAGTCCTACGAGGACATGTACCCGTACGAGATGCATCAAGACTTATTGGAGAGATACCACCAAACGCGAGACAAGAGCGCTATGAGATTTTCACCAACATGATTTCCGCTAAGATGGGTCATGGAGAATCTCTTACCGTGCACCTGCAAAAGATGCAAAGGTATGTCGACCGCCTTCGCAAGTTAAATGTTGACTTTGGGGAAGACTTGGCGATCGACATGGTGCTTCACTCTATGCCTCCGATGTACAATCAATTTAGGATGACCTACCACATGAACAAAGAAGAGGTCACCCTAAGCAAACTCCAAGGTCTCTTGAGGGTTGCTGAGAGCAACTTCAAAGACAAGTCTGTTGCACCAACTCCCAATCCACCTGCTGCTCTTGTCTTGGCTATTGGTCAAGGAAAGGGAAAGAAGAGAAAAGCTTCGTCTAAGAACTATCGCAAGGTTAAAGCCCGAGATGGTGCCTCTTCTAGTGGGACCAAAGTTGATCCCGCTAAGCCCTGCCCTAACCCGAAGGAGGCAGAGTGCCACCACTACCACAAGATAGGACATTGGAAGAGAAGCTGCCCAGAATACCTGCAAGCAATCAAAGAAGGAAAGATCAAGCCATCTTTTGCAGGTATATACACAATTAAATCTAACGATTCTAATCATTCTATTTCTTGGGTTCTTGATACCGGTTGTGGTTACCACATTTGCTCTAATGTGCAGGGACTAAGAAGAAGTAGGGATGTGGAGCAAGGAAGGATCAATCTAATCATGGGGAACAGAAGATCGTCGCCTGTGACCAAGATTGGAGTGTATTCTTTAGTGCTTAGGAATAATTTATGTTTACATTTGAACAATTGTTGCTACTCGCCAGAAATGGCTAGAAACATCATTTCATTTCATGGTTTATATAGACAAGGTTTTAGATTTTCTTTTAATAATGAGAATGGTTCTATTTTGGCTTATCTAAATGGTGTCTTTTACTTTGAAGCTATACCATGTAATGGAATTTATGAAACTGTTATGATTGTTGATAACTTAGGAAATGATGTTTTGAATATAGATTCTTCCACTAGTATGGATAAAGCATCCTTGTGGCATTGTCGTCTTGGACATGTCAACAAGAAATGCATAGCCCAACTCCAAAAGGATGGAGTGTTGGAGTCATTTGACCTTAGGGGAGATAACACATGCGAGTCTTGTTTACTTGGAAAGATGACTAAGTCACCCTTCACAAGTACGTGTGAAAGGGGTGAGGGTCTATTGGACCTAATACATGCCAATGTATGTGGGCCGTTTAGATCAACCACGAAGGATGGGAACCGCTTCTACGTGACCTTTACCGATGATTATAGTAGATATGGGTATATCTATTTAATCAAGCAAAAGTCAGAAACCTTTGAAAAGTTCAAAGAGTTCAAGAATGAAGTGGAGAATCAATTGGGCAGGAAAATCAAGATGCTTCGATCCGATCAAGGAGGAGAGTACCTAAGTCTTGAATTCCACGATTATCTCAAGGAGTGTGGAATAGTTTCGCAATTGACGCCTCCTAGGACACCGCAGTTGAATGGTGTGGCAGAAAGGCGTAATTGAACCTTATTGGATATGGTTCGCTCTATGATGAGTCGTGCTTCACTACCTATCTCTTTTTGGGGGTATGCCTTAGAGACTGCCGCCCATATCCTTAACCGAGTCCCTACTAAGAAGGTTGCCAAAACACCTCACGAGATGTGGACAGGGAAAGCTCCCTCGTTGGCACATATCAAGGTTTTGGGTTGCGAGGCTTTCGTAAGACGAGATACTCACGACAAGCTCGAACCTCGAAGTGAGCGATGTATTTTCATCGGATACCCGCAGACATCCTTTGGATATCTCTTCTATAGACTGAAGGACAATGTTGTCTTTGTTGCGAGGAGAGGAGTTTTCCAAGAGCAAGAACTCATAGGCCAAGGAGACAGTGGGAGGCAAATCGAAATTGAAGAGATTCAAGAGTCGATAGATGAAGGAACCTCTACCGCTGGCACTCAACCCGAGGAGGAAACTCCGGTTGAACCAATTGACGAGTCCTTACCTCTTAGATGTTCCGATAGAGTTAGAGTTCATCCCCAGTTTTATGGTTTTCATATTACTACCGAAGGGGACACGTATATTAGTGATGGTACACTAATAAATCTTGATGAACCTAATAGCTATAAGGAAGCCATGGCAGGCCCGAAGTCTGCGAAATGGAAAGAGGCAATGGATAGCGAGATCCAATCCATGTATGATAACCAAGTTTGGAATTTGGTTGATTATGTGCCCGGACGTAAGACCGTGGGTGCAAATGGATCTTTAAGAAGAAGACCGACGTGGATGGAAACGTACACACATATAAAGCGCGATTGGCTGCGAAGGGCTTTACTCAAACTCCCGGAGTTGACTATGATGAGACCTTTTCACCAGCTGCGAAGATTAAATCTATTAGAGTGATGCTAGCAATTGCCGCATTTCATGATTATGAGATTTGGCAAATGGATGTCAAGACCGTTTTCCTTAACGGAAAGTTGGCTGAGGATGTTTACATGGCTCAGCCAGAGGGGTTTGTGGATCCGAAGCATCCGAATAGAGTGTGTAAGCTTGAGAAGTCCATTTATGGACTTAAGCAAGCGTCTCGCAGATGTAATCTTTGCTTCGATGAGAAAGTCAAAGAGTTAGGATTTGTACGAAGCGAAGACGAATCATGTGTATATGTCAAAGCCAGTGGGAGTATAGTAAGCTTCCTCGTTCTATATGTCGATGACATATTACTCATAGGAAACGACATCCCGACTCTGCAGGAAGTTAAGTCCTGGCTCGGGAAGTGCTTCACTATGAAGGACCTCGGAAAGGCTTCTTACATTTTGGGAATAAGGATAGTAAGAGAAAGAAGTAAGAGACTAATTGGACTTAGTCAGAATACTTACTTAGAGAAGGTACTAAAATATTTTAGTATGGAGAACTCGAAGAAGGGAGAATTACCGATACAAAGTAATGCCAAGTTGAGTAAGACTCAAAGTCCGAGTACCGAAGCTGAGATAGCAGAAATGAGCTGAGTACCATACGCTTCCGCAGTTGGCTCAATCATGTACGCTATGACTTGTACTCGCCCTGATGTAGCCTTCGCTTTGAGCATGGTTAGCAGATATCAAGGGAATCCTGGCAGAGCACATTGGATTGCGGTGAAGAATATCCTTAAGTACCTTCGGAGGACGAAGGAATGGTTTTTAGTCCTCGGAGGGAGTGATGACTTGAAGGTGCGAGGGTATAGTGACGCCAGTTTTCAGACCGACAGGGACAACTACCGTTCGCAGTCGGGCTGGGTCTTTACCCTAAATGGAGGAGGAGTGACATGGAAGAGTTCCAAGCAGGAAACCGTAGCTGATTCAATGTGCGAATCAGAGTACATTGCAGCGAGCGAAGCATCGAAGGAGGCAATATGGCTAAAGAACTTCATCGGTGATCTTGGAGTTGTACCCGCCATAAAGGAGCCCATGGAAATTTTCTGTGATAACGAAGGAGCGGTTGCCTTGACCAACGAACCGAGGGATCATGGTAGATCAAGACATATCGACAGAAAATATCACTTCATTAGACATCGTGTAGAAGAAGGACAACTCGTAGTAAAGAGGATATCATCAGAAGATAACCCAGCAGATCCGCTTACGAAGGGACTGAGTAGGGTTAAGCACTTGCAGCATGCTAGGAGTATTGGGCTGAAGGATGATATTAGCATAGATTAGATAGTATTAGAAACGTGTAATAGATAAATGTAATTAACATTTGATGATTAAATAAAGGAGTTTTATTTATGAGTAATGTTACTGTCTTATGTTAATTGTTTAACTATTGTTTCACTTTGCATGTTTTGACTTCCAGAATAATTGAGTTTATTAGGAATAATCGAATTGTTCAAATTGTCCACAATCATTCATATGTTGGAAGTAGACATGAATGAAGATTGTCATGAATTGGTGTGTAGATTGTCTAAATGGTGTTAGACATAGCAAAGGGTTGCTGCAACATTCATGAGTGCTTATGAACTGGTTTTGAGCATTGGAACAAACCCGCGCTTGCTGGAATCACCTTATGGAATATGATATAAAAGGGTGATCGCAAGACGATAATATCATATAGTCTTAAAACCTAGATATATGGTTTGTTATTTGTTGATTGATTGTACATTGATAATGCGAAAACGCATCAGTAACTCGGTGTTATAAAACGCATTGTTGTGTATAGTTGGTTAATGACTAAGTAAATGCATATAAGTCGAAGTTTATCTGGAACTTTTATCTAAGAAGGTAAAAGCGATATCTCGGCCGCTCGATGATTTGATTTGACTTATGTGTCGGGCTCGGTCAGAACTAAATTGATGTGTTCGATTAAGTTCTATGTCAAATAAATCAGAGATCGAGAAACCTAAATGCTTGACTAACCATTGCATAGGATTGTCAGCATGATATCTAACAGAGGACTGTACGATCCCTTATCTGAAGGACAAGATTGATTAAATCAGAGTTTGACAGCGTCTTTGAGAGCTACGATTGCAAACCGAATTGTACTTGTGCATATAGTTACTAGACTTATCCAAGTGGGAGACTGTTGGAATAGTGTCTAAGGCTGCAACTATATTAGGCAAGTATTTGACCCGGTTGTGCATGGTCCTTTTGGGTTGCCTTCACCATAGCAACTTGATAGGATGATTTATTAAGAGAGAGTAAATATTATTAGTATATTATGAGAATAATATAAAGAATAATATAATTGTTATTTGATTAATATAAGTCATAGAATTAATTGGAATTAATTTGGTGACTTAAAGAGATTAATTAAATAAGAGGGTATAAACTGTCAATTGTTTGATAGTTAAACTTTAGACTGTAAATCCATATAGATATAGATGGGACGGATTCTAGAAGCTAAAGGATAGCTCAAATCGTCCATGGAATGGATTTGGATAGCCTTAAGAGAAGATTATCCAATTAGGGTTTAGGTTGTAACCCTTAAGGAGTCTACAAGTATAAATAGACCCCATGGCTAAGGGAATTCGGTACTTCACCTAAAGTAGAGAAGCCTTGGCCGAATTCCTCCCCTCTCCTCTCTCCTAAATTATCCTCCTTGCTATTTGGTGTTTGTAAGCCATTAGAGGAGTGACAATTGTGACTCTAGAAGCTCCAAGACAACAAGATCAACAAGGAATTCAAAGGTATGATTCTAGATCTGTTTTATCATTGTTCTTATTCCTAAATAGTCATTAGAAGTCTTGGATTCAAATCATGTTTAATTAGAAAGCCTAGATCCAAGCATTAGGGTTTTGCATGCGCACATATGAAAGTTCTTATGGCTAAAACCCATCCCTAATATCATGATAACGTACATTAAAGGGTTTATATGGTTATATATCCATTTAGGTGTTCGCATAGATTGTTACATAATTTTGGGACCACTTTATAAATGTGTATGTCATTATCATTAAATCCAGTTATTATGGTAATAATATAAATTTGTTGAAGGAGTGATTTTATTAATAAATTAAGATATTTAGTTGCTATTGTGGATTGAGTTCCCGGTTTGCCTCAAGAACCATTATATCGCTTTTATTTCTCACATTATGTTATATCTCCATGTTTACATGCATGTGATGAGAAAAATATTCATAATAGACAAAATACACACAAAAAATCTTAAGGTTTATGTTGAGTGATTTTAGAGATAGTCTTGAGATTAACCGGAAAAACAACTTTAATCTCCATATCCAAAAATCTCCATGAAAATGGGTATGTAATCTACTTTTCTTTAATTTCTTCATATTTTAGATTAAAATCTAAAGTTTGAGCTTCCTCATTTCATGTTTTGGTTATTAAAATAACCAATAAATTAGTTTAGATTTTTAGTTAATATCACTTTATAAATAAAACTTGTAAGTATAATGCAAGCATATGTTATATATTACTTATGGAAAAAATGATAAGCATATTTTTGTTATTTATAAAACTAAAGTATATTATAGAAGAGAATAAAAAACATACTTATTTTGCATAATCTGACATATCAAAATAGAATTGTTGTTTGTTACTTTGAATTTTAAATTTCTATTGATTAGGCATATGAAGATAGAGTAATTGTTTATTACTTTTATTTTTTACTGATTACAAAGATGCTTGGTATGAAAATAGTGTGTGTGACATGTGGTTATGGTAAAAAGTTGTTTGGTCATTCAATTTGAATGAGCTTAGAAAGTTGTAGCATACACATAGGCACTTAATGTCACTTTCTCTTATTTAAATTTCTATTTTGAATTAGTGGTTTACCATAAGTTTGATCTATTGTACCCCTATAAGTGTTTTAATGTCAAAGAGTTACGAAATACCTAAGAAATAATTACAAGTCCTTACATATTATCTTCTTATTATCATTTGATTTTTTATATTGACCGTTAAACTAGTGAAAGAGAAACACCCGAAATTTATATATATCTTTTCTTTAAAATTTGCAGATTTAGGTTTCAAATTTATGTAAAATGGTTAATTATATGAAATTATGGAAATCATAGTTAAAATCATTTGATTGATGAAACATTAAACATGCCGCTTTTGTAGAACATCCTAGGCGTACGTTAACTTTTACACTAACATTAACTTTCATGTTTTTCGATCGTGATAAATGTCAAAGGTCTAAGGCGTGCTTTGTACACCATCTAATGTAGGGGACGTGATGGTCCACGACAAAGGACTGGGGGCGAAAGGTCAGTTAAGGGTAACCATGGGGAATTGTGAATAGAAAAGAAGTATGAATTCGTTTATAAGATCTCAGTATCATATTTAGTGACAAATCTTTACGTGAACTGTGGAATCATTATGTGAAGATTAATACAATGATAGATGTCTACATTTCATGAAAGTTATCAATAATGGGCATAAGGTTTAGGTTTGTGAGGTTTATCAAAGTGAATGATACAAGAGACTTAGAGAAAATATTTTGTGAACTGTGATTCGTGAATTATCATGTAATGAACATCGGGATCAAAAAACTAGACAAAAGGATGAGGAGGAGATAGAATTTGATCATCCATGCGAGCACCAGTTCTTATGAGTAGGGTGTATATCGAGCAGTCATTTCATGTTTTTGCCTAACACGACAAGACATAAGTTATTATTTCTTAACCCGAAAACGACATGATATCATGTTTTTTCGTTAAGACAAACATGTCTCAATAAAAATACAAAAAAAAACACGACAACGTGATAAAAATAATAAATAAAAATAACCATTTCCATAGTGTCATCAAATATATATTTAACTCATATTCACAATAATAAGCAATTAATTCATATATAAACTTTCAATAAATATTTAATGCGTCTAATAAAATATTGTATTAAAATCATCTTCATGAAAATAACTATGCACTCACTTGATTGAGTAAGGTCGTAGCGAAGGTAGGATTTGTTTGGTATATAAAATATACTGTTTGAAAAATTCACTTTAAACACCTCACTAGATCTAACCTAGACATCACTCTAATAAGTAGGATCAATAACTATTATGACTTATAGTCGCTGATAAATCTTATTAATAAATTAGTAGTAATGACTATGAATATAAATATAAGCTACACTTAAAGCGTAGCAAGTGCAGCTTAACTTACAAATTTTTCTAATAAAAGTTTGGAAAGTCACAGACAAAACTTTGACTCTGAAAACTTGATTTTGTTGGGCTCCTAGATATCTCAAAGCATCGCTAAAGTAGTCAGCAACTCGGGAGAATTGGGCTCAAAATGAGGGGAGTTCTCCAGAGAAATTGGAGTGGAAGTTATGATGCAATGAGCCAAGTTTGAGTGTTATTTATAGGCTATCATGAGTGAAAAGTGTGCCATAATTTTGACATGGGTGCTCCAAACTTTTGTGTAGGTGGAAAGGAATGAATCTAGTGCTGACATGTGTTGTATTCTGTTTGGTCCGCGTTGCCTATGTCATGTAAAAGCACAAATCTTCTAAAAATCAAATCTTTCGCATACGAGTTCCGTTTTCGATGTTCTTTATATCCACGCGTAGGTATTTCCAAGTACTACAATGTTCCTTTGGACTTTGTCGGCAAATTGTCAATCTATTTTAAATTTTACAGTTTTTGAAAATTAAACTGAAAGGCCGTGAAAAATCATAACTTCTTTATACGAACTCTGTTCTCGACGTTCTCTATATCAACGGTTTCGTATTTACGAGAACTCGGATTTTTATTTTGATTTATGTGTCGCATACTGCTCTATTGTGTCGCACTGAAACTTCGAAAACTCATAACTTCTTCAAACAAAGTCATATTTAGACGTTCTTTATATGCACACTTATTTAATTTCGATTACTACGACTTTCATTTAGATTACTTAGGCTAATAAGTAACCTATCTCCGATTCATATTTTATGACACGCTTAACCATATATGGTTGAACGCGAAACTACGAGAAATTATAACTTACTTATATAAAGTCAGATTTGAGCGTTTTTTACACCCAAGGAATCGCCATCGTGACTACTACAATGTTCGTTAAGATTATTTATCCTAAATAATTATTTATGTTTAAACGTTTATTTAATGTAATTTTTTAAAGTTATAATAATGTTTTATATAAATATTATAAGCTCATAATATTTCTCCATAAAACATGTACGCAATATAGAAATATCATTTATATAACTCGTATCGCGTACGAATAATTCTTATGTATTCACGATTATCTATTCGAGGATTTTATTATTCAATAACACGAATATTTGTAATTTATAATCCTTAAAATGTCTAGCACGAATCAACGGGAGTTACAGATAGTTTGGGTGATGACCTAAGGCCATCAAATTTTTAAGCCCCTATTTTTATATACTTTATAATAGTATTAAAAAAACATGATATAATGTGTATAGTAGTTGAGTGTAAAAATGAAGTCAAAATAAAATCAGCAAAGAAGACTAAGGGATGTATGATTCTTCTTGAATAATCATCTTATTAGGCCTCACACCACTATCGATCAAAGAATTCTATGAATCGATTTTGATTTTTTTCACATAGCCTTCTGATTTCTGATTTTAATTTCTATTTTCTAAAATCTTGTTTCAATCTGTCTTAATACATTGATCATGACAATCTGACTTCACGCATCATTCAAAAAAGTGATAATGTTTTTGTGTTAATCTGATTTCAGCTAACTTCACTGATTTTAATTTCCGATTTCTCATTCGTGTAAATTGTAAGATTTCAAATTGTTTTTAAATTCTTTGATGCTAGTTTTCTGATAAAAAAAAAGTTCATGTATGTGTTTTCTTTCTGATTTTCTACAGATAACTTCAAGCCTTAGCATCATAAATTTTGAAATCCTTGTTGTTGGAGTCAAGAAAACAATTTATAAATCCTTATCATTGTTTATGGAAAACAATTCAAAATGATTTGACATCACAAGTTCACAGCTAGATGTTTCATTTCGTTTACTCGTTTTTTTCTAATTGGCATTGTTTTATAAGTTTAAAAATAACATGTTGCTTAGAAAATATTTATGGTAGTGAAAAAAAAAAAAAAAAAGAACAAGTAATACTATTATGAAAATGATTTATACATAAATTTATAATGAGGTCTCGTTTAAACAAAAACAAAAACAATAAAAAAGTGATCGTATAGTCAAAAGACTGTAAGTTTTAATTTTCTTTGAATAAAAAAGGTTTTGTATTAAATGTTTTTACTCATACCCTATCATTATTCTTAGGGGTGGCAATTGTTGACACGACACGATAAAAATACATGACACGAAACGGAATTGGGAAGAAACTGAAATTCGAATCCGTGTTCGTGTTTAAAATTCGACACGAAATTGACATGATTTAGTATTTATTTGTCGTGTTTTTCGTGTTTGTCGTTTTCTCGTGTTATGTATGATTAAATATTAAATAAATAAACCAATTTTTTTATTATGTTATATTTTTCGTGTCGTGTCGTGTTTGTCGCTTTTTAATCGGTTCGTTTTCGTGTTAGTTAAAAAAAAAAAGACGACATTGTGTCGTGTCGTGTTCGTGTTACGTAAAACCTTGTCATGTCGTGTCAGACAAAAACACAACACGATGACCCGATTTGCCATCCCTAATTATTCTTGTATATACTATTGCTCATGAATTCAATGAAAAATCAAAGTTGTATCACGCTGAAATTTGTCAGGTTCTTTTTTGTATTGATAAACTTTAAAAATAACCACATATTTTTAAAATTAAGAAACATGGGACAACAAAATAAAATGGAGATTTTAAATTATTATACAATTAAATCAAAGAAACAAAGTGTAAATATTTTGAAATCCAATCCTATCATATGTTTAAGTTTCAATCCTAAAAATTAGAAATTTAATTCCTTTAAAAAATGAAACTCAAAATTAAGATCTATACCCATTAACCCATTAGAACAAATAACAATGAACCGTCGTTCACCTCCGTCACCCGTCTCCTCGTTTAAATCCTTTGGCCTTGCCTTGTTGCCAAGTTTCTACCATTAGAGTCGCTGCTCTGGCAAGGCAATAGTCGAATCGAGATCGACCATTGCTCTATGCCAACTATCGATACTCTCACTAGCGGTATGTCGTTTATACTCTCACTATTATCGTCTTCCTATGAGCGGCTCAACCAGTTTGGTGGCTCTAAGTGAATCAAAAGTATGGGGCCATTTGGCCTTTACTACTAACAGTCAACACGACAACTATAAATGAACAAATAATAATGGATTATGGATTAAATGAAATACCTCCTACTTGCCTGCTTGACATAGTGAGTCAAATGGAAAACTCAAAATTTAAAATAAATTTGAACACTTCACACTTGACTTGCCCTGGATGAGAAAGATAAAAAAGTTGTAAGTCATGGAAACATTTAGAAATATATAAACATATTCTCTAATTACAAACTGATTACAAAGAATCAAAGATCTCAGTTTCTAAAATCAGATTTTCTTCGACCATAATTTTAAAATATTATTATTTTCATGATACATCAATCAGTCAATCATCTATATTTAATGCAATTATATTGTATTATACTCCTAAACACAATTTAGTTTAAACATAAAAACCTAAAAAGATAAAATGTTGTTGTTCTTACTTCTTAAAATCGATAATCGTGAATCGTCAAATCTCAATCTAGAATTAGAGAATGGACAGAATGGACAGAGAAGGAAGAATAGAGAAGTTGTTGGTTGTGTTTCAAATCTTTTGATTAATGTGTTTTCAAGAATCGAGATTTGGAGGGACGGGAGGAGAAGACGTCAAGACAAGAAAGAACAAGCACAGTTAAATCGAATCGTCGCTAGTCGCTACTCGTTGATTGTGGCGTACATGTGTACTGCGTAACAAACTAACAATCTATACTAGAAATTGGGGCCCTTAGCCCTTGCTTAGGTTGGCATAAGGTAAGTTCGGGCATGTGTTTGTCCTCTTTATTAAGTTCATACATATATAAAGTCTAAATTTCTATTTCTCTATCTATATGTGTAAAGACAAAAGGGTTAAAACTTAAAAGCCTATTGTTTGTCATAGGAATAAGAATCAAACGCTACATGAGTTGTTTGTCTAGATATCCAAAATATGACCACACACCTTTTAATCTTATTTTGAGCTCATGCCATTAGCCTATGCAAAAAGATAAATAAAAATAAAAGAAGCATGTGTATATTAGTTTTTATAAAAGTTGAAAAAAATCACAGATAAATTTATAAAGTCCTGCTTATTTATTATATTTAAAGAAATCGTTGTTTTTTTTTTTTTTTTGATCAAATATATCTTACCTTTTACATTATAATTATAATTTGTAATGTTACTTTAATCCAATGTTTAAAAAATCGGTTGTTTAATTGAACCGGTCGGGTGACGTTTTACGGTTCAACCGATTTAACCGGTTCTATATTTTTATATTTTTTAATTATCCTGCATACATTGATTACAAAACTTGTCATCTTTTTAGTATTACAAATGTAAATAGAATGCAACATACAAAAACAATCATTATAGAAGTCAAAATCAAACAAAGAAGCCCAAAACAAACACAAAAATCCAAGAATGTCATGTTCAACCCGGTCTAATCCGGTTCAATTTAACTGGTTGGACCGGTTTTTTACCAAAACAGGCCGGTTCAATCCGGTCAGGAAATCATTATAAAACCGGTCCAAATCGAACCGTCCTCATCTCCGGTTCCCGGTTCGACTGGTTCAACCGGCCGGTTCGAACCGGTTTTTAAAACACTGCTTTAATCATCTTGTGGATGCATTGTTGCATACTCTAATATGTTTTTTTAGATCCATAACCGGTCATCCTTTACCTTTTTTTCTTTTTTTACCGAAAGGCCTCATCTTTGTAGTTTTGTCTAGAGCCTAAAATCGACTTGGACCGCACTGATTGTCGGGGAGTATTCCAGCCCTCAAAAGATAAAAACAAGATTAATATGCATGATTTCACGATCCTTAATTACATTAAAAAAAAAAAAACTATTACGGATGTCAACGGCGGCAAACAGGACGGGGAGTGCATCCTCCACCCCCGCCCTTGAAATTTCCCCACTCCCCCGCTCCCGCCCTTGCCCCCGAAATGTCCTACCTTTCTACCCAATCCCCGCCCCCGATTGATTCTGGGCTACCTTTTTGGCTAAAAGAAGATGTTTGGGCTAAAAGTAACTATTTTTAAGTAACAAATAATTATTTATAGCAGAATTTTATATGTTAAAAACTAAAAAATTATAACATCTTAAAAACATTATACTAACAACTTAAAAACATATTCTTTGTTGAATTTTATAATCTCAAAATCATGTTATTGTTTATATATATATATATATATATATATATATATATATATATATATATATATATATATATATATATGAGAATTCATAGTTTCCCGAGAACCCGAGAACTAAAAGTGGAGTGTTAGATCAAAATTAAGTCATTAAGGGCATGATCATCATCTTACCAATCTTATTTAATGTTTAATTTTTTGTATTATTAGGAATATTAATAGAAATGTCTAAAAAATTACATAATAAATCAAATTTTTCAGATTTTTTCAAAAATTGTATTTTTTGATTTTTTTTTTTAAAAAAGTGCAGTTTTTTTAATTTTTTATAAAAAACATGAATTTTGAAAAAAATGAAATATATCTATATATATATATATATATATATATATATATATATATATATATATATATATATATATATATATTACAAAAACTATAATTTTTTTAAAAGCAATTAAAACTCAATAAAATTTAAAAAACATAAAAAAAAAACTGGAATATTTAAAAAATACTATAACTTTTTAACCAAAAAAATCAACATTTTAGGTACATATATGCATATTTTTACAAATGCATATTTGCATATTTCATATACTACAATATTTGTAAGGAAATCATAAGAAAACTCATTTTATTTACTAATCTATAAACACAATAGAATAAGTATTTTATTTGATACAAAATAAAATATAAAAAACAAAAAAATACTACAAAATTTCAAAGCGTCCGCATGTCTTTGTGTCAATATTTCCATATATTTTTCAATTTATCATTTTCACCTCTTCAATATTCGCCACAATTTCTTGCAAATCTACAAGAAGATTTTAAAAAAATGATTGATGCAAAAACTCTCACAAAAATACATGTGATTAACATATGAATCACATGTGATTCACATATGAATCACATGCGATTCACATATAAATCACATTTACATATGACATCGTATGTGATTACATTTGATTTTCATATGAATCACATGTGATTTACCTGTGAATCACATATTGTTTACATGTGAATCAAATATGATTAATATGTGAATCACACGTGATTTACATATGAATCACATGTAATTCATATATGATTCACTTTTGATTTATATGTAAATCACATGTAATTCTTATTTGACTCACTTGTGATTTACATATGAATTAAATGTGATTCATATGTGAATTACATGTGAATCATTGTGATTATATGTGAATCACATTTGACAGATGAATCACATGTGATTTACATGTGAACCACATGAAATTCATATATGATTCACTTGTGATTTACATATGAAACATATGTAAATCATATTTGACTCACTTGTGACTTACATGTGAATCACGTGTGATTTACATATGAATCACATGTGATTTACATGTGAATCACTACGTACCTAATATTGTAGTAAGTAAGAAAACCAAGTTATATAAAGGGGACAGAAATATGAAAAAAAAAAACATACTTAAGAGCCAACTCTATATGTTTAAGGCGATAATATAACATAACAAGTCACCGTAACTTTTCATGGTGTCGGGATGATCCATGAAAAGTTCTCTATCATTGATGTCTCACGCTTTCTATTGGTAAATTGTGGCCTACAATTCAATCCAATGAATTTGAGAGCTTGAAAAACACACAAAACAGCAAAATAGTATATCTACATTATTTATTAATAAAAATAATAAATCAAGACCTAGTTGAAGTCTCCAATGTGATACAAAACTACAGCAAGAAGACTATAACCCACTGTAGTTATTCGGTGATAAATTAAAACAACTGCAAACATTAAAGCAGCATGATTATTAGAAATCAAAATCTTGAAACAACAAAAATAATAAGAACAACTACACATATTATGATCTAACATTCTACTAATAACCCATTAATATTTTGTTAATCAGTGCATGTAATCTATTTTAGAGAAAATAACATCAACAATCATGGTTATAAATGGAGTGCTAAGCCTCTTAAAAGTTAAATGATTATATATTTCACACCTAAAGAATGTAGAGTCTGCTTCAGTTACAAACACCTTTGCTAAGTTTTATTTCCCTGTCTCAGGCGGACCATATAAAAGAAAATTCATCCATGGTCGTTACGTGTTATAGACAAGAAATCAACTTGTAGATCATAGAGAAGAAAAAGGTTCACCATTTCTATCAACTACGTATATTTATGCGAATATATTCGTGTTTCATTTTAAATTCAAAGCATTAAGGTAGATAAATTATCACACAAGTTATGTTTGACACTCATTAATTATAAAGGTTAACAGAAAAACAAAGTAACATTATTACAAGAGTTACATACACCTATATAGGTAGCATATAGTTGCATCTAATCTTCTATGTTAAATACAAGTCAATATTTCTTCTTCTTTTTTCCTTCAAATTTTAAAAACATAAACTGATCTTTTCCAATAACATGCACAAATTGAAGTTGAAAACAAAGAATCATATTGAAAAGAGTAATGTTGGATTTATATAACCTGTAGCAAGCTAATCCTCAATCGAGCATCTGTAGGAAGAAGACGAATCATTTGAAGTCCCGTCTGGTTGAAGGTCTCTGTCCTGTAATAAATGTTCAAATGGTAAGCCAAGAAATTTCTTCCCACATAGTAATTTCAGGAACCTCTTCTTCTCGTTCATCACCATAGTTTTCTCTTTCTTCATCAACATAATCATAAAGAATATCATGACTCTTAAGATGAAAGAAAAGAAAACTTGCATATGCTACCAGCACGATACATCTATTGAATCTTGAAAGTGCTAATTCTGATTTCCTGATGTGAACTTCTATATGTATAAAATGAAGGACAGCTGGTGTGTAAAATGAAGGACAACTGGATATAGGATTCTCGTTAAAGCCATCAACAACAGCCCTGAACTAACTATTGCAGTTATCAATATACATACGTTGAGTGATTTCAGAGATCTGAATAAGTAAATTCCACCATACAAATCTTAATCATAAACTAGTACTTGACAGATAGTTGAACATGAAAAATCATAGACAAAAAGTATATATTTCACTTGAAGTATAACAATTAATAGTATTATTACAGGATTGAGTTAACCAGTCAATTAAATTTTCACAAAATATGTGCCTGAAATCAAATATCATAATCCAATTCTAGTAAACTAAAACCTAAAGTAAATACATAGTTCCAAGTTTCTAGCAAAAGCAAACAAAGAATTAATCAACGAGATTGAGTTTACTGTCACTGTGATCAATAGATGAATAGATATCTTAATCGTTGTTAATCACTGTTCCAAACAGAAAATTTAATACAAAATAATATATTGATCTATCTCACTTTCTAACGATGTTAACGTTTCATCCTTACCAGAAGAAGCACATAATGCACTGAAGGTGCTCGACAAAATGTATCAATAGACTTCAAGGTCAATTTGTCTTATGAAAAAATAATGGAAGTGTATGAAGTCAACAGAGGTTTGTGACAGTGAGTGCAACTCATTCTTGAATGAAATCAAAGAGTAGTCTATGACAAACAATATTGGAAGCATAGAATTAAATTGAAGTAAATCAGATTAGCAACATTCAATGTAACAAATCGAGGTCATGAAAACAGATTCAATCATGAAGTGATTGATGATACTTACGTGAGATTCGATATATAGGTGGGAATTGTGGAGGTTGGATCCATATCTGAAGGTGTTTGTGTAGTTTGTGGTGGTTGGAGGTGTGATTGGAAAAGAAGGCATAGGCGGTATAAGATCCTCACCAGATAGAGGTGATCCATGAATGCGATCTGACGATATATTGTTGCAATCGAACATAAAAATGAACGACGTAGATCTTTTGCCTTGTGGATTCGACGTCTTTGATATGCCAGATAAGGATTGTGGATTAGTAATCGTCGTTGATTGTCGGAACAAGTAGAGATAGAGGATGGAAGGAGGAGGAAGGTGGTAGATGGAGTGGATCATCGATCCTTATTCTGTGTGTCGAATTCGATCCTCAATGTGGCAGTGTTTTTGGCGGAAATCGGTGGCGGAAAGATCACATAGGGAGAGAGTCATCGGAAGGAGGCGGATGATGGAGTGGGAGGCCGTCGTGAAGAACCTGAGAGATGAGAGAGAAAGTGAGAAAGTCGTGTTTGTGTGTATGGGTGTTTTTAATTTGTTGAATTGATTATAAAGATTTATATTTTTAATTCCTAATTTTCCCTTGTAATTATTTATAAAATTTCTAAGATACCATCGAAACAATTGATAATTACAATTATATCATGATCAATCTAAGTCATTCAAGATTTTAATGTAACGCCCCACCTTTAGTTCTCGGGTTCTCGGGAAACTACAAGTTCTCAAATATATATATATATATATATATATATATATATATATATATATATGAGGTAGGTTCAAATCTTTCTAACATCTATTGTGTGCTAGAATGCACCAATAAGAATTTAGTAAAAGTTATACGTATATTAAATGATATCCATACTTATAATTCATTTTTATGGAAACTAATTAAATTCGTAATTATTGTCAACAATAATATTCTTTCAGAATAATTTCGTAACTTAAAGAATGAGAGTGTATTCTAGCAGAATGAGAGTGTATTCTAGTAGAATACACTCTCAATCTTCATATGCCATGTGACTTTATTGTATTCTAAGTGAGTGAGTTCCGAAACAAACAACGAACCCATACATAAAAACCTAGGTATAAATTCATTCTGAAAGAATGTTATTGCTGACATTAATGATGAATTTAATTAGTTTCCATAAAAAGAGACTTATAATTATAGATATTATTTAATATACATATAATTATGGAAATCATTTAATATCTATCTTTATTTAATTAAATAATTATTTAATTTTACTAAATTCCTAATGGTTCATTCTAGTACACAATAAATATAGGAAACACATTAACCTATATATATACACACACCACATGGGGGTTTCGGGACGGGACTGCCCACCCCCGCCTCCGTTCCCAAAACTAAAACGGGGTTAACCTTGCCCCCTGCCTCGTATTTTTTTAATAAATACCTCCAAACGTTATGAGACCCCAACCAAAACGGGGTCCCACGGGACATTTTGAGATCCCTAAAACCTATGCAAGAAATAGGAGGCAAGTTTGAGGTAAAAGAATTTATCAAAATAATAAACATAGCAACCTTTCATGGGATGACTCTTTTAGGCAAGTCAATACCGTGTGTCACTTAGTGCTTCTCCGACTAAGTCAGGCTAACTTCGTCGATCTAGATGTACTAACGAACTTAGGAAGCAAGAGATGCGATAAGGAATGCTATGAAGTATGAAAGAAATCTTCTATTATGTAACTGAACATTTTTACAAGGCAACTTCTCAATGGTATGGACGAATGAGCCCTTCTCCCTATTTATAGGAACCTTATACCTCCTCAAATGGAAGTTTCTAGGTCCCGATCATTCTTGACTAATGTAGACTATTCCTATTATATACATGGATTTTACAAGACTCTAGAATATGGTACACTTGTCTACGATGCTATAGAAATCTCTAGGTTGTCCCAACATTATCCAAATTGTTCTTGTATGATCTAGCATGTTCTAGATCGTTCCAAAGTCTCCCAGGTCGTTCAAGCTTCATCAAGTGCCTTCTTGATTATTCTGGATCATTCTCCTTTGTTCCACGGACATCTATAATATTCTAGTATCTTCCAGGGTCCCATAGAGCATTCTTGATCTCTCCGGAGACTTCTCGGGTATACTTGATTGTTCCAGAGTTCTCTAGACGATCGTGGAATTTTTCGAAAAACTTGGTATGTGACAAGCCGCCTCCTTCCACCTTCTATCGGATGTTATGAAGTCAAAGTGTGTATGCTTTTTATGGCTAGAATCATTCCTCTTTCAATCGTATCTCAGGTTCCAGGCCCGTTTTCTTGAACGAATGCGTCTGTTGGCTGATATAAGAGCATACGTCATTTTGTGCGTGTTAAATCTACAGTTACAACTATGGTAATTGAGTTTTTCATCGTATTACCCATGTAACCCCAAGTTCATATTTCTTATTCATAATTGGATTACAAAACTTCCACTATACTCCCCTTAAGTTCCACCTTTTATTCATAAGAATATTTTTTTATTGTTTTTTCTTAATTAGCTTTTAATTAAATATTAACTTCTACTTTTAGTTAAATGTTAATTACATCCCCTTAAACAAATTATTATAGTTACTATTAATATTATTTGTTATTTTATTATTATTATTATTATTATTATTATTATTATTATTATTATTATTATTATTATTATTATTATTTACAAGATTAACAATTTGATTAAATAAATAAATATGTTTCTACTTCACTTACCGAAGTTATAGTGTTACGGTCCTTTATTATATTGTGTGATTACTTGAAACATGAGAGTTATCTACAATATACTGAATGCTCCTCAAAATACTCCAAAGAGAGCATATTTCATCAACCGGAAATGATGAAATAGTTATGTGATATTTAAGGATTGTAAGATATTATGTCTGTGACATATGTCAACCAATGCCATCTAGATACCTAGAAGAAAATCATGAACATGTGGTGCTCGTAGACATTTGAAAATTGTTTTATGTCTAGCTGTCATGTCAAAATATACTTCCATGTCATTCACAAATTTACTAAAAAGAAATTTGCCAATGTATGTTAGGATTTAAGGGGTGTCCTTATTAGTGAAACCCCTAAAGTCAAAGTTCGGGAATCGTATCATTTAGATAAGCCAAAGCATAAATGTAATCGGGATCTATACCACATATGCCATTAGGTTTGTAAGTGAATCATTCAACGGGAAATGTGTTTGTGTTTGTTTATTTAATAATTGAAGTAAGATGAACAAGATGTTTTGTTTGTTTAGTAAAAGGAATGACCATTAACAATTGTCTTGTTTGTTCATTTACGTTTATGAACGTTCATGTATATCCATTCATTTATTTATGTTCGTTTAACTTTTGGTTATGTTCATTCATTTACATTCTTTTATGTTTGGTTATTGTATTACATTATATATACAAAGTATTATAGCACTACTAGAAAAACAGCGTTTTACGATGCTCATTGCGCGTCGTAAAACGCTCAGACGACGTGCAAATGCGCGTCAAGAAAGGCCCTGTCATAAAGAGAGACGACGTGCATTTATGATGCGTATTTACGATGTGCGGTTATGACACGCAATGCGTATCAAGGAAGGCCCTGTCATAAAGGAAGACGACACACATTTGCGTGTCGTAACCTTACAACGCGCGTGTTTATGACACGCAATGTGTATCAAGGAAGCCCCTGCCAAAAAAGGCCATGTCATAAATGAAGATGACACACATTTTTGCGTATCATAATTTTATATGTTCTAAAAATATATATTTATATATTTATTAATTTTTAAATTAAATTTGCATTTAATGTCTAATAATAGAAATAGAATATCATATACAAAAAATACAATTCATTGCATAAAATTTAATGTCATACAATTCTATTTCTTACAATATCTAAATTTGCATCTAATCTACTATGTACATCAAATTCCAACTAAGTAAAGTTGCATCTTGCCTTTCATAATTCTTTAAGACTAATGATCCAAGCAGTTGATTATATGGATAAGCAGTTGTACATTAGCCCATCTCATTCAAGAATGACTTAGCCAAATTCAACTCCAAGTCTTTACTGCATCTTGCTGATAATGCTGCAAGATTTGAATCAAGTGGCTTCATATTCCTTTCTTCCATCAACTTTACCTGATGCACAAAATACACAGAAACAAAAAAAACATTGTAGAGGAAGGGGTAATTTGGGAAAATGTGAGGGGTATCCTCTGCAAAACAAAACAAAAAATATCCTTTGCAAGATTTGCTCTTTAGTATCATCTGCAAAACAAAACAAAAAATATATATATATCAAAAAATGAAATTTTTTATAGTTTTATATTATAATTATGCCTAGAGTATTGCATACCCGAAGAACCAATTGTTAGCTCTACAACACTTTTTGAATATGAACCTTGTCTTTCATCACTACCTCCAGCACCTTTTGTAGCCCCTAGGACTCCGCATAAAAGTTATAACAACTAAATATTTCAAAAATACCCCTAGGACTCTTTTTGTCCCAGAATATGAATTAAACCACAAGTGATGTTTCGATTTCTTTGTTTCTTGCAACTTCAACATGAAGCGTTCTGATGTTGTATGTGTAAAGTTTCACACTTTACAGGAGATTCTTGGGGAAGGAAAGAAGGTTAAGCTTGAACAGAAGGTAATTTCATATCATATGCTTTTGTGTTTTAAGGATTAAACGAATCATTTCAAGATTTGAAAATTATTTAAAAAAAATGTTATAATTGTAGAAAACAAATTGATAACCTTCTAAAATCTTGGGAGCTAAAATATATCCAATTAAAACAATGAAAATGTGATTTTGTTTTTGTTTTCAATGCTGTAGTAGTAGGAAGAGATGAAAGTTTGATATAATAAACAAATCACTAAAAGTAGGTTGCTATTTCTTAAAAAGTAATTCAACTTTGGCATATTATAGCTTACCTTCTCTATTGGTGGCAACTGCAATGAGTTCTTTCACGGCTATATCAACAACTTTGGATACAAAATCAGAACTCTGCATGGATTTTTTTTATAAAAAGGATTAAATAATCACTTAAATAAAATAACTGAAAGTTTATTGATGGATTCCAAATAAGGTTGTGTGATTATAGTTAGAGTTGAATGCTGAAAACGATTGAATCTCAGGGTACTCAATCAAAACTCTAAGATCTGCTCACGATAAAAATCCAAAAAAATATATTAAAAATTAAAATTAGTATGTGAATTATGATAACTAATTTTAAATTTAATAAAAATAATATGAAGAAGCAACTCAAGAGCTGCAAGTTGGAAGATTAACATTTCGGGAGCTATATCAGTATGTGACAAAGTATATAAAAACTTAAGACATTTTTTTTAATCTTTTAAAAAAAGTTTTTGAACATATACATACTATTTTGCGATTTCTGCATCCGAAAAATAAAATGGATGATCCAAGTTGGGATCCGGATTCCTTTAGGGCTAATCTTTCTTGAAGGAAACCCCTAAAAGGAGCCAATCCGGTTCCTGGACCAATCATAATAATTGGGATTTTAGGATCAGATGGAAGTCTGAAATTTGATGTTCTAACAAAAATAGGTGCCCAACTACAATCTTCACTTTCTGTCATTGGCACTGCATTCTGAAAAATAAAACCATAAACTTCAAATCTCATGTTTACCCTTTTGGTTGCTATTTATCGGAAGAAAACAAAAAGTAATTGATAATTGATAATTGATACCTTCATCCAGGTGGAACAAACTCCTTTGTGGACACGTCGTGATGGTGTTTTCTCATACACTGATGCACAAGTAACATGAATCCTTTCTGGTGCCATTCTGTAAGATTAATAACATATAAATATTATTACATTCTTGAATTATTATTTTAATAAATAAAATCAAGATTATGGAAATAAACTTACTTAGGGGAGGAAGAAATTGAGTAGTATCTGGGTTGTAAGCGAGGGGCAACAGATGCAAAGAAAACACCAAGTGGAGGTTTAGCTGAAGGGAAAGCCTCCATGACTTCAAGAAGGCTTCTTTGGCTTGACACTATCCATTGAGCATATTCATCCTGAACAATATTTATCCAACAAATAAATAAATAAATAAATATATAACATCACTTTTCATATTAAGAAAAAGAAATCCCAAACCTTTCCAGCAGGAGATGCAAGGAATTTCAGTCTCTCAGCTTCATCAGGATCAGTAGCATGAGCAGCTAGGGCAAGTAAAGCAGACTGGAATAAATAAGCATCAAGAATTTGTTAAGTTTAAATTCGGATATTAAATATTGAAATAATAAATAGTACATTGATAGACCTTAGTGGTGGGACCAACTTTTTCACCATATTTACAACCACCCCCACCCCCAATCTGTCCCAGCTTCTCGAACCTTAACCTGAAAAAAAAAAAAAAAAAAAAAAAAAAAAAAAAAAAGACGAATATAACCCTATCATTTTCTCAAGTATTTGACACTAACCCAAGTACAATCTCAATTTTATGAATAAGTTGATGAACAAACACTTCGCTGAACTCAAACTCTTCTTCATGATCATGGGAGCCATGATGACCTCCCTCCACCAATGACTCATCTATCCCTTCAAGTGCCACATAGGAATCACCTTAGTGTGTCTAGAACATTAAATAAAGTATATAATATGGTCTTTAAATATTTATCAAAAAATATAAACATGGTTAAAAAAAATAAAAAGAACATGACATACCCTGGTATGATGTGCCTTTAAAATGAAAGGCTTAGGTAGCAGCATCCATGGGACAACAATTAAGGATAGAAGTAGTAGCACAAGCTGCCATTGCCATTGCCAATCGGATAAAAGGGAGCATAACAGTTAGTGTCTCTTTCAATTTGTTTCACATGTGAAAAAGACATACCTTGCAAGCAATAGCAGACAACTGTTGAAATAGTCAAAAACAGGATCAAAGGTATCCATAAGCATCAAATAGAGATGTATAAGAAAATTGGATCCAAATCCAATATGAAACGAGGCATAACGAAACCCAGTTTGCGAAAATTGGTCCAAGTTGGTTCAATCCAATCAGATTTCATTAATCAAGATTTATACCAATTCTTTCAATCTTCCCTTCCTAATTTAGTCAAAGGCTGCAGATGGGTCTTGTTGTATAGGTAATAATATCCTCTTAATTTGTACAAACTTTTCCATTTTTAATCCTTTTTTAAATTTGTATTTACTTTTTGTTTCCAATTAATTGGCAGTACTGCAAGACATGGCATATCACTTCACACACATATTCGGAAAAGCACTGATCTTTCTGTCCCTTGTTTGCTAGTAAGCTTAAGGGCATTAACGTCTTTTTCCACATATGTAGCTTTCAAGGGCTATTTTCCAGAATCATATTGTTTAGTTGTTCGGGATGTCAAAAACGTGTAGATGAATGACAGACAATTGAATATTAGTAGCCTAGCCTTTGTATCATCAAAACAAGCAGGAACTATCAGGACATTATACTTTCTGATATCTAACCAATTATAAATAGCATTAAAGAGAAAACAATGAAAGACAGGGGATGGAAGCAAACCAGAAAGTGCTATTTGTACCTGGTAAAGCTTTCAAGACATAAAGAAACCCATGAAAAGGAATTTACTGGCTACTGACTACCTCGTTAATCAAAACAGAAAAGGCTGGAGGTGTTGATCATAAGTATTTCAACTAACCATCAAGGGCAACAACGCCTTCTGTTTCTTTTCTTCTTTCCCATCAATTTCACAACCCCAATTGTACTCCTTCTTCCCTGTCAAATGAAGCAAACAAAAAAGAATCCTTTTAATTTTCGATGTTTTATTTTCCCAGTAAACTCAAACACCCAAACATCCCAGTATTCATTGATACTGGTCGACACAAACAAAAAAAAAAGAAAAAAGAAGAAGAATACGACCTGTGAGGTTCAAGAAAACCCCATCCGTTTACCTTCAATCACCGAAGACCACCACAACTTCATTCTTCTTCTTCCTTCAATCTATCCAAACCCTCGAGGTCCTCCTATTCATTCTCAACGACCACTGGATAGGGAGTAGCATCCGGCAAGACCAAGAGAGGCTCCCACTGTTTTCATCGATCAGGCCTCCACCCAAACCTTTCCTCCTTCCGTTTATTTCATCGAAATCAGACAAGAACCTGACTCATTTACTGCGATTTCTACCGATGACGGAGTCTAAGAAGCCAAGGAAGGCTCACCGAGAACCGATAATTTCCTCCTCCTCCTCACGAATAGATCGATCGTCCCGATCTACCAGTCGCTACTTGCCCTGCTCCATCGGACTAGTTGAGTCCCCTCCCTACGTGTAATCTGCTGGCGACAAGGAAGAATAACCAAGGAGACTGCCGGAGCATCCCCCCCCCCCCCCCCGCTGCGGCAGACAAGAGAAGCATCGCTGCTTCTCCCTTCTCCTTTTGTCAAATCGATCCCACAGCAGAGGTGCTTCCCCTTTCGCGATTGATTTCCATCATCGAGCCACCATGGCTGCTTGCGTTCCCATCTTACTTGCTCATTAGATGAACCACGACCACCGGACCAAAACTCCCGCTACCTTCGTCATTCTGATTCCCCTTTTCGATTTATATGTGGGGAATAAGAAACAAACTAGAATCAAGATTTTAATTCTTAATATTGAGACTTAAGAGTATAATACTGAATTAGGGCTTTTTCTGACAATTTCAACATCGAGTGGGAGATATGGTGGTTCCAGTGGGTACAAGTAAATGAGCCTTGATCGATGTTAACGAACGGGGAAGAATCGGTGGCGGCGGTCGGAGTGCGAGGGAAAGAAGCAAGCAACACTCGATGTAGGGAGGCGGAGGAAGACCGGAGAAGATTTTTGTGGTCAAAGAACACACCCAGAGCTAAAGAGGGGAAACAAGGAAGGAAGGCGGGTTTTTTAATTTTTTTTTTTATTTCCTTTTTCCCGCTGCTAGTTGCGAGCACATTTGTAAAATTATAAAGCGACATTTCTAGACGACACGCCTTTAACATAAGCGCCCTCCGTGTCTTTTTTTTGTGAGACACTAATTCTAGGGCACGCAAAAATGCGCATCCAAAATTCTTTAAATTTCTAAAGATCTGACATTATTTTTAGGGCACACCCTTTTGCGTATCATTAATCAGTGTGTGTCATAAAAAGTGTGTCATTAAAGGTCTGTTTTCTAGTAGTGTAGGTTTTAGAGAAAGAAAAAAATAGCATTGTTTGTTATGGTCAACATAATAAAATTGTTCACGACTTAGTTTTATGGTTCTTGATTTGGAGTTATGTTCATTTATATTTGTTTGTGTTCATATATATTTGTTTATGTTTATTTAAATATGTTCATTCATGTATAATTGGTAATGTTCATTTTTTTTTATGTTTGTTTAACATCTTAACTAACATAAACGAACAAGAAATTTTGTTCATTCATTTATACATGTTTGTTCGTTTTCTTGGTTAAACTTAAGTGAAAACATGAAAAAACTCATGTTTATGTTCATTCGGTTTGTTTGCATCCCTATATATCACCATTGAGGCATTAACTAAGATGTGGTCTTGTAATGCCTAAGATTGGGCCTTTGAGCCCACATAAGCATAGACGGAAGCCTTTATTGCCAAGTACAACCCCAAACCACCAAACCTAATGTGTATAGATGCAAGGCACCACTAGATGTCTCCAAAGAAAGAACCTTTACAAACCACCAGGTCATCAAACAACCATTGTAATTGTTTGTTAAAGAACAATGTGTTTTCCTCCATGTGTATGGGTTGGCATGTCCTCACGCCAAAGAAAAATTTGGCATCAAGATCGTAGAAAAATGAGTTTACTTTAAGGGGATCACATAAATATGGAAGAAGACGCATTAAATCAATAGCATTGGCAGCTCTCTTCAAATCTAACATACTAATAAAGCTCATAACTCTACTAACAACCCCTACCCTAAGAAGTTTCACCTCAATAACGGCTTCCTGATGTCTATAAAGAATAAACCCTCAAGAAGTTTTCGACATTACATGAAGGCCAAAAGCTCAATTTTGTTGATATTTACTTTAAGACCCAAGCTTGTATCACACCCTTTGAATCTTCAATAACAGTCCCATCATCAAGATACCATGTATGAAGAAGAAGTTTGCAATTGTCTCTAATCTTACACACAAGAAAGTTGAATACAATATTAAAAAGAAGTTGTCCTAAAGGATTGCCTTGTTGTACCATAGTGGTGGGCCATATATGTTTGCCTCCCAAATACAACCTCGTAAATGGAAGTAGCCCTGATGGATCATCTTTTTGAACCCCAAAGTGGAGCAGATATGATTGTCTTCCCTGTATAACCTCATTGCATGTCCATGGAACACATCAACCTAACCTCATGAAGTAAGTTTAATCTATCCACCTGAAACGTCGACCACAAACTGAAAATCATTTAGATACTTTTGATTTCTTTATCGACGCCTTTCATGGGAACCTTGGAACCATAAATGTACATATAATACACACTCTAATAGGTCAGATTTCATTTTCGGGTTTTAGAACTGACATAAAAGGAGCATACACAATAAATTGTGTCTGTAACTTCCTGTTTTTTCCTAAATATATCATCTAAGACTTAACAGAATCAAAGATGGGGTTCTTGGAGAAAACCCTACGTCATGACGTGGTGCATGGATGCCCACGACGTGGCCATGGCCTAAGATTACGCGAGGCTTAAGTTGGCGCCACGACGTGGCAATCCATTGGCCACGACGTGGCCGCCATTTAATGGGAAATCCTAATTTCCAGGGTTTGTGCCCTTATTTAAGGGATGTGATGGCTAGAGTTTCCAACCCTCAACCTCTAACACACACACACACACACACTCTCTCTCTCTCTCTCTCTCTTTCTCTCTGTCTCTCTCTCTCTCTCTCTCTCTCTCTCTTACAGCCCCTAAAGCAAACCCTAGCCTCCATTATTAACTTTTGAGCTTTTGTGGTGTTTGGTGGTGACTTGAAAAGGAAGAAGGTGTCTAACGTCCCAAAAGTAATACCATAAAATTTTTGTTTTTAATTTAGTAAACCATTAATACATATCATTTCTACAAAACCAAAGTAATCAAGATTTATCAAAACATCATCATATCAGAGTAAATCACAGAATGTGGAAACATGTGGTGTGTGCCCTACAATCATCGTGAACTCTTCCATTTGAAAACCGAAGTACCTGAAACATAAACTGAAAACTATAAGCACAAAGCTTAGTGACTTCCCCAAGATACCACATACCATACATACACAAATCACATAATGGGCCCCCGTCCTCCATCGGGCCCCGCCCGGTCTTGAGTCCCACTCGGCCTTGGGCCCCACCCGGCATCGAGCCCCGCTTGGATTAAAGATCTGTCAATCATCAGGCCCCGCCAGACATTGAGTCCCGCCCGATACACACATAATCATATAACCATATAATCATATAAACATACCCTCTTAATAGCACATGCAATAATCACAAAGACCATAGCATACCATACAGTCATCGATCCTTGCCTGGCAAGCAAAACACATACTGATAACTAGCATACAAGATACTCATCAGGACCCGCCTGGCATCAGTCTTTGCCTGGTAAGCATACTATTACATAACACATGTAAGAATCATGCAGACATCTAGCATCCTAACATATAAACCATGGGCTGGCATTGGTGCCTTCAACCCGCCAAACTCAGTGATGAGACTCACCTTGCACTTATGAATCCTGGAGATAAATCTCTGGCTGTTAGCCTGCTAAAATCCCTGTGCTATCACTCACAAGTTAATCATCCATCAATAGTCGGATCCGACCCATACTAAGTGTCCAAACCAGGGTAAAAGACCTTTTTACCCTCTTCATAACTTGGCCTAAAGCCAAGGCCCAATTCAACAATCCAATGGCCTAATCCTAATTAGCCACCAAGGCCTAAATTATGGCCCAAGTTTCCAGATTGGGCCCAAATCCCATAGTGTGCCTCCACAAATAAATACCAGTACAAAACCTGATGGCCCAACAGGGCCCAAAGCAACTAAGCCCAAAATATGGCCTAAACACCAAAAACCCATCATGTTGAGTACGCGGGCCATACTCAACTTTTACACTAAGCGTACTGGCTTAAGGGCTTGTACGATGTGCATATAGGATTATACACCAAGCGTACTCCTCCATTCAGCCCAAACTAATTTTTCTTCCTTAATCCATTAAGACATGGATCCAAAACATAGATCTGACTTCCTTAAGCTGGATAATCACATAAAGTTGCTAACTTTACGTTCATGCATGACTGAATGAAGCTCTTAAAGCTCAAAATGACTTATTGGTGACTTAATACATGCATGAGACCTTAAACCTCATAAAGCTTGCACCTTTATGCATAAGAACCCCATAACAAACTCAGATCTACAAGAATAACTCCTTCAAACATCTTAACTCATAAATCAACCCAAAAAGGGACCCAAAATCATGAAAATCAAGACAAGAAGAGATATAAGCATTAACAAGTCAAGATTTAAACTTGATACCTCTAGGAGCTTGCAAAGTGATGAATGATTATGGATATCTAAGTTCCCCACCAAGCTATGAACCTTCATCCTTCTTCAATCTCTTTAAAAAAAACATGAGCAAAATAGCACCAAATTCTCCTCAAGAGCTCAAATGCACACCAATGGAGGCTAAAGGACGATTTCTAGGGTTCGGGGAGCTTGGAGGCTGGTAAACAGGCCAGCCCTAAAGACTTAAGATGCTTAAATAGGGTACACACACTTAAAATTAGTGTTTCCACTATTCCTCATACGCCCCGTGTAATCCTTGTACGCCCAACGTACGAGGCCTCGCACTCCCGATCCCCCTTTCGTAATACACTAAGAGTACACCACATTACGCCTCGCATACTACGCTTCACACCAGTACGCCCCGCGTATTAGAGTTCCTTTTAAACCCTAAAACAATCTGAAGGATATAACTTCTTCGTTATAAATCTTATTCTGACGATCCTTATATCCATGAAAAGGTAATGAGAAGCTCTATGTTTTCATCAACTCATATCTGCCATTAAATTTCCCTAACAAGAATCCAATTTCCATAAAACCCGAACTGACACTTTACCAAAATACCCATTGGCCCCAAAACAAAAAACCGAACACCCTGATCATCCAAATACATCACCCGCCTCCAAATGAGTCCAGATCTCAATTCTTCAAAGGTCCTAAACCTACTAATACCCGGTATTTGACCACTTCCCAAAAATAAGAACGATTTAGAATAGGCCATTGCAACTCTCACCCACTTAAATTAGACTTCGTCCTCGAAATCATTCCTTACCATCCTCGGCATGCTAGACAACCCGAGCAACGCGGCTACATCCGCGAGCATACCACATCCTTCCCAAGGCAACCGAAACCAACCTTAGTAGGGCTCTCCAACCCGAAGATGAACAAATGCTTTATCCCATTCAGAAACCCACCTCTACTTTCCCCGAAACCTGAAATCTCGAATCGGTATGACTCCCCGACAGGCCGCTCATACTGAACCACTACCAGTTCAACTCCTCAATGAAGTCCAGACTTAAACAAAACGATTCCAACTCTTTATTGACTTGCTGCTTCTATTGGTAACAAAATCACTGACCATTCTTTGTTGTAGAATACTTCTACTTGACAGAAGGCTTAGATAATCCTTCGAGTAGAAGACTCATTCCTGCAACGGTTAGACTCAGACGAGAGCTGTGTAACAGGGTCAAATCATTTACTCTAAGATTATTTAGTCCAACTACAAGTGTCTTAGAATATTCTCTGAATAACAAGTGACTCAACACACGAGTCTCAAATCACTAATACCGCCTTGACTTATCTTGATGCCCCTCACAGATAGAACAAATCCAAAACACAATGACAAGGCCTAATCTAACATCAAAATTTAATCCATTCCTTACCCCTAAAGCCTTCAACTTATACCCCTAACATACGAATTCCTTAATTCAGTTCTTACTAAAAATAAAATCCTACACATAAACACTTGCGATTCCCAATGCGAGTTCCCACCCAAAAACCAACCTGGGATACATAAAGGTTCCCAACCCATCGCAGAGACTACCAGTCTCGAACCTGGTCCTGCCACCAGGTTCCCAAGAGTCCAAATAATAAGGCTACCCGACCTATATACCCCTCTACGTCACACACTGACCGCACAATTAATCATGTAACTCAAGATCCAATACCTTGACCCAACGGTCTCTACCAAGTCCCACCTGCATTGCCATACATACACGGGCCTCACCCACGGGTCCTACCCATCTAGATTTACATAGGCCAGACTCCGCCTCGGACCCCAGTGGTCCTTAACCTAAAACATAGAAATGCACCTCGACAATCTTGTCAATCGTTCCCAAGGCACGAATTGATCCTCCTCTAAACTTGTGACCACCTCTCTGATATGTTACCTCAACACTCGTGAATGCTACAATCCCATCGTAGTCTTACAACACTTCTAACCAACCATGGTTACCACCCATGGTCTTACCACACCCAAACCATCACAACCCCATACATCCTGAGCCAAAACCTGCATCCAATCAGGTGTTCGGGTCATACTTTGAACCCCAAAGCCTTCATCATACAAGAACAGGTAGCGAGACTCTAACACAACCCTCGAGCTTGGATCCATCTACAAGCCTATTATGCATAATAAAGAAGACGCAGACCAGCCATTAAAACTTTCCTGAACTCCCAACTTACCCAACTTCAATCCAGATGGCCACTTGGGTCGTCTCTCCTCCTAACTGGGATGCAAAACTTATCCTAGTTTCACACCTGATCCAACTCCCGGAAATTTTTGATTGATACTCCCCCACTTGGACTCGTCAAAGCTCTCCTATCCCATGAAACTTGATGGATTCCCAACCCATCTTATCTCCATACAACATGAACTGACTATGATCTGAGCTTGCCAATACTAGTGTTCCATTAATAGCCAACTCAATGATCGCCCAACTCCTAAAATTCAGATAGATGCTCCCATTGATCCCGACATCCTGATAACCCCAAATGATTACCATGATACCACAAGAAATCCTTAAGTTCTTATGTTGAAGACTAAAAATCATAACCCTTGCTCTGAATTGGCAAATCTTCACCCCAACTTCAATCCTCAAGGAATCACTAAACTCTAACCATCTATAATGCAAATATTATACTCCCCCGACACTTCTAATGACCAAATAACTCATGAAAATGACACCACTATCTTCCTACTACCACTCCTCCCCTAGCAACGGTAGTGATTGAACCCAAAGGTTCTTCCATGAACAACTATGGATCATACCAGAACAGATGTTAACACAACTGAACCATGACTTCACTGGAGAACTAACCAACTAATCTGATCATAGACCCTTTAATCAATACCCCTGAATTGATCCCGACAAAGACCCAGAACAGCAATCGAACACACTGAAACCCTCTCAGTAAGATATGAACCACTACTATTTCATGGCGTGTAGAATGACATATAATAATCCTTGATAATATGACCCCGACAATAACAAAGAACCAAACCAGAGATAATGCTTACCCAAACCGAAACAAAATTCCAAATCAATATAAATTCTGACAATAAATGAGAAGAAATCAAAAGATCAAATACCTATAGAAGCATCTGTTGGAATCCTGACCTCCTCCTCATGGGCAACCCCGTCCATCCTATTAACCACCTGAACAGCTGAGATCCGACCCTTGAACCTGGTGACCATCTATCAATGACGCGCCCAATGATGTCGGGTAACTCCTCGCGTAAGGCTTGTGAAACCTATGCGGAAATCCAATCATGGAGGCGAACCGCTTGAGCACATGTTGCATAACCCACCTCCGATCCCAAAAGACAAGAGATAACAATAGGATCCTATTTCATGAAGGATCTCAGGGATCCACAAGCTTTGGGCTCCAGATGAGCCCCCAACAGACCTGCTACAATCTCGGCACGAAAGGCCCCAAGACCATCTATGAGCTCCAAAATCCCTCCTTTAACTAAACCAAAGATCATCGTGGTCCATTCCAAAATATGGCGAGTAATCTCCGGTGAGATGAACTCCCGCATTCGTGCGTCGATCAGCTCAGTACCTGCACCTGATTCGAAACCTAAACCTGAACCCCTTTCCTGAATGCTCAACACCATACCGAAAACAACATGTCGAAGATCAAAACATACCCAAGAATCCTCATCTCACAGGCTTCCTAGATTCTCCAAGACTCTCCCAGATTCAAGTATGGATCTTGTGCTTTCAGTAGTACGAGCCCAATACTACCTTCCACACCTATCCATACTTTCCTCAAGAACCCTCAAGATCCCAAAAGACAAGAGATAACAATAGGATCCTATTTCATGAAGGATCTCAGGGATCCACAAGCTTTGGGCTCCAGATGAGCCCCCAACAGACCTGCTACAATCTCGGCACGAAAGGCCCCAAGACCATCTATGAGCTCCAAAATCCCTCCTTTAACTAAACCAAAGATCATCGTGGTCCATTCCAAAATATGGCGAGTAATCTCCGGTGAGATGAACTCCCGCATTCGTGCGTCGATCAGCTCAGTACCTGCACCTGAGTCGAAACCTAAACCTGAACCCCTTTCCTGAATGCTCAACACCATACCGAAAACAACATGTCGAAGATCAAAACATACCCAAGAATCCTCATCTCACAGGCTTCCTAGATTCTCCAAGACTCTCCCAGATTCAAGTATGGATCTTGTGCTTTCAGTAGTACGAGCCCAATACTACCTTCCACACCTATCCATACTTTCCTCAAGAACCCTCAAGATCCCAAAAGACAAGAGATAACAATAGGATCCTATTTCATGAAGGATCTCAGGGATCCACAAGCTTTGGGCTCCAGATGAGCCCCCAACAGACCTGCTACAATCTCGGCACGAAAGGCCCCAAGACCATCTATGAGCTCCAAAATCCCTCCTTTAACTAAACCAAAGATCATCGTGGTCCATTCCAAAATATGGCGAGTAATCTCCGGTGAGATGAACTCCCGCATTCGTGCGTCGATTAGCTCAGTACCTGCACCTGAGTCGAAACCTAAACCTGAACCCCTTTCCTGAATGCTCAACACCATACCGAAAACAACATGTCGAAGATCAAAACATACCCAAGAATCCTCATCTCACAGGCTTCCTAGATTCTCCAAGACTCTCCCAGATTCAAGTATGGATCTTGTGCTTTCAGTAGTACGAGCCCAATACTACCTTCCACACCTATCCATACTTTCCTCAAGAACCCTCAAGATCCCAAAAGACAAGAGATAACAATAGGATCCTATTTCATGAAGGATCTCAGGGATCCACAAGCTTTGGGCTCCAGATGAGCCCCCAACAGACCTGCTACAATCTCGGCACGAAAGGCCCCAAGACCATCTATGAGCTCCAAAATCCCTCCTTTAACTAAACCAAAGATCATCGTGGTCCATTCCAAAATATGGCGAGTAATCTCCGGTGAGATGAACTCCCACATTCGTGCGTCGATCAGCTCAGTACCTGCACCTGAGTCGAAACCTAAACCTGAACCCCTTTCCTGAATGCTCAACACCATACCGAAAACACCATGTCGAAGATCAAAACATACCCAAGAATCCTCATCTCACAGGCTTCCTAGATTCTCCAAGACTCTCCCAGATTCAAGTATGGATCTTGTGCTTTCAGTAGTACGAGCCCAATACTACCTTCCACACCTATCCATACTTTCCTCAAGAACCCTCCTGAATCCTCTAAGTCACCTTCTTAAATCCATACACCAAACACTCGCTAACCAGCATAACATGACCCACTGAAGCAATCCTTAGGCTTTCTTAGGTTTCTGACCTCACCCTGCCATCAGCTGCTGAAGAACTCCTCATAATGTCAATTAGCTACCTCATGAACACAATCATATGCAACAAAGCTTAGATAATCCTTCGAGTAACAGAATCATCCCTACAATGGTTAGACTCAAACAAGAGTTGCGCAATAGGGTCAAATATGTCACTATGAGATTATCCAGCCTTTGCCACATGTAACTTAACATATTCACTTAATAGCTCACTCACATCACTTATGAATTCCACAAAGCACAAAGCAAGCAACATTCATGCAGTAACATTACAATCCATAGAATAACCACGAGCATCTAATCCCACATACTACAACTCATACTAGGAGCTCTCACTCCCGCTACTGATTGCCTTATGCATACTAATTATACCTAAGCTAGCATCCCATGCTCCCTAGGCTACAAGGAATCACATATTAGGCCAATATACCACTGACTAATCAAAACTAGCATCCAAGTCTACAAGATCAAACAACATGCATACATAGGCATCTCTCCTAGTATTATACCATGCTAAAACTGATCAAATCCTTAGCCCTAACTAGCATGTGATTCATAGATTCATAAATCAGATCATATCAGATAACATGTATGGGTATTTTGGGAGAAACTTACTTGATCTCGGTCGATTGCATGCACCACACCCCTTTCTTGTATTAGAAAACTTGTTTTCTCCTTTTAAATCATTTTTTCAACTTTAAAAAAACCTTACCAAATCCTCAGTTTGAGTTTATACACACCCAAGAGTGTGTCCGAATCCCTCAAACCAAGGCGCTGATACCAACATGTAACGTCCTAAAAATAATACCATAAAATTTTGTTTTTAGTTTAATAAACCATTAATACATATCATTTCCACAAAACCAAAGTAATAAAGATTTATCATAACATCATCATATCAGAGTAAATCACAGAATGCGGAAACATCTGGTGTGTGCCCTACAATCATCCCAAACTCTTCCATTTGAAAACTAAAGTACCTGCAACATAAACTGAAAACCGTAAGCACAAAGCTTAGTGAGTTCCCCAAGATACCACATACCATACATACAAAAATCACATAATGGGCTGCCGCCCGGTCTCGAGTCCAACTCGGCCTCGGTCCCCGCCTGACATTGAGCCCCGCTCGAATTACAGATTTGTCAATCACTAGGCATCGCCTGTCATTGGGTGTTGCTCGATACACATACAATCATATAACCATATAATCATATAAACATACCCTCTTACTAGCACATGCAATAATCACAAAGACCATAGCATACCATACAGTCGTCGAGCCTCGCCAAACAAGCATAAAATACATACTGGTAACTAGCATACAATATACTTATCAGGCCCTGCCTGGCATCGGGCCTTGCCCGGTAAGCATCCATTACATAACACATGCAAGATTCATGCAGACATCTACCATCCTAACATATAAACTAGGGGCCGGCATTGGTGCCTTCAACTCGCCAAACTCAGTGAGGAGACTCACCTTGCACTTCTGAATCCCGTCGATAAATCTCTGGCTGCTAGCCAGCTAAAATCCCCGTGCTATCAATCACAAGCTAATCATCCATCAATAATCAGATCCGACCCATACTAAGTGTCCAAACCAGGGTAAAAGACCTTTTTACCTTCTTCATAACTTGGCACAAAGCCAAGGCCATCAACAATCCAATAGCCCAATCCTAATTAGCCACCCAAGGCCCAAATCATGGCCTAAATTTCCAAATTAGGCCCAAATCCCATAGTGGGCCTCTATAAATAAATATATATCCAAAACCTGATGGCCCGACAAGGCCCAAAGGAACTAAGCCCAAAATATGGCCCAAACCAAAGCCCAAACACCGAAAACCTATCCTGCTGAGTATGCGGGCCGTACTCAGCTTGTACGTTAAGCGTAATGGCTTAAGGGCTTGTACGATGCACGTATAGGCTTGTATGCCTAGCGTACTCCTCCATTCAGCCCAAACTCATTTTTTGTCACAACTAGAAAATTTTGTGCCTTGTAACTACAACACTTATGTCAACTATGAATCAAAAACATGAAAGCATGCATGATGCTTACTCTATGACAACAGAATTTCAATCAAACACCACATACAAGCATTGCAAATAGTCAACAAGCAATTGGAAACCCTAGAAGTTCTTGTTTAGATCCATTTTGGACTAGGACTTCCTTATTGGGCCCGATGGACCAATAAGCTTCCAATTTGACTATCTTGAGCTTAGAACTCTTAAATGGGCTCTAATTGGACCCACTTCCATTTTGGGCCATATTGGGCCTAGAATGAAATAAATTATTTAAATGAACCATATTGGGCCATAATTAACCTAATTTAGCCCTAATAGGTCATAAAAATCACATTTATATTTATTTGAACCAAACCTCACTTAACATAACCATGAAAAAGGCTTAAGCATACAAGACCCAATCTTTTTCTTTTTCCTCTCCAAATCTCGGCCCAAGCCCAACCCAAAGAATGAAGAGTTGACTTGTGAGACTGCCACCTCATTTATACATCACATACCTCCATGCATGGACCAACATGCATCTAAGTTAGTTATCTCAACACTCTCTCTCTTCTTCTTCTTGATTCTCGGCCGAGAGCATCCCAAACACACACACTTCATCCAATTTTCTTAAACAAACTCTCTTAAAGAACATCCTCACTTTTCTTCATCAAATTTTCGAGAATCAAGAGCTTTTCAAAGAGACTTTCCACCAAAAATCATCATCTAAGGTAAGTTGATGTTAGATCCATAAGCTAGCTATTTCCTTTCATTCAAGAATCATCTCTTAATTCATCCAAACTTATGATCTAGCACTTTGGAAGCATCCAAGTTCGAGATCCTCAAAGAAAGGTTGCTAGGATCGAATTCTTCTCATCTTTTCCTTCCAAAACCGAAACCACACCCAAGGTGAGTTCCATACCCCCTTTCTTTTTGGTTTTATGAGTTTTTAGGGGGGGGGAATACAAGAAAATGTGTAGATCTATGTGTAAATGTATGCTATGTGTGATTTTATGCATGTTTGTGTGTGATATCATGTGTTGTGATGAAAATGTTATCCAAAAAGTATGTAAAAACCGAGATCTAAAACATAGGGAAGGAAATAAACATAACTTAAACTATTTTACCCTAATCAAGTCAAGAAAAATAACTCATATGGTTAGGATGAACATGCTTGGACATAAAACCCATTTTTGGGCTTAAATTGTTAAAAAAAAAAAAAAAAAAAAAAAAAACCCTAAGGGCCCAAACCGACAAATTATAGTTTTTGGAGGGTCAAAAGAGTCCAAACAGTTTCTATAATAATTTTTCTGAAACAAAACATTTTTGAAGGACTAAAAATGTAAATTTTACACTTAATGGGCTAAACTTGGGCTTTTCGGCCCAATAAGCCTCAATATGCGAGATTTTTAAGTTTGAGGGGCTGAAAAGGAAGTTTTCTGTAAAACAGGGGATTTAAAGTGTATTAAAACCATTTCAAAGGTCAAAAAAAAATTTCAAATTCAAAAAGGATCAAAAATGTAAAAATTTTCTATTTTGGGCCAAAACTGTAAAAGTTGCGAAAATGGGGGTTCTAACCGAGAAAACTTCATTCTGGAAGGACTTAAGCTGTTTACAAATCAGATTTGGGCTAAAAATGTCTTTTCAACAAGTTATGATACTAAAGTGTCAAGAAAAATGGTTTAAGGACTAAAATGGAAATTCTTTTATATAAAGGACTAAAAGTGTTAACTTCATAAAAGAAGGGTTGTGAAAAGGTAAAATTCTTACTTTTAAACAAACAAATCCCTTAAGACAAAATACGAGATCCACGACTACCGGCGAAACGTAATAACAAATACACTTTCAACAACCAATATCGTTACCAAACGAATTGATTCGGTCTCGAATCAATAACAAAACCAAAAATCAATAAACCGTATTACTTCAATAAACACGCGATAACTACGAGGAGTCAATATTCAATCTTTGGGCTTGAAAGTCTCAAATCGTGCTTGTTGGGCCTTGCTAGCCCAATAACATGATCTTTGGGCCCGAAGGGGACGCGCTTACATGTTAATGGGCCTTCTATGACATAACTCCATGTTAAAGGACTTTCAATAGCACTATTGTGTTGTTGGGCCCCAAGAGCCCATTAGTACTGCTAGCGAAGTCGAGAAGTCAAATGCGAGTCAGGCCAAGCGCCTTTCGCATTCCCGATAGCCTTGAATGACTTATGGAAATAAAGGAGGCTTCTTACCCTCCTTTCTCCTCAGTTGTGGGGCTATGAGAAAACGAGTAAGCAGATTCGTGACGTTAAACAAGAGAAGTCAGGGTGGTTGGATTATGTGAGTAGTATGGACGACGCCTCAAGGATCGTTCATAATTTTTAGTTATAAACTAGTCATTTTCAATAATGCGTGATTGTAACAACTCACAACCCTTAATTAATCCAATGTCACCTGGGTAATCAAAAACAATCGTCGTATTGGTATAATAATAATGTAATTTATGCATTGGGAAAACATCGGGTTTTCCCGGGGAGTTCAACATTTTAACCTATGTAATGTATACAAAGTTCAACAATTATTCATGTTTTCAAAATCGACAAGCATATTTACGGATCTTCACACTTTTTATAAACAATACTCTTTTCAGAAAATATCGGATTTTCTGGGTTTTCAAACTTCATAAAAATCATTTTCCATAACATTACTTATGAACTCACCAACATTTCATATGTTGACCGTTTTCAAAATAACTTGTATTCTCAAGTAACAGGTAAACAGAAGAATATGTATCAAGTTATATCATGGTGTTTTGCTTAGATTAATGATCAAACGGTTTATGTTATGGAATTGTAATGTTTAAAACAATGTACTGAATGTAAACAATATCAGTTGTAATATTTCAATGCATGGTGATGAATGATGTTATGATTCATGTATAATCATTGTGATGGTATTCAATTAAGTCACAAGAGCCCTCGGACGTTTCCGCCGTCTGGTTCGGGGGTGTGACATTTTTCTTTCTTAATCCATTAGAACATTGATCCAAAACATAGATCTGACTTCCTTAGGATGGATAGTCACATAGAGTTGCTAACTTTACATTCATGCATGACTAAATGAAGCTCTTAAAGCTCAAAAGGACTTATTGGGTGATTTAATACATGTATGAGACCCTAAACCTCATAAAGCTTGCACCTTTATGCATAAAAACACCCCCATAACAAACTCAAATCTATAAGAATAAGTCCTTCAAGCATCTTAACTCATCAATCAACCGAAAAACGGACCCAAAAACATGAAAATCAAGACAAGAGGAGATCTAAGCATTAACAAGTCAAGATTTAAACTTGATACCTTTAGGAGCTTGCAAAGTGATGAATGATTATGAATCTCTAAGTTCCCCACCAAGCTATGAACCTTCCTCCTTCTTCAATCTCTTTAAAAAAAATGAGCAAAACAACACCAAATTCTCCTCAAGAGCTCAAAAGCACATCAATGGAGGCTAAAGGACGATTTCTAGGGTTTTGGGTGCTTGGAGGCTAGTAAAGAGGCCAGCCCTAAAGACTTAAGATGCTTAAATAGGGTATATACACTTAAAATTAGGGTTTTCACTATTCCTCGTACGCCCCACGTAATACTTGTACCCCAACATATGATTCTTCGCAATCTTAATCCCCCATTCGCAGTACACTAAGTGTATACCACATTATGCCTCGCATACTATCCTTCACACCAATACGCCCCACGTACGACTGTTCACTATTTGGATAAAACCGAATTGTCTAATTGGACAATTTGGATTGGACTATTTGGTTCGGATATTCGGATTTTTGGATTGGTTTTCAACAAAACCAAATTATTATTTTGGATTTCGGATTGATTTCGGTTTATAAAATAAGAATCAAATAGTCCAAAAAAAACCGAATAACAATTTGTTATGTATTTATTTTCAACATATCTATAATTATTTATTAATTTTATAATTTTTTGAAATAAGTTCAAAAGGTTTTACCTAATAAAGGACATTAATATGTACTTTCTCTCAAAAGTTTTTTATCTATTAAATAATAAACTATAATATGTCTTCTTAGTGGTTGTTTATAAATTTTAAATCACAAGTAAATAATGTTTTTTTGCTTGTTGTGTAAAATTAGATGATATTATAATTCTATGTCCTTTTAAAATGTTATGGTTTTTGAAAACCGAATTATATAAACCGATCCAACCGAATGGTAATTGGATCGGATCAGATCGTATTTGAATTTAGTTTGGACTATTTGGATCCATATTTTGAAAACTGAAATCAATTTGGATTTACTTAATTGGATCGGATCAAACCGATCCTTCCAAACGGACACCCCTAGCCCCACGTACTCCATAGGTACGCCCCCATGTACTAGAGTCCCTAAAACACTCCGAAGGCCATAACTTTTTCGTTATAAATATGATTCTGACGATCCTTATATCCATGAAAAGGTAACGAGAAGCTCTACGCTTTCATCAACTCATACCTGCCATAAAATTTCCTGAACAAGAATCCAATCTCCATAAAATCCGAACTGACACATTACCGGAATACCCCTTGGCCCCAAAATACAAACCGAACACGTGGATCATCCAAATACATCACCCGCCTCCAAATGAGTCTAGATCTCAATTCTTCAAAGGTCCTAAGCCTGCTAATACCCGATCTTTGACCACTTCCCCGAAATAAGAACGATTCGTAACAGGGGGTTACAAGGTGATCCTTGAGCTTTGTTTCAACAAGCAACACTCCCCATCCTCTTTGTGTACACTTTCCGGATCTTGTAAGTCCTCAAGTTCCAAACTTTATGACTCCGTATGCTTAGATCTAGATTTTCTTATGCTTTTCTTCATGTTTAGGCTAGTTGGAGTGTCGAGGTTCCATAAAGTTGCCAACTTTATGGATCCCCAGAGTCCCTTTATACTTGGAAGTGATGGATATAGAGTTTGATTAAGTTTTGAATTCTTGCATGACATCTTGGCCCCATTTTACACTATTTTGACCTAGATTTTGCTCAAGACATGCATTGGACATGTATGTCTATAAAGCTACGATTTTTATGATCTTTTGGGAGTATGGAAGCATTCTGGAAATTTTGGATAAATGGGGAAAAGGATTAAGAGCTTAATAGATTAAGCTGGTCAGGACAGTCCCTACGGCGTGGAGGTTTAGTCGCCATGTAGTGGCGTTTGGCAAAATTTCGTCTATTTTGTCTTATTATCCCCACAACGTGGCATAAGCTTGTCCACATCGTGACGACTAGCTGTTGACTTTTGATCGTCGACAGTTGACTTTGACCAAGTTTGACTTTAGGTCAAATTGAGGAATTTGGGATGTAGTTTAAGACTTTATCCTTGTTTGTTGTATAGGTGACCCGTAGAGCCGATATTTGGATTTGTGATCAGTTTGGCTATCTTCTAGACTTCGAGGTGAGTTTTCTCATTGTACTCGTGGGTCGAAGGCATTAATGTCAGCCCACTAGATTGTGTTATGTATAGGATGTTGCTATGTTGTAGTGATACTGTTACATTGGTAGATTTGTATAATTACCTGTACTTTTTGGTTATTGATTACTGTTTGTATATGTCGACATCATGTGATTGGGTTAAAACGGTATTGCTTTGTGTTGTGAGCCAACATACATGGGAGCGGTCTAGGTATATGTTGCAGAATTAGGAGCGTTCCAGCTTTGTGTTGTAGTCTCAGGATAGTGTGGTTGGGTTGAGGTGGTACCTTTTGTGTTGTAGGCCAACATACGTGGGAGCAATCCATCTATATGTTGCAGGCTCAGGAGTGGTCCAATTTTATGTTGTAGGCTCGGGGGCGATCCAGTCTTGTGTTGTAAGCCCGATGTACATGTATTGTATATGTATTGTTGTGTGTGATATTTTGGAGGACTCACTAAGCTTTGACTTATAGTTGTTGATTTTATGTTTTCAGGTACTTCTGATGATCGTGGGAAGGCGAATGCGTGATCATACACATCCTCCTATTGTTTTATGTTTTGAGAGATTGACTTGATATTCTGATTTTTTTGGGATATGATTTGAAAACAATGGTTGTTTATCTATGGTTTATTGTGGAAATGTTTTTATAAAAATGAAAACTTTTATCATGGTTTTTGGGATGTTACAATGTAGAACTCGACAAACAAGTCTTTCTAACCACATATTAGCCATGCGTTGATTGTAAGTATGAGATTTGTGGTTACATCAGACCCTCTCCACATCAAGCATTAAAAATATGTTGTGCCCTCAAGTCGTCTCTTTCGCACAAAGTCCTTTTGGAAACAACTTAATGCAACCAGGGAAACTATCAATCTCCACTACAAGGTAATGCTCATAAAATATGGTGCTTGAGATAGATGGGATATAAGCCACTAATATCTTCATGGTATTACCACCATATGGACCAACACTCAAGGAGCATAACACTTTTACTATTGTTGTAAAATATCCATCTTTAATCTTACGAGACATTGTCTGACGTTGACGTTGATGTTGCCTATCGCTCTCTCCTCTTGAATGTGATCTCTTCCTTGGTCCAGTAACCACAATCCAGAATTGTCTAACATATTTTTAACCATATGTGGCAATACGATCCTTTTTCCAAATGTAGCCAATAAGTTGTTGGGACAGATGTTGCAACTATTTTTAATTTTATAAACATTACATGTTCTTTGTGAAAACGTTATTCACAAAAATTAGGATAATTTAGTTAAGGTGTATATATGAGGTTTATGACCGGTCCAAGGAAAGTTCTTGAACAATTTTATCTCCCCTTTAATCTCGTTCACTAATTTCTCTCTGCCCCCGTCTCTTTGAGTATATATCATGAATTGGAAAAAAAAAAAAATTATGAACAGAAATAAGCGGATTCTCTTCTTCACCAGTGATATCCATCGCTAACATAAACTAAAGCACTGTAAGTTTATAATTCTCCATACTCTGTTTCAGTTCTTGCTCGAACAACATCAAACAGAGACTTAACTGTTGGATGATCACAACTCAATTCTTTATGATTACACATAATTTCCTTATTACAGTGTTGAGCTCCATGGTTTTCGTTCATAAACGTATAGCAGCACTGTGTTTAACTATAATTTGACAGAACAATTTCTGACATCTTATCATGATATGTGTCTTCAATCCTGTTTCTAATTGATTGTTGACAGAAAAAATGGAAGAAGAAAGAACAACTGGCGTCGTTAGCAGGTTCGTAGGAGGATTAAACATCAGCATAAGACGATTCTTGTTTCGAGTAATATCATGTGGTCCAATCCCAGAACACGTCGCCTTCATCATGGATGGAAACCGAAGATTTGCAAAAAAATGGAAGCTCGAAGAAGGTGCAGGCCACAAAGCCGGATTCCTAGCACTCATGTCGCTGCTAAAATACTGCTACGAGATGGGAGTGAAGTACGTCACCGTTTACGCATTCAGCCTCGATAACTTCAACAGACGCCCAGATGAAGTCCAATACGTAATGGATCTAATGCACGAAAAGATCCAAGGGTTTTTAAAAGAATTAGATATGGTGAATCGGTATGGAATCCGAGTGTTGTTTATTGGGGATCTGAATCGGCTTTCTGATCCAGTGAGAATAGCGGCGGAGAAGGCCATGGAAGCGACGGCTATGAACAAGAAAACTTATCTTTTGGTATGTGTGGCATATACTTCGTCGCATGAAATCCGGCGTTCTATTTATGAAGCTTGCGAGGAGAAAAGTCGCCGGAAAGTTGGGGAAGAGGAGGAGGTGATCAAAGTGGTGGATTTGGAGAAGAAGATGTATATGGGGGTGGCGCCGGATCCTGATATTCTGGTGAGGAGCTCCGGCGAGACACGGCTGAGCAACTTTTTGCTGTGGCAGACCAGTAACAGTTTGTTGTATTCTCCGAAGGCGTTGTGGCCGGAGATGGGGTTGCGACATGTTGTTTGGGCGATCTTGAAATACCAAAAGAATTATTTCTATTTGGAGAAGAAAAAGAAGGAGGCTTGATTTATGAAGTTGTTGCTGCTATTATTATTATTATTATTATTTCTAGTAAATTAATTAATATGGTTCCTATTCTCCATAAATAAATCTACCTTTTTTGGTATATGATGTAATTTGCAACTTTTATATGCCCAAAAGTGTCTTATAATAAGGTGTTTAAGTTTTAAGTAATTTTACTATGTTTAGGTTTGTAAGACGTTTCATCAATTTATGCCCAAAAATCGCTTACATTCTAATGTTGTTAATGGATCTTGTGTTTTAAACTTGTGGAGTTATAACATATTTTCCTTCGTCCTTAGCAAGCATAGTTGTGTTTTGGTTAATCTAGTTCACTACTTCCAAATATAGATAGTGGCGAAGTCGCGTCAAAATAAATGGGTATCCTCTACAAAAAAAAAAATCCACATAATATACAATAAGAAAAAAAAATTACACTATTGAAAATTTTTTGAAGGGCATCACAGGCTACCCCGAGATATATATTAGATCCACCCATGAATATAGGACAATACTAAAGTCACCCATAGGTTGATTAAAGTCCAAAACTTATGATGGGAAGGAATATAGTCAAGAAAAATATCAAAGGTGTGTTTTGTTGGTAGGAAATGATTGAAATTCGATGGAAAATGATTCTAATTTCCTCGAATTCATGTGTTTTTGTTGGACTTAGAAGGAGGAAATGAATTCGTAAATGAAATAAACTTTCTATCATGCAGATTCCTTCCAAAGTTTGATGAAAACATTTACTTCTCATCAAGGAAAATGACAAATTACGAAAACATCCCCGTTACTTATCAAAAAACCAATACTCACCACTATTGCTACAGGCCACCAACAGTCACTATCACCACTACCACCACTACCACCGCCACTGCCACCACTACCATCGCCACCGTTACCATCGCCGCCACCACCATCTTCGTCACCGCCGTTACCACCACCATCACATACCATTACCATCGTCGCCGCCACCTCCAACGCCAACAACACCACCGTCGCCGTTACCACCACTGTCGCCATCACCACCGCCACTACCGCTGCCACCACCACCGTTATCATCACCCACCACCACTACCACCGTCACCATCAAACAGGATATGGAATTGGATTCAAATTCTAAATCGTATCAATCCACCCTGTTGGGAGTTAAGCTAAGCTTAGGTGAGGATGTTGGATGAGTTTTGGAATTAGCGCAAACTGGTCCCTATCATTTTTGGCGTGGGTCTTTCGTTGTTTTTCTATTTTCAACATAAAACATGAACCGTAACCGAACCGAAAAACCGAAGATTTAACCGGTTTGGTTACCTAAACTGGAAAATTCAAAAATACCAGTTTGGTTAACCTGAAAATCGGTTCGGTTTTTCGGTTTTCGGATATTTTGAAAACCCCTACTTAGGAGTTAGGACTACCCAAAAACAAACAATCATTTCTTCTTATCCCGTGTTAGCATCACATCTCATGTAGATGGATTCAAATTCATGGATGTATTCTCCCACCCTAAAATGTATATTGGGACAATTGGTGATAATGTAAAAGGGTATTTTGATGAAAATTGGCGGGTAGAAACTTATGACAAAAAGGCATTTAACATCTTGTCTCAAGTAGCGATCTTGCCCTTGTTCTCCATGTGGCGTTGTTTTTTCATGTGGTCCGACCAATTTGAGGCATGGCCTCCGAGTTCGATTGCTACTACCTTGACTTTGAGATTATTGAGGATTTTGCAGATATCAAACACGTGTTCTAACGGTTCTAATCAACCTAATAAAATCATCGGGACTTGTCTTTATTTTAAATTTCAGGATATCCAAATAAACACACAAATGGGAAAATTAATTTTCATGATATAGGATAGTAGCGACTTTAATGGCCTCCATGTCTATTGCCAAATAGGTTGCATCTTTTCTCCTTTCCATCTCAGACATGTGAAAGATAACATAGACTGTATTCTCAAACATGTTACCTTGAATTTGGTGGTTAGCAAAAGAAAAATACATTGTGATATCGAACACCAACTAATGATGGTTCTCTAACATTAAAATATACAAACATAGGTTGACTTATGACAAATTTTGTCGCTTACATAGATAGAGTCACCAGAACCAATTAAATCACTCTCCACATTAATGCCTCTAAATATCAACCCTCTTTCGCCACAACTTACAAGTACCTCATGCTACTTGATATGATCTGGTCCTAAATTGCACCTTCCAAACCAAACTTGTTTAAAATGCCTCAATATACCATATATAAAGTCGACTTCAAGAACTTCCGCTTTCAGTCTCACATAAATTTCATACCAAAAACTTTATTCGCTACATCAAGGTTCACTCATCTCAAACTTTCCTTTAAAATGTTTTTGTATACCAACCCTCAAAAACCAAGAACACAACCAAGGTCCAAAAACAAGACAACTCATTTATATACTTTTGCTACAAGTAACAAGAAAGGAATATATATATATATATATATATATATATATATATATATATATATATATATATATATATATATATATATATATCATTCAACACACTACATTCATTCCAAAATTTAGTTCCTTCAAATGTTTTTATCAAAACAAATCATTGTACAAGATAGAAGATAAAATTGAGTTCAATATTTGACTTACATTTTTGAAAAATAAGAGGAAAAGTTATATTTTAATACCTATAATTTCGAACAACCAAAAAGTATCACATAATTATATGTGTGAAATGATGAATGAACAAGCTCTTCAAAGAGGCCAAAAAATGAGTTCTTTGGTTGAAAGCCAAAATCATATCATGAAGGTATGTGTAGACGGGGTCGATTACAGAAAACCCGACCATTGGCTTTCAAAAATGTTGTTATTGCTAAACTTAATCCCCCCTAAATAAGGAAAATACTAGTTGCCAAATATCATTTTGAACTACAAATCAAAACAAAAATCCTCCTTAATAAATGAAGATTTTTTTGCCACATGTCAATCTTTTATGAGTTTTGACACTTATCATTTTGTGGTATTTTTGAAATAAATATTATGAACTTGTCAATTTTTGGTTTATTTCAATTTTAAAAATTAAACTCGTATACTTATATATGTAAAATATTAAATATCATATATTTGATATTGAATTGCAATAAATACATTTCTCACTTTCTTATTTTAAAGTTGTACATTAAAAAATATTTTCTGTTTAGACTTTAATGTTTAATCTTTTTTTAAATCAACTCGTACAATACACGGGTCAAACACCTAGTATATATTATATAAATTTAGTTAAAAGTTGAAAATATGAAACTTGATTAATTGGGGTTTTGAACCCACTCACCTTGCCTTAGTGACAACATGGCCAAAAAGAATCTTGTGGCTATTAATGCAAAAGCAACAGGAAAGACTCAAAAAAATCAATATTAGTAATAGTGAAAGGTAAAACCAAAATTCATAATCTATCTCTTCTAATAAATAAACCAAATTATGCCACATGTCTATTTTCTAATGTCCATTTTGCCACTTTCCATCATTCTAATCTTCATTATGCCACCTGTCATCATTTTAACCCATCTTATAATCGTTTTTGCAATTCATATCCGGTTTTATAGATGTTTAAATTCAAATTAGAATCTCCTATAATTAACAAATGTGTTATCTTAAAATTTAATTCAAATTTATCATTCTTATCTAAAGAAACATTCTATACTTAAATCGTGTAACTGAATACGAATCCCAAAAAATCAGGCCTACATAATAGTATTTACCTTTTTACATCAAAAAAAACCTTTTGACTCTCATTAGATTTATCTCAATCGTCCCTTTTCTATATTTCTCAGTGTCTTCGTTTCGTTTTCTTCACGTCTGCTACCACGATAACACATTTACGTCTTCTACCACGATAACACAAAGACAAACAACAACATGTTAGTACTTTGATGTTTCGTTTTTTATGTTAATAATATTTATCATTATAGTTTTTATTCATATTTTCATTAAAGCATTTGTACTTTGAATGTATAAAGAATAGTTAGCATTTAAAGAATAGTTAGCATTTAAATAACATACAATAATTTCTTTACCTGTACAATCAAATTTGACTACAAAGTTTCAATTTCTTTGCTTTAAACTCCAATTTCACAAGCCATGTGAAAGTACAAAAATTATTTTAAGTAAATAGCATTGTACTTTCACATGAGTTTAGATAAGATTGAACTACTTTTTAATAAATAGCTTTCTTTTTGCTTCACTTTAAATGTTCAAATATGAAAAAAAAAATATCATTAAGTGTCAGCGTGCAATAACACACTTCTACAAAGTACGTTGCAATTTTGATAGATTCTTGAAGTTGGAAAATCCAATAAAATAGCAATGTACTTCAAAAGTTCATTGCTATAATTTATACTAAGCAAACCTGTCAATATTTAGAATATTCAAAACACGAAGAAAAACTAATAAAACAAAATAGTTTACATCCTACTTTTATTATAGTTGTATATTTGTGTAGAAAAGGTACCAATCATACAAAGACAATTTATGTAGTTTTGGGTTTAACAGGGACCAATTATGTATATTACGTGATGTGTGTACCAATTTTGTAGTTTTAAGTTTAACATGGACCAATCACACAACTCAATTTATGTATAGTTTTAAGTTTAATACGGACAAATTATTAATATTGTATGATGTGTCCCAATTTTGTATATTTCACTTTAAATGGTCAAGTATGGATGTTTTTCTATCATTAAGAGTCATGTTGAGAAGATCATTGTACAAATTGCCACTTTTATGTCTTCCGGGTAAAAATACCAAATAGCAAGTAAACGTATAATATGAAAAAATTACCAAAAAATGGGTAGCCTGTTGGTCACTACTTCCCAAGTACCTCACCTTTTACAATTAAAGTAAAAAAGAAAAATGGCACCCGGTGTCTATGGATATTTTTTAAAACTAGCTTCTATGCATACATTAATGACCAAATTGTCACGCTTTTGTGAACTATAGCAATGTACCTTGAAAGTACATTGCTTATTAGAGTATTAAGACATCTTTTCAAAAAACATCGTTGTAATAGGAAAAAATGAAACTTTACGTTAATCTAAATACATTTTTAACAAGGGCGTTGCTATTTTTATGCCATTTGTATATACTATAAAATATTTATTTGTTATTTTTACCGGAAAAAAAAAACTTTTTAAAAATGTCTTATTTTCTGGAAAATTAAAAAAAAAAAATCCTTTTTATTACATAAATCCAAAAATATATTGTAACTAGCTAATATTCTTATACTACAATACTTTATCCATAATCAAATTACCTTTTTATGCATTATGATATTTTTGAAGTATAGAATTATTTTTGATTGACAAATACAATATAGCAATTATTAAATAAAAAGGGTATAACTAGGAAAACAAGTGTTAGGAATCTTACAAGCTTCTTTCTGCTGTCCTTGAAGGCATTTCCTAGGCCTGCAACACTCGAGTCAATAGCCAATCTCTATTGGCAAATCTTTTTTAACTAGGTGTGAAATCTGTGTATTACACGAGTTTATTAAAAGAAAGTTTTGGTAACCACAAAGACCATGTTCATAAAAAAATAAGTAATGATTGAGTTTGTGACCTTTTGGTAAACCGCATGGACTATTTATGTAATTTGGTCCTAATTAATCTATACTAATAAAATTAGTTAATATGAATTCACAAACGGAATGTACTATCTACATTAATATACATATACATTAATTAATATATTAATAGAAAGAGGAATTAAAAAATAGAAAGTTAATATATACATTAATTAATATATTTATAAAATTAATTAATATGAGATGGTATTTACTAGGTGAGATTTGAATAAAAAAGAAAAAAAAAACTATAAAAATGAAAAGCGGATATTAAATAATTTAAAAAAATCTAAAAAATGACAAGTGTCAAAATGGAGGAGAATATGACACGTGGCAAAATCATTCTTATTTATTAGGGTGGATAATCCATGTGTAACATTACTAAGATTTCCTACATAATAGTAAGACAACATTTATTGGTGTGAATGGCTTGATTATAAAAATTTAAATAACGCACAGAACAATTCACACAACTGATGAATTAAACATAATAAGAGCATGAGAAAAGCAACTCTCATACAACTTTTTATCACAAATTTGAAATTTCATACAACTTTTCTAAACGTTTTTTTACAATATTTTTAAAGTTTTTTTTTATAAAAAGTCCAACATAAAAAATCGGCTTACTACACGTATGCATAAAGATTATAACGAACTCTCCAATAATTTGGAATACCAAGCTAAAAATAAATTAAAAAAGCAAAATTCCAAATTTTCAGAAGATACAGGAGACAAACTTAGGATTCAATATTGCACCGCAATGAAAGCTTAACTACTTAGATACTACTTGTGAAAGCTATTCAACCCCAGACGTTATACATCTTCTCCAAAATAATTACCCTAATTTTTTACCTGTTGTTTATCGGAGCTTCATCGATGAATCTTATCCCAAAATTTTCGCCACTTAAGACAAAAATCAAACCACAACGCAGCCACCCATTGTTACTTTATAAGCTTTTGAAGGGAGTTCGATCTCCTTGCAGTTATCCTTCTTCTCTATTAAGAAATCGGAACCGTATGCCTTAATTTTCAATTTCACGTCTAAGTGTAACATATAATTTAGTCCCTGTAGTTTTAAGTTCTATCATCTTCGTCCCTCTGTTTCTTTTGAACGCAGGGCAATCCATGTTTTTTTAGATTTATTATTCTTTTTTTGGACATATAAATATGCTTCATTTTATAATTTTTTTGTTAATGTTGAATTAAATAAAATTATTTAATTTTTCTATCCATTTTAAATATTATTTATACATAATCATTATATATATATATATATATATATATATAATCATTTTAAATATTATTTATACTTATTGAATATTATGTTTATTTTACTTTTCATATTAATTTGTCTTTTCTTAGAATCCAAATTAGGCTACAATATTTTGTTGACATTTAATATATTTTTTAGATACAATAATTATAAATATACAACTGTGGTTTTCACGGGTTATAAACTAGTTATTTTATAAATTATACTCACCGCCAAGGACTCGACCCTCTTTTTTGGCTTTTTTGGAACCATGTCTCGAGACACGGAAACAATGTAATGTCCTTGCAATAGATCTGTTGCATCCTAATTAATTAATTAATTAAAAAATTAATGTCTAATGAAAAACGACATAAATGCGATAATTAGTAATGTATTATCATTGATTTTTTTTATTATAACATCGTATTTTTATTTCTCCTATTTACAACATTGTTGAAAAATCTACACAATTTGTAACGTTCATTTAAATACAAATGAAATTTTCATTGCTATAACCGAATAAATTTTTGAAAGTATAATGCCCTAATATATATATATATATATATATATATATATATATATATATATATATATATGTATCTCTCTCTGTGTGTGTGTGTGTTGATTGCATGTTTAGGGTTAGGTTGAGGCGGTCCTGCTTTGTGTTGAAGGCCAACAGACTCAGGACGACCCAGAAAGACTACAGGCCCATCGGGGCGTATCAGTCAGGACGAAGGTCCGTAGAACGGTCCATACAGGCTAAAGCCCGAGAGGGCGGACCAGGCATGCTAAAGGTTTTGAGAGTGGGCCAAACAGACTGAAGGCTCGGTGAGGACGGTCCAGTCATACTGCAGACTCTATACGCATGCAGTTTGTTATGATATGATATGATATGATATGGTTATGGTTTGTATGGCGTTGGTATTTAGGGGGAACTCACTAAGCTTAGGGCTTACAGTTTTGGATTTTGCTTCAGGTATTTCGGATGATCACGGGAAGGTGAATGCTTGATCTTGCACCTCCTCGCATTTTATGATTTTGATTTTTGGGAAACTCTTATATGAAACTATTTTGAAAACATTTTGTAATAAATAATGGTTTTTGGATGCTTGAAATTTTTTTTAATTTTCATGAATTTTATGGATGTTACATTGTATCATGTATCTTTTTGTCTGTGTAGATGATTTAATTCTTACCGACGATCAGGAATCAATCATCTCTAATTTTATGAATCTTTTTAATTAAGAGTTTGCCATAAAGGATCTGGAGGATTTTAATTACTTTCTTTGTTTGGAAGTAAGCTACACTGTTGATGGCCTGTTCTGTAAGGACCCAAAAATCATGGGTAAAATTTTCATTTTAATATAGTCAAAACATAGATATCATTTAATCTAAACATCCAAAACATTATTAATTAAAACATTTATCAGAGTCCATCCCAAAATCATTCAATGCGGAAAATATGTGTGCACTATGATCAATCCGAGCCCTTCTTTTCCAAACCGATGATACCTGAAACAATAAACCAAAACTGTAAGCATGAGAATTAGTAAGTTCCCCAGAGCATACCCCACACAATCCACATAACCACATAATCAACATTAGCTATAACAGCAACATAAACCATATCAATCACATAACCATGCATATAAACATATACGGATGTCGTGGGCTCCCCCCATGGTCTTACTCCAGTATGTCATGGGCTCCACCCATGGTCTTACACCTAAGTGTCATGCCCCCCCCCCCCATGGTCTTCAATAAGAAAGCCATGGGCTCTCTACATGGTCTTACATCCAAAATGTCATGGGCTCCCCCATGGTCTATAATAGGAAAGTCGTGGGCTCTCCACATGGTCTTACATCCAAGTGTGATGGGCTCCCCCATGGTCTTTAATAAGAAAGCCATGGGCTCTCCACATGGTCTTACATCCGGTGCCATGGGCTCCCCCATGGTCTTCCATGCAACAATCACAAAGACAGCTAGCATAACACATACCCCATAGTCAATAGCATACCACATATACATGCATACCATACATATCAGTAGTAAATCTACAATAAATACTACAACTAGCTGAATGGGCCGGCCTTGGTGCCTTAGACCCATTTATATGGTGAGGAGACTCACCTGCCACTACTGTAGTCCCGCGAATAAAACTCTAGTTGCTGGATGATAGATTCCCAAACTGTCAACACCAAACAATACCCAATTAATAATAGGGTTCTAAGCCCAAGGTCCAACTCACACTCCGGAAGGCCCAATAGACAAGTAATGGCCCAAATCCCAACATATGGCCCAATTTTCCAAATTTGGCCCGAACCTCTCCATGGACTTACTTTAAGGCCCAACCAATTATTCTAGTCCAAACAATTAGCATTCTGGTGGCCCAAGAGCTAATAATCCTCAATGCCCAATTATGGCCCACATATGGCTCAATTTTCCTAATGGGTCCCAAGCCTCTCTAATGGGTCTTATCCTAAAGTCCAATAATTTTCGTAGTCCGTACATATGCTCCCAATTGGCCCACCAAGGCCCATAGCAGCTTAGACCAATAAATGGCCCAATAAGAATCCAAACCTGTAACACCGTAAATTTCAAAACAATTCTTCATTTAAAATAATCATTTTATTTTAAGAAACACTTGTTTAAAATCTCATTCATAATCGAATTACAAAACATAACTCCATTTTCACTTGCATAGAAAACCAGGATCCTCCAAAACATGACTCTTTCTCTGGTGTGTACAATCAAGCCGGCGCCATCCCGTGATACTGAAAGAAACCTGAAAAACATCACACAAAACACTGTAAGCACGAAGCTTAGTGAGTTCCCCAAAATACCACACACATAACACATATTATCCACTCGAGGCTATAACTCTATGGGTCCGTGCACCCAAACTCTGTGAACCCTCAGGTTCTAACTGTGTGAACCTTCCGGTTCTAATTCTAGGAACCCTCCGGTTCCAACTCTGTAAACATGCACAACATAAATCACATAGAAATAATGCAGTACAACACATAACATACATAGCATACAAATGCTCTGTCACATAACTCTGGTTACCTACTCAAGGTAAAGTATAGTGAGAAGACTCACCTGGTAAGCAGGAAGCAGATATCCCCACACTTAAATCTCAAACTCGCCACCGCCTAACACGTAAGGCAAATACTCTCATGAATATAACTATCAAGACTAGAATCAATCCTCTCAAGGCACCCTCTTAAGGGTAAAAGACTATTCTACCCCTCTCCTGGCCCAAAGGCCACATCGCTGACCGAACCCTAAAAGTCAACGGTCAACTCTTGGTCAAAGTCAAAGTCCTCAGTCAAAGTCAACCCCTGACTGACTCTACTCGCCGAGTTCCCATAATCAGAACTTCACTCAATCCGCGACCTAACTCGCCGAGTCACCCCGAGACTCGCCGAGTCCAACAACTCTAAGTCCACTCGCACACAACTCACCGAGTCATCCCTTGACTCACCGATTCTCGACTCAACCAGGGAATATCGGGACTCTTCGACAAGACTCGCCGAGTCCAAGAACAGACTCGCCGAGTCTAAGGCTATCATCAACCTACTCGCCGAGTTGTTCATACAACTCGCCGAGTTCCAGGCCATCTTCATCCAACTCGCCGAGTCCCAGCTCATCTTCAAGCAACTCGTCGAGTACACCCATGTGACTCGCCGAGTACCACCGGTCTGAAACCATTCAGAAGCATTCCAGGCCATGCAATTGTTCCAAAACATAGATCTAGCCTCCTACCACTCATCCATCACGTAAAGTGGCAAACTTTACGTGAATCCAAACAGATCTAGGCCATTTGCACATTGGGCTAGGGTTTGGGACATGCAAGCTTCACTAAGCACTCCAACCCAGGGACTTTCATGCTCTCTGATTCTTCTCCCTTCCAGATCTAAGGTAGCAACCTCAGATCTAACCTCTAGACTTCCCATTACATCCATAGACAAGTTCCCACAAACCCCAAAATGAAGAACAACATAACAACAGCCCAAGAACGAGATATTACCTCCAAGAGATGCCCCAACTGCAATGTAATTCGAATCCAAGCAAAGCCCCTTGCTCCAAGCCTTCAATCTCCCAAAATTCCTTCAAAAATTACTTCTCCAAGCTCCAATCCACTCAACAATGGTGCTTCTCCGCGATTTAGGGTTTTCTGGGGCTCAAGGGGTGATAAAGAGGCTGGGAGGAAAACATAATGTTCTTTATATAGGGCTCAACCCCGAGAATTAGGGTTTTCTCCACTCAGCGCCTACTCGTCGAGTCCATTACACTGACTCGTCGAGTCGGCCACTTAACACGCGACCAAGTCGCGACTCTACTCGCCGAGTCCACACATGGACTCGCCAAGTTGCTCTTTCCCCATTTACTCTTTTAGCCCTTCACTCTACTCTTGATATTTCGGGATGTTACAAAACCCAAATAGGTTTTTTCAAATAAAATCACGATTAGGGTTAAGTGTTCCTACTTAACCCATTAATGACTTAATCCATTAAGTCCATTACACCACTAGACCAACTTACTCGGGCATAACTCAAAACTCCAAACCCCCGACAAATCCAAAATACATATTCTCAAAATTAGGGTTTTCTAAACCCTAATTAGGGTTTTCAACCAAATCAAAAACCAATTAATCCAATAGTTCTATTTTTACATTAATTAAAGTCTAATCTAGTCGGGTACCACCCACTACCACCTCGGGTAGTGGTGGTCACATTCTTGGGTCAACACAACACCAAAAGCACTCCAAACATTAATCCAAAGGTACCCGATAGTCCACATCCACCTAAGATGGTGGCTACCAGTAGCGGTGACGAGTTCTCTTCGTTTTTTCCTGGCCAAGCAAAGATGTATACAACATTAACCCAAGAAATAAATTGATAAACACCCAACCACCCTCCCCACGGCGGCTATGGCAGCAAAAGGTGCTAAAATACGGTCAATGGGTGGCAGCCACCACCTCACGGTGGTGGTGGCGGGTCTTCCTTGGTTTCCAGTCGAGAAAACCCACACACACCCTCATACATATGATCTAAACATGTGAACATCTCCCAATCAGCCACCTTGGGTGGCAGACGACGACCAGTAGCGACCTAAGGCCACCGGCAACCACAGTCGGCGTTCACGATGTCGGGTTCATAGAAAAACGAAGAAAAAGGATAGAAGGGTGGCAATAGACCTTACCGAGAGCCTTCTGTCGTGCACGATCCATGCCCCGCCGGTCACAGTCTTCTGCTTCATCTCGATAGCCTCTCCAGTTGTTTGACTCTGACGGTTCTAGATGGTTTATCTGGATGCCACGACGTTTCCGGCAGCAGAGATATGGGTGGCGGTGCTCGGCGATAGGTAGCAGCGGACCTGGTGGTGTTCGGACTCAACAAAGTCGGAGGCTGAGAAGGCTCCTCAAGTGGTGGCAGTTGGAGAAAATACTTTAGGGTTAGGGCAGTAGCGGAGCTAGATGGGGCATTGATTCCCAAAAAATTGTTTTATGTATATAAAAAAATATTTGTAAACATGTTTTATGTTATTGACCCCCAGCTTAAGATATTATACCATGTTTTTTAATGTTTGTGATATGATAACTACATAGAAGATATATTGATAATGTTTGTACCCCCATATCAAAATTCATGGCTCCGCCACTGAGTTAGGGTTAGATGGTGCGACGGGAGGGAACGAATATCACATTAAATTCATGCTCCTTCCAAACTTCCATTCACTTTTGTCACATCTAGTCCCTCCCCGCCAGATCTTCTTCAAACTAAGCCCCGAAATTTACCCATTAGTCCCTGCCCCAAAAATCTATTCAATCTAAGTCCATAATTTACCAATTATACCCTGCCTTCTGAAATTCCTTTCATAATAAATCCACTACTTACCAAACACCCCCTGTCTTCTAAAAATCTTTACGAGACACATCATGAATTTACACTTTGACCCCTAAAAGTCTAAAATATATCATTTCGGCTCCCCGAAACCACTCTCCACTAAATATTATTGGTTTTAGGGCCATTAAATGAAACATCCCAAAAATACAACCCAAAAATTTTTGTTTGAAAACATTACTAAACCATAATATCGAATATCATAAGATAAAAACTAGGGATCGTGTATCCCAAAATGTCATAATAAATGTATCAAATCAAAACTAGTGTCACGATCATATCAAAATATTAGAGTCTAACTCCCAGGCTAAAATGGTGGTGTGTGCCATGCCATCATCCCGAGCCCTTCCCCTTGCTAGCTGAAGTACCTAAAACCAAAACTGAAACTGTAAGCACGAAGCTTAGCGAGTTCCCCCAAACTACCACATATCATACAATGCACATATATCAAATAACATAACTCCGGGATAATTCCCACTTCATCGGGACGAATCCCGACATCGGCTTACCCGACATCGGAGTCCTATCCGGCATCGGGTTCACCCCCGGCATCCGGCCGCACTAGGCATCGCGCACACCCCGACATCGGGCTTACCCCGGCACATACGTAACTACTATAGATCGGGCTTACCCCGAAATACATAATACACAACATAATGACTAACATGCATCGGGCTTGCCCCGGCATCGAGCTTACCCAGGAATACATAACATGCAACATATTTATATCTACTACCTCGGGCTTGCCCGGCATCGGACCGGAGTCCGGAACACATAACACATAAACATGCATGAATCACAAAGACATCAAGCATACATAACTACTTCTCGGGACCACCCCAACATCGGACCGCAGTCCGGAACTACTGCTATCTAAACGGGCCGACATTATGGCTGTAGACTCGTTCCTACTAGAAGAAAAACTCACCTCGTAAGGCTGACTGCTGAAATGTTGATCGGAGACTGTCTAACTGCTGCTCCGGTAACTACCCAACTACAATTACCAAAAGACACTTAATCAAACACTGATAACTAATCTTAGGGTAAAATGACTATTTTACCCCCTGGTCAATTCAATAACCCGACTCTACTCGCCGAGTTTATCCACAACTCGATGAGTTCCCCTTCTTTAGTGATATCATGCCAACCTTCAACCGACTCGCCGAGTTATATGAACAACTCGTCGAGTCTGTTCTTACGGGTAAGGAGAGTGCCTTGGACTCGCTGAGTCAGGGCGTAGACTCGTCGAGTCCCTCTACACTCAGATCCATGTATTAGCTCCCGAGTCCTCTCCCATCTGCTGGGTCCTCACTCCAATCACTGAACAGACTTGCTACTACTGAACTGGAAATCTAAGACTCGCGACCTGACCCGTCGAGTCAGAAGAACGACTCACCGAATCCTTTGCATGCAGTTTCTATTCAGTCGGTTCCAATCAGCTTTAGTTCATCCAATTCATAGATCTGAGTTTATGGGACTATCTGAACACGTAAAGTTGCTAACTTTACGTGTATCTAAGAGGCAATGAAGCAATAACACTCAAACTTGGCTATTATGGGGGGTTACTTGACTAGAACAAAGCCATGGCTGCCAAAAGGTGGCCTTCATGAGCTCCTAGAGCCCAAGAGAGACTAGATCCGTAATATGGCTTGGTTACCAAGCTTCATCACTAGGGATTTGGGGTTTTTGAGCTCAAAACCATCAATTTAGGGACAAACTAGATCTAGTAGCACAATAATCAAGATGAAAGCTTTATTACCAGAATATGTAACAAATGATCACTAGACTTTGGATCTCATTATTCTCCTCTGGACTTTCTTGCCTTCCTTCTCTTCTACAACTCCAAAATTGCACAAAACACTCAAACTAGGAAAGGATCACTCAATCTTAACAATGGAGAGCTAGGGTTTACAGAGAGAATGTTCTAGAGTTGCTGGAGGCTGGGATGGGGGGCCATAATGACGTTTAAATAGGGTACACAACCTGAAAGTTAGGGCTTCATCTAGACTAGCAGACTCGTCGAGTCAGGAATATGGACTCGTCGTGTCACCACGCCAACTTCACGTGCTGACCCGCTGCTACTCAACGAGTTAGGGGCACTGACTCGTCGAGTAGTTTCTAAAATAAGAAGAAAATAATGTTTTAAATGTGTACCAGGAACAGGGTGTTACAAATCTCCCCCACTTATCTTAGACTTCGTCCTCGAAGTCTGCTGCTATTGAATCTGAAAATAACTCTGAGTAATGCTCCTTCATCTCCTCCTCAATCTCCCATGTCCACTCCGAACCCTTCTGGTGCTGCCATTGCACCTTCACTAGCTGAACCACCTTGTTCCTCAAGGTCTTCGTCTTCCGATCCAGGATCGCAACGGGTCTCTCGATGTAATTAAGGTTGTTTTCAACTTGAATATCCTCCAATGGTACAACTGCTGACTCATCCACCAAACACTTCCGTAACTGAGACACATGGAAAGTGTTGTGGATCTCGCTAAGCTCTGCTGGAAGATCTAACCGATAAGAAACCCGACCCACCCGGGCCAAAACCCTAAAGGGACCAATGAACCTGGGGCCCAGCTTGCCCTTTTTCTGGAACCTGATGACACCCTTCCAGGGTGATACTTTCAGGAGGACCATATCGCCTACCTGAAACTCCAAATCAAAACGCCTTCTGTCGGCGTAACTCTTTTGCCGACTCTGAGCAGTCTGGAGCCGGTTACGGACATGCTGAATCAACTCTGTGGTCTTAAGAACCACCTCTGTGCTCCCCATGACTCTATGACTAACCTCTCCACAACAGATTGGGGTGCTACACTTCCTCCAGTAGAGCATCTCAAAGGGAGGCCGGTCTATACTAGAGTGGTAACTATTGTTATACGAAAATTCCGCTAATGGAAGATATGTATCCCAAATACCACCAAAATCTAGGACACATGCCCGAAGTATGTCCTCAAGAGTCTGAAACATCCTCTCGCTTTGCCCGTCCGTCTGGGGGTGGATAGCAATTCTGAAAAGGAGACGAGTCCCCATCTCGTCATGGAGCCGCTTCCAAAACCTGGAAGCGAACCGGACGTCTCGATCTGATACTACCTAAATAGGCACTCCATGACATGCCATAACCTCTCGCTCATAAATATCGGCTAACTTCTCAGCCGATATGCTCTCCTGGATCAGTACGAAATGTGCGCTCTTGGTCAACCGATCCATTATGACCCAAATTGAATCAACTCCACGTGCAGTCCTAGGGAGCTTAGTAACAAAATCCATGGTGATATCCTCCCATTTCCACACGGGAATGTCTAATGGTTGCATCTTGCCATGGGGTCTCTGGTGCTCCGCCTTGACCTTTCTGCAGGTCAGGCATCTTTCCACGTACCAAGTTGTGTCCCGCTTCATGCCGGGCCACCAATAATCAGGTCGAAGATCTCTGTACATCTTCTTCACCCTTGGGTTAGTAGAGAACCGCGACTTGTGGGCCTCATCCATCAACACCTGCCGTACTCCTCCCCAGTACGGCACCCAAACTCTCCCATGAAGGGTTAACAATTCTCGACTGTCATAATCGAAAGAAGCTACTCGGCCCACGATCCTCTCACACTTCTGTCTCTCCTCCTTTAGGCCCTCAACCTGTGCCTCTCTAATCTGCTCCAATAATGGAGTAATCACTATCATCCTCAGACATATATCCCTGATCGGGGCCGCCATTACTTTGCGACTTTGGGCGTCGGCCACTACGTTGGCCTTGCCCGGATGATTAAGGATCTCGCAATCGTAGTCCTTTAACACATCTAACCACTGATGTTACCTCATGTTTAAATTCGGCTGATCCATGAGGTACCTCAGACTTTTGTGATCCGTGTAAATGGTACAACGGACCCCATAGAGGTAATGTCGCCAAATCTTGAGGGCGAACACCACTGCCCCCAGCTCTAAATCGTGCGTTGGATAGTTAGCCTCGTGAGGCTTCAACTGTCTAGAGGCATAAGCTATCACATGCCCTCGCTGCATCAACACTGCTCCCATATCTGTGATCGAAACATCACAGTAGACTACAAGGTCATCCACTCCCTCTGGCAGCGTAAGAATCGGTGCCTCACACAATCGATGTCTGAGGGTCTCAAATGCTGCCTACTGCTCAGGCCCCCAGGGAAATGTCACCGACTTCTTGGTCAGTCGGGTGAGCGGAACTGCTATCTTGGAGAAATCCTGTATGAATCTCCGATAGTACCTTGCCAAACCTAGGAAGCTTCGAATCTCAGATGAATACCTCGGGACCTCCCACTGCATCACGACCTCTATCTTGGCCGGATCTACCAGTATACCCTTCTGGTTGACGAGGTGTCCAAGGAACTGCACCTCGCGCAACCATAACTCACACTTGGAGAACTTCGCGAAAAGTTTTTCCCTTCTCAGCGTCTCTAGCACCTCTCTCAGGTGCTCCTCGTGGTGCTCTTAAGTTTTGGAATAGACCAAGATGCTGTCGATGAACACTATCACAGACAAATCTAACATCGGCCTGTATACGTGGTTCATGAGATCCATGAACGCGGCTGGTGCATTGGTGAGCCCAAATGGCATCACCATGAACTCATAACGACCATAGCGGGTCCTAAAAGCGGACTTCTGTACATCCTCCCCTCTGACCCACATCTGATGATAATCGGAGCGTAAATCAATCTTGGAGAACCAAGATGCTCCCTGGAGCTGATCAAACAAGTCATCTATCCTCGGAAGTGGGTAACGGTTCTTCACCGTTACCTTGTTCAACTCCTGGTAATCTATATACATACGGTGTGACCCGTCCTTCTTCTTCACAAACAGGATTAGGGCTCCCCATGGTGAACTGCTCGGTTTGATAAAACCCTTGTCTATCAGCTCCTGCAGCTGCGTAGACAACTCCTGCATCTCGAGAGGAGCCAACCGATATAGTGCCTTGGCTATTGGAGCCACATCAGGAACTAGGTCAATCCTGAACTCAACCTGTCTCTCAGGAGGTATCCCAGGCAAATCCTCTGGAAATACATCCGGGTACTCTTGTACTACCGGTACATTGTCAACTGTCGCCTTGCCCTTCTCCCGGGCATCTAAAACATAGGCGACGTACCCTGCGCAACCTTGCTGAAAGTAGCGCCTCGCCCTCGCTGCTGAACAAAGAATCGGCCCGCGCTGCGGCCTCTCGCCCTAAATCACTAACTCTCCCCCACTAGGAGTGCGAACCCTCACCAACTGCAGCTCACAATCAATTACTATCCCATTGGGGCTCAGCCAATCCATACCCACTATAACCTTATTCCCTCGCAATGGAATAGGAACCAGTTCTACTGAAAACTGCTCATCAAATAACCGCAGTAAACACCCCCTATGTACCCTCGCGACCCTGGCGGTCCTGTCATCAACTATCTCAACCTCAAGTGGACAGTCCAGCTCCCCTAGAGCTCTGCTAAACCGCTTGCTAAGCGCAAGCGAGACAAATGATCGGGTAGCCCCCGAATCGAACAATACCATAGCGGAAATGTCATTCACTAAGAACGACCCTATAAACAACACATAAGCATGAGACACATACCATATCAAGTCATCTATCCTCAGAAGTGGGTAACGGTTCTTCACCGTTACCTTGTTCAACTCCTGGTAATCTATATACATACGGTGTGACCCGTCCTTCTTCTTCACAAACAAGATCAGGGCTCCCCATGGTGAATTGCTCGGTCTGATAAAACCCTTGTCTATCAGCTCCTGCAGCTACGTAGACAACTCCTGCATCTCGGGAGGAGCCAACCGATATGGTGCCTTGGCTATTGGAGCCGCACCAGGAACTAGGTCAATCCTGAACTCAACCTGTCTCTCAGGAGGTATCCCAGGCAAATCCTCTGGAAATACATACGGGTACTCTCGCACTACCGGTACATCGTCAACTATCGCCTTGCCCTTCTCTCGGGCATCTAAAACATAGGCGAAGTACCCCGCACAACCTTGCTGAAAGTAGCGCCTCGCCCTCGCTGCTGAACAAAGAATCAGCCCGCGCTGCGGCCTCTCGCCCTGAATCACTAACTCTCCCCCACTAGGAGTGTGAACCCTAACTAACTGCAGCTCACAATCAATTACTGCCCCATCGGGGCTCAGCCAATCCATACCCATTATAACCTTATTCCCTCGCAATGGAATAGGAACCAGTTCTATTGAAAACTGCTCATCAAATAACCGCAGTAAACACCCCCTATGTACCCTCGTGACCCTGGCGGTCCTGTCATCAGCTATCTCAACCTCAAGTGGACAGTCCAGCTCCCCTGGAGCTCTGCTAAACCGCTTGCTAGGCGCAAGCGAGACAAATGATCGGGTAGCCCCCGAATCGAACAATACCATAGCGGAAATGTCATTCACTAAGAACGACCCTATAAACAACACATAAGCATGAGACACATACCATATCAAGTACATAGATAAAGAGGAAAATACATACCTGTCACCACGTCAGGAGCCACTCGTTCCTCCTCTGCAGTAAGCTGAAAAGCCCTGCTCCGCGCTGTAGGCGCCTCATCCCGGCCTTGACGGCCGTCTGTAATCCTCAAAGTGGCAGGAGAAGGTGCTACCACCTTCCCTGCTGCTGCTAGGCTCGGGCACTGGGACCGCTTGTGTGCCCTCTGATTGCACTGAAAGCAAATTAGATCTGATGCTGATGTGGTGGTGGTAGTAGTTCTACAATCTCGGCTCATGTGACCAGTTCGGCCGCACTTATAGCAGCCCGAACTTCCTGCCTTGCACGCTCCCTCATGCATCTGACCACACTTGCGCCACAATGAACGTGGCCCTACTGACTCCGAGATCTATGATTTGATACCTTGGGCTTCTTGCCCGAACTACCCGTCTGAACTGTTGGATAAGGTGTCTAAGTCCATAACTATTTCTGGTAAGTACTTGACCCGACCCGGCATGGTCCATATGGGTTGCATGGCACCATGCAATTGGATAAACTAAATGAGAGAAATAACACATATGGTTTATTAATATATTATAAGTTCTAATATATTAATAATATTATTTAATTAGTTTTGATCAAGAATTAATTTAGAATTAATTAAGTGATCAAAAGATAACTAATTAGATATATGGGTAGATTAAGTAAATCTTCCATATCTTATATAGTGGGCTAAGAGGCTCCATGGATTATCAAGTTGGGTTCCACCCATAAGATGCTCCATGGATGCTCCATGGAGTTAACCCATGGATCAAGAAATGAAGAGTCATGTAACATTAGTGTTTACCTAATGTCACACACTATATAAGCAATGTACTCTCCCCAAAATCGGTTACACTAAGAAACAAGAGGGCTTGGCCGATTTTGCATGTGCTAGAGTATTCTCTCAAGTTTATTCTTTGCATTTGGTGTTGTGTGAAGCATTTGAGGCATCAAACTTGAGGTGCTAGGCTCACAAGGTTTCAAGGAACACTTTCAACAACAAGGTATGTAGTTCTATCTTTTATACAAAGAAAATTGTACCCCATGTATGCTAGATAGGTTCATAACCTTGGAAAACAACTTTGCATGATTATTAGACAAACATAGATCCAAGGTTATTAGGGTTGCATGTACACTTAGGAAGTGTTAGAATGCTCAAAACCCATCATGAACTCCCTCTGGCTTCCTCTTCCTCTCCATCTCCAAATCCAACTCCCTCTCTCGAGCCCTTGCTATCATATCTTCCAACGTCTTACAGATAGATCAACTCCAAACTACGGATGTCACTCCATAGCATCTCATGATATTGGGCCCTTTTCATCTCCTCTTCCGCTGCATACTGTGGAACAAGGAGGGCCCTCTTCCTAAACTTGGCAGTAATCTCCGCCACAGTCTCTGTTGTCTGCTGGAGATCCTAAAACTCCCTGGCAAGCTGTTGCACCTCAATAACAGGTGCGAACTCGGCTCTGAACCTGGTCAAAAAATCAATTCAGGTCATGGCATCCAACACAGTGTCATCTCCAATTGCTCTCCCGACCTCCTCCCACCAATCACATGCTAGACCCTTCAGGAGACAGGACGCGAGCCTAACCTTGTCCCCCTCGGAACATCTGCTGGTGCGGAATGCGTTGGCGACATCGACCAACCATCGGGTACTAGCAATGGGGTCTCGGCCCCCCTCATAACTAGGAGCTCCACATGCTCTGAACTCTCTGATTTTAAGCGTGCGCGACCCCATCATGGTCGCCACCTCAGTGCGAAACACAACCAACCTCTCATCCATAAGCTCCAAAATACCCTCCTTGATCGAACCGAAGATCACATGAGTCTGCTCAAGTATGCTACACGTGATCTCTGAGGAGATAAATTCCCTAGTCTGCTCATCCAAGTGCTCAACTCCAGAGCCTGAACCTGATCCCTCTCCGGCACCTGAACTGCCGACTGCTGGTCTCGGGCGTAAAACCACCATTCTGAAAATACATAATGACAAACGTCATAATACAATTATAACTCGAGGGATCATACCTACTACAAGTTCCCTGGTCTTGTCTCAGCCTTCCTTGATTCGAGTACGAATCCTCTGCTTTCAGTAGTACGGGCCCATACTACCTTCCACATCTATCCGTACTTTCCTCAAGAACTACCTTAACTCCACCAAGTCCCTTCTACTGCTACTGCTGATCTCACACTAAACTCTTTCTAGGCTTGCCCTAGGGTAATCACCAACCCACTCCCCGCTATCAGCTGCATAAGAAGTCTATGCTATCTCCTCCTAACTAGCTTGTGAATACTATTACATATTACTAAGACCAGATAATTCTTCGAATGAGAGGTCCTACTCTACAACGGTTGGACTCTGACAAGAGTTGCATAATAGAACTAGACCTAGCCTTCTGAAATTATTTACTCCTCGCCATATGTAATGTAACATATTCATTTACTAGTTAATAAAAGATAACCAAGACTCCTAAAAGCACAAAGCAAGCAGCATTCGAGCATCGAGTACACATAATCAAGCATATACTACTCTGGCTATCATACTAACAATTATGTACTAGCATGCAGTTCTCATAAAGCTGAACACACATAACAGGGACATGAGGCATCCTACCTAGATCCTTAGTCCTAATCTAGCATGTTCTTCTAATAAAGCTGATAATCATAACATAGCATAAACTAGTATGGGTAATTTGGGAGTACTTACTTGAGCTCGATTGATTGCATGCACCACACCCTTTTTGTCTTTTCCAAGTTCTTTTCTTTTTAAAAAAATTTCCTTTTGCTTTTCTAAAACTCTTTTCTTTTGAAAACCTTATACCACTTCCTTAGTTTGAGATCAGACACACACGGAAGTACGCCCGAATCCCTCAAACCAAGGCTCTGATACCAACTTGAAACATCCCAAAAATACAACCCAAAAATCTTTGTTTGAAAACATTACTAAACCATAATATCGAATATCATAAGATAAAAACCAGGGATCGTGTATCCCAAAATGTCATAATAAATGTATCAAATTAAAAATAGTGTCACGATCATATCAAAATATCAGAGTCTAACTCCCAGGCTAAAACGGTGGTGTGTGCCATGCCATCATCCCGAGCCCTTCCCCTTGCTAGCTGAAGTACCTAAAACCAAAACTGAAACTGTAAGCACGAAGCTTAGTGAGTTCCCCCAAACTACCACATACCATACAACGCACATATATCAAATAACATAACTCTGGTACAATTCCAACTTCATCGGGACGAATCATGGCATCGGCTTACCCGGCATCGGACTCCCATCCGGCATCGGGTTCACTCCGACATCCGGCTGCACCGGGCATCGGGCTTACCCCGACATTGGGCTGACCCAGGCACATACATAACATAATCACATAATCTACATCGGGCTTGCCCCGACATCGGATCGAGGCTCGGCACAAACAACATATAACACGTAACTAGTATACATCGGGCTTACCCCGAAATACATAATACACAACATAATGACTAACATGCATCGGGCTTACCTCGGAACACATAACATGCAACATATTCATATCTACTACCTCGGGCTTGCCCGACATCGGACCGGAGTCTGGAACACATAACACATAAACATGCATGAATCACAAAGACATCAAGCATACATAACTACTTCTCGGATAGACTGCAGACCCATCGGGGCGGTCCTGCTTTATGTTGAAGGCCAACAGACCCAGGGCGGTCCGGATATACTGCAGACCCATCGGGGCGTATCAGTCAGAGCAAAGGTTCGGAGAATGGTCCAGACAGACTGAAGGCTCAGGAGGGCAGACCAGACATGTTGAAGGTTTTGAGAGTGGGCCAAACAGATTGAAGGCCCGATGAGGGCGGTCCAGTCATACTGCAGACTCTATACGCATGTTGTTTGTTATGATATGATATGATATGGTTATGGTTATAGTTTGTATGACGTTGGTATTTGGGGGGAACTCACTAAGCTTCGGGCTTACAGTTTTGGATTTTGTTTCAGGTATTTCGGATGATCGCGAGAAGGCGAAGACTTGATCATGCACCTCCGCACATTTTATGATTTTAATTTCTAGGATACTCTTATATGAAACTATTTTGAAACACTTTGTAATAAATAATGGTTTTTGGATGCTTGAAAAAGTTTTAAATTTTCATGAATTTTATTGATGTTACATTGTATCATGTATCTTCTTGTCTGTGTAGATGATTTAATTCTTACCAGTAATTAGGAATCAATCATCTCTAATTTTATGAATCTTTTGAATCAAGAGTTTGCCATAAAGGATCCGGGGGATCTTAATTACTTTCTTGGTTTGGAAGTAAGCTACACTGTTGATAGCCTGTTCTTAAGTCGGGCTAAATATGTTATTGATATTCTCACCCGTTCTGGTTTAATTGACTCTAAGCCCATGCCAACTCCTTTGGCTGTCAATGAGAAATTTTCTTTGGATGGTCCCTTGTTTTCTGATCCCACTCTCTATTGATCATTGGTTAGAGCTCTCCAGTACTTAACTATTACAAGGCTTGATCTCTCTTATGCTGTCAATCAAGCAAGTCAGTATCTTCATGCTCCCACCACTGCTCATTTTTAGTATGTTAAACGCATTTTCCGATATGTTATAGGTACAATTTCCTTTGGTCTCTACTTTCGCCATAACAAACAAATACCATTTTTGGGTTACTCTGATGTTGATTGGACACGTTGTCTTGAAACCCGTCGCTATACTTATGGCTATTCGATTTTTCTTGGTGGAAATCTCATCTCTTGGAGTGCCAAGAAACAACCTACTATTTCCCGATCAAGTTCTAAGTCAGAGTACTGGGCTATGGCAAACACAGCAGTTGAAATAGTTCGGATCACTCACCTCTTGCGTGAACTTCATGCTCTTCATCCAGATCGGCCTACACTGTTATGTGATAATAAAAATGCATGTTCATGACTCAGAATCCCGTTTCTCACAAACACGCCAAACACATTGACCTGGACTATCATTTTGTCAGGGAACTTGTGGCTTTTAGTAAACTTTACACTAAGTTCATTTATACCAAGCTTCAAAAGTCTTCCACATCCGCAATTTGAACATTTTCGTGTCATGCTTCGCCTTGGTCCACCACCAATTCGTTGAGAGGGGATATTAGATAATAATCTAGAACTATATTAAAACGTATTGTTGTGTATTATCTCTTCATTATTATATGAGATACTATTGTAATCTTTTAATATAAATATACACAGCACACATTATTATTGTGTGGTTCGTTCAATATCATCTACACAGTAGCCAATAAGTTGTTGGACAGATGTTGCAAATATTTTTAATTTTATAAATATTACATGTTCTTTGTGAAAATGTTATTCACAAAAATTAGGATAATTTAGTTAAGGTGTATATATGAGGTTGATGACCGGTCCAAGGAATGTTCTTGAACAATTTTATCTCCCATTTAATCTCCTTCACTAATTTCTCTCTACCCCTGTCTCTTTGAGTATATATCATGAATTTGAAAGTTATTTTTATGAACAGAAATAAGCGGGTTCTCTTCTTCACCAGTGATATCCATCGCTAACATAAACTAAATCACTGTAAGTCCTTTATAATTCTCCATACTCTGTTTCAATTCTTGCTTGAACGACATCAAACAGAGACTTAACTGTTGGATGATCGCAGCTCAATTCTTTATGATTACACATAATTTCCTTATTACAGTGTTGAGCTCCATTGTTTTCGTTCATAAACGTATATCAGCACTGTGTTTAACTATAATTTGACAAAAAAAATTCTGATATCTATCATGATCAAATTTTGATGTGTCTTCAATCCTGTTTCTAATTGATTGTTGACAGAAAAAATGGAAGAAGAAAGAACAACTGGCGTCGTTAGCAGGTTCGTAGGGGGATTACACATCATGAGACGATTCTTGTTTCGAGTGATATCATCTGGTCCAATCCCAGAACACATCGCGTTCATCATGGATGGAAACCGAAGATTTGCAAAAAAATGGAAGCTCGAAGAAGGTGCAGGCCACAAAGCCGGATTCCTAGCACTCATGTCGCTGCTAAAATACTGCTACGAGATGGGAGTGAAGTACGTCACCGTTTACGCATTCAGCCTCGATAACTTCAACAGACGCCCAGATGAAGTCCAATACGTAATGGATCTAATGCACGAAAAAATCCAAGGGTTTTTGAAAGAATTAGATATGGTGAATCGGTATGGAATCCGAGTGTTGTTTATTGGGGATCTGAATCGGCTTTCTGATCAGGTGAGAATAGCGGCGGAGAAGGCCATGGAAGCAACGGCTATGAACACGAAAACTTATCTTTTGGTATGTGTGGCATATGCTTCGTCGCATGAAATCCCGCGTTCTATTTATGAAGCTTGCGAGGAGAAAAGTCGCCGGAAAGTTGGGGAAGTGGAGGAGGAGGAGCAGGAGGAGGTGATCAAAGCGGTGGATTTGGAGAAGAAGATGTATATGGGGGTGGTACCGGATCCTGATATTCTGGTGAGGAGCTCCGGCGAGACGCGGCTGAGCAACTTTTTGCTGTGGCAGACCAGTAACAGTTTGTTGTATTCTCCGAAGGCGTTATGGCCGGAGATGGGGTTCCGACATGTTGTTTGGGCGATCTTGAAATACCAAAAGAATTATTTCTATTTGGAGAAGAAAAAGAAGGATGCTTGATTTACGACGTTATTTATTATTATTATTATTATTATTATTATTATTATTATTATTATTATTATTATGGTTTCTATTCTCTATAAATAAATCTACGTTGGTATCTGTTGTAATTTGCAACTTTTATATGCCCAAAAGTGTCTTATAATAAGGTGTTTAAGTTTAAAGTAATTTTACTATGTTGGTTCATATCAATTTAGGTTTGTAAGACGTTTCATCAAATTATGCCTAAAATCGCTTACATACTAATGTTGTTAATGGATCTTGTGTTTTAAACTAGTGGAGTTATATCATATTTTCCTTCATGGTTAGCAAGAGGAGTTATGTTTTGGTTAATGTAGTTCACTACTTCCAAATATAGGAGGATACTAAAGTCACCCACATGTTGATTAAAGTCCAAAACTTATGATGGGAGGGAATATAGTCAAGAAAAATACTAAGGGCACGTTTGGTTGGTAGAAAATGATTGTAATTCGAGGGAAAATGATTTTAATTTTCTTTAGGAACGGTTTTGGGGGCTCTAAGCAAACCAACAATTTGGGGTCCTTTTACATTTATTATATTTAATGTTATAAACCTTTATCATTTATTCAGGCTTGCGATCGACAATAATAAACTAAAAAAATTTAAAAATGGCAGAGTTAATTTTTTTATTATGTATATTTTTTTGTGAAAAATTTAAAACATAATTATTAATTATTTGATTAATAATAACAATCAACAATGAACAAATCACCAAGATGGGTTAGGATTTAGGATTATACCTGCAACTTGCTGCCTTGAGATTTGAGAATAGAAGTATACAAGATAATGGAAATTGGAAAGATCAAATCTGGAAAACTGAAAAGAAAAATACCATTTTGTGAAAAAATAAAAACTAAAAATAAAGAGAAAACGGATTGAGAATACAATTACTCTATATCATAAACTTGTAATCAATGACCAATGAATAATTCACAAATTCACAAAGTATAACTGAAAATATAAAATACCATCGCAGTGTAACACAGTAACAGTGAACTTTGAGTTTGGTAAACATCAGAAATTTTTGAACAATGGACTGATGTAGTTTACCGTCAGTGATAGATAATCAGATGAGTAGATGACAATAATCGATCTTTCCTTCGGAGATCAGAATGATGCCTAATAATTGATCATATTCATAGATTGTAATGTTTTGGTTTTTGAACAATGGAGTTTGCCTACAAAACTACAAATCGTGAGAACTGAGAAGGAGTTATCAGACTGTTGTTGGAGAACAGGAGAAGCCAAGAATGGAGGAGGCTAGAATCATGATCGTTAATAAGAGATTCACTGATTTAGAGTCCGCGAAATCGAGAATGGAGAAGAAACGTCGTAGCTTGTAGAAGAAAAAGAACAAAATTGGCGTGCGTAAGGGCTAGCAATCCGGATTCACTATTTGGGTTAAATGGGGCCCCTTAGAAGCGGGGGCCCTAAGCCCTATCTTTGGTCAAATACAAATAAAGTCAGCCTTGATTCCCTCTAATTCATATGTTTGGTTGGACTTAGAGAGAAAATGGATTCCTAAATGAAATAAATTTTCCATCATATGGAAGAAAATGAATTAATTCCAAAGTTGGATGGAAAAATTTACTTCTCATCAAGGAAAGTGGAAAATTAAGAAAACACTCTCTTTACTTATTAGAAAACGAACACTCACCACTACTGCTACCGACCACCAACCGTCACTGCCAACACCACCACCACTACCATCACCTGCCACAAACAGTCACTATTGTCACCACCACCACTACCATTACCCGCCACCACTACCATCACCCACCACCATTACCATCGCCTTCACGGCTATTACCACCACCATCACCCACCACTACCATCGTCGCCACCAACACCACCGTCGTTGTTACCACCGCTGCGGCCATCACTACCACCACTACCGCCGTCACCATCACTCACCACTACCGCCGTCACCATCACTCACCACTACCACCGCCGTCGTCACCAAACAGGATATGGAATTTGATTCAAATTCCTAACAGATTCATTTTTCAATTCCAATTTCAATTCCTTTAGTAACATTTTGCAAACCAAATAACACCTAAGCTTCACTCTTTTCAAGAATAATCACTACTCTTTAGGTGGTGAGTTTCGGGTGCTACTATTTGGTATCTCAATCGTTACTGGTTGCACTTTCTATGATGGACATATGTGTGTGGGGCCAACTACACATATTTGTCCACCATATGGTGCATCTAAATGGAGGGTACGAATAGAATCATTAAAAGAAGTAATTTATAACTTTCTCATAAGATTTTTTTTAATCAACTCATGATGAAAAGAACAAACCAAAAGGCCTTTGGCCTAGTAGTCAAGAGTGATCCTCTCAAATGAGAAGTCATGGGTTCAAGTCTCTTAGGAGACATAGGTGGTATTTAGAAGTAGGTTTAGATATTTTCCGTTTCAAAAAAAGATAAAAAAAAAAATAAAATAAAATAAAAAACTAGCATTTCAATTTTTAGTATTATGGATCCTAATGCTAAAAAGAAACTAATTATTATGAAATAAACCAACAAAACCCTAATAATCATCAAAAATCAACGAAAAAAATAAGCCCAAAAGTGATAATAACTGCTTGATTTGTTGGGCATGCCCAAACCCTGGCTAACTGTAGCCCTCAACGACCGGTTTACTCCCCCTTGTCGAGCATTTGGCCAGTATGTCAGAAACTCGTATAAAGAGATGTTTCTTTATCATATCAATCCACCTTGTAGGGGAGTTAACTCGTTAAGCTGAGGTGAGGGTGTTAGATGAGTTTTTGAATTAGTGCAAAATGGTCCCTATCATTTTGGCAAGGTCCAAAAACAAGACAAGTCATTTATATACTTTTGCTACAAGTAACAAGAAAGGAAATATATATATATATATATATATATATATATATATATATATATATATATATATATATATATATATATATATATATATATATATATATATATATCAACACACTAACTCATTCCAAAATTTAGTTCCTTCAAATGTTTTTATCAAAACAAATCATTGTACAAGATAGAAGATAAAACCGAGTCCAATATTTGACTTACATATTTGAAAAATAAAAGAAGAAAAAAGTTAATATTTTAATACCTACAATTTCAAACCAACAAAAAGTATTACATAATTATATGTGTGATACGATGAATGAACAAGGTCTTCAAAGAGGCCAAAAAATGAGTTCTTCGGTTGCAAGCCAAAATCATATCATGAAGGTATGTGTAGACGGGGTCGATTACAGAAAACCCGACCATTGGCTTTCACAAATGCTGCTATCGCTAAACTTAATCCCCCCCAAAATAGGGAAAATACTAGTTGCCAAATATCATTCCGAACTACAAAAAAAAATAAAAAAATTAATTAATTAAAAGTTGAAAATATGAAAATTGATTAATTGGGGTTTTGAACCAACTCACCTTGCCTTAGTGACAACATGGCGAAAAAGAATCCCATGGCTATCAATGCAAAAGCAAGAGGGAAAGACTCCAAAAAAAAACAATATCAATATTAGAAATAAAAAAAGGCAAAACCGAAAATCCATAATTATTTTTTAAATTATACTCACAGCAAACGACTCGACCCTCTTTTTTGGCTTTTTTGGAGCCATGTCTCGAGACACGGAAACAATGTAATGTCCTTGCAATAGATCCGTTGCATCCTAAATAATTAATTAATTAAAAGATTAATGTCTAATGAAGTACAATTCCTTAATATATAAAAAAAAAAAAAAAAAAAAAAAGTGAAGCTAATAATTTTGTATTTAGAAAAAAATAAAGTTACCTGTTTTGTACCATCAATGAAATTATTGAGGTAATAGCGCGTTAGGGAGCTTATACCATCTTTAACAAGTCCATGGCTTGTCCTTTTTCCATATCTTAAAAAAAAAAAAAAAAAAAAAAACAATTATATAAATTATTTATCAACCTTACAATAAAAAATTCTATATCTTTCTGATAGATTGTCATGTAAAGAAATCAAATGAAATTGCATTGCTATTTCATGTAAATGCACCTGACAAAATCTCCTTTCAAAGCAGGGGTGCCAGAATATTGAATGCTTATATCATCTCCATGATTTGCCCATACTGAAAAATAAAAAAATGATTTTTTACATATTATTATATATAATAAAGAGACTACAAATCCATGATTAAAAGAGGAATTTTGTTAATACTTACATATTTTGAAGCAATCATCAAAATTAGGATAAGAGCTAATTTTTTTTTCAGCATCAAAAACACCAAGCCTTTGAAGTTGGAGTTCCAACATTTTACGCCCAATCATACTCTACAAAAAATAAAACAAAAATAATCAAGATTTATAAATTTATATTAAAAAAAAAAAAGGTAGAGATATAAGATATAATATACCTGTGTAACATTTGTGCGATCTAAGCAATCAATACAATTAGTTCTTACAACTCCAATTTGGGATTCAATCTTTTCACCCTTATCATTTAATAAATAGTACCTATGATTTTTGACAAATAAATATCCAAACAACAAACAAAATGTTTATTAAATTCTACAGAAGTTATTAATATGAAATGTACCTATTGTTAACAAGGAACTCCTCAATTTGATCATAAAGGATAGATAGGCGTTCAAAATGAATGTGTCCACAGATCTTATGGAAATCAAAGTGGACATATCTACAAGAAATAGCAATGTACTTTAATATATTTATTTATTTATTCATTATAGCATTAAATAAATAAGAGTGACATTTATTTATTGTTACCTCAAATCATCACTAAGAATATTTTGTATTGAAGAGGCGTACTTTTCACATAAACGCCCCTCACCACCACTCTAATAAAAAAATAAATATGAGTTAAAAAATTATTCATGTTTACTTTTCATTTTAATATTAATTATATATATTGTATACCTTATTGACAAGATCAACAGCTATGACATTTCCATATTTCTTCCTTAAATCCAGAAAATGCCTCTCAGCAACTCGAGGCTTCAGAGTTCATATTAAGTGTAAGTAAGAAACTAAATGCAACTTTTTTCATATGTTTTTGTGTATTATAACATCCTACTTTAATTTCTTTTTCAAAGTAAAATAATGTAATAGGAAAAAAAAAAAAAAAAAAAAAAAAGGTGAATGTTAAAATAAACAGATGTAAGAAAGTAAAATGCTGTGTATTATATACTCACTGCTTCTTCAGGTTTCACAATCTGAAACTTAGGCTTATATGTCAAATCAACAACTTGTTCCCATAAAAATGGTATTGATCCTCGGACCTATAAAAAAAATAATAACAACAATAATAATAATAATAATGGATTAACACCAAATACATTAAAGATTTATACAATGGAGTTAAGAAACAAATATATATATATATATATATATATATATATATATATATATATATATATATACCTGTACAAATGATGCTGTAAATCCATTTAATTTTACAATTTGTTCACTTTCAACAAAATTTGCAACATATCCATCAGAATCAGCTCCTCTTCTCCACATTCGTGTACCTGTGTATATTTATTATTTACAACTTTATATTTTAAGAAAACTGACTTGTGATCCTAAAAATCTATTTTCTTAATTTAATTTAGGGTTAAATGCAAGAAACAAAAAACGTATCCATTTCTTTCTATTCCAACATTGTAGTTTCAGTTTTTGTCATACTAAGACATTGCACTTTTGAAAAAAAGTAAAACTACCCATTATAGCATTGTATTTTTTTAATTTTATTTTCTTATCACAGACATTGTTATACTTTGAAAAACCTACCCAAATTACAGCAGTGAAAATGGCTTTGTATTTGGGTGGCATTGCTGTAATTTGGTAGATTTTTCTAAGTAAAATGTTATAATATGAAGAAATGAAAGTAAGATGCTATAATAAAATGTTATAATTTGTATTTTTAGTTGAGAAGCATACATACCAGTTCTCCTAGTGCATCTTCTTGCAATGAGGGTGACATCTATTGTATCTTTTCCAATAGTTGACTGAAAGTTCTGAAAAGCTGATTATAAATTGAGGAAAAACAATAACTTTATGATTTAATAATGTATCCCAAATGGAGACAGATGTAGCAATTCTCCCACATTTATAGAAATTGATAACTATAAGCTCTCTATCTCTTTCACACACTCACATACACACACATAACACACTCATACTCATTCTATTATTATTATTTTTTTTTAAAAAGGATACACCCTTGGATGACAGGAAGCATGTACTTGTCAAGCTGCAAGGAGATAATGGTAAATTCAGGTATTCAGATTTATGAAAGGTGAAGAAATTAGATTTTTAGACATGTTTCAAAGTTAGTGAAAAAAACAAACCTTGCTATCAATCAGAATTTCCAACATATAATTGTTCCAAAGAAAACGAGGCTCTGCCTGTGACACATAAATTACAATTGTATAATATATATATATATATATATATATATATATATATATATATATATATATATATACATATACATATATATATATATATATATATATATATATATAAAATAGGAAAATGTAAATTGGCAATCTTTATGCCAAAAAGCACCATTTTTGTATAGATATGCATGGGTGTAGATACAATTAAAAGCATATAAAAGAAATGGGTCAAACGGGTTGGGTTGACCTGTTAACTTTTTTTCTATTTCATAACTTCATAAACCATTATATATTAAATATAGTGACTGGAAACTATTATTAAAAAAAATGATCTAGTTTTTTGAATAAAATGATTTAGGAGGTTGTAAACATTTGATTATACTTTGAGCAACTTTTAACTTGTTCGACCTATTAGATCCACTTTCTTTCCAGCTATCTTTTTATCGATAAAAATATAACCCAAATTGACTCGTTTTCACATAAATTGACTAAATTACCCCCTCTACTTAAAAGGGAACACTTGCCTGTCTCCAAAGAGGAAGAAGCCTCGATTCATCACCCAAGTCATTCAACCGTTGTGCACTGAAAAGATAAAAATGGCAGAAAAAGGTTCGCTTCATTTCTAATTTGATCACTAGAGTTTAAAAACAAATCTTCTTTCTAAAAATAGGTTTTCAAGTAAATTTTCTTGAAAGTAAATTGCTAATTTATTGAAATTTACCCCATAAAGAAAACGATAGAGCTCACAACAAAGATTATCAAATCTTTAGTGTCAAAAAGAAAGGAAAGACATTAGGCATGTTATATTTTATAAAAAAGATGAACCTTAATGTTATGTTAACATCATATGAAAAGTAGAGGCCAGGAGTCTTCTCTGCAACTTTTAACATGGCAGAAAACTCGGACTCTGTCTTTTTCTGCCAGAATTAGATTATATAATATTAAATATACTGTAAATTATAAATATAACAACAAACAAACAAACAGATTAAAAATTTTAAAGAGAAGTTCATTTCATAACTGCATTCACCTGTTCTTCAGGAGAGTTTTTCACTGAATGATCACATGGAAGGACTTTTAACTTTGAAACTTTGAAAATGGGATGACCCAAGTAGGATCCAACACATTCACGTTCAGATATGACAAATAGATATGATCCTGAAAAGGAAAAACAGCTGCTTAAAACCTAGGGACACTTAGGTAATTTTACATTTACCTCAATCATCAGTTTTCTCACAGCTACTTCTAATCAAAATCAAAATCAAAATCAGTTTACCCAAAAAAACTAGAAACTGCTAACTTGATCCATGAATAATGCAAATCCTTATTATTTTTAATCAAACTTATGTCATTATATAGCATGCTTAGACAGATTATTACAAACAAAATCCAAAAGCAAGTAGGCATTACACAGATATTCAATCAATTAATATATATATATATATATATATATATATATATATATATATATATATCATCCTACCTGCCAAAAGCTTTAGCATCCCAACAACACCAAAAATGGTCTGAACTTTTGGAGTGTGGCCAGTAGAGTTTGGAAGTTCATCTACATAAAATGAAACAGTAATAAAACATTAGCCAAGATTTATAATAATCATAAACCACATAACTTTCATCAACAACAATAAAAATCATTATAAAAATCATCCAGATCTCAGAAAATGTTAATAAAACCACCATTTTTCAAGTTTCTCTTCTCAAAATTATCTAAAACAGTCATTGGTTAAAATAATGAATTTTGAAGTCCATTTTTCATATTAGAAATTTAGTAAAAGTACATTATTGTTTATTGCAATTTTACAAACTAGGGAGAGCTCAATGACTTCGGATGCTACATACATCTATTCCAAGTAGCTATCATAATTGGTGAATTAGGTTAACAAAAGAGGAAATGTTGAAATTCATAGAGACATCACAAGATGGAAATTGTCTAGCAATTTTATGAAAATGAGGGAAAACATTCTACTCTAATCGAGTAGTATATTGTACAAGAAATCATTAATTACTAAACTAAATTACAAACTGCAAATAGTTCTTCAGCATAGGCACTTATTCTACTGCAGATGTGACTGTGAGATGATCAAATCTCGTGGCTTACTGTAATTAAGGTAAACCCCTCCACCAAATTTATAGTTTCGTAGAACATGATATTTCAATACAGAATCAATAAGTTCTAAATCGAAGAGAAAGAAACGAAATCGAGAACAAACCAAGGAGAGTCAGGGCCCCATTAAGACGACTGATTGCCAAACAAGATCCAGAAGAACCATCACTAGGCTCCACAACAAATTGATCAGAATACTCCCATAATCTCATACGCGTATACAATTTCTGAGAAGGATCTGCCTTGGCCAACATTTTTTTGTCCTCCGATCCCTTCGTAACTATCAGTTTCAGCAGAATTGAATTAAATGGAAACAGATAGGAGAAAAAATGAAGACGGAGATGGGAGAGAGAGTGAAGAATCAATGAAGAGAAATGTGTATAGCGGCCGGCCGGTTGTTAATGGAAGTGCTTGTATTAGATCTTGAAGAACTTGAATGCTTATGAAGGAACCAGATGCTTCAAATTATGTCTCTGTGCTACCCACGTTAGAGTATTGGAAAGATAATCAAATCTATCAATAATTCATGTTCAAGTCTTAAAAGTTAATTAAGTTTATTACCCTAATTTTTATAATAGTCTAATCACCAAAATGACCAAATGTGAATAGCTTATAAAAATAGGAAAAAATATTTTGATAAAAACTAATTTTGAAAAATATTTAAGGATAAACTTATTAAGGAACATAGAATAGGTTTTATTGGGCATTTAATCTTTTTAAGTTATGTTTTGTTCTTATATTATTATTGTATTTGTTTGGACCGTTCATGTTACATTTTTATTTTTTATACCGACTGACGTATGTTTTAACCGGTCATGAAAATCTAATGTGAACAGTTCAAACACATTTAATGGTAATATATAGACAAAAAAAACATAAGGGACCAAATGTGAACAAAATCTAAAGTATGTTACCTTATAAGTCATTAACTCTTTTTTACAATAGTTTATTCATATCATTAGAGAAACGGTTTGGTTTTTTTGGGACCGGTCTCGCTGTTTGATGAGCATGCATAGTATTAGGTAGTTGGTCATGTAAAGGTTGACAAACCAATGAGACTTAGTTGGATTGGGGTGAGTGACCGGCCTAAATCGGACCGAACCCGGTTTCGACCGAAACCAATCTAGACCAATAATGAGAACGATAACCGAACCGGTTAGACTACATCGGTTCTGTTTATTATTATTATTATTTTTTTGTTAAATGCTCAGTTGGAATGGGTACACATCCTTATGCAATTGGTACAACTAGTTAATGTTTTGAGCCCAAATGATTAAAATAATATCAAATCAACCATCAAAAATTAACCCGCTATATATAGAAATTAGGTGTTTATATTGTCTAAAATAAAGTACAAAAAATAAATTCAAGGCTGAAAATAACATAAATTCAGCTTTGATACTCTATGTTTCGGGACCTATATAACTCAATCAACATGTAACCAAATAAGGTGTTTATATAGTCTAAAATGAAGTACACAGCAAACTATGTGTTGAAAAAAAATCATGGCATTTCGACTTCAATTAAATGAGTTATGACAGTTTATAGAAAATGAAAGATTGAGTAGGATCAAGCTCAAACTGAAACACCTCTCATACGGACTAGTAGAAATGCAGTTCAATGCAAACATAAAAGACGCCCGAAGCTACCACGTCACAAGGATGTAATGTTAACAGTCAAAACAAGTCCACAAGGATATAATATGGACAGTCTAAACAAGTTCAATAGTAATATATGGATAAAAAATGTAATGGACTAAATATGAACGAAACCTAAAGTATGTTACCTACACCAATCGGTCAGGTCATAAGGATGTAATGTGAACAGTCTAAACAAGTTCAATGATAATATATAGACAATAAAAAACTAAAAGGACAAAATATAAACAAAACATAAACTATATTACCATTATAATTCATAACCCAAATATTTATAAATTACTTGTATGTGATTATAATTCGTAAAGATAAAAATATTTGTTCACTATAAATATTTAGTCATTTAAGATATTTATTTTTATGTCTTACCATTGAACTTTATTATGGTATTCAAAATAAATTATTACGACCGAATATTACGTCATAATTGTATATTTTAAACATCAAAAACAAGTTTCAATGGTAAGATGTGTATAAAAAATAAAAATAAAAAACTTAAGTGACTAAATATGTATATGGAACAAATTTCGTTACCCTAGAAATCATTGTCTTTTTCTAAAATACAAATGTTTTTCACAAAAACTGTGGAATGACATTTTAACCCTACAATATTTTCAGAATTGGTATAATCAGTCCCTAAATTATGTTTGTTGTTTTATGTGGGCATAAGGTGGATTTTGTTTGGTCTAAATAGTCATTTTTGACAAAATGAAGGCGTAACTAGGTTACCCCTTATGTCAGCTCGTTTAATTGGTCTAATCATTTATTTGTTTATCATAGGGGAAATTACATGTCTCCCTCCTTCTCCTTCTCTCTCTCTCTCTCTCTCTCATACACATGCATAATTCATCTCCTTTTCTTGTTCATCATTTTCTTCAGGCATAAGGTCAGTGTTCACCTTCTTTACAGTCTTTCTTTCTTTTTACACTTAATGGAGACTAAGTAATGGTGTTGAATTTCTTTTCTTTTATAGGTCTTGACATGGGAAGATGTTGAAATCCCCGATCCAAAAGTGGGAGAAATCAGGTTGAAGCAAAATGCAATTAGTCTAAATTTCTTAGATTACAAATTAAAACTTGCTTAATATGAATGGAACAACGATTTTGATAGGTTGAACTTGGTCACATACAATCTTGGTACATGCGGCAACAGGTAGAATTGAATATTTGATCTGTCAATGGGCAAGTGTGATTGGAGCCACCATTTATGAACAATGTCGACCAAAGAGAAGGTTTTGCACACAATTTTATCGATCGAACTGTAAACCCCTAAAGCCCAATAAACCTAAAGGGGCTTCATTGCAATTTTGAATCTACATTTGTTAGGAATATGATCGATCTTTACCCTGTCATTTTTGTTGTCCGCTATATGTTCTTGCGAAAACGGGGGTGGGGACTGAAGGGGAATGGTTTGGAGAGGTGTGTTTGACTGGAAGAGATGTGTATTGTTTCCAATGTAAATTGGAGATGGTGTTGGATACAATAGTGCTTTCAGGAGGTGGTGCATTTGTGTTGAAAGGATGAAGAGGGCTACTTTCACCATTATAAGGAACATGATCCTTCTTTTTAAAGCTTAAATCTCGAAAAATGTCCCTTGAAGATGAAGATGAAGTGTCATTGGAGGAGATACCAGGAGACTGGAATGAAGCCTTTTCATGTCAATAACTGCTAAAATTGTGTGTGTCAGAGATATGTTTAGGGATAAATCTAAAAAACGAGTGCTTTGTCATCGGAATAGTGTCGACCAAGGAGAAGATTATGCATGCGAAAGAAAATCGATGTGAAAATGTGATTCTTTACAATGATGGGGACCCTTGACCGCAAAATGTGATGTTAACTTTCCAAGGTGATCCACATCAACATATCTTTGTTTCTTTTTCATTAGTATTTGGATTTAAATTGATTACGTGGCACAAAACTGTTTATTATATGTTAGAGAGACTAAATAAGCAGGTAAAAACCCATCTTATGCCCCTATAAAACAACAAAAGTAGTTTAGGGATTAATTAGACTAATTTCGAAAACATTGTAGGGCTAAAGTGTCATTTCCCCTATCAGTTTATACAAAACCTAATTATTCATGATATATACTAATTATCATGTGGAACAAATCAACTGTAACGACCAAAAAGTCATTACTTCTTAAGCAAAGGATTAACAGGAATTGTAAAGATTATTAATGAATGGTTATTAAAGGAAATTTTTAGCACTCCTGGAGATGGTTCCGTGGATATAAAGTTTGTCAAAATCAGAGTTCGTATGTGAAATTTATGGTCGTTCGAAAAGTATGTTGCTATTCGAGAAAAAAAATTAGAAAATCAGAAAAGCACAAAGCTACTCTTAAAAGGCTCAGCGTGCCAATGTTGAACACGAATAATACATGTCGATCGGAGATTACACGTGGCAGAAGGAGGGACATGTGGTAGCTCTGAAAACTTCACTTAGAATAGGGTGTGGCGCACCCTAAGGGAGATGTGTCGCGTCTCCAGACCATATATATGTGGCTTCCATCATTTTTTATACGTTTGGCCAGTTAGAGCTCTGGACGGTTATATAGCATTATATAGTGAATAGAAGTACGTGTTAACGCCGGTATATAGGAATTGATACTAGCGCGAGGTATAATCGTTTGTTTCAATATTTAGTTATTCGGTTCGTTATTTACGATGTTGTGATTATCAAACGAGGGTCAGAACTCGAGTTGGATTGTTGGGTCTATAATACGGTGACGTTATAGACTTAACGGCACATTGAATAATTAATTGAATTCCACGTTAGAAATGCTTAACCCGATTAACGAGGGTTATAAAACCTATGTTATGGATAACTAGAAGTTATTGATCGAATGGACGATTTACGGGGTTAAGCCGTTTAACAGTTGTATTACGAGACTCGATGAGTCGGGGTAACGAATGGTTACCAGATTCGGTTAATGATTGTCACACCCCCAAACCTGAACGGCGGAAACGTTCGGGGGCGGATGACTTCATGTGGTAACGTAACAAATGAATACATAGTAAAGAAAGCAATACAACCATCATATATATAATTGAAAGTTTACATTTGTCAAAAGTTACATGTTCAAAACCAATTACAATATGATGTCAAAATATGAGATTAAACTGGCGCCGCAGCATCTCTTCTTCAAAAGCATATTAGTACCTGAAATTACTGGATCCCTGGGACATACAAGTAATTTTGAAAGAGTAGATCAGCATTTAAGCTGGTGAGTTTCATAAGTATTAAATGACAATGTTTGTATGAAATAAAATGTTTTGCCCTTGTTTGTTTGTTTCTAGAAAATCCTATATTTTCCACTAGTATAAAAGTAGCCTTCTCTCAAGACAAATGTTTGTTTTCTAAAAATGTATGTAAGTGTAAAGTAACCAACGTGTTTGAAAACCTCGTAAATCAATGTATTTTTAATACCCCATGTGAGTTTTATAACCATACTATTGACTCGGAATGCCTATACACAACGTTCTTCAGGCGTTGGAATGTTATGACGTTTGTCACCCCAAATGATGGACTGTAGCTAACAGTCAAGGCGCGGGTTGTCAAGCCCGTATAGATCTATACACAAACACCATGCTCCCCCTCCAAGGGATTCTGGTATATAATACAGGACTTGAAATGTGTACTCGAACGTACGTGAAGTTAATGTCTCACAAATCGTGGTATAAAAACAGATTTACGTGTTAAAATGTTCGTTTGTTCTTGTATATGAAAGTGACTTCTTGAAAATCGTGTTTCTAGTATGTAAAAGTTATCAATATCCTCATAAAACTATACCTATTATAGTTTTCTAAAAGTGTGTCTCGTTTGTTTAGAAATACCTAGAAAAGGAATCACTTGTTATGAAAGTATAGATTTTTGTAGAGCCTAAGATAGACAAGTATACATATAATCTAAGAAAATGTTTAGTTTATACATGCATTACAACAATTTGTATTTCAAAAGATAGAATGCTATTGTAACATATTTCATATACGAGAGTTCCCTATAAAGTTTATAAATCACATATGATTTGGTTATATAAAAGCATATAAAAATTCTTTATATAACACACGATGATACTCGTGTGCTTTACTTGTATTTCCCCCCCTTGAAAGCATATAAAAGCATTTATAGAACATTTAAAAGGTTAATTAAGGGGTATGAACTCACTTGAAAGTTTGAAGAAAGCGAGATGGAAACCGGGCAGAGTTTCGTCTCGGGAAACGGATTTTTCTCGGGATTATCGGGAATCTCGGGAGTAGAAACGATCTTCGGGACTTGAGCAAAATGACCAGGGCTTCGGGTTAGAACGGGCACGGAAAACGAGGCAAGAACGCAAAGGAAATGAGAGAAATGGAGCCCTTTCTTCGGAACCCTCGCATCCCTTTTATAGGGGCTGGGAACCGCCTTGGTACGCAGGGCGTACGAGGGTACGCGGGGCGTACGCGTACGTCATGCATGACCGAGTCCTCGACTGCCTCGGACTTCGGATGGGACTTGCTAGCTTCGCAGAGACCGGGATGTGGATGATCCGAGGCCTAGGCCTTGAGTACGCGGGGCGTACGAGGGTACGCAGGGCGTACTTCGGCCCTATCTGCTGACTCCCTTCGGATAATACCAAGAGTTTATAATTAAATTTATATTTAATTTAATTAATAAACTTCTAAAATTCATATCTTCTTCATACGAATTCCGTTTTCAATGGTCTTTATATCCACACGTAGGTGAGACTACGCTCTACAACTTTCGTTTAGACTCCGTCGGCAAATTTTGAAATTATTTTTATTATTTATTTTTAAAAGGGTCGTGTTTAAGGAATTTCTTTAAAAATTCATAACTTCTTTATCTGACGTCGGTTTTTGCCAGACTTTTTACCGCTGAATTACCATTGTTGAGACCTTCGATTCTCGTTTAGGTCATTCCGACCAAAAGTCGCTCGATCTCCGATTCGAGTTTTTAGCTGACTGCTGCTATGCCGAACTTGGAAAAATCATAACTTCAATAAACGAAGTCGGATTTGGGCGTTATTTTTACGTATGATCACGGTTTAATGACATTAACCATAGTAGGAATTTAAATAGATACTTTTTGGACATTTTATTATCAAAGTTAATTTCATTAACTCAAAGGTGGTTACAATACTTGACTTTTTAGGTCATTACAAAGAGTTGAAATATCGGGTTGTCACATCATCCCCCCGTTAGAGGGAATTTCGTCCCGAAATTTAAAATAGTAAAGATACTAGTGGATCAGAGGAAAAGATGAGGGTACTTTTGTTTTATCTGATCTTCGTGTTCCCATGTGAATTCAGGTCCCCGCTTGGCGTTCCAGCGAACCTTCACGATGGGTATGCGACTTTGTTTTGTTTGTTTGACCTCTCGGTCCATGATTTCTACCGGTTCTTCCACAAAGTTGAGGCTCTCGTTGATCTCGATCTCGTCGAGTGGAATAACAAGAGTCTCATCGGACAGACACTTTTTCAAGTTCGAGACATGGAAGGTTGGATGTATGTTACTAAGTTCACGCGGTAGGTTAAGTTTGTAAGCCACAGGGCCGATTCTAGCAAGAATCTCAAAAGGCCCTATGTATCTTGGATTTAGTTTCCCACGCTTCCCAAAGCGTATTAAACCTTTCCACGGTGAGACCTTCAATAAAACGTGGTCTCCTACCTGGAATTCCAAAGGTTTCCTCCTTTGGTCAGCGTAGCTTTTCTGTCGGTCTCTGGAGGCTTTCAACCATTCACGAATTTGAACGATCTTCTCTGTCGTTTCTCTTATGATTTCTGGACCGGTGAGAGTGCTTTCAGGAACTCATCCTCTAGCTAACTGGGTATCGCCAACTTCAGTTCAGCACAGAGGGGATCTGCACTTTCGACCATAGAGGGCTTCAAACGGAGCAGCCTTTATGCTTGTATGATAACTATTGTTGTATTAAAATTCGACAAGGGGTAAATGGATATCCCATGCATTTCCAAAGTCAATCACGTAGGCTCTCAGCATATCTTCCAAGGTTTGTATCGTTCTTTCACTTTGCCCGTCTGTTTGTGGGTGGTAGGCTGTACTCATATCTAGTCTAGTTCCCAGGGAACTTTGTAGTGACTGCCAGAATCTTGAAGTGAATCTACTATCTCTATCGGAGATAATGGATATCGGAACACCGTGCAGTCGCACTACTTCCCTTATGTAAGTTCTTGTAAGCTTTTCCATTTTGTCTGTCTCCTTGATTAGTAGGAAATGCGCGGATTTGGTCAATTTGTCGACGATGACCCATATGGTATCAAGTCCACCCGTCGTCTTGGGCAACTTGGTTATGAAGTCCATGGTAATCCGTTCCCATTTCCATTCTGGTATCTCCGGTTGTTGTATTAATCCTGACGGTTTTTGATACTCGACCTTAACCTTTGCGCAAGTAAGGCATTTACTTACAAAGGTAGCAATTTCTGCTTTCATGTTAGGCCACCAGTACAGTTTCTTAAGATCCAGATACATTTTATCTAAACCTGGGTGAACGGAATATCTTGTGTTGTGTGCTTCGGTCATGACTACGTCTCTGAAACCACCATGTTTCGGTGTCCAGATTCGGTCCATGAGATAATATGCTCCGCCACCCTTGACTTCTAGATTCTTTTCCATTCCTCGCAGGGATTCATCCGCCACATTTTCAGGTTGCAAAGCTTCCATTTGTGCCTCCTAAATTTGTGTGGATAAGTGGGAATGAATAGTCATAGTCAGAGATTTGACCCTCCGACCAGTGTATTCCTTTTGACTGAGGGCGTCAACCACCACGTTGGCCTTGCCAGGATGATAACGAATTTCACATTCGTAGTCATTGAGTAACTCAACCCATCGTCGTTGTCGCATGTTGAGTTCCTTCTGATTAAAAATGTGTTGCAGGCTCTTGTGATCGGTGAAAATAGTACTCTTTGTTCCGTATAAGTAATGTCTCCAGATCTTCAGAGAAAATACTACTGCTCCTAACTCAAGATCGTGGGTCGTATAGTTCACTTCGTGTGTCTTAAGTTGTCGAGAGGCATAAGCAATAACCTTCCCCCTCTGCATAAGAACACAACCAAGTCCTTGGTTTGATGCATCGCAATACACTACGAAATCTTCTATCCCTTCGGGGAGGGATAGTATCGGTGCGGTGCACAAGGCCTGTTTCAGCGTTTGGAACGCCTGTTCTTGTTTCGCTTCCCAGTCAAAGGACACGCCTTTCTGGGTTAATGTAGTAAGAGGTTTCGCAATGCTAGAGAAGTTCTTTATGAATCTGCGATAGTAGCCGGCGAGACCTAGAAATTGACGAATCTTTGTAGGTGTCTTTGGTGCCGACCAGTTCTCAATGACCTTAATTTTGGAGGGGTCCACGTGTATCCCTTTCTCGCTAACAACGTGGCCCAAAAATTCGACTCTTCGAATCCAAAATTCACATTTAGAGAACTTCGCATAGAGTTTCTCCGATCGCAATGTTTCTAGGACTTTTCGTAGGTGCTGACTATGCTCTTCCTTACTTCGGGAGTAGATAAGTATATCATCGATAAAGACGATGACGAACTGATCCAAGTAAGGACGGCATACCCTATTCATTAGGTCCATAAATACTGCTGGTGCGTTGGTTAATCCGAACGGCATCACTACAAATTCGTAGTGCCCATAACGAGTTCGGAAAGCTGTCTTGGGAATGTCCCCCTCTAGTACTCGTAATTGGTGATATCCGGATCGTAGATCTATTTTTGAGAAGTAGTTTGCCCCTTGAAGTTGATCAAATAGGTCGTCAATACGGGGTAGAGGATAGCGATTTTTGACAGTAAGCTTGTTCAGTTCTCTGTAGTCGATGCACATGCGGAACAATCCGTCTTTCTTCTTTACGAACAAGACCGGTGCTCCCCAAGGTGAGAAACTTGGTCTTATGAATCCTTTTTGAAGGAGTTCATTAAGTTGACTGGAAAGTTCTTGCATCTCTGCTGGTGCGAGACGATAAGGCGATTTTGCTACTAGGGTAGCCCTTGGAACTAAGTCGATTCTAAACTCGACTTGGCATTGTGGTGGTAATCCCGGTAGTTCTTCTGGAAAGATATCGGGAAAGTCACGTACTTCTGGAATGTTCTTGATGTCCTTCGGTTCTTGACTTGTATCAACGATGTGCGCTAGGAATGCTCGACAATCCTTCCGCAAACACTTTCGAGCTTGGATGCACGAAATGATGCGAAGGGTTGTACTTGATTTGTCACCGTAGATAATTAATGGTTCGTTGTTAGGGAGATTAAGACGAACTGGTTTCTCAAAGCACATGATGTCGGCGCGAAGGAGACTCAACCAATCCATGCCGACTATGACATCGAAACTTTTAATTTGGACTGGCATGAGATTGATTGGGAAAGAATGACCGTCTAAAGTTAACGTACAGTCCATGTATATGCAGTTAGTGCTTTCAGTTTTTCCATTGGCCATCTCTACCATAAATGATTTTTCTAACTTGCTAGGTTTAGGTTTAAGTAAGGGAATAAAGTTTTGACTCACGAAGCTTCTCTCCGCTCCACTATCGAATAATATGCATGCATATGAATTATCTAGAAGGAACGTACCAGCAACTACAGTCGGATCAGCTACGGCTTCATCGTGGCCTATAGCTAAAACTCGTCCCACCCCGCCGGTATTTGCTGCCTTTGGGCTGTTCCTTTTGTAGTGGCCCACCTCGCCACAACCGTAGCAAGTCTGGCCTACACCCGCGTTGGGAACTTGAGTGATCAGCTTTGCGGGATCCTTGCAGAAACGGGCAGTGTGCCCCTTTCTGTTGCAGTTGGCGCACTGCATTTCCCGACAAGGTCCATGATGGTGGTAAGTGCATTTGGCGCACTTTGGAAGGTTACCTACATAAGGCTTGGTTGGGTAGGTATTTGTAGGAACTGTAGTAGGTACATTGGCAGCATTCACTGAGACCAGTTGTTTCTTCGCGAATTCTTGGGAAGACCCACCCTTCCCTTTATTCCATACCGTCTTCTTGTTGTTGTTGTTGTTGTTGTTGTTGTTGTTGTTGTTGTTGTTGTTTCCCTTTTGTGGTTCTGGAGTAGCAACCGTTAAGTTCTGATGACCTCCATAATCAACAAGAGATTGTGCCAGTTCCTTGGCACTTTCAAAAGTGTCAGGTTTTGAAGCTAACACGCTTGACCTAATTTGGGGAGACAGCCCCCAAATGTATCTCTCTATTTTCTTGCTCTCAGGAGCAGTCATATCTGGGCAAAGGATTTCCAGATCGCAGAACCTGTTGGTATAAGTTGCGATGTCGTTACCAACCATTCCAAGAGTCCAGAGTTCGTGCTCGAGTTTTTGAATCTCTCCTCGTGGACAGTATTCTCTCATCAGCATGACCTTTAAGCTCTCCCAGCTTATGGAGTTTGCCACTATCAGGGTAAGTACCTTAACGTGGCCATTCCACCAAGTTAAAGCTCTATCAATAAGGGTGAAAGTTGCAAATTTGACTTTGCTGTGCTCGGGACAGGAGCAGATTTCAAAGACTGATTCTGTCCTTTCAATCCACTGCCTCAGAGCTATCACACCACCAGTTCCATAAAACATCCGGGGTTTGGCATTAGTAAAATCTTTATAAGTGCATTCTCGGGGTTGCCCATGACTCTCACCATGGTTGGATAGGTGTGTGCCAGTTCCCAAGCCAATAGTACTCGAGTTATTGATCTGTGACATGGCAGCTGCTACCGCTGCGGTGACTGCTGCTTGGAACATGACAACATCAAATTGAGGTGGTGGAGGTAGTGGTGGTATAGGTGCTTCCCCACCGTTGTTTCGCCTTGGATTCCTACGCGGAGGCATCCTTCAACTATAGGTTGAAAAGATAACGATAAGAATTACTTAGTATAGAAACTGAATGTGTCTTATGAACCAAATTGCTATAGTTCGACAACAGATGATAGTATGAGTCTTAAAATAGAAGCATGGAAGTTATTTGTAAGACTGATAATATGAATCAAGCACTTGGTTTCTCGATGACTTTTCAAGGATTTAATGAAATACTCAACGTAGTAATAATAGTGCCACTTATATTAATATAATAGTTGATACAACGATCATGAAAAATTGACCCCTATAAGGGTCTCCGGTTACAAAGTTTGAGAAATTTAAAGACTTTTAGCCGAGGTCCTAACTTATAACAAAATTTGAGATTCTTGCAAGCACTACTTGCGACGTAGGTTGCGCTTGGAGCTTGACTCCGCATCCGATTGCTTTGACTCCATTAGACGCCGATCAAAAGTGGCTTGTTGTTCCCTTAATTCGGCGAGGGTTGCAATCATTTACGCTTGGAATGCCTCAGTTTGGAGTTGAGCATTGTCTTGCATTCTGTCCAGCCTACGGATGTCGGAAGTGTGAACCTGTACTTCCACGTTGACATCCTGAAGCCGGCTAGCTTGAACTCTGGATTGATAGGATTGATTGGCTAGCTTGCCCACCATTACTGGGAGTGCCCGATCAGCCGAACCTCCGCCTCGGACATCGTAGAAGTCCTGACACATGCCGTAGGGAGGGCATAGGTTTTGTTGTTGGCTCCAATGGTGGAGGTGACTTCCCCAGACGGGAGTCGGTCCTTGAAAGTTCCTTACAAAGACAGGAGGTTGTACGGGTGGAGGGTTGATCACTTCCGGCTCTGAGTCGGTACCGGAGTCATCCTCCACTTCTATGGGTTCCTCGTCCTCTTCGGGATCATCTTCGACCCATCCTCCGTTGCCTTGGTTGGGAAAGTAGGGGTCGCCAGGGTGGTGAAATCCAGCCATTTGACTGTACGAGAAATAGGGTTATAAGAATTGAATAAAGTTGAAACATGCAAAACATGTAAGTTAAAATAGTTTAGGTAGCAAATACTCCTATAGTATTTAAATTCTTGTGTTTGATTCTTGTAACGGTTTGGTAAGTTTTGACTTGTTGCTTACTACGAGCAATCCTCGATATATATTGGTCCGATCTCGGACAAATATAGTTGATCACGCTATATTTGTCCCAAACCTGATTATATATATCGAGTTTTAATTGTAGTGTCAACTTGTCTAAATACTTGTTGTATAGTTAAAATCATGAAAATAATTTTGTTGTATACATGTATTTGTACTTAAATGAACTAACAATTTAAGTTAAACGTAACGCTGCTTAAGCGTAAAAACAAAAGAAAAATGTTTTGTCAGAGAGTATTAGTCCCTTAAGCATTTATAGTTTGTATATCTTATGTGGTTCGATATACTTAGTTCACTATAAACATTGCTCTGATACCAATCTGTCACACCCCTTATGCAATTGGTACAACTAGTTAATGTTTTGAGCCCAAATGATTAAAATAATATCAAATCAACCATCAAAAATTAACCCGCTATATATAGAAATTAGGTGTTTATATTGTCTAAAATAAAGTACAAAAAATAAATTCAAGGCTGAAAATAACATAAATTCAGCTTTGATACTCTATGTTTTGGGACCTATATAACTCAATCAACATGTAACCAAATAAGGTGTTTATATAGTCTAAAATGAAGTACACAGCAAACTATGTGTTGAAAAAAAATCATGGCATTCCGACTTCAATTAAATGAGTTATGACAGTTTATAGAAAATGAAAGATTGAGTAGGATCAAGCTCAAACTGAAACACCTCTCATACGGACTAGTAGAAATGCAGTTCAATGCAAACATAAAAGACGCCCGAAGCTACCACGTCACAAGGATGTAATGTTAACAGTCAAAACAAGTCCACAAGGATATAATATGGACAGTCTAAACAAGTTCAATGGTAATATATGGATAAAAAATATAATGGACTAAATATGAACGAAACCTAAAGTATGTTACCTACACCAATCGGTCAGGTCATAAGGATGTAATGTGAACAGTCTAAACAAGTTCAATGATAATATATAGACAATAAAAAACTAAAAGGACAAAATATAAACAAAACATAAACTATATTACCATTATAATTCATAACCCAAATATTTATAAATTACTTGTATGTGATTATAATTCGTAAAGATAAAAATATTTGTTCACTGTAAATATTTAGTCATTTAAGATATTTATTTTTATGTCTTACCATTGAACTTTATTATGGTATTCAAAATAAATTATTACGACCGAATATTACGTCATAATTGTATATTTTAAACATCAAAAACAAGTTTCAATGGTAAGATGTGTATAAAAAATAAAAATAAAAAACTTAAGTGACTAAATATGTATATGGAACAAATTTCGTTACCCTAGAAATCATTGTCTTTTTCTAAAATACAAATGTTTTTCACAAAAACTGTGGAATGACATTTTAACCCTACAATATTTTCAGAATTGGTATAATCAGTCCCTAAATTATGTTTGTTGTTTTATGTGGGCATAAGGTGGATTTTGTTTGGTCTAAATAGTCATTTTTGACAAAATGAAGGCGTAACTAGGTTACCCCTTATGTCAGCTCGTTTAATTGGTCTAATCATTTATTTGTTTATCATAGGGGAAATTACATGTCTCCCTCCTTCTCCTTCTCTCTCTCTCTCTCATACACATGCATAATTCATCTCCTTCTCTTGTTCATCATTTTCTTCAGGCATAAGGTCAGTGTTCACCTTCTTTACAGTCTTTCTTTCTTTTTACACTTAATGGAGACTAAGTAATGGTGTTGAATTTCTTTTCTTTTATAGGTCTTGACATGGGAAGATGTTGAAATCCCCGATCCAAAAGTGGGAGAAATCAGGTTGAAGCAAAATGCAATTAGTCTAAATTTCTTAGATTACAAATTAAAACTTGCTTAATATGAATGGAACAACGATTTTGATAGGTTGAACTTGGTCACATACAATCTTGGTACATGCGGCAACAGGTAGAATTGAATATTTGATCTGTCAATGGGCAAGTGTGATTGGAGCCACCATTTATGAACAATGTCGACCAAAGAGAAGGTTTTGCACACAATTTTATCGATCGAACTGTAAACCCCTAAAGCCCAATAAACCTAAAGGGGCTTCATTGCAATTTTGAATCTACATTTGTTAGGAATATGATCGATCTTTACCCTGTCATTTTTGTTGTCCGCTATATGTTCTTGCGAAAACGGGGGTGGTGACTGAAGGGGAATGGTTTGGAGAGGTGTGTTTGACTGGAAGAGATGTGTATTGTTTCCAATGTAAATTGGAGATGGTGTTGGATACAATAGTGCTTTCAGGAGGTGGTGCATTTGTGTTGAAAGGATGAAGAGGGCTACTTTCACCATTATAAGGAACATGATCCTTCTTTTTAAAGCTTAAATCTCGAAAAATGTCCCTTGAAGATGAAGATGAAGTGTCATTGGAGGAGATACCAGGAGACTGGAATGAAGCCTTTTCATGTCAATAACTGCTAAAATTGTGTGTGTCGGAGATATGTTTAGGGATAAATCTAAAAAACGAGTGCTTTGTCATCGGAATAGTGTCGACCAAGGAGAAGATTGTGCATGCGAAAGAAAATCGATGTGAAAATGTGATTCTTTACAATGATGGGGACCCTTGACCGCAAAATGTGATGTTAACTTTCCAAGGTGATCCACATCAACATATCTTTGTTTCTTTTTCATTAGTATTTGGATTTAAATTGATTACGTGGCACAAAAATGTTTATTATATGTTAGAGAGACTAAATAAGCAGGTAAAAACCCATCTTATGCCCCTATAAAACAACAAAAGTAGTTTAGGGATTAATTAGACTAATTTCGAAAACATTGTAGGGCTAAAGTGTCATTTCCCCTATCAGTTTATACAAAACCTAATTATTCATGATATATACTAATTATCATGTGGAACAAATCACCTGTAACGACCAAAAAGTCATTACTTCTTAAGCAAAGGATTAACAGGAATTGTAAAGATTATTAATGAATGGTTATTAAAGGAAATTTTTAGCACTCCTGGAGATGGTTCCGTGGATATAAAGTTTGTCAAAATCAGAGTTCGTATGTGAAATTTATGGTCGTTCGAAAAGTATGTTGCTATTCGAGAAAAAATTAGAAAATCAGAAAAGCACAAAGCTACTCTTAAAAGGCTCAGCGTGCCAATGTTGAACACGAATAATACATGTCGATCGGAGATTACACGTGGCAGAAGGAGGGACATGTGGTAGCTCTGAAAACTTCACTTAGAATAGGGTGTGGCGCACCCTAAGGGAGATGTGTCGCGTCTCCAGACCATATATATGTGGCTTCCATCATTTTTTATACGTTTGGCCAGTTAGAGCTCTGGACGGTTATATAGCATTATATAGTGAACAGAAGTACGTGTTAACGCCGGTATATAGGAATTGATACTAGCGTGAGGTATAATCGTTTGTTTCAATATTTAGTTATTCGGTTCGTTATTTACGATGTTGTGATTATCAAACGAGGGTCAGAACTCGAGTTGGATTGTTGGGTCTATAATACGGTGACGTTATAGACTTAACGACACATTGAATAATTAATTGAATTCCACATTAGAAATGCTTAACCCGATTAACGAGGGTTATAAAACCTATGTTATGGATAACTAGAAGTTATTGATCGAATGGACGATTTACGGGGTTAAGCCGTTTAACAGTTGTATTATGAGACTCGATGAGTCGGGGTAACGAATGGTTACCATATTCGGTTAATGATTGTCACACCCCCAAACCTGAACGGCGGAAACGTTCGGGGGCGGATGACTTCATGTGGTAACGTAACAAATGAATACATAGTAAAGAAAGCAATACAACCATCATATATATAATTGAAAGTTTACATTTTTCAAAAGTTACATGTTCAAAACCAATTACAATATGATGTCAAAATATGAGATTAAACTGGCGCCGCAGCATCTTTTCTTCAAAAGCATATTAGTACCTGAAATTACTGGATCCCTGGGACATACAAGTAATTTTGAAAGAGTAGATCAGCATTTAAGTTGGTGAGTTTCATAAGTATTAAATGACAATGTTTGTATGAAATGAAATGTTTTGCCCTTGTTTGTTTGTTTCTAGAAAATCCTATATTTTCCACTAGTATAAAGTAGCCTTCTCTCAAGACAAATGTTTGTTTTCTAAAAATGTATGTAAGTGTAAAGTAACCAACGTGTTTGAAAACCTCGTAAATCAATGTATTTTTAATACCCCATGTGAGTTTTATAACCATACTATTGACTCGGAATGCCTATACACAACGTTCTTCAGGCGTTGGAATGTTATGACGTTTGTCACCCCAAATGATGGACTGTAGCTAACAGTCAAGGCGCGGGTTGTCAAGCCCGTATAGATCTATACACAAACACCATGCTCCCCCTCCAAGGGATTCTGGTATATAATACAGGACTTGAAATGTGTACTCGAACGTACGTGAAGTTAATGTCTCACAAATCGTGGTATAAAAACAGATTTACGTGTTAAAATGTTCGTTTGTTCTTGTATATGAAAGTGACTTCTTGAAAATCGTGTTTCTAGTATGTAAAAGTTATCAATATCCTCATAAAACTATACCTATTATAGTTTTCTAAAAGTGTGTCTCGTTTGTTTAGAAATACCTAGAAAAGGAATCACTTGTTATGAAAGTATAGATTTTTGTAGAGCCTAAGATAGACAAGTATACATATAATCTAAGAAAATGTTTAGTTTATACATGCATTACAACAATTTGTATTTCAAAAGATAGAATGCTATTGTAACATATTTCATATACGAGAGTTCCCTATAAAGTTTATAAATCACATATGATTTGGTTATATAAAAGCATATAAAAATTCTTTATATAACACACGATGATACTCGTGTGCTTTACTTGTATTTCCCCCCCTTGAAAGCATATAAAAGCATTTATAGAACATTTAAAAGGTTAATTAAGGGGTATGAACTCACTTGAAAGTTTGAAGAAAGCGAGATGGAAACCGGGCAGAGTTTCGTCTCGGGAAACGGATTTTTCTCGGGATTATCGGGAATCTCGGGAGTAGAAACGATCTTCGGGACTTGAGCAAAATGACCAGGGCTTCGGGTTAGAACGGGCACGGAAAACGAGGCAAGAACGCAAAGGAAATGAGAGAAATGGAGCCCTTTCTTCGGAACCCTCGCATCCCTTTTATAGGGGCTGGGAACCGCCTTGGTACGCAGGGCGTACGAGGGTACGCGGGGCGTACGCGTACGTCATGCATGACCGAGTCCTCGACTGCCTCGGACTTCGGATGGGACTTGCTAGCTTCGCATAGACCGGGACGTGGACGATCCGAGGCCTAGGCCTTGAGTACGCGGGGCGTACGAGGGTACGCAGGGCGTACTTCGGCCCTATCTGCTGACTCCCTTCGGATAATACCAAGAGTTTATAATTAAATTTATATTTAATTTAATTAATAAACTTCTAAAATTCATATCTTTTTCATACGAATTCCGTTTTCGATGGTCTTTATATCCACGCGTAGGTGAGACTACGCTCTACAACTTTCGTTTAGACTCCGTCGGCAAATTTTGAAATTATTTTTATTATTTATTTTTAAAAGGGTCGTGTTTAAGGAATTTCTTTAAAAATTCATAACTTCTTTATCTGACGTCGGTTTTTGCCAGACTTTTTACCACTGAATTCCCATTGTTGAGACCTTCGATGCTCGTTTAGGTCATTCCGGCCAAAAGTCGCTCGATCTCCGATTCGAGTTTTTAGCTGACTGCTGCTATGCCGAACTTAGAAAAATCATAACTTCAATAAACGAAGTCGGATTTGGGTGTTCTTTTTACGTACGATCACGGTTTAATGACATTAACCATAGTAGGAATTTAAATAGATACTTTTTGGACATTTTATTATCAAAGTTAATTTCATTAACTCAAAGGTGGTTACAATACTTGACTTTTTAGGTCATTACAAAGAGTTGAAATATCGGGTTGTCACAATGATTGAATAAAGGAATACTATAGTTGGTGTGATAATAAATCTATGTAAATTCTGAGGAGCTTGGTATATTGCCTGAATAGGTTTGTACAAGAGGTAGACTAGAAAGTAGTGCATGGTGTGAGGATGAGTCAATAGTTAGTCTTCATTAACTAGCCAGGTGAGCACGTATGGATTTTCTGGGCACATAGCAAAGTAATTTATATTACGTGAAAATATGTGAATTATGTTGGATTAAGGTGTCTACGCTCACAACTAAATTGGTATAACTTTTAATTAGAAGCAATGCCCTTTTTAGGTTGCCCTCATAACTAGAACTTGGTTAGAATGACATTTATAGAGAGAGGATAAATTTATTAGTTTATTATATGATTAATAAATTTTAATAAATGATTTGTTAATATATTGTATGATTAGTATATTAATTAGAAATAGATAGTTGATTTGTTAATTTATTATGTAATTAATAAATTAATATGAGATCAATATTTATATAACTGATTTGTTAATTTATATGATTAATAAATTAATAAGAATTAATTAACTATTAATCAGAATTAATCTAGAATTGATTTGGGTTTAATTGCAATTAACTAAAGGTCCAAGGGTTGAATTGTAATTGTTCTTAATTGAGCAAGGAAGGAAAATTCTAGAACCCTAATAGTGATGGACGATTTTAGGAAGTATTCTTGGGTTTCTGAAATATTCCTAAAGTTGATAAGGATACCATATTTGAAAAGATTAAATCTGAAAGGCAGGTTGAGTTCAAGATTGACTTAGTGTCGGGTGCGGCTCTGATTGCCAAGGCATCGTACCGTTTGGTACCGCCCGAGATGCAGGAGTTGTCCTCTTAGCTTCAGGAGCTATTAGGCAAGCAGTTCATCCGACCGAGCACCATAGGGAGCACTTATATTATTTGTCATGAAGAAAGATGGTTCACACCGGATGTGCATTGATTACCGGTAGTTGAACAAGTTGACGATGAAGAATCGTTATCCTCTTCCGCGGATTTACAACCTCTTTGATTAGTTATAGGGTGCATTTTGGTTCTCCAAGATCGATATGAGGTCGGGGTATCATCATGTGAGGGTGAGAGAGGATGACATGTGTAACACCGTAAATTTTCAAACAAAAATTTCATTTTCAAAACCATATAATTCTCAATATCACATTTCCAAAACCACAATTGTCAAATTGTCAAAAACACAAATTCATAAATTGTTTGATAAAATCCAGGACCCTCAAAAACATAAACTCCATCCCGTGTGTACGATCAAGTCGACGCCTTCCCGTGATCCTGAGAAGTACCTGAAACACATAACACGGTAAGCACAAAGCTTAGTGAGTTCCCCAAAATACCACACACATCTCATTAGCCTCTCATGGATATATCTCATAAAGACCCTATGGTCCACGTGTCTCAGTGAGGACCCTCCGGTCTCACAACTCGGGTTGGACCCTCCGATCCTAACTCAATAAAGCTCGGAACAATACACAGGATAAATCACAAAGACATAATGCAGGATATCATAATTCTCAATATAAGCATACAAGACCATTCGGTTACACAATGTCACCACTCATGGGAAGTATAATGAGAAGACTCACCTCCTAAGTAAGCAAGAAATCCCCGTAACCCTCGAACGGTCTAATCCTCGCCTACACGTCACAATCATCTCTAATTAACACTTATCACCTCAACCTAAATAAGTTAAGCTAACCTTTTTATCTAACCCTTGGAAAGGGTAATAGACTATTTTACCCCTCCATGGTCTCCAATCCATGTCTTAACCAAACCCTAAAAGTCAACAGAAGTCAACAGTCCCTGTTGACCCAACTCGTCGAGTGCATCTATATGACTCGTCGAGTTCCCTCATTTCCTTAAAAATGTCATGAAAATCCAACTTAATTTGTCGAGTTGTCTCATCAACTCGCCGAAATCCCCGTAACCCTCGAACGGTCTAATCCTCGCCTACACGTCATAATCATCTCTAATTAACACTTATCACCTCAACCTAAATAAGTTAAGCTAACCTTTTTATCTAACCCTTGGAAAGGGTAAAAGACTATTTTACCCCTCCATGGTCTCCAATCCATGTCTTAACCAAACCCTAAAAGTCAACAGAAGTCAACAGTCCCTGTTGACCCAACTCGTCGAGTGCATCTATATGACTCGTCGAGTTCCCTCATTTCCTTAAAAATGTCATGAAAATCCAACTTAATTTGTCGAGTTGTCTCATCAACTCGCCGAGTTACACATGTCCAGACTCGTCGGGGAAAATCCTAACCGACTCGTCGAGTCAGCTCACCGACTCGTCGAGTCCCTTCAGACCACTTCCGTAATCAGACGTTTTTATGGGTTTTGAGCATTCTAACACTCATATGGTGTACATGCAACCCTAGAAACCTTGGATTTATGTTTTCTCTATTATACATGCAAAATTTTCATTTTTCCAAGGATTCATCCTAACTAGCATATGATTGGGGTATATGTAATATAAAACTAGTAGAATGACATACCTTTCTTGTAGCTTGGATTCCTTAAGACCTTGTGAGCCTAGCACCCTAAATGTGATGCCTCAAATGCTTCACACAACACCACCAACAACTTGGAATAACTTGAGAGAAGATTCCTATGCACCAAAATTGGCTAGCCCTCACTAGAATCACTTAAGTGCCGATTTTACAAGGATGACGCTTCTATATAGTGTGCATATTAGGGTTAAACCATGTAACTCATTCTTGTCCATATTCTTCATGATCCATGGGTTTTAACCTCCCTGGAGTATCCATGGGTAACCACATAGGTTTAGCCCATCATGAAGAACTATGGACCATAAGCCCACTACATAAGAATGAATGATTTACCAAAATTAATCCCCATTTATTTAATTAGTCTCTTTTGATCACAAAATTAATTCCAAACTAATTTTTGATCAATACTAATTAAATAATTCATATTAATATATTAGAACTTATAATATATTAATAAACCATAAATATCCTCTTCTCATAAAAGTCTATCCAAATTGTTTCGATGCCATGTAACCCAAATGAACCATGTTAAATCAGGTCAAGTACATATCAAATATAGTTATGGACTTAAACACCTTATCCAACAGTCTCCCACTTGGATAAGTCTAATAACTATAACTGCAAGTATGACTTCAAGATCCGACCAGCAATCGTAGCTCTTTCAAAGTCTCGCGGAACTAAGTTGTGCCATTTTAGATAAGTGATCATATAATCCTCTGTTCAAGATATCAGTTGGAAAAATACATGAAACAACGTCGTACTTATTGTCCAACAGTTTGTTTCCTGATTTCTGATTTGTTTGACATAGAACTTAATCGAACACATCAATTTAGTTATGACCAGGCCCGACACATAAGTCAAAACAAAATCATCGAGGGGACCAAGATATCGTTTTTAATCCTCCAAGGACTAAAAGGAACAGATAAACTTCGTCTCATATGCTTGTACTAACTAATCATCAAATTATATACAACAACACGTTTTATAACATCAAGTTACCGATGCGTTTTCGTACTATCAATGTATAACCAACTCATAGTCAACAACTCATATCTCTTGGTTTGAAGACTTATACGATATTACCGTGTCACGATCACTCGAGATAAATTCCATGAAGTGATACAAGTGAGCATAGGTTGAATCCAATACTCAGAACTTATGAGCACTCATGAATGTTGCAGCAACAACTGCTAAGTCTAATACAGTTTAGAAAAATCTACAAACCTAATTCATGACAGTCTTATTTCAATACCTACTTCCAATGTATGATCGAATGTGGATAGTTTGAATAATATAATTATTCTGGAAGTCAAAACATGCAAAATGAAACAATAGTAAATGATTGACACAAGAGAGTACCACACTAGTAAATAAAAACACCTTTTATTTAAACATCAAATGTCAATTACATTTCAACTATTACAAATTTTGAAAGCTATCTAATTACTAAAACTAATATCATCCTTTAGCCCAATGCACCTCGCATGTTGTAAATGCTTAACCCTACACAGTCCCTTCGTGAGGGGATCTGTTGGGTTCTCATCCGATGATACCCTCTTTGCCACTAGGATTCCTTCTTCTAATCGATGTCTAATGAAGTGGTATTTTCTATCGATGTGTCTAGATCTGTCGTGGTCCCTTGGTTCCTGGGCTAAGGCAACCACACTCTCGTTATCACAGAAAATTTTTGGATTAGTGTCTAAGCCTGTAACTATATTTGGTAAGTACTTGACCCGGTTGTGCATGGTCCTTTTGGGTTGCCTTCACCAAAGCAACTTGACAGGGTGATTTAAGAATAGAGAGGTTAATATGGTTTATTAATATATTATATGAATAATATATTAAAGGATAAATCATATAGTTTAATTAATATTAGACAAGAATTAATTTTGTTGCTAAAAGACATTAATTAAATATCGGGCACTTAAACTGTCAAATGTGTGATAGTTGAATATTGGGCTGAGGAGCCCCATGGACTAGGCATGGACGAAATTAAGGATGTGTCCATCCTAATTTCGGCCATAAGGGCCCTATTCCATAAGCTTCCTTGGATTGCTTAAGGCCTAAGTTATCCATTAGGGTTTTGACTGAAACCCTAGCAGCACCAGTATAAATAAGACCTCAAGGCATCCAATTTTCGGCCACTTGAACCCTAAGAGTCTTCATAGCCAAAATTGTGCCTCTCCCCTCTCTCCAATATCATCCTCTTACTTGTGTGGTGTTTTTAAGCCATTAGAGGAGTGACATTTGTGACTCTAAGCTCCAAGACAAGAAGATTCAAGCCATTGTTGAAGAGGTAATCATCTAGATCTATTTTTCTTATGATAATTTCGAAATATGTATGCTAGATCTAGGGTTTATACGTCTTGGATGAATTGCATGTACAATAGAGAAACCTAGATCTAAGCTTTAGGGTTTACATGAGCACATAGGATGTTCTTTTGGCTCAAACCCATCAGTGGTATCATAGCTTTGTTTGGTTTCTATTGTATTGATGCCTTATATGTTCATCTTGCTGAAAAAATATTGTTTTTTGCCTTTTGTCTGACCTGACTCAGCGAGTCACTAGCTGCACTCGGTGAGTCAGCCCAACTCGGCGAGTCCAGTTAGTGACTCAGCGAGTCGGGGAGTAAAACAGAGGGATTTTCGAGATTTCTTGTTGTTTTGCTAAAGGATAATTGCTAAAATCGTTTTTGACTAATAAAATCCAAATTTTAATGTTAGTATATGATTATCCTCACCAAAACAAAAGATAATTACCATTTAATTGAATAATAAATTCCTTATGTGATAAAATTTGATTATTTGATTTATTTGTTGAATTATCTTGTGATTAAAATAAAATAGATCAAATCTAGATAATCATTAAATTAAATGTTTAATTTAAATTACTTTCTATTTGATCCTATGTGTTTTGAAAAGTTCAAAACTTGCTCTCAAGTTTTGAAATTTAAATTTTTGATTAAAAGTTTAATTTGAATTATTTAAATTTCAAACCTAGAGTTTTACAAGTTTAAAATTCAACCTTATACTATATTTATTATAAGATTAATATATATATATATATATATATATATATATATATATATATATATATATAACTTAAATGCTAGTCTTACCGTTAGTATACCTCATTCACGAAGCCGATCTATAAGGAGGGTATAAGGTTATGGCCTATAAAATGGCCGTTTAATGGGTGTCCATTCTCACCCACCGTTTTCTTGATTGGTGGAGGGTCGTTAGCCGAACGGGTAGGATAGGGCAACCTTTTCCTCATTAAAAGTATAATGAATTTATAAAAGTAACTCAATGTTTTTCAAAAATTCCTAATCTTAGTTACTTTAGGCAAAAAGTGAAATTGATGCAATTCCATGAAATTACACTTTGTACCTTGGTAAGACGTTAGTGGAGCGTGTATGGTTAACCGGCACACTAATTGGGTTCTAAGCAAATGTGGCAAAGGGTGACTCATTGTTTCTCATAGTTCGATGGAGCGTGTGTGGTTAATCGGCACATTGTGACATCCCCAAAATCACGGCCAGAAAAGACCGTTTTAATTTATGCTTTTAAAATAATTTCATAGTAAATCCATTGATTTAAAAGATTGCGGAATTTGTTCCTAAAAATAAAGTATGATAAAATAATATTTACCAAAGCATTTCATAATGGAATGCATTTTCATTAGATATCAAAACTCGAGATGTCATGTTCCGATACAGACCAAAAAGCATAAACGATAAATTACAAGCCATACAACAGTTATATAATACTACACGCTTATAAACAAAATAACTTGATGATCCATCCATCTTATGCCCTTGCGCCACTTCCTGTAATACAAATAAAACTGGGGGGGGGGGGGGGGGTCAGGCTTGGGAGCCTGGTGAGCATATAGGGTTTTCAACCCACAATAAATAATTATATTTAATTTCACCAACCAGCAATAACCCGATTACCCATTCCCGTTATCCTCACTTTACGTCCCTAAAATAACATCTATATCAAGGGACCTAATCTAGGATTTTTTTTCATCAAGACGAACATTACTGCAAGGGGTTTCCTCAAAAATAAATGTCCTAAAGGCAACAATGAGGGGGATAGAGTACACCGATGAACATCAAGCCCACAACACCTACATGTTATGAACCTGCCAGCATTCCACAAGACAGTCTAGAAAGAGTCCGTGGTCGTCATCCATACTCTGCTAGATGACTAGATTAACAACATCTACATCGAGGCCTCTCATCAGTTTATCACACGACAACTATCTACCCAAGTTCTACCCAACATTTTGTAGATAAAAATATACATATGCATACATATGCAACTTAAAAACTGATAAGATATTCATTTAATACTCATTCCAAATATACAGATTCATTCCAAGTAACAGATAATATATATATATATATATATATATATATATATATATATACACATAGCACGTATTCACTAGGAGATGCTTTATATCTATGTGTTAGAAGAAAAGGAATATACACTCAATTGATCAGAAGATGATCGGATAGCGCTACGGCTCTAAGAGTAGTATTTCTTCGGTGAAACCGGGAGATCTTCACAAAAATCGGGCTTCTCATGGGCAGAGTTTCAACTCGGGAACTTTGTTTCTCGGGATCTTCGGAGCTTCGGGACTCGCTTCGGGTCTCGGGATGATACCGGGGCTTCGGGGGTATAATTTACACGTAGATCGATGAAATAAGGTTGAGAGAGAACAGATTTGGCAACCACAAATGGCTGCCCTTTGCGATCTATTTATAGGGATGAAGTCGGCCTCAAATGCAGTGCGTTCCTTCTGGGAATGCAAGGCGTTCCCCGAACGCAGCACGTAGGAGCAGGGTTCTGATCCTATCCCTTATCCACTGAGTCAACATCGACGTGACCAATACGGAGCCAAGTAATGAACGCGGGGCGTTCCCACTTTGGGATGTGTGCCTCGAACTTCAGAAATTCATAACTTTCACATACGGTCTCCGTTTTTTGACGTTCTTTATATCCACACGTAGGTGAGATTATGCTCTACAACTCTCGTTTAGACTCCGTCGGCTAATTTTGGCTTTATTTTTATTATATCTTTATTATATTATTTTTAGTAGGTCGGGACAGGAAAACTCCGTTAGAAAATCATAACTTCATCTGAAGTCCGTTTTCGTCTGTCTTTTCACCATTGGACTACTATCGACGAGATCTTCGATTATCGTTTAGATTGTTTCGGCCAAATATCACTCGATCTTTATTTCGAGATTTGGGTTGCATACTGCTAAGTCGAAACTTCGAAAAATCATAACTTCCTCATACGAAGTTAGATTTAGACGTTCTTTTTATGCATGCTCTTGGTTTAACATATTCTATAATTTTAGTTTAGATCACCAAGGCTAAATATCGCTCTATCGTAAATTCACTATCTACGTCATTCAGCGTTGTGTCGGTTCTGTCGCGAAACTTCGACAGGTCATAACTTCTTCATTATAACTCGGATTTCGGCATTCTTTATATATTCGGAAACCTTGCCACGACCACTACCACATCCTTCATAGATATCGGGTTTATCTAAATTTCATTTTGACGCTTATTTTTATCCTTAATTCATTTAAGTCACACAATTAAGCACAAAACACATAATACACAAATAATACATCTTTATTATTTCAAGATGGGTTACAAAGGTTAACCTAGACTATTACATTGTCTTTAATGCGAAGCCTAGAAACACGAGCGTTACAATTCTCTCCACATTAGGATGATTCCATCCCCGGAATCACACATCAACAAACAAATGCGGATAGCGACTCATCATGTCACTCTTCGTCTCCCAGGTGAGATTTGGCCCATTCGTATGTTTCCAACGGACAAGCACTAACTCGACCATCTTGCGTCGCAACTTCTTAGTCTTTCGGTCAACTATTACCTCTGGTTATTTAATTAACCTCTTGTTCTCATCAATTCTCAACTCCGAAAGTGGAATCATGTCGGGAACTTCTCCCGTGAACTTCCTTAAATAACACACATGAAAAGTGTTATGAATCCTATTCAGTTCTTTGGGTAATTTGAGCTTGTAAGCTTGGTTCCCAACCCTCTGAAGAACTTTAAACGGTCCAATAAACCTTGAACTTAACTTTCCCCTTTTACCAAATCGTATAAGTCCCTTCCACGGTGAGACTTTAAGCAAAACCGAATCTCCAACTTCAAAAGTCACCGGTCTTCACTTGTTTTCAGCATAGCTCTTTTGACGATCCTGAGCTGCTAACATTCTCTCCCTAATTATTTTCAACTTTTCAGTAGTTTGATGGACTATCTCCGGTCCCATAAACTTCTTTTCCCCCACCTCAAGCCAACAAGACGGAGTACGACATTTTTGTCCGTACATAGCTTGATAAGGTGCCATCTTTATGCTCGAGTGGAAACTATTATTGTAGGAAAATTCTACCAAAGGTAAATGTTCATCCCAGTTACCTTGGAATTCCAGGGTACATGCTCTCAGCATATGTTCAAGGGTTTGTATCGTTCGTTCGCTCTGCACATTAGTCTGTGGATGGTAAGCTGTACTCAAACACAACTTGGTACCCAATTCCTCTTGTAGACTTCTCCAAAATCGCAAAGTGAAATGGCTATCGTGATCTGACACAATCGTCAATGAAACACCATGAAGCCTCACAATTTCCTTCACGTAAGAATTCACAAGATTATCCATAGACCATTACTCATTGGCTGCTATGAAATGCACACTCTTAGTGAAGCGATCAACGACCACCCAAATCATGTCGTGACCATTCTTTGTTCTGGGTAGTTTAGTGACAAAATCCATAGCAATGTCTTCCCATTTACCCATAGGCACAGGTAAAGGTTCTAAACTCGCGTATGGTTTCTGATGTTGTGCCTTGACCCGCACACATGTCACACACTTCGCCACATACTTTGCAATATCAAGCTTCATCGTCAGCCACCAGTAATAAAGTTTCAGGTCCCTATACATTTTAGTGCTGCCAGGATGAATTGAGTACATGGTTTTGTGAGCTTCTTCCACCAGAAGATCTCTTATTCCTCCTGACTTAGGTACCCAAATCCGATCTTGGAATACCTTCAGTCCATGACTGTTTGTACCGAACACTAATGTTTTGCCCAAACATTCTCCCTTTTGGTCATTCTTCTCAGAAGCTTCTTCTTAAGCTTTCTTTATACTCTCCACAATTGACGACACAACTTCTTTTCTCAATGCTCTTGGCCTTTCTCTCTTAAGATTGACTTTCCGACTGAGAGCATCACAACATTTGCTTTACCATGGTGGTAAAGTATCTCACAGTCGTAGTCCTTAAGTAACTCTAGCCAGCATCGTTGCCTCAAATTCAATTCTTTATGATTAAAGCGATATTGGAGACTCTTATGATCAGTGAAAAGTTTGCACTTCGAGCCATAGAGGTAATGCCTCAATAATTTCAGAGGTAAAACTACTGCTGCCAGCTCCAAATCATGAGTGGGGTAGTTCTTTTCATGCTCTTTCAGCTATCGAGACACATATGCTATCACCTTTTCTCTTTGGGTCAAAACACAACCCAAACCAATACCAGACGCATCGCTATAGACAACGAAATATTCGACTCTATCGGGTAGAGAAAGAATTGGTGCCTCACATAGCTTCTTCTTTAGCAACTCGAATGCTTATTTATGTTTATCACTCCAAGCATAAGTAGCTCCTTTGTGAGTCAAAACTGTTAATGGAGTAGCGATAGAAGAAAAGCCTTGGATAAACCTTCGGTAATATCCGGCTAATCCTAAAATGCTTTGGATCTCCGTGGGACTTTTCGGTTGTTCCCACTTCATCACAGCTTCAATCTTCGCTGGATCAACCATTATCCCTTCTTGGTTGACCACATGACCCAAGAATTGGACTTCTCGAATCCAAAAATCACATTTGGAGAACTTTGCATACAACTTCTCCTTTTTCAAGACTTCTAAGACTTCTCGCAAGTGTCTGTCATCCTCCTCTTGGCTTTTCGAGTAAATCAGAATGTCATCTATGAACACTATCACATATTTATCAAGGAACGGATTACAAACTCTGTTCATTAAATCCATGAATGCTGCGGGAGCATTGGTTAGTCCAAACGACATAACCAAAAACTCATAGTGTCCATATCGTGTTATGAATGCAGTCTTCTCGATATCCTCCTTTTGCATCTTCATCTGATGATATCCTGACCTCAGGTCGATCTTTGAAAAATAACTTGATCCTTGTAGTTGATCGAGCAGGTCATCAATCCTCGGCAACAAATATCTATTCTTTATTGTTGCCTTGTTCAACTCTCTATAATAGATGCACATTCTCATACTTCCATCTTTCTTCTTCACGAATAACATCGGAGCTCCCCAGGGTGATGAACTAGGTCTAATGAAACCTTTGTCCAATAACTCCTGAAGTTGCATCATTAGCTCCTTCATCTCCATTGGTGCTAGTCGATATGGTGTTTTTGCTATTGGCGTTGTCCCTGGTAACAAGTCTATTCTAAACTCCACTTGTCTATCAGGCGGTAATCTGGGAAAATCTTCGGGAAATAGTTCCGAATAATCACACATGACAGGAATGCTCTGCATCTCCTTTTTCTCCTTCTTAGCATCGATCACGAATGCCAAATGCGATGTACATCTTTTGGCCAAACAATTTCTGGCTTTCATTAGCGAAATGATTCCAGAATTTACTCTACATTTGTCCCCATACACCATAAATGACTCTTTCCCTAGCGGGTTTACTTTTACAATCTCCTTCTTGCACAGTATTTCGGCATCATTAGCGCTAAGCCAATCCATTACCAGCACGATGTCGAAACCATTTTGTTCAATAGGCAATAATTCCTCGTGGAACTTATTCTCATTCAAATCAATTAAGATGTTTTTCATACGATGGCTAACAGGTACAAACTTGCCACTAGCAACTTCGACTAATAAAGCATTATCTAGTCTATCGACACGCAAAGCTAGTTTTCTACCAAATTCATGCGAAATAATGGAGTAGTTGGCTCCAAAATCAAATAAAATTTGGGCAGACAATTTGTTTACGGGAAAGGTACCTGAAGCGACATCAGCTTCATCTTTAGCAGCTTCCAGTGTCATATGAACGGTGCTTGCCTTCGGCTTTAGCGGAATGTTGGGTTTTGCTGCCTCCTTCTTTTTCAGACAATCCCTCGAGATGTGCCCCTCCTCACCACACCCATAGAAAACTTTCTTGGTGAGGGTGTATTCGTTGGCATAATGCCCTGGCTTTCCATATTTGAAGCATGTGACTACTTCTCCGTCACATTTCCCATGATGCTTCTTCTTGCATTTGTCGCACCATTTCGCTTCGCCTCCTTCACCTCCTCTCGAACTAGACTTCGAGAATTTACCCTTTTTGTTGGACCCCGAGGGTCCATCGAACTTCCTCTTCTCACCAACCTCTGACCTCTCCAGACCTTTCTCCCTGATCTGGGTCTCAACATTTCTAGCTGCCCAGATGACGACTTTCAATGTTGTTGCTTGCTTAACCATTGGACCATAGTCCGCTGGTAGTCCGAGGGAAAACTTGTTGACCTTAGAGAGTTCTGTTAGAACTAAATATGGGATAAGCTTCATATTTTCTGTGAAACTAGCAACGTATTCAGTAACGCTCATTTTTCCCTTCTTCAAAATTTGAAACTCATTATTGATTTCCAGAAGGTCCTGCTCGGAGCAGTATTGCAATTTGAGTTGCACCACAAAGTCTTCCCAAGACATTTTGCTCGCTTCTCCCTTGGGCATCGAGTCAGCTAACAACTCCACCAACTCAACACGCCAGATTTTAACAGAAGGATCGTAAGAGCGGTCTTCTGTCTGTTGTTGCATTCACAACTCTCGAACATTGTCTCCATTTCGGAGATCCAGTTTATAACTTCTACCGGCTTCGGGCTTCCGGATAGACATGGTGGCTTGGATGCTATGAAATCCTTGTACTTACACTCACGCCCATCATTTCCTCCATCATGGTTGATTTGCCTAACAATCGATGGGTTGGCTTGACCAACAGTCCCACTGAAGTTTCCTCCTTCCGAATGCCCTTCATTCAATTCGGGCTGTTTAATTGGCATTGAAGGTTCTTCGTGATTCTGCTGGAGCAGATGCCTAGTTTCTTCCATTTGACGATCCAACATCATTTGGATCATCGCTTGTACCCCAGCCATTGTCATTGGCTCAGGTGCTGTTGCTACAACAGGTACTCACTAAATCATAGGTGGTTGATTCTTGCTTTCATCTACGTTTCCAACGCCACTTCTGGTTCTTACCATTTTTTATCTACACATCGAATAAGGTGAATTTAGATCCTCAATCACGATAGATAATAAAATCATCCTTATCACCCTGAAACGTTTACATGCTAGTTCTAATACCGTAATCGTACGTTTAGAATCCTAAACACATACGGTTTCTAGATCCGGTCGGCAACAGAACATAGATCCGGACAAATAACAGTATATCAGGCACAAAGCATTTAGCACATAAAAGAATTTTAGGCATAATTCCTAAAATAAACTAGTGCTTGTGTCTAAAATATAACAGACACTCATCTCAAAATCTTCAGTTAGCATTCTAAGTTTAAGTCTAGAAATCCTACAAATTCCTAGTTCGCTTAAACTAATGCTCTGATACCAACTGTGACATCACCAAAATCACAGCCAGAAAAGACCATTTTAATTTATGCTTTTAAAATAATTTCAGAGTAAATCCATTGATTTAAAAGAGTTGCAAAATTTGTTCCCAAAAATAAAATATGATAAAATAATATTTACCAAAGCATTTCATAAAGGAATGCATTTTCATTAGATATCAAAACTCGGGATATCATGTTCCGATATAGACCAAAAAGCATAAACGACAAATTACAAGCCATACAACAGTTATATACAACTACAGGCTTATAAACAAAATAACTTGATGATTCATCCATCTTATGCCCCCGCGCCACTTCATGTAATACAAATAAAACTGAGTGGGTCAGGCTTGGGAGCCTGGTGAGTATATAAGGTTTTCAATCCACAATAAATAATTATATTTAATTTCACCAACCAACAATAACCCGATTACCCATTCCCGTTATCCTCACTTTACGTCCCTAAAACAACATCTATCTCAAGGGACCTAATCTAGGATTTTTTTTCATCGGGACGGACATTACTGTAAGGGGTTTCCTCAACAATAGATGTCCTAAAGGCAACCATGAAGGGGATAGAGTACACCGGTGAACATCAAGCCCGCAACACCTACAGGTTATGAACCTGCCAGCGTTCCACAGGACAATCTAGAAAGAGTCCGTGGTCGTCATCCATACTCGACTAGATGACTAGATTAACAACATCAACACCGAGGCCTCTCATCAGTTTATCACACGACAACTATCTACCCAAGTTCTACCCAACTCGGCGAGTCGGATGAGGATTCAGTCAGTGTTCATATACAAGGAAAACTCGTCGAGTCGTCGCCTAACTCGACGAGTTGAGATGGGTATGAGGTCTAATGGAAGGATAGGGACTCGGTGAGTTGGCGAACCAACTCGGCGAGTCAGGTCAACTAGAGGTTGACTTTGACTTTGACTTGGTCAGGGGGTAAAATGGTCATTTTATCCTAAGAGTAGATGTCAGTTTCTGACTAAGTGTTTTGTGGGAATTTTAGTCGGAGGATTTCCGGAGCACCAGCAACAGCAGTCGGAGGAATCCCACACAGTTTAGCAACTACTACGAGGTGAGTTACCTTCCAGTAGCGGTGGGTCTAAGGCCACAATGCTGGCCCACCATTAGGAGACGTATGATAGATGATTGTCTTTGTGATATCATCTAGGTTTGCTACTACCTGATATGCTACGTCCCCAAAGGTGTGTCCGAATCCCTCAAACCAAGGCTCTGATACCAACTTGTAACGACCCAATTTTCACGCCCAAAAATTTCATTTAAAATAAGTGGTTTGTAAAACATTTGTAGTAAAACATCATCCGATCATATCATTTCATAAAACATATCTCGTGTCTGAAAACCCAAAACATGAAAATAATAATAATGTCAGAGTACAATCCCAGATCATCTCATAATGCGGAAAACCAATGTGTGTGTGTGTATGATGTGCCGCTACCGCGCCAGCTCCTTCCCTTTCGCTGAAGAGGTACCCGAAACCAAAAATGAAACTGTAAGCACGAAGCTTAGTGATTTCCCCCATCGTACCACATACCATACAATCATATCACATACATACTGTCAGGCAATTCTGGGGTGCCCGACCTACCCGTACAACCATTCTAGGGTGCCGACCTACCCATGCGGCCATTCTGGGGTGCCGTCCTTCCCGTGTCTAGCCATTCTGGGGCACTGACCTACCCATGTCGAGCCATTCTGGGGTGCTGACTACCCTTCGGTCCTAACAACCGAACCTCGGGGACTATTTCACCCCCTACTACTAATATCACATATAACATAACATAAACATATTACCAAACATATCTGGGGTGCCTGAACTACCCTTCGGTCCTAACAACCGAACTCGGGGACTGGTCCCCTCCAACTACCTCTATCGCATATAACATGACAAGCCAGCATACATACATATCATCACATACTGTCAGACGTATCTGGGGTGTCTGACTACCCTTCGGTCCTAACAACCGAACTCGACTCAAACCGAGGGATTAAAAGATTTTATAAGAAAATAGTTTTCTAAAGAATAAAATGGAATATTTTTGTTTTAGAAAGAACAAGTGTGTGATGTGCGCGACCGGCCGAGCTCAAGTAAGTATTCCCCAAAGTACCCATACAAGTTTATGTTACGTTTATCAGTTTCAGTAGGACAGCATGCTAGAATAGGACTAAGGATCTAGGAGTGATGCCTTATGTGCCTGCTTTATATGCTTCAGCTTATGAGAGTTTCATGCTAGATGTGAGTAGACAACAGTAGGATAGCCTGTTTAGGTTATGCCTGATAGTATGAGCTTAGAATTGTATGCTAGTGCAGTTCCTGTTATGAGGATAGAGTTGCTTGAGATTGTTTCCTTTTGTCCGAATGTTGTTTGCTTTGTGCTCTGTGGGCTTTGAGTGATGGGAGTTAGCTGTTAGGTGAATATGTTAAAGTCACATGTGATCAGGGTTGAATAATCTCAGAGTGTTGGATTTGACCCTATTGCGTAGCTCTTGTTTGAGTCCTAACCGTTGTAGGGATAAGTCCCTTACTCGAAGGATTATCCGAGCCTCGTTGCATGTGGTTGTATTCAGGTAATGGCTAATTGGCATTACAAAGAGACCTTCAGCACCTGAGGACTGGGTTGGGTGGAGTCATAGGTTTCCTAGGGTAAGACTAGGATAAGAGTAGCAGAGATCAGCAGTGGTAAAAGGGATCTGGTGGATTCAAGGCAGTCCTTGAGGATGGTACGGATAGATGTGGAAGGTAGTATGGGCCCGTACTACTGAAAGCAGAGGATCCGTACCCGAGTTGAGGAAGGCTAAGACAAGACCGAGGAACTTGTAATAGATGTGATCCCCTTAAAGATATTAGTATCACTAATAGTTTCCTGTATGTATTTCAGAATGGTGGTACTATGTCAGAGGCCAGCAGTTGGCAGTTCTGGAGAGAGATCGGGCTCGAGATCAGGTTTCGAGCCAGCAGATGAGAGGCTATGCGAGTTCATCGCGTCAGAGATCACTAGAGGCATCCTTGAGTCGACCCCCGTCATTTTCGGGTTGATCAAGGAAGGGATAGTTGAGCTGATGGAGGACCGCCTCAGGGCGTTCAGGAGTGACATGGCATCTGGCCAGTCAGGATCTCACACACTGTCCTTTAAGGACTTCAGGGGCAGTGGTGCGCCGGATTTCCATGGGGCGAAGGACCCCATCGCTTCCAGACGATGGATTGCAGACATTGAGTCCGCACAACTGACTAGCTTTTGCCCCGAGGTGTCGAAGGTGAGATATGCAGCAGGATGTTTACGAGACCAAGCTAGAGATTAGTGGGAGTCCGTCGGTGACTCATTGGGAGCCTCGGCTGTTGAGGCTATGACCTGGTCGGACTTTGTGACCAGGTTCAGGGCAGAGTTTGCGCCGGCTGTCGAGCTTCAGCAGCTGGCCAGGGAGTTTTTAGATATGAGGCAGAAGACGGAGATTGTGGCGGAGATCACCGCCAAGTTCTGGGAGAGGGCATTGCTGGTGCCCCAGTATGTGGGAGACGAGGATATGAGGAGGACCCGCTATCATGACATGCTGCGAGCCGACATTCGAGAGCATGTTAGTTTTTCAGCTTGCCCTACCCTGGAGTCTATGATTTCCAGGGCGAGGGAGAGGGAGATTGATCTGGAGCATGTCCGGAAGAGGAAAGTGGAGGAGGGGAAGTTGATTGGGGCTTCGGGGAAGAAGCCCAAGGGATCGGATGATAGGCCGAAAGGCCAGTCAGGACTAGGCCGCTGCAGGAAATGCGGCAGGCCACATGAGGGGGCGTGTAGACTGGGATCATCGGACTACTACAAGTGCGGCAAGATGGGGCATTTCAACAGGGATTGTACTTCCCCTGCAACGGTTATTTAGACGTCTTATTTGTTGTGTTTCCACTGCAACCAGAGGGGCCACAAGAAGGCGAATTGCCCCCAGTTGACAGCAGCATCAGTGCCGGTGAAGGCGCCAGCTCTAGCGACCCTGCGGATCACTGATGGCTGGCAGGTCAAGGCAGAGGCTCCAGTGGTGAGGAGCCGAGCATTCCAGTTGACTACCGAGGAGGCACGCGCTGCACCCGATGTGGTGACGGGTATGACTTCTTGTTTATGTTATTATGATATGCTGCTGTGATTTTGATATGTTATGTATGTGCTTTGTTTAGGATCGTTCCATGTGAACGGTATCCCAATTCAGGTATTGTTTGATTTAGGCGCTACCCGATCGTTTGTTTCTCTTGCGCTCAGCAAGAGATTTTCTGAGTCTTCAGGCATGTTGGATTTCCCTCTAGACGTAGAGATTGTAGATGACCGTTCGGTGCGAGCATCGATGGTGTTCTGAGATTGTGTGCTGAGGTTATTTGAGGAGCGTTATCTAGTGGATCTGATTCCCATACCTTTGCGGGGGAATAAGGTTATTATCTGTATGGATTGGTTAAGCCCCAATGGGGCAATGATCGACTGCGCACAACAGTTGGTGCGGATCAGGACCCCAAGTGGGGGAGAGCTGGTGGTTCACAGTGAGAAGCCACAGCAAGGACCAGCCCTATGTTCAGCAGCGAGAGCTAGGCGTTACCTCCAACAAGGTTGCGCAAGTTATTTCGTGTATGTTATGGATATTCGGGAGGCGGGTAGAGCGACGGTGGGTGAGGTGCCCATAGTACGAGAGTTCGCGGATGTATTCCCCGAGGAGCTACCTGGGATACCTCCGGAGTGCCAGGTGGAGTTCAGGATCGACCTAGTCCCAGGTGCGGCTCCGATAGCCAAGGCACCCTATCAGTTGGCTCCTCCCGAGAAGCAGGAGTTGTCTACGCAGCTTCAGGAGCTGCTAGACAAAGGATTTATCAGGCCAAGTAGTTCGCCTTGGGGAGCCCTGATTCTGTTTGTGAAGAAGAAGGACAGGTCGCATCGTATGTGTATAGACTATAGGGAACTGAATAAGGTAATGATGAAGAACCGTTACCCACTCCCAAGGATCGATGACCTCTTTGACCAACTTTAGGGAGCATCTTTGTTCTCCAAGATTGATCTGCGTTCATGATATCATCAGATGAGGGTCAGGGAGGAGGATGTGCAGAAGACTGCGTTTCGGACGCACTATGGCCACTACGAGTTTGTGGTGATGCCCTTCGGGCTCACCAATGCTCCTGTCGCGTTCATGAACCTCATGAATCGCATGTGTAGACCGATGTTAGACCGGTCAGTGATAGTGTTTATCGATGATATCCTGTTTTATTGCAAGACGCAGGAGGAGCACGAGGAGCACCTGCGGGAGGTGCTGGAGACTTTAAGGAGGGAGAGCTTGTATGCCAAGTTCTCCAAATGTGAGTTTTGTTTGCGCGAGGTGCAGTTTCTTGGGAACCTTGTCAACCAGAACGAGATTTCGGTAGACCCGGCCAAGGTCGAGACCGTGATGAGGTGGGAGGTTCCGTAGTCTCCATCTGAGATTCGGAGTTTCCTGGGATTAGTAGGCTATTATCGGAGATTCATCTAGGATTTCTCCAAGATAGTCGTACCGTTGACCAGGCTAACAAGGAAGGTCGTGATCTTTCGTTGGGGGCCTAAGAAGCAGGCAGCGTTCGAGACACTGAGACAGAGATTATGCGAGGCGCCAATCTTAGCCCTGCCAGAGGGAATGGAGGATTTTTTTGTGTACTGCGATGTGTCCATCTCAGGTTTGGGCACGGTGTTGATGCAGAGAAGGCATGTCATCGCCGACGCGTCGAGGCAGCTGAAGCCTCACGAGGCGAATTACCCGACGCATGACTTGGAGCTGGGGGTTGTTGTGTTCACCCTCAAGATTTGGCGTCATTACCTCTATGGGGTTCGTTGTACCATGTACATGGACCATAAGAGTTTGAGGTACCTCATGGATCAGCCGAATCTAACATGAGGCAGCGTCGGTGGATGGATGTGGTAAAGGATTACGATTGCGAGATCCTTTATCACTCGGGTAAGGCCAATGTGGTGGCCGATGCGCTTATCCTCAAGGCGGCGCCGATCAGGGATATCTGCATGCGGATGACAGTGGTGACTCTTCTATTGGAGCGGATTCGGGAGGCCCAGCAGGAGGCGATGAAGGAGGAACATCAGAAGAGTGAGCGCATAGTGGGCCAGGTTTCCTCCTTTGACTATGACAGCAGGGGATTATTGACATTACACCGCAGGGTGTGGGTGCCATACCTCGGAGGCATGTACCAGATATTGATGGAGGAGGCACACAAATCCCGATTCTCTATTCATCCCGGGGTGACGAAGATGTATAGGGATCTTCGTCTGGACTATTGGTGGCCCTGCATGAAGCGGGATGTGGCATGGTACGTGGAGCGGTGCTTGACCTGCAGGAAGGTCAAGGCCGAGCATTAGAGACCTCACGGCAAGATGCAACCATTGGATATCCCGCTGTTGAAATGGGAAGATATTACGATGGATTTTATCACCAAGCTTCCCAGGACCGCGCGGGGAGTGGATTCGATATGGGTCATCGTGGATCGATTGACCAAGAGCGCCCATTTTATCCCAATTCAGTAGAGCATCTCGGCCGAGAAATTGGCCGATATCTATATCAGAGAGGTGGTGGCCTGGAACGGAGTGCCAGTTTCAGTGATTTCGGATAGGGATGTGCGGTTTACATCCAGGTTTTGGAAGAAATTCCACGACGAGTTGGGTACTCGTCTGCATTTCAGCACCGCCTTTCACCCGCAGACGGATGGCCAGAGCGAGCGGACCATCCAGACTCTGGAGGACATGCTGCGGGCTTGTGTTTTAGACTTCGGAGGTAGCTGGGATACCTACCTTCCGTTAGCGGAGTTCTCGTATAATAATAGCTATCATGCGAGCATCGAACGTCCTCCATTCGAGATGTTGTATGGGAGGTAGCTGGGATACCTACCTTCCGTTGGTGTAGGACCCCGATATGCTGGGGCGAGATTGGCCAGAGAGTCATGGGGAGCACCAAAGTAGTGCTCAAGACGACAGAGAAGATTCAACAGGTCCGGAGTAGGCTTCAGACTGCTCAGAGTCGGCAGAAAAGTTATACCGATAAGCGTCAATCCGACCTGGAGTTCCAGGTCGGAGATATGGTTCTCCTGAAAGTGTCGCCTTGGAAAGGCGTCATTCGATTCAGGAAGCGGGGCAAGTTGGGCCCAAGGTATATTGGACCGTTAAGGGTTATAGCCCGGGTGGGCAAGGTGGCATATAGGTTGGATTTGCCAGCCGAACTCAGTCAGATACACAACACTTTCCATGTTTTTCAGCTGCGAAAGTGCCTGGTGGACAACTCAGCAGTGGTACCCTTGGAGGACATTCAGGTTGATGGCAGCCTGAATTACATTGAGTGGCCTGTAGCGATCCTTGACCGGAAGTCGAAGGATATGAGGAACAAAAGAGTAGAACTCGTGAAGATGCAATGGCAGCACTGGAAGGGGTCGGAGTGGACTTGGGAGCCGGTGGATGAGATGATGGAACACTACCCCGAGCTGTTTTAGGATCGAGCAGCAGACTTCGAAGACGAAGTCTAAAATAAGTGGGGGAGATTTGTAGCACCTGGTTCTTGGTATGTATTCTATTATTAAATCTTCATTTATTTTTGCATTTTTAGCCTTGGACTCGGAGAGTCGAAGGACTGACTCGCCGAGTAGAAGCGGGATGAGATGCGGAGTTTAGGTTGCGGACTCGGCGAGTCGGGTCCCAGACTCGGCGAGTAGACGTTGTCTGGACAAAAACCCTAATCCAGGGGTTTTCACCCTATTTAAACGACTTTATGCAGCCTCCATTCCCCCTTTATGCCCCCAAACACTTCTCATAGGAAACCCTAGCCGTTTTTGAGAAAATCCAAGGCTTTTGAGTGATTCTTGTGAGTTTTGACCTCAAGGAAGAAGGAAGAGCATAGAAGGATCAAGAGGAGACTGAAGGATTCGAGTTTGGTTCACCATTTGTAGTCTACAGAAGGTATAAAGTCTGAACCTTGCTCATTCATTTGTTAGATCCCTCTTTGGGGTGATTTAGGGCTTTTATAAGCCATTTTTGGTGGCCAACCATGTTTGCAAACATGGTTGGGGGTTTGAGCTTCTGGATCATGTCATTATTGGAGTCACAAGACGGATTTGGGTTGCTTTTACACTCAAGGAAGGCCCTATGCAACAAAAGAACCATTTTAGAGCCTTTTAAGCTCAAAAGTCCCATGCATGCATGTAAAGTTTGTTGCTTTACGTGCTAGATCGAGTTTAGGGGCCTGGATCTATCTTTTGGTCAAGTGTTGTACATCAGAAATCGAAGTTTTAAGGAGGGGATGTGACTGAATCGGCGAGTCCATTCCTGGACTCAGCGAGTCCAAGGTTTCTGTCCCATAATGGTGAGGGTCAAAAGGACCAGATGAGTGTGGAAAGGTTTTAGGGAGTCCCGGAGAGTGACCCAACGTTCTGAACTAAGCAAAATGTTCTGGAAATTCATGGTACTCGGCGAGTGCATGAACGGACTCGGCGAGTCGAAGGCAATCTTCATAGAACTCCACGAGTTGTTCATCAACTCGGCAAGTCGAGGACAGAACATGTTCATCGGATGAAGAGTAACTTGACAAGTTGTTCATATAACTCGGTGAGTCAAGGGCAGGACATGAGTATCAGTTGATGATGAACTCGACGAGTTGTTCATACAACTCGGCGAGTCGGATGAGGATTCAGTCGGTGTTCATTTAGAAGGAAATCTCTTCAAGTCATCGTCTAACTCGACGAGTAGAGACGGGTATGAGGTCTAATGGAAGGATAGGGACTCGGCGAGTTGGCGAGCCAACTCGGTGAGTCAGGTCAACTAGAGGTTGACTTTGAATTTGACTTTGTCAGGAGGTAAAATGGTCATTTTACCCTAAGAGTAGATGTCAGTTTCTGACTAAGTGTTTTGTGGGAATTTTAGCTGGAGGATTTCTAGAGCAGCAGTCGGAGGATTCCCGCACAGTTCAACAACTACTACGAGGTGAGTTACCTTCCAGTAGCGGTGGGTCTAAGGCCACAATGTCGGCCCGCCAGTAGGAGACGTATGATAGATGATTGTCTTTATAATATCATCTATGTTTGCTACTACCTGATATGTTATATGCTAGCATGATGTGTTGTATGTGATGGTAGTAGAGTTTGGTTGTTAGGACCAAAGGGTAGTCAGACACCCCAGATACGTCTAACAGTATGTGATGATATGTATGTGTGCTGGCTTGTCATGTTATATGTGATAGAGGGAGTAGGAGGGGACCAGTCCCCGAGTTCGGTTGTTAGGACCGAAGGGTAGTTCAGGCACCCCAGATATGTCTGATAATATGTTTATGTTATGTTATATGTGATATTAGTAGTAGGGGTGAAATAGTCCCCGAGGTTCGGTTGTTAGGACCGAAGGGTAGTCAGCATCCCAGAATGGCTCGACATGGGTAGGTCAGTGCCCCAGAATGGCTAGACACGGGAAGGATAACACCCTAGAATGGCCGTACGGGTAGGTCGGCACCCCAGAATGGTCGTACCGGGTAGGTCGGGCACCCCAGAATTGCCTGGCAGTATGTATGTGATATGATTGTATGGTATGTGATACGATTGGGGAACTCACTAAGCTTCATGCTTACAGTTTTCAGTTTTGATTTCAAGTACCTCTTCAGCGAAGGGGAAGGAGCTGGCGCGGTAGCGGCACATCATACACACAACTATTGGTTTTCCGCATTATGAGATGATCTGGGATTGTACTCTAACATTATTATTATTTTCATGTTTTGGGTTTTCAAACACGAGATATGTTTTATGAAATGATATGATCGGATGATGTTTTACTACAAATGTTTTGCAAACCACTTATTTTAAAGGAAATTTTTGGGCGTGAAAATTGGGTCGTTACAAATTTTGACTTTATTTTTATTATATCTTTATTATATTATTTATAGTAGGCCGGGATAGGAAAACTCCGTTAGAAAATCATAACTTCTTCATCTGACATCCGTTTTCGTCTGTCTTTTCACCGTTGGACTACTATCGACGAGATCTTCGATTCTCGTTTAGATTGTTTCGGCCAAATATCACTCAATCTTTATTTTGAGATTTGGGTTGCATAATGCTAAGTCGAAACTTCGAAAAATCATAACTTCCTCATACGAGGTCAGATTTAGACGTTCTTTTTATGCACACTCTCGGTTTAATGTATTCTACAATTTTCGTTTAGATCACTAAGGCTAAATATTGCTCTATCGTAAATTCACTATTTACGTCATTCAGCGTTGTGTCAGTTTTGTCGCGAAACTTCGACAGGTCATAACTTCTTCGTTATAACTCGGATTTTGGCATTCTTTTATATATTCGGAAACCTTTCCACGACCACTACCACATCCTTCATAGATATCGGGTTTATCTAACATTTCATTTTGACACTTATTTTTATCCTTAATTCATTTAAGTCACACAATTAAGCACAAAACACATAATACACAAATAATACATCATTATTATTTCAAGATGCGTTACAAAGGTTAACCTAGACTATTACATTGTCATTAATGCGAAGCCCAGAAACACGGGCGTTACACACATCGAATAGGTGACTGTAACAATGAGGGTACCATGTACATTTGCATGGTTATTCACATCCGCTTTGTAATCCTCGGCATCCCAGTCACAAAATTGAGGGGCGTATCGAGATTTAAACATGTCATTGAAAAGTTCAATGAATCTCAAAAGATCTAGGAATTTTCAATACATTTAAAACTTAATCCCTTTTTTGTTTTTCATGGTGGAATATTAGTGAATCGTCATTCATTTACCTTCAAATTATTTGCATGTTAGATTACGACATCCCTCTTCTAATTTGTAAATAATGTTGTTGGGTCCTAGCCCTAATTTCTCATTGGGTGTTTTATTGGGGATTCATTTCTAATCAAACTTTGTCTCTTTTCTATTTCAGATGTCGAACTTCAACAACAAGGCTTCCGGCTCAAATTCCCGCCGCTTGTTCTAACTCATGAACTTGTGTGGAAGAGTGATTTTTGACGGGTCCGATTTCAATGATTGGATCTGCAACATCCGAATGGTCACTCGTTACAAGGACAAAGAGTATGTCCTCGATGAGAAGCTGAAGAAATCAAAATCAACACTACCTCTGCTGAAGAAATCACGGCTCCCTCAAAGAGCAACCACAAGGGAAAGTCCCAAGATGGTACCTCTTCTAGTGGAACCAAGGTTGGTTCTACTAAACCCAACTCCAACCCCAAGGATGCAGAGTGCCACCACTGCCACAAGATAAGGCATTGGAAACGAAGCTGCCCAGAGTATCTGCAAGCAATCTAGGATGGGAAGATCAAGCCATCCTACGCAGGTATTTACACTATTAAATCTAATGATTCATCACATGCTATTTCTTGGGTACTTTGTACAGGATGTGGTTTTCACATTTGTTCTAATTTGCAGGGCCTAAGAAGAGATATGGATGTGGAGCATGGGAAGATAAATTTGATCATGGGGAACAGAAGACCGTCGTCTGTCACCAAGACCGGAGTTTACTTTTTAATGCTCAGTAGTAGATTAGGAGTAGATTTAAATAATTGTTTCTATTCGCCATATATGGAAAGAAACATCATTTCATTCCATGTTTTGTATATACAAGGTTTTAGATATTCATTTGATAATGAAAAGGGTTCTATTAATGCTTATCTTAATGGTGTTTTCTATTTTGAAGCATTGCCTTGTAATGGAATATATGAAACTGTGATGGTTGTAGATAACTTAGGAAATGATGTGGTATATATTGATTCATCCAATGGTTTGGATAAAGCATGCTTGTGGCATTGTCGTCTATGACATGTCAACAAGAAACTCGTAGCCCAACTCCTAAAGGATGGGGTATTGGAGTCATTCGACCTTAGGGACGATTACATGTGCGAGTCTTATTTACTTAGAAAGATGACCAAGTCATCCTTCACTGGCGCTTGTGCGAAGGGTGAGGGTTTATTGGATCTCATACACACCGATGTGTGGGGCCCTTTAGATCCACCACAAGGGATGCGAGCCGCTTCTATGTGACTTTCACCGATGATTATAGTAGATATGGGTATATCTACTTAATCAAGCACAAGTCAGAAACCTTTGAAAAGTTCAAAGAGTTTAAACAAGAAATGGAGAATTAGTTGAGCAGGAAAATCAAGATGCTTCGATCCGATCGAGGTGGAGAGTACCTAAGTATTGAATTCCACGACTACCTTAAGGAATGTGAAATCGTTTCGCAATTGATGCCACCTAGGACACCGCAGTTGAATGGTGTAGCTGAAAGGCGTAATCAAACCTTGCTAGACATGGTTCATTCCATGATGAGTCGTGCTTCACTACCTATCTCATTCTGGGGGTATGCCTTAGAGACTGCCACCCATATCATTAACTTAGTCCCTACGAAGAAGGTTTCCAAAACACCTCACGAAATGTGGACAGGAAAAGCTCCCTTATTGGCGCATATCAAGGTCTGGGGTTGCGAGGCTTTCATAAGACGAGAGACTCACGACAAGCTCGAACCTCATAGTGAGTGGTGTATTTTCATCAGCTACCTGTAGAAGTCCTTTGGATATCTCTTCTATAGACCGAGTGACAATGTTGTCTTTGTTGCGAGGAGAGGGGTTTTCCGTGAGTGGGAACTCATAAGCCAAGGGGACAGTGGGAGGCAGATCGATCTTGAAGAGCTTCAAGAATCGAGCGATGAAGGAACCTCTAACACATCCACTCAACCCGAGGAGGAAACTCCGGTTGAACCGATTGACGAGTCCTTACCTCTTAGACGTTCGGAAAGAGTTATAGTTCAACCCCAGTTTTATGGTTTTCATATTACTACAGAAGGGGATACGTTCATTAGTGATAGTACACTAGTGAATTTGGACGAACCTAACAGCTACAAGGAAGCCATGGCAGGCCCAGAGTCTGCAAAATGGAAGGTGGATATGGACAGCGAGATTCAGTCCATGTATGACAACCAAATTTGGAATTTGGTTGACAATGTGCCAGGTCGTAAGATGGTCAGGTGCAAGTGGATCTTCAAGAAGAAGACTGACATTGATGGGAATGTACAGACCTATAAAGCCTTATTGGTCGCGAAGGCTTTCAGTCAAACTCCCAAAGTTGATGTTAGGCGTGTCAGACCCAACAAATAATAGGGGTACAGTAGACTCCAAATACACTGCTTTAATGCACTAAAAAGTAGTACAAGGCAAGCAGGGTCGAACCACAGAGACACGGAATAAAAGTCTATACCTTTTTGCACAAGGTACTTTGGTCACAAAGGGGGGGTTTGTTTGCAAAAGTAAATAACTAAATAACAATCTACTTTAAAAGCATGTACGAAATGAAATAGATTTGTAAACAAATTGATTGAATGGTTCTAGTTCTAGTTCTCAATGTTGTTGTTCAACTTGATTATGACTTGATGTAATTCAAGATTGCTATTCTATGTTGGTACTGAAAGATATTAACACGCTCTAATAACTCTCGCTTGCCAAATTATCTAACCAAAACACGCTCTTTGATTAGACCTAGGTTTACTAATTCAACCTAAACACGCTCTTAGATTGTATTGAAAAACCGCATTAAGTTTTGTACAAGCTTCCCAACAATGTTCATTTCTTCTCATATGCTCGGAAGTGTGAAAACATGTGATATATGTTTTACAATAAGAAAACTTATTGCTTGTTACCAATTATTAACTCAATAGAACGATTAGGTGCCCTAAAAGTTAATTAACTGCACAAAAATTCAATTCATGAAAGTGGCCAATCAAACACAAATCAAATTCAAGGATTCTAATTAAACAAAAACATAATCACTAGAATAGAATCACAAATCAAACATCAAATCATATGCTTCAAGTCAAGCAATTAACATGTTTTGAACAAGAACTAGAAACTAGGGTTTCTTAGCCACACATGGCTAAGAACAAATCAAACAAGAATAATGATGGAATTGGAATGTTTAATCCTTACAAAAATGAAATCCAAATGTTTGCAATGATTAAGTCTTCTCAAAAGCTCCAAGAATTCTCCCAAAATTGCCCTAGATCGCCAGAAACTACTCCAAAAACCGTTCTCTCTTTCAAAATGCGTCTCCTGCTCTTTTATTAAAGCTCACGTGACATGCCATGAGGCCATGCGTTTTTAGCATGGCCATGCCTTTTGCCCATGTGTTTTTTTTTTTTTGGCATGGCCATTTGTCTTGACCATGTGTTTTTTGGCATGGCCCATGCTTTTTGCTAAAATTCCAAAGAGTCTTCACTGTTGGCTCCATCTTCATGTTTTCTGCCATGGGATGACCGGTTCATCTTCTCTTCATGTTCCAAAGCTCTACGCTCCAAGCATCCAAGCATCCATGCATCCAAGCTCCACGTTCCATGCTCCATAATGCCTGCAAAATAAATCAAAAATAGTGAAGTACCAGGCATTCTTAATGAAATATGTAATTGCCCTAATAATCAACTAAATGCAAGAATTATGAAGTGGAATGCTATAAAAAGACGGAAATAATCATGCAAAATAGGTGCATAAAATGCACCTATCAAACCTCCCCAAGCTTAGACCTTTCTTGTCCTCAAGAAAGAACAAAATTGAGAATTGACCTAGAGAAGACGATAGGCGACTAAAAAGAAACTAAGATGAAAAGAATGGAAGGAACGAAAATGACTAAATGGAATTAAGAATGTGTGCATGCAATAAAAGAAGAACTAAAGAAAATAACATATGTACAAAAAGATTTTTTTTTTCAAACATTAATGCAATAAACAAAACAAACGAACATATTCAATCCAATTAACCTCATTATGTCATACAGTCGAAGGTGTACCTGTCGGGCCTTGAGATAACTTGACATTAACCCCACAAAGATATGTAACAAGTAAAACAAGGTTTTTTTTAGCCATTCCCTAACGCAACTCAACAAAATCAAAAGCTACAACACTTGTTCACTTTTACAGGTATTGGGTTAGCACATGGAACAAATTATGGTCTTACTCTCGTGAAAACATGTGATGCAAAATATGCTCATTTTCATTTTTCAAAACATGACAATGACCGACTCCAGCTATTTGTTGACTAACAACAATCTTTTTCTAAAAATTCCCTAATATTTACCCAGATTGGTTACATGTTTCAAACCACTTACACCAGTCAAAGCAGTTTACAGTCAGTCCCAATGTTTACAACCAAACGTTTTTCAAACACATTATTCAATTAAACTATAAGCATAAATATATACAAACTATCTAATTATATTTTTCTGCAAATAAAGCTCATGGCTTCCTTTGAAATCCGTGTAACGGGCTTCCAACCAACACATCCAAATCAGATGACCTTAGTGTGCTAGATTTAAAGAGATCCCTCGGGTTTACTTGCCCGAACCTCAAAGGCCACATATTAGCTTTATTTGTTATTATTAAGTTCATGACTTTCTATGGAACCCGTGTAGTGAACTTTCAACCCAATCAGTCCCAAACAATTTTGCTTTAGGCAATTAGGTGTAAAACACCCCTCGGAGTTTACTTGTTCGAATCCCAAAGGTCACAGATTAACTTAATAATATTTTTATTTATTTATTTATTTAATTTTTTTATTTTTTTTATTATTTTTTTTATTTTTTATTTTTTTATTTTTTATTCTTTATTTTTTTTATTTTTTTTTATTTTTTATTATTATTATTTGAAGGACTGATGTAAACGCGCAAAGACCCGTAAGTATAGTCAGAAACAATGTCCCCAAGCAGGGTATTTAGAAGGGAATAGATAGAAAAGACTTTTTAGAGCGCTGGAGAATTCGAGTCACTGAAATTTTATATTCATTTTATGACTCTTTGAAATTGGAGTTTGGATATGAATGAGCAATAACTCATAAGACCGGTCGTGTGTTCCAAGGGCTAAACTATATCTGTCTTCATGATTCGGTGTTGATAACCTTATCATTTTTTGTTTTGCACGAGTAGCTTTAGGAGACGTGTTCGTGTGAAATTAGGTTGCTTCAAGATTTTTAATAAAAACGAACAAGTTCTAATCTCAAGCCACGACTAATCTACCACTTCAACTTATTCAAGAGGATTAGGTTTCTTTAGATTGAATTTTTTTTTTAATGCTTTTATTTGAATGCATGAAAAGAAAATAAAAATAAGAAAACAACAAATTAAAAATAAAAATTTTAATGCATGTTGAAACTAAAACCTAATGTACAAAGACAATTTTAATGCATGTTGAAACTAAAACCTAATGTACAAAGACCCCTCCCCAAGCTTAAGATTTAGCATCGTCCTCGATGCTCGGAGAGGGTAGGGCAATCTACTAGCCGCGAGGGGCCCAACGCTGCATGAACTGCATGGCTTGTTGTACCGTTTGTGTCAATTGTTGAACGTCAGCGCGAATGTCAGCAACAGCTTGATCAAGGTGATCAAAACGCCTCATGTATATGTCGTGGTACTGAGTCGCCCGCCTGGTGTAGAAATGACGTGCAGTCGCTACTGGGGCAACAGAAGTGGACCCCCTCGCAGTGGGAGCAATAGGGATGTCGTCTTCATGGTCGACGACTGGCCGCTCAGGAGCTCTCGGGATGGACGTGGGGGCGCGTGGGGTGGAATTTGCAGAAATGTTCTTTGGTAGACACCACTGAGTCTGAGTGATGTCCTGCTGGAGTTGGAGAGAGCTAAAATCCCCAGCAGGAACTCGAAAGTGTGGCTCACCTTGCACCAACCATGTGATACTACCATCACCTTCTTGACGGAAGAAAGATGAGGCTACAAGGACATTTGAGGTGATGGTATTAGTGCCTTGTGTGATTTTCTCGAGGCCTGGGCGCTTGCTCTCAAAAAGCTCGGCACAAGTAAGGCGGGTGGCAAGATAGGAGATAATCCCGCCACAATGAATAGGGCCCGAATCGCTAGTGGAGACCTTAAGGAGTTTGGAAGCAAGGAAGGCGCCAAAATGAGGTCTCTTCAAGCCGGTGACCATGCACCAAAGAATTTCTAACTCCATTTTACCGGCTCTGCTAACGTCTTCTTGGGGGAAGACAAGGTTAGCAATAATTCGGAGAGCCACCCTTAAGACTGGATGGATGATATGAGATGCTTTGGCGGATCGAGCCTCATACACATCAAGTCCTGTGATTTCCTTCCAAAAGGCTTTGGCTTAGGCTTTAAAAAGATTATTCTTCTCTCGCATGTAGCCTAATTTAGGACCATATGTATTGAATTTAGAAATCCCAACAAACCCACTAAGATCGTCTAGACTCAGTTTAAATTGCAAACGCATGAGACGAAAAGAGAGACATTTGGCATTGTCATTGAATTCCAAAGATTGTAAGAATTCAATGGTTGTGTTTTTATATGATTCCATTGGTGCCAAAGTGAGAAGTCTCTCCCAACCGATGTTGCTAAACAATCTATGGACGCCATCATAAACTCCTAGTTCTTGGAGAGTGGGAATATCTACAAACCGTTGTTGAGAATATTCGCGGTCCTTGAGGTGAAGGAATCGCTCACGTTGCTCAAGAGAGTTGTGAATGAGGGTGGTGACACCATATTTGGATTCCCATTGTTCTTTTGGTTGTGGGTTTTTTCGTTTTGGCATGATGACAAACCGGATTTATGACAACGAGTGGTGCCCAAAAATGATAACACAACTAGACAAGCACAAATGAACAATTATATGAAGCACAAGAATGGATTCACAATTATTCCAACCAAACAATTTTAAATTCAAAGCGTAAAACTTGAGATATGGAAGGAATTTACCGTTTAAACGCTTGGATTTGAGGTGTTGGCTTGTATTATTCACTTCATCTTCAACCTCAAGAATGCTTGAACTCTTCAATGGTGGAATGTCTAATTGGAGATGAAAGCTTCTAATCTTCCTTTCAAAAGCACCTCCCCAAGCTTGGTCTTGAACCCTATACAAGAATTTTTGAAACCCAATACAAGAATTAATTCAAATTATACAAATCAAAAACTAGGGTTTATAGGGTTTATGAAGGAAAATTCGATCTTTTACCCTCTAATTGAAGAAATCGATCTAGAGAATGAAGATCATGAAGTTAGGAATTGATAGTAACATACCTTGGTGGCTTAATCTTGGATTGATTGAAGAAGAAAATCGAAAAATTGATTACGATTTGGAGGGTTCTCGGTTAACGAGTAAGGTGGGGGAGGAAGAACAACGCACGATCGTGAGAAGAGAGGAAGAAGGAGAAACATTTCCTTATCCTTAGGATATGGGCAGCTTCTCCAACGTCCTTCATAGCGAAACATTTCCCAAGCCAGGACTTAACCTCCTGCAAGGTTGGGATGTCATTTCATATGAGTAGTATGTCATCCACATACACTACCAAACAGCTAACTATACTCCCACTAGCCTTAACATATACACATGACTCATCCTCTCTCCACGAAAAGCCAAACTCGTTGACTTTCTCATTGAAACAAAGATTCCATCGGCGAGATGCTTGTTTTAATCCATAAATGGATTTATCAATCTTACACACTCTATTAGGGTACTTTGCATCAACAAAACCCTCTGGCTGACTCATGTAAACATCCTCAGCCAACTTTCCATTACGGAAAGCGGTTTTGACATCCATTTGCCATATTTCATAATCATGAAATGCAGTAATGGCTATCATAACCCTAATATACTTAATCTTCGCTACTGGTGAGAAGGTCTCATCATAGTAAACTCTTGGAGTTTGAGTAAAGCCCTTTGCAACCAGTCGCGCCTTCTAAGTGTGTACCTTCCCATCCATGTCGGTCTTCTTCTTGAAGATCTATTTGCACCCAACTGTCTTACGACCTGGTACATTGTCAACCAAGTTCCAAACTTGATTGTCATACATGGACTGAATCTCGCTGTCCATAGACTTTTTCCATTTGGCGGACTTAGGGAATGCCATGGCTTTCTAAAAGCTGTTAGGTTCATACAAATTTACCAGTGTACTATCACTAAAAAATGCATCACCTTCTATAGTAATATGGAAACCATAATAAAAATCAGGTGTGCTCCTAACTCTTGTGGAACGCCTTAGAGGTACGGACTCATCAATCAGCTCAACAGGAGTTTCCTCCTTAGGCTGATTGCTAGTGTTTGAGGTTCCTTCACCGCTTGACTATTAAAGTTCTTCAAGGTCTATTTTCTTCCCACCGTTTCCTTGGCTTATGAGTTCTCTTTCACGAAAACTCCTCTCCTCGCCACGAAGACAACATTGTCACTTGGTTTGTAGAAGAGATAACCAAAGGATTTCTGTGGGTAGCCGATGAAAATACATCGCTCACTTCGAGGTTCGAGCTTGTCGTGAGTCTCATGCCTCACGAAGCCTCGCAACCCCAAATCTTGATGTGGTCTAAAGTAGGAACTTTCTCAGTCCACATCTCGTGAGGTGTTTTGGCAACCTTTTTGGTAGGCACTAGATTAAGGATATGGGCGGAAGTCTCTAAGGCATACCCCCAGAATGTGATTGGCAACGAAGCTCGACTCATCATGGAACGAACCATGTCTAACAAGGTTCGATTATGCCTCTCAGCCACACCATTCAGCTGCGGTGTCCCAGGAGGTGTCAGTTGTGAAACAATTCCACATTCCTTAAGATAGTCAAGGAACTCGATACTAAGATACTCACCACCCCGATCAGATCGGAGCATCTTTATCTTCCTACCCAATTGATTCTCCACTTCTTGTTTAAACTCTTTGAATCTTTCAAAGGTTTCTGACTTATGCTTGATTAAGTAGACCATTGCCGTCTCATCGACTACACACTTCCTCAGATGGGACACATGGAAGCTGTTTTGAATCTGACTCAACTCTACAAGTAGCTCCAACCGATAAGCTACCTTACCCACCCGGGTGATCATCCTGAAAGGACCAGTGTATCTAGGGCCCAACTTACCCTGTTTCCTGAATCGAATCACCCCTTTCCATGGGGACACTTTCAGGAGGACAAAATCTTCGACCTGGAACTCTAGCTCTGAACGACGCCGGTCGGCATAACTTTTTTGACGAATCTGGGCCATCAGTAACCTCTGTCCGACCTGCTAGATCTGCTCTTTCGTCTTGAGCACTATCTCAGTGCCCCCATCACTCTCTGCCCTACCTCCCCCCAACAGATGGGAGTCCGACACCTCCTTCTATATAAGAGCTCAAAGGGAGGCATACCTATACTGGAGTGGTGGCTGTTATTGTAACAAAACTTAGCTAAGAGCAAGTAAGTGTCCCAAATTCCACCGAAGTCCATAACACATGCACGTAGCATGTCCTCGAGCGTCTGAATCGTCCACTCACTCTACCCATTTGTCTGTGGGTGATATGCGATACTGAAGTGCAACAGGGTACCCAACTCCTCATGAAATTTCTTCTAGAACCTGGAAGTAAAACGCACATCCCGATCTGAAACTATCGATGTCGGCACTCCATGTCGTGCCACCACCTCTTGCATGTATATCTCGGACAATTTCTCTACAGAAGAGCCCCCACTAATAGCCAAAAAGTGAGCGCTCTTCGTTAATCAGTCTAAAATCACCCATATCACATCGACACCTCGCGCAGTCCTAGGTATTTTGGTGATAAAATCCATGGAAATCTGCTCCCACTTCCACTGGGGAATCTCTAAAGTCTGCAACGGGCCATGTGGATGTTGGTGCTCTGCCTTAACTTGACGACAGGTCAAGAATCTCTCCACTACCCATGCCACACTTCTCTTCATGCACGGCCACCAATAATTCCTCTTCAAGTCCAAATACATCTTAGTGGCTTATGGATGGATCAAGAATCTCGACCTGTGGGCCTCCTCCATCAAAATACATCGAGCTCCACCTGTATATGGCACCCAAATCCGTCCATGGAAAGTCATAATCCACCGACTATCCATCCCAAACTCAGAAATCAGCCCAATCACCCGCTCTCACTTACAGTTCTCTGGTCTCATGGCCTCTACCTGGGCCTCTCAAATCGTATCTAAGATTAGAGTCATCACTGTCATCCTCATGCACGCGTATCGGATCAGAGCACTTACTGCTCTGCGACTCAGGGCATCGGCTACCACATTAGCTTTGCCAGCGTGATACAAAATCTCGCAGTCATAGTCTTTCACCACATCTAACCACCTCCTTTGTCTCATGTTCAGATTGGGCTGATCCAAAAGGTACTTCAGGCTCTTATGGTACGTATATACGGTACACTGGACACCATATAGATAGTGGCACCAGATCTTGAGGGCATACACCACCACCCCAACTCCAAATCATGGGTGGGATGCCTTATCTCGTGAGGCTTCAATTGCCTCGATGCACATGCTATCACATGCCCCCTCTACATCAACACAACACCTCTCCCTGATATAGATGCATCACAGTAAACTACGAAGTCCTCCACTCCTTCTGGAAGGGCTAACACTAAGGCTTCGCATAATCTCTAGCGAAGTGTCTCGAATGAGGCCTGCTGCTCAGGCCGCCAAACAAAAGTAATACCCTTCCTGGTCAATCTGGTAAGAGGAACGACAATCTTGGAGAAATTCCTGATAAATATGCGGTAGTAGCCTGCCAGGCCAAGAAAACTTCTGATCTCGGATGTGGACCTCGACACCTCCTATCACATAACTGCCTCAATCTTGGCCGGGTCGACCAAGATCCCATTCTGATTAACGAGGTGTCCTAAGAACTGGACCTCTCGTAACCAGAAATCAGATTTGGAGAATTTGGCATAAAGTCTCTCTGCCCTCAATATCCCAAGAATATCTTGAATATGCTCATCGTGCTGCTCTCTGGACCTCGAGTACACCAAAATGTCGTCGATGAACATGATCGCCGTCTGATCCAACATGGGCCTACACACCCGGTTTATGAGATCCATGAACGCTGCCAGTGTGTTGGTGAGTCGAAAAGGCATCACTACAAAATCGTAGTGCCCATAATGATTCCTAAAGGCCGTCTTATGAATATCCTCCTCGTAAACTCTCATATGATGATACCCAGATCTCAAGTCAATCTTGGTGAACCAAGATGCCCCCTGCAACTGATCGAATAAATCGTTGATCCTCGGTAGTGGATAACAGTTCTTGACCGTCAGCTTGTTCAACTCCCGGTAATCGATGCACATCCGGTGTGAACCATCCTTTTTCTTGACAAAAAGGATCGGTGCTCCCTACAGTGAGCTACTCGGTCGGATAAAACCCTTCCCCAACAGCTCCTGGAGCTGCGAGGATAACTCCTGCATCTCAGGGAGCAATGCGATAAGGTGCCTTGGCAATATGTGTCGCACATGGAACCAAATCAATCCGGAACTCCACCTGCCTCTCGGGAGGAACACCCGACAATTCCCCGAGGAAAACGTCTGGGAACTCTATAACGCTCTAAAAATTTCAACCAAATTAAACTTTTCATAAACAACCCAGTTTCATTAAGTTATTACAAAAAGGTTTCCAATACAATTATTATCAGAGTCTTTCCAGAACCACATCATAAAACATAATCATGAGGAGCGGTACTATCACGCCTTTGCCTTGCCACAGTCTCTTGCAGAACCTGAAAAAAACATTAAACCACAACTGTAAGCCCGAAAGCTTAGTGAGATACCCCCAAAATACCAACCACATATACCATGCACGCACAACATGCCATATCATAACAGAACACAGAACAACCATGCACTTCGGGTCTACTGTGTGACTGGTCCGCTGCACCGGCCTTCAGTCCACCTGGTCCACCCTCCGAGTCTAGCCATATACATCGAGTCTACAGTTTGATTGGTCTACCCGTACCGGTCCTTCAATCCACCTGGTCCACTCTCTGAGTCTACAGTATGACTGGTCCGCCCGCACTCGGCCTTCAGTCGGCCTGGTCCACTCTCCGAGCCTCGGCACATCTGGTCCGCCCTCTTGGGGCCTACAGCCTATCCGGACTTCTCGCTGGGCCTTCGGGATAACCGGTCCGCCCTGGGTATGTTGGCCTACAGCACAAAGCAGGACCCGTCTCAACCCAACCCCAACCCAACAACCATGTGCACATAAACATTCAATCATATAACAATTCACATCCAATCAAACCGATCTAGCAGATCACATAGCATAACATCATCCTAACCAGGATACCGACCTAACCGGTCACTAGCATAAACCATCCTAACTACCAGGATGCAACATAGCAAATAAATAACATAACAACGATACCCGGATCACAATCCAATAAAGGGCCGGCCTTGGTGCCATAGACCCTGTCGATATAGTGAGGATAACTCACCTGCAACTGTTGACTGAAGAGATAAGACCAAGTTGCTCCGACCACTGACACGATCTCCACCACTAGCCAACACCAAAACACTGAACTCAAAAACAATTGCCAATAATTACCAAAATGCCCCTGAAAGTCAACTGGTCAACCCTTGGTCAAAGTCAAAGTCAATCCTCCGGACCGACTCTACTCGCCGAGTCAACCCACTGACTCGTCGAGTCCCCATGCTCAGAACTTCCCAATCCGCGACTCAACTCGCCGAGTCACCCCGAGACTCGCCGAGTCCCACAACTCTGAGTCCCCTCGCACTCAACTCACCGAGTCCTCCCTTGACTCACCGATTCACAGCTCAACCAGAAGAAGGTTAGGACCTCACGACCAGACTCGCCGAGTCCAAGGCTATCTTCAACCAACTCACCGAGTTGTTCTTCCAACTCGTCGAGTTCCTGCCCATCTTCAAGCAACTCGCCGAGTACACCCTTGTGACTCGCCGAGTACCCCTAGATCTTAATCCATATAGAAGCTTTCCAGGCCATGCAGATGATCCAAACCATATATCTACCCTTCTACAACCCATCCATCACGTAAAGTGGCAAACTTTACGTGAATCCAAAGAGATCTAAGCATAAAACACTCTAGGTTTAGGGTTTGGGACAAGATGGCTTCACCAACCACGCAAGAACAGGGACTTTCATGCACTCTAGACCTTCTCCATTCCAGATCTGAGGTAGCAACCTCAGATCTAACCTCCAAACTCAAAATATCACAAGCTACGCTTTCCAAAAACTCCAAAATGATGAATCTAGAAGAATAAAAGCCCAAACAACGAAATAATACCTCAAAAGAAAGCTCCAACAGAAGAGAAATCCGAATCCTTGCAAAGCCCCTTGCTCCAAGCCTCTTAACTCTTCAAGATCCCTTCCAAAATCTCTTCTCCAAGGTTCAATTGCTCTCAAATCACTGACAAACATGCATTAGGGTTTTATGGACTTCAAGAGAGGGTAAAGAGGCTGGGGAGAGGGTATAATGTCCTTTATATAGGGCTCATCCCTCGAAATTAGGGTTTTCTCCACACAGCACCAACTCGCCGAGTCCAGCCGCCGACTCGCCGAGTTGGCCACTTTACACGCGACCAGAATCACGACCCTACTCGCCGAGTCCACCCATGGACTCGCTGAGTTGCCCATTCACATTTTCACTTTGAACCCTGAACTTGCACTCCTGAACTCAGGATGTTACAAACTCGCACACTATCGGAACCTCAGAGATAGATCTCGGCCTCTTAGTGGCAACTAGCGTATCCATCACGTACGCTAAAAAGCCCATACATTCCTGTCGTAAACTCTGTTTCGCCCTAACAGCAGAACAGAATGTTGATCCAGATCTAGTCCCCTTGCCATACACAGTAAACACTCCCCCCACTAAGGTCTCGTATGGTCACCATTTGACGCTCATAGTCAATCATAGCTCCAAACCGGATCAACCAGTCCATGCCCAGTATGACACAAACATCACCCATCGCTATTGGCACCAGATCTATCTGGAACTCAACACCGAAAATCTCCAATAAACATCCCTGGAATACATCGATGGCAAAAACTACATGCTCTTCGGCTATAGAAACCCTTATTGGTCGACTCAACGCCTCACGTCTGACAATAACGTGACGACTAAAGGATAGAGACACAAAGGATTGACTCGCACCCGAGTCAAATAACACCAAAGTAGGCACATAACCCACAAGAAAAGTACCTATATACAACACAATATACGCATAAAAAATCTCAAAATAACAGGAATAAGGAAATACGTACCAGCCACGACATCAGGTGTTGCGCGGGCCTCCTTCGCAGTCAGCTGAAAAGCTCTCCCACAAGCTCTCAGGGTCTCGGCCTTCACCAGCTGACTATCAGTAGCACGTAAAGCAGCAGGAGAAAAACCTTGGGCTGATCCCTAAGTGAGCTGAGGGCACTGCGCCTTCCGATGGCCGGTCTGGTTGTAGTGAAAGCAAACTACAAATCCCTTAGAACAATCCTTCGCCATATGTCCCTCTTTGCCACACTTGTTGCAAATCCCTGCCTGACATGATCCCTCATGACTCTTTCCACACTTGCCACAAGTGCGGCCCTTCTGGCCCCCAACTCTCGTATCAGCGGGCATTGCCCGCTTTGTTACCGGTCGCGACTGTACCGATCTCCTATCTCTACCCCGAGACTCCTCCTCCTCTCCGGTCTGTAATTTTAGCTCAATCTCCCTCCTCCTGGAAATGGTATGAAGCTCAGCCAATGTCTAGTATGACGATTTCGCCACAAACTCCTGAATATCCCTCCTCAAGATGCTCAAATACCGAATCACACGTGCTTGCTCGGTATACACGTGCTCAGGGCAAAACAACGCCCTCCTATGAAACATCCTCGTAATCTCTGTCATAGTTTTTGTCTTCTGCTTGAGAGACAGAAACTCCTGGGCTAACTGTTCCCTCTCCACCTGGGGAACATACTCATCTTGGAACAACTGTGTAAACCTCTCCCATGTTACTGTAACATGGTTTGTAGGAGTAAAACTAGTAGTCACGAACTTCCACCAGTCCTTCGCTCCCAAGCGAAGCTGGTTCAGTGCAAATCGAACCCTCATGTGATCTGGGCATGAACACGTATAGAAACATCCCTCATTGTTATAGATCCATCTCATGGCATCAATCGGATCCCGTGTCCCGTCAAACTCTGGTGGCTTCGTGTTTTTGAACTCCCAGAACAACAACGAGTCACCTCCCTGTGGCCTAGCAACAACTACGACAGCAGCAACAACTGCCTCCGTAACAGCGGTGTATCGCTCGTTGAATGTCTCAATCAACATGGTCTTAAATGACCCGAACATCTCTGGTATGACCTCTTAGATAGCTGCGACCACCTCCTCATGAATGGTCCTGCAAATCTCCTCATCACTGAAACTGTTGCTCTCGGGGTTGTGACGTGTACCCACCATAATATGTTTGAAACACAACACATAAAATCACCAGAGCCTCGTTCGAACATACTCACACTCGATTCCCATCCCTACATGCTCCTTAGTATCCTAAGGATTCTTACTTGGGTCCCATACAGATCCGGTGCTTTCAGTAGTACGAGTCAAATACTACCTTCCACACCAACCCATAATCACCCCAAGTCGTCCTCCCATGATCCTAATTCACAAGTACTCTATCTCTCACTAGTATTAGGATAATCTCTCAGTAGACTCCTCCTATGCCCATCTAGGTATCTCTCCTAGATTACTCAAATTCTCTCTAAAGGTTCCCGTTATGTCTCTCCCTACTCAATACACATACAAAGCAAATACCAGATAAAATCAATCAATAGCATACCCTAGGCTAAGGCATCATGAATCAGGAAACTCTAGCCCTAATTTCTGAAGTACCTAGCCTATTCTAAAGCTTGTAGCTATAATATCTCATAAATATCTCATAATATAAACAATTATTGGTATTTTGGGAAATCACTGTTCGGGCTCTGGTTGATTGTACACACTACTCCATCTCGTTTTCTCTTTAAAACTCTTACTCATTTTAGAAAAATTAATTTTCATTTATAAATTTTTCTCAATCCCTCAATTTGAGTCCAAACATACCCAAGAGTACATTCGAATCCCTCAAACCAAGGCTTTGATACCAACTTGTAACACCGTAAATTTTCAAACAAAATTTTTATTTTCAAAACCACATACTTCTCAATATCATATTTCCAAAACCACAATTGTCAAATACACAAATTCATAAATAGTTTGATAAAATCTAGGATCCTCAAAAACATAAACTCCATCTCATGTGTACAATCAAGCTGGCACCTTCCCATGATCCTGAGAAGTACCTGAAACACATAACACATAACACGGTAAGCACAAAGCTTAGTGAGTTCCCCAAAACAACACACATCTCATTAGCCTCTCATGGCTATATCTCATAAAGACCCTCCGGTCCATGTGACTCGGTGAGGACCCTCCGGTCTCACAACTCGGGTTGGACCCTCCGGTCCTAACTCAATAAAGCTCGGAACAATACACAACATAAATCACAAAGGCATAATGCAGGATCTCAAAATTCTCAATATAAGCATAAAAAGACCATTTGGTCACACAATGTCACCACTCATGGGAAGTATAGTGAGAAGACTCACCTCATAAGTAAGCAAGAAATCCTTGTAACCCTCGAACGATCTAATCCTCGCCTACACGTCATAATCATCTCTAATTAACCCTTATCACCTCAACCTAAATAAGTTGAGCTAAACGCTTTCTCTAAACCTTGGAAAGGATAAAAGATCATTTTACCCCTCCATGGTCTCCAATCACTATCTTGACCAAACCCTAAAAGTCAAAAGAAGTCAACAGTCCCTGTTGACCCAACTTGTCGAGTGCATCTATATGACTCGTCATTTTCCCTTGTTTCCTCATAAATGTTGTGAAAATACAACTTAACTCGTCGATTTGTCTCATTAACTCACTGAGTTACACATGTTCAGACTCGTCGGGGAAAATCCTAACCGACTCGTCGAGTCTCTTCAGACCATTTCCTCAATCAGACGTTTTTAGGTAGAAAACATGTCTCATACTCTGAATCTAGCCTTCTAAGGCTCACTTATCATGTAAAGCTGGAAGCTTTACGTTCATTCATGGCATCTAGGGCTCAAAATGAAAAAACAAGCTCCATAAAGGGTTTCATGCATGGAGACTTTCCCAAAGCTTGATAAAGCTTGGATATTTGGGCTCATGGGCCCTCTTTTTGTCCAGATTTGGAGTCTCAACTCCATGACAATCTCCAGCAATCCAGGAACCACAAAATAAAGGGAAAAAGCCCTAAAACTCTCTAGAAAGAGATCTATCAAAAGAAATGCTCAAGGTGGTAGCTTTTTACCTCCAAACTAAAGTTAGCACAGAGAAACACTTGATCCACAAGCCTCTTCTCGTTCCAAAGCTTGATGCTCTTCACTCTTCTTTCAAATATGCACAAAAACACCCAAAGTTAGCTCCCCTCTCTCTCTCTCTCTCTCACACACACACAAATGGATACACATGATTAGGGTTTTTCACATAGGGTTAGAATGGTAAGGGAGGCAGAAATAAGAGCTTAAGGTCCTTTAAATAGGACACAAACCCTGAAAATTAGGGTTTTATCACTCAACTCCTACTCATCGAGTCGGGGTCCTCTAACTCGCCGAGTAGACTCTAAAATCCTTCGACCATAATATTCTCTACTCGGCGAGTTGGCGCTTCCAACTCATCGAATTGCCCTGTCAAAAGAATAAAATAATTAAATATCATACCTGGGAGTCGGGATGTTACAACATAGAGAAGACCGCATTTCGGACTGGCTATGGTCATTACAAGTTCGTGGTGATGCCATTTGGGATCACCAATGCGCCTTCAGTATTTATAGACTTGATGAATCGGGTGTGCAGGCTGATGCTTGATCGATCAATTATTGTTTTTATTGATGATATCTTGGTGTATTCCAAGACCAGAGAGCAACATGAGGAGCACCTTCAAGAGCTTTTAGGAGTGTTGAAGCGAGAATGGTTGTATGCCAAGTTCGCGAAGTGTGAGTTTTGGTTAGGAGAAGTCCAGTTCCTGGGACATCTCGTTAACCAGAATGAGATTTTGGTCTGTCTAGCCAAAATTGAGATTGTGATACAGTGGGAGGTTCTGAAGTCTCCCTCAGAGATTAGAAGTTTCTTAGGTTTATCAGGATATTACTGGAGACTCGTCTAGGATTTTTCCAAGATTGTTGTACCTCTCACTCGTCTAACAAGGAAGGGCGTGGATTTTCGATGGGGCCAGAAGCAGCAGGCGGCACTTGAGACGCTTATAGAGTTTTCCTACAACAACAACTATCACTCTAACATTGGTGCACCGCCCTTAGACCATCTCCAACCCATCTTTATTCCCCCCCCCCCCATAAATGTAGTAAAAAATAGGGTAAATAACGTTTCATCTCCAACCCTACTCCATTTTCTACCCTATTTTTACCCCAAAAACTATATTACTATAATATTCCATTTTTATAACTTATATATATTGTCAAATACATCCATTTACTAATTATATTTTAACAAATATATATTATATTTTTTCATTACAAAAATATTACAAATTATATTATCATAAATAAAATGTTTATATATAATAAATTTATTATAATAATTATTTTATTATAAATAAATATTAAATAAATAAGATTATATTTATATTAAATATATCAAGATCACGATCAGATTTGATTATTATATTTTACAAATTATGTTACCGTCTATCAAGTCTTTAGTATATATTTAATTTTTTTATATGAATTCGATAAATAACTTTTAAACTCTATATTTATGATTAATTAATATAAATTAGCATATAACATGATACTACAAATATTAAATATTGCATTTAAATTATAATTTATAGATAAAATTAAACTAGAAATGTGTAAAATAAAAATAAGAGGGACTAAAATTGGCAATCAAAACTTCAACTCCATTTTTGGAGATATAAATAGTATTCCCCCAAATATGGAGGAATACTATTCATATCTCCAAAAATAGAGATGAAAATGGGGTAGGGTTGGAGGAGAATTGGGGGGGGGGGGGGGGTGGAGTTTGGGGGTGGGTTGGAGACGCCTTTAGAGCTTCTGTATGGTCGGAGATGTTGTACCCCAGTTTGTTGGGGGGAGGTTGGTCACAGGGTCATGGGGAGGTCTGAGGTGGTCCTCCGGACTACAAAGCTCATCCAGCAAATCAGGCAGAGATTGTAGACACCTCAGAGTCGGCAAAAGACCTATGTCGATAGGTGCTGATCGGAGTTGGAGTTCAAGGTTGGGGTTGGGCGTACGCTATGGTATGCGGGGCGTACGAGGTTAACACCCTGTTTCTGGTCTAGACTTGAGTACGCTGGGCGTACTCAACTGAGTTGACTTGATTGACTTTTTGACTTTGACCAGGATTTGACCAAGTTTGACCTAAGGGTATTTTGGGTATTTTGAGTTGTAGTTAAGATTTGTCACTATTTGATGTATATGCGACTGGTAGAGCTAATATTTGGAGTAGTGACATGTTTAGTTATCTATTCAGACTGAGAAGTGAGTTTTTCTTCACTGTACTTATGGGTCGAAGGCATCAATGCGGACCCACTGAGTTATGTATCCTGGTTTAGAGGATGTTGCTATGTTGTAGTGATCTGTTAGATCGGTGTCCTGGTATATAGGATGTTATTATTCTGTAGTGATTTATAGATCTGCATGTTTGTCTGATGACTGGTTATATGATTATCTGTTTATGGATATCTATTATTTGTTATGTATATGTCGACATGGTATGGTGGGGTTGAGACTATATTGCTTTGTGCTGTCGGTCAACAAACCGGGGCATTCCAACCAAAAGTTTGTGGGTCGGGGCATTCCCACCGGAAGGTTATGAGCCAGGGGTAATCCAACCACGAGGTTGTGGACCCAGTTTGTATTAGGCAATCCAACTGAAAGGTTGTGGGCTAGGTGTAATCCAACCAAGAGGATGTGGACCAAGTATCTGTTTGGTTATATGTTTGTGTGGTGGTACCTTGGGGAAACTCACTAAGCTTTGACTTACAGTTTTGATTTATTATTTCAGGTACTTCAAGTGATCGTGATAAGGTGAATGCATGATCGTGCACATCCTTTAGATTTTCTGTTACTGGATTTTGGGATACTCTAATTTATTAATTATATTTTTGAAACAATGTTTTTGTAAACAATTATTGTCTTGAGGTTGTTTTGAAAAAATAATTTTTTTTTCTGATTTTTGGAATGTTACAACGGCTATCAAGATGGTAAATTACTTTCCCTCTATATTTGCCAATTTTTTTTTCTTAAATGGGTCCAAACATAAAACAATGGATGCACATTAATATTTCACATTTGGCCATTTTATTTTTTCTTTTAACCCCGTAACTTACATCTCAATTTCTAATATATATTTTTTATTTTAGAAAAGTTATTTTTTTGACTTTTATTATATATCATATATAAATTTGTATATTAAAAATGAGGGTTTTCCATTAATTTGATAAAAAAATATTAATGATTTTTTACTAATAATTGATGTATTTAAATTTATTATTTTATTATAAGACTTATTATAATCTTAGTATAAGATTTTCCGTGTGAGAAAAGGTATTATCTTACATCTATTTTGTTGTATTTATCAATAAAATTTTCTTTTATATATATATATATATATATATATATATATATATATATATATATATATATATATATATATATATATACTAGTTTATAACCCGTGGGAACCACGATTATAAAATTAATCAAACTTTTATAATAAAAACTCAAAATTATTAATAAGTTATTTTAAATAAATTATTAATTTAAGAGATATTTTTATTAGTTATGTGAAATTATAATCATTGATTCAAATAAATATATAAAATTAATTTTTAATATATATTAGATATTTTTTTATTTGTGAAGTAATGAAAACAATAATTTAAAATTTAAAATTTAAAATAGAATCACATTAATGAGGAGGTCTAATAAATTTAAAATGGAAAACTAATAGATTGACAAGTGGCAACATATTTATTAAAATGTCTAATATGATGACACATGGCAAAAGAGCTACTATTTTATTAGTATAGGGATATATATATATATATATATATATATATATATATATATTCTTTTTAAAGTAAAAACAATAATAAAAAGTTACAAAAAAGTTATCTATATGAAAAAAAAACGTTTGTGAAACAAATAATATCGATGTTGTTAATCACAAACATGACACAGATAACTCTTCTGTCAAAAAAAATATGTGTCTAACATAAATTTACTCAACACAAATTTAGGGGTGTTCGTTTGGATGGATCGGTTCGATCCGATCCAATTAAGTAAATCCAAATTGATTTCGGTTTTCAAAATATGGATCCGAATAATCCAAACTAAATTCAAATCCGATCCGATCCGATCCAATTACTTTTTAAAAACTAAAACATTTTAAAATGACATATAATTATAATATTATCCAATTTTTATGGAAGAAGCAAAAAAAAATATTTAATTGTGATTTAAAATTTATAAACTACTAAGAATGTATATTATAGTTTAATATTTAATAGATAAAGAACTTGTAAGAGAAAATGCATATTAATGTTTTTTATTAGATGAAACTTTTTGAAATTATTTGAAAAAATAAATTATAAAATTAATAAATAGTTATAATTATATTAAAAATAAATAAATAAATAATAAATTGTTATTCGGTTTTATTGGATTATTCAGTTCATATTTTATAAACCAAAACCAATCTGAAATCAAAAATAGTAATTCAGTTTTATTGAAAACCAATCCAAAAATCTGAATATCCGAACCAAATAGTCAAATCCAATTTGTCCAATTGGACAATTCGGTTTTATCCAAATAATGAACAGTCCTACACAAATTTATAAAACACAAACAGGACACAAATTGTAAAATGCGTTTTGAGTATGAAATACAATCAAAACATGTAATTGATTTGTATGACACAAATTGTAAAACATGTTTTGGGTATGAAAAACCGTAAATTTTTTTAACAAATTAATGAAATTCCCCTCGTGTGTATGTGTGTGTGTGTATATATATATATATATATATATATATACATATATATATATATATATATATATATATAGGGTTAGGTTATTTTGTTTTCACTATCTATTGTGTGCATGTATGACTGATTCTGGATCAATCATTTTAGTTATTTTAAGAAAGTAATTAATGCATATTACATGTTGAAGATATAATAGGTATTAATTACATTTTCAGCATTTAATATGCATTAATTACTTTCTTAAAATAACTAAAATGATTGGTCCAGAATCAATCATACGGGCACACAATAGATAGTGAAAACATTTGAACCTAACTCTCTCTCTCTCTCTCTCTCTATATATATATATATATATATATATATATATATATATATATATATATAGGTTTAGATTCAATGGAAAATGATTAATTAGGACAACATATGCTGGAACCAATGATCAAGTGACATGTGTCCATTTCTTTATTCATAAACAATGTACTATGAAAGTTATTTATGTAGTTATTCCAAAGTGATGTGTTGTCATGTTTTTATTGGTTCCAATATGTGTTGCCCTAATTCTTTATTTTCCATATAACATTTCCCTATATATATATATATATATATATATATATATATATATATATATATATATATATATATATATATAAATAAAAGTCGAAGAACATTTCTAAAATAAAAAATATAAGAAAATGAGATATAAGTTGTGAGGTTAAAATGAAAAATAAAATGGCCAAATGTGAAATATTAATGTGCATCCATTGTTTTTTAGTTGGTCCCATTTAAAAAAAAAAAACGAGTGGCAAATATATCGGAAAGTAATTTAATCAGTTTCGATCTTGACTACCATGAATGTCATATTTATATGACATATTTATAAGAAATTATAATACAAATTTGATTTTAAAATAAAATAAAAACTATTTTCATAACGGATATTTTGTTTCGTATAAAAAGAATACTGTAAGATTAAATTAAATAAAACAATCCGTTAAACCGACATAATGAAATATTGGAAAATAAAAAAAATATATATTTTCTTAAAAAAAACTTCAAGTTTGGATCAGATTTAGGAAAAGTAAAACCTTATATTTAGTTGATGACCGTTTTACCATAAACAATTATCAGTTTGTGTTGGGTTAATTGTTAATAAAAATAATATTAAAATTTAATTGAATATAACATGAATATATAATTTTTTTTTGGAAAAACTTCTTTTAAAATGTTACATAAATTACGATTAAATATTTTTAATACCAAATTATATAGTATCTGGATTAAAGAGGTCAAAAAGTAAACTTTAAAAAATAAAAAATAAATAAATAATAGATTAATATAAGTTAGAGGACTTCAATTATTTTTCATGTGGACCCTTCTAAAAGAACCTATTTTTACAAATAGATTTAAAACCAATCTATTTTTGGAAATGGTCTCCTAAATCAATCAAATTTTATAAAAAAAACTCCAAAACTATCAAATATATAACAATTTTATTCATCGGTTAAATAGTTAGAATTATAACAAAATAAAAAACAAGATAATTTTTTCAAAATAATTTGAAATAAAAAATAAGGTGTCAAAAATGAACTTTTATGTAAACTTAACATCATTTGTCATTTTTGTTACAAAACATGATTAATATTATTACTTTGTAAGTGTCCACTTTTCTTCAAACTCCTTGCTTAGTTAAAAAAAATCTATAATATATGAAATTAATTTTCGTTTTCTTAAACAACATACATAATTAATTTTTATCAAACTTGAATTAAAAGCCTATGACAAGAACCAAAATGAGATATGACTTATACATTTGCCGTTGACTAATAAACCAAAAAATCGAATTGACATCAGACCAAAACCAGGTCTGTATATATTGGTTATGTTATGGGTTATATAGAGTTTTTTAAAAGGCAGTTATCGATTACGTTCTCAGTTCTAGAGTTTTCACAAAAATCAATTCTCCTGTATCACATCGAAAGCAAACCGGTCTATTAATTTATAAAAGAGATACATATTTGAAACAACATATTTTTTAATTATATTTATGTTTTTTAATTATAAATCTAGAAACCTGTAAATTTATATTTAGTTCAGTATCCAATATAGGATCTGAAACTACTTTATAACCGTTACCAGACAAATACCGGTCAAGTTTATATTGGTGTAGTTTTCGATTCCTTTGATTTTATATCTTTTTGGCGCCATTTCACGTCAACGGTTTAAAAACAAGTTATCGTTTCTCCGGTATAGTTAACCACCAACCGCCACAAATAACCGTCACCGGAATACCTATAAATACAACTTCCATTTCAATCGTCTCTCTCTGCACTCCCATTCTTTGAATCCAAAAAAGGCTACACACACACAGACAACAATGGTAGATGATGGCAACACCGCCCGTCAACAGGCTGACGCCGGTGGCCATGGAAACGCACGTCCAAACTCATCCACCCCCCCTTCGTCACCCTCCCAACCTCCAAGAAGACCACGCCGTGCCGGAGCCACTACACCGTCAAAGCTTTCCCAGGCGGCATCTTCGTCAACAAATCTTCCACCGCCGCCAACGCCAACTCCAACTCCGCCCACCCCTTCTGCCGACGGGATATTACTAGGTACTGCAAGAAGGCCGGTAATATGCCCGATTTGCAAAAAGGATATGTATCATGAAAAGGCGCTGTGTGGCCACATCCGGTGGCACACGCAGGAGGAGAGACTGGCGGCAAGCAGGGATATTGCCCGGGCGCTTTCTGCCAACGTTGTTTCTGGGCAAAGAGGCGATGGAGAACAAGGGCCGTCTAAACGGTTCAAACTGCCGGATCTTAACGAGCCACCACCGTCGGAGGACTGATCATGATTTACTTTTTGGGGGCTAACATGTGTGTGTAGCCTTGTTAAAATAATACTATATGCATGGGAGATGCATATGTAGTCTTTGTTTTTTATTATTAGTTTAATAATGTGGCCAAAACTCTATTATATATTATATTGTGTATATGATATATGATCTAGGCCATGTAATGCTACATCACATCAAGGATATTATTCCTTGAATTTGATTTATATATTTGTTTGCTTTATATATGTTTTCGTCTTCTTCGATATTGTTATTTCGTATATATATCGATTGTTTTAATGCAGGATTTTGACTATGAAAATCAGAATGTGGAGAAGTTGATGATCATTTATCTTGAATACACCGGATAAGACAACTTGGTAGAAGAAGTGTAAGAAACTTTAATTTCCTTAGTTATTAATTATTTGTTAATTGTCTTGAAATTTTTTCTGATAAGGATATTGTAGGCATCTTAATTATTAGCAATATATTTTTTTATTGATTTGTTGATTACAACATTTTAATTTATATATATTCTTATCAACTCATTGTTTTTTCTAAAATAATATCCGATTTAACATTGCTTTACAAAACAATCCTCGCTTCTTTAATAAGATATATTTTTAAAATATAGTGTCCTTAAAAAAAAGTACAATGCTATATAATATGGTAGATTGTCAAATAATTATATATGTTTTAAATAAGAAAAAACATTATTTAGAAACATTTGGATTGAATTAGATTAAAACCAGATTTAGTGAAAACATTATTTAAAGAGAAAATGTTAAAAACCCACAAGACAATCGAAAAAGAAACATACTATGATTTTTGCGCCTACAAACACCTTTCCATTTCTAAAACATTTAATATACAAGAGGTTATTTTTAGTAAAATGTCTCTAATAAGTTGTGTATTTTTTAATAAAATCATTTATTAAAAGCTAGGAGTATTCATATAAATTTGATAAGTTTGTTTTCAATAAACGAGAGAACTTTTTAGTATGTATTAATTATGAAAAGTCTCCAAAATTAATATAGTAATTTTCCCAATTATCAAACCATTATAAATTACATTTTTCGACATTTACCATTGAACAAGTAAACATTTTAATTTTTCGTCATTTTCCCTTAAATAAATAAACTAGGTTTAAAATTTCAAGATGTAATTTTGCTCTTCAAAAAAAAAAAAATTTGCTCTTCAAAAGTGTAGAATTTTTTACCCGCGTAGTATTGAAATTTAAACTTTTTTACAAAAGGATCGATTAAGGCTTAACAAAGATGATCCAATTCATTACTCAAGAGTGTTAAAATTACATTTTGGGTTCAATGTTTTATGCATAAGTGATAAGTGTTTGTAAAAAATAATCGTTAATTTTTAAATATATAAAATTAGTCTACAGGCTAAAAGCTAAAAATAATTATTTAATGTTAGCTTTAAGGATTTTTGTTTGTGAATGTTGTGAAAGGAATTTTTTTCGAACTTTTTTTTTTTTAAAACTAAAGGTTAAAACCTCTCAAATTAACTACGCGAAAACATGCAAATATATATATACTTATGAAAGACTTGACGAGTCAATTGAGAATGTGATCGATTGTGATGCTTTCAATAATGGTAATTAATGTAATTTGTAAACTACATTATATGTTTTAAAACTAGGTTAAAATCTATGAAATCCTTATAATTTTAAATAGAATTAAAAAAATTAATTATGTTATAAATTGTAAGTATTTAATTACAAATGTAAGTCTGTCTATTTTATAAAAGTCATGATTTTATATAATGCAACATACGTTTGAGTAATGACAAAAAAAAAACCAAAAAAAACATCGAAATTGATTTGATATAAAACAAACAAAATATGTCGGTAATGAAATTAACATAAAAAAATACAATACATAATTATAAATAAATAAATTAATTAATATGATAGATAAAGTGTGATTTCCTAAAAATGACTAAAAGATGCTACAAAAAAGTTAGGTTATAAATTGCGAAAACTTCCTTATAAACAACATTAGAAGTTTTATTTGTGAGTATATACCATCTTTATTTAAAATTAATAATTTTAATTCCTCTCTGTTTTGAACTCTAGATAAGGCAACATATAATTGCTCACTTGAAAAAACTGGATCTTTGATAAACAAATCAACATTCGATAATGATTGTCCTTGACTCTTATTAATAGTCATTGCAAAACATTCGGCCAAAGGAAACCGTCTTCTTGTATATTTGAAGGGACTCAAAGAAGCATTAACAATATTCTGTCTGCTGCCACCTGGAACAATAGGTAGAATCTGTCTGAAATTTCCTCCAAAGACAAAAACTTTCCCTCCAAAAGGAATATTTGAAATGGTAGAATTTTCACACCTTAGTACATCATTCAAAGTTCGATCTAAAGCTTCAAATGCATGCTTATGGACCATAGGTGCTTCATCCCAAATTATCAAAGAGGTTTTTCTTAATAAGCTAGCCAGCTCACCATCTGGATTTATTTTACAGACAAAATCCTCAGTAAGTTCAAATGGAAGTATAAATCGAGAGTGTGTTGTTCTACCACTGGACAATAATAACGAAGCAATACCGCTTGAAGCAACATTTAAAACAATATGACCATCAGATCTAATTGCTGCAGATATTGTCTTCCTAGAAAAGTTTTACCTGTTCCACCATAACCATAAACGAAGAAGTCACCTCCTTTATTTTCTTTAACAACAATCATGATGTCAAAGGAAAATGTGATGTTGCTCTTTTGTTAATGCAAGAAACATACGATCAAACTCATTCTTTATATCGGGAATGTCGTAATCTAGCTCCTCGGTGATAATTCGATTGTTTGAAGAAGAAACTAATTCAACGTCTGGGTAAGGCATCTTTGTAAACATTTTGAGAGTGGAGTTCTTCGAAGTGAAATTTGTTCTATTTCGAACAAAGTTAAGTTCTTAAGTTCATCTTTAGTAAGTGATAAGTTTGAACCAGAATTTTAAATTAATTATAAAATATAAAATACAATATTTAATAATATTTTTAATTATTATTTAATGGGTGTTGAATAATAAAAAAATTATTTTAAATAAAAATGAAGAATTTTTTTTAATACCTGGAGATTTGAATCTTTGTCATTGGTTATATAGAATTCCATCTGCCAAATATTCTCATGTTTCCCAAACGGCCTCTGGTTTAGACATACTGTTACATATCAATAATGTAGCAAATAAGAAGCATAGATAAAAACCAGATCCAGAATGGCTTGCTTCTTTAATTACATCGATGTATACCTTGTCATCATCTAATAGCCCAAGTGCATAACAAACATCTCTAAAAGAAGAATATGTTTTGCCATTTACCGTGCGAATTTCATCAAACGACGTCGGACCTTTAACTTTATTTAGAAGAATCCTTAAGAAATAAGCTTCACCAAGATTAGGTGAAACCGAATGAGTTCTACTAATGACTTTTCATACTTTCCTTCGCTTGCAAAACCTACCATTTAATTTCCAAACAAACTTTGTAGGAAATTCAACATATATAAGTTCTCGTGCTTCACTATTAATTGAATTACACTCCATCCAAGATGTGAACTTTGAAGCAGCAACAAAAGATTTGTCCAAAACATCCTTAATATCATCGTCTTTGCCATATACAATCTATTGTTGATTAGGAAGATGAAAAAATAGTCTTACCACAGAAGGATACATGTAATGAACATCATATTTAAAAATTTGCCATGATGCTTCACATGTAGATAAATATCTTTAATCGTAATATTCAGCTATTTCATCGACTGCATCATTATTTTTACATTCATTGTTGGTTCGTACAATAACAACTGTAGCTCTATTAGGACCCTTGTTTATGTATTAAAAAAAATATTTTATAAAAGATCCCTGATTGCACCATTCAACATTAATATGTCTGATATCTTTTTAATAAATATTTGTTGTAGGGGACAACATTTCTATTATCCAAATTGACACACGATTTTTCTACAAAATGACCATCATTTCTTCTCATATATAACGGAAAACCATTTTGATCAATAGAGGTATGATCACAAAATTGTTTTGGAAAGTTTTTAGAGCACTTTTTCTCCACCATGCATGGACAATTGATATTTTCAGCTCCACGTGGACCATGAATCATGAACTCATTGACAAGTGAATACAATTCTGGATCTTCAATTTTGTCTCATATCTCGGCGGAAATTATCGGATCAATAAATTTAACAATGGGTATCTTGTAGTCAGAATGCATAAATAGACATATATGACTATGTGGTAAACCTCTTTTTTGAAATTTAATGGTATAAACATCTACAAAATATCTTGCAAATAAAAATATATGATTAGACTTTAAAAATATATAAAAATATAGTATAATAAGAGTAATGTTTTTATCAATAATGAAAAAACATAATTTTAATTACATGCTTAAACTTTGCCAAAAATGTGATTCTCCCTTAAGTTTTTAATAAATGCATCAAGCTTGATCTTGAACAACCTACATAGTATACCAGGTCTGTCTTTTGGTTGAAGTGAAGTATCCTTAAGAAACCTTTTAATCTATGGCCATTTGGGATTACACGTAAATGTTATGAAGAAACCCGAATATCCAAACCATTTACATAGTGACATGGCATCCAAATAGTTTTGCAGCATATAACGTGCCCCACCAGTAAAGGACGAATGTAATATGACATGTTGGCCGACAATGGAGATATTAGTGGATTAACAGGGTATTATCGAAGATTTATTCAGGAATTCTCCAAGATTGCAATACCCATCACTCGTCTGACAAGGAAGGGTTATTGCTTATGCTTCCCAGCAACTGAAGTTGCATGAGGTTGATTATCCGACCCATGATTTGGAGTTGGGAGCAGTGGTGTTTTCTCTCAAGATTTGGCGGCACTATCTGTATGGGGTCCAGTGTACTATCTACATGGATCACCCGAGTTTGATATATCTCATGGACCAGCCGAATCTGAACATGAGGCATCATAGGTGGCTAGACGTGGTTAGGGATTATGACTGTGAGATTATGTACCACCCGGGGAAAGCAAATGTGGTCGCTGATGCTTTGAGATGCAAGATGGATAGTTCTACTGGTAGGAGACTTTGTATGAGGATTTTGATTGATTCGCTATTGTTGGGTATGATTAAAGAGGCTCAGACTGTGGGAGTCAAGAAAGAAAACTGAAAACAAGAGCGACCCAAAAGTGAATTTGACAAGTTTTCTACCGATAGTCATGGATTATTGACCTAGTATGGTCATGTTTGAGTACTAGATTTTGGTGGGGTCAGACAGGTTGTGCTGGAGGATGCACACAAGTCCATGTTTTTGATACACCCGGGAGCCACCAAGATGTATCGAGACTTGAGGCTTAGTTATTAGTAGCCGTGCATGAAGTGGGAGATAGCCTGGTATGTCGAGCGGTTTTTGACATGTCAGATGGTCAAAGCCGAGCACCAGAGGCCACATGGAAAGCTTCAACCTTTGGAAGTTCCCATGTGGAAATGGGAACAAATCACCATGGATTTCATCACCACATTACCTCGGACGACCAAAGGATTTGATGCGATATGGGTTATAGTAGACCGTTTGACCAAGAGTGCCCACTTCTTAGTCATCCAGGAAAGCTCATCGTCCGAGAAATTAGCCGATGCTTATGTGAGTGAGATCGTCGCCCGTCATGGTGTTCTAGTCTCCATTGTATCTGATCGAGATGTTCGATTCACATATTGTTTTTGGCTGAAGTTCCACGAGGAACTGGGTACTAGGTTGCATTTTAGCACTGCTTATCATCCGCAGACTGACGGCCCGAGTGAGAGGACCATTAAGACACTTGAGGATATGTTGAGAGCTTGTGTCACATATTTCGGTGGGAGTTGGGACTCTTACCTTCCTCTGGCGGAGTTTTCTTACAACAACAACTATCACTCAAGTATCGGTGCACTGCCGTTTAAGCTTCTCTTTGGGAAGAAGTGTCGTACCCCTGTCTGCTAGTCAGAGGTTGGTCACAAGGTTATGGGAAGGATTGAAATAGTCCTTCAGATGACATAGCTTATTCAGCAGATCAAGCGGAGGCTGCAGACAGCTCAGAGTCGGCAGAAGAGTTATGCCGGCAAGCATCGATATGAGCTAGAGTTCTAGGTTGGTGACATGGTTTTTCTGAAGGTATCATACTAGAATGGTGTAATACGCTTCAGGAAGAGGGGAAAGTTGGGTTCCTAGTATATTGGGTCATTTCGAGTGATTGCCAGGGTTGACAAGGTAGCTTACAGGCTGGATTTGCATGAGGAGCTCAATTAGATTCACAACACATTTCACGTTTTGTAGCTTTGGAAGTGTGTGGCTTATGAATCAATGGTTATTCATCTGGATGATGTTCAGGTTGATGACCGCCTGAATTATATTGAGAGATCAGTGACGATCTTTGATCAGAAGACGAAGGTCGTGTGCAACAAGGTGTTGTCCTTGGTAAAGGTTCAGTGGCAGCATCAGAAGGGTTCCGAGTGGACTTGGGAACCCGAGGCAGAGATGTGGGAACATTACTTTGAGTTGTTCACATCAGTGGACTTCAAGGACGAAGTCTAGTTCAAGTGGGGTAGAATTATTAAATCCGGTCCAGATATAAATCACCTTTTATGTAAAAATCTTAATTAAAGTGGCTACGGCGTGGTGGAGCATCACTACAACGTGGCGGAGCATTTTGTAATCGCGGGTTTTAAATGACCAGCACCACGTGGTGGCCTGTAACCACGACGTGGTGGAGTTTTAATGAGAAACCCTAATCTCCGGGGTTTACACCCATATATAAGGGAATGTGATGGCTAGGGTTGCTCACCCTCAGCCTCCATCACACTCTCTCAACTCTCAAGAAAACCCTAGCCTCCAACTTGCCTTTTTGAGCCTTTGGTGTTGATTTTTGGGCATTATAAGAAGAAGAAGGTGACGTTTGGGCTTAGATTTAGCAAGGAAATTTTCTCACCTTCTTGTTGTGCGTCTTCTGGACTTTGGTAAGTCCTCAAGTTCCATGTGCATAGATATAGGTTTCTAAGCCTTTTTATTCATGTTGGGACTTATTGGAGTGTTGGTTTCCCATAAAGGTGCCACCTTTATGGATCCCCAGAATCCTTTGGTGGTTAAGAGTGTTAGATCTGGAATTTCTTAGAGTTTTGAACTCTTGAGTGTGATCTTGGCCCTTTGTTATTCTATCTTGACCTAGTTTGAGATCAAGACATGCATTGCACATACATGTCTATAAGAAAACCATTTTTGGTTCATTGGATGAGAGAATGACTTATGGGAAGTTTAAATGGTTGGCTTGATAGATTAAGAGCTTATTAGAATAAGTTGGTCCGGGCAGTCACCACGACGCGGTGAATGGTCACCACGACATGATGGATGGCTGCCATGCAACTATTTCGTCTTCTAGTCACCACGACATCGTTGGAGCTAACCACGACGTGGCGGCCGACTGAGTTGACTTGTTCACTTTGAACTTGAGCAAGGTTTGGCCAAGTTTTACCTAAGGGTATTTTGGGTATTTTGAGTGGTATTTGATGTTGGTCATTTCTTGATGAATATGTGACCGTTTGAGCTGACATTCAGAGTTGTACCCTATTGAGAGAACTTTTTCAAAATGAGAAGTGAGTCTTCCACACTATACTTGCGGGTCGAAGGCGTTAATGTCGGCCCACTGAGTTATGTACCCTGGTTTAGGGAGTATTGCTACTGATATATTAGAACTGAGTCCTGGTATATGGGATGATATTATGTGATAATGATCAATAGATATGATTGTGAGTCTGTTGTTTGACTATATGATTATATGTCTGTTGAATATATGTTATATGTTATATGTTATATGTCAACATAGTTGGGTTGAGATTGTACTGCTTCGTGCGGACAATCAACAAACTCGGAGCAATCCAACTAAGAGGTTGTGGGCCAAGGCAATCCAACCAGGAGGTTGTGGGCCAGGGTAAGCCAACCGGGAGGTTGTGGACCCAACATGTATTTTGTATATATGTTTAGTTGTACTATGTGGTACTTTGGAGAACTCATTAAACTTTGGCTTACAGTTTTAGTTTATGTTTCAGGTACTTTGGATGATCGGGGCAAGACGAATGTGTGATCGTACACATCCTTCAACGATATGTTTGGGAGATTTTATGATACATTGATCTTAGAGATATTTGTATTTGATACTTGATTTGATATGGTTTTGGTTGAAAACAATGGTTCTTTTTAATTTAAAAATGAAAAATTTTATCGTGGTTTTTGGAATGTTACATGGTAATTGTATTGGTCATGAAATATAGGAAAGTGCGTGCTTCTCTATGGTGCGTTATGATATAACGACATCCGATAGTAATATATTGTATGTCTCTAAAAGAAAACTACCAATAATGATGTTAATTGATTTTTTTTTGCTCCATGATGCAAAAATAAGTGTTTCAAACGTTTACACGTTGAACAAATTTATAAAAGATGCTTATTATTTTTTCATATTTTGAAGTGATTGTTAAACATGATATCACCCTTGGAAAGAGATGAAGTTAAAAGAAGAATGTTTGGAAGTGAGACATATAATGTATATCTCGTTTTATAATTGAAAAATGAAATACGTGACAATGGAACGAATGTCAGCATTAATATATAAGAAAAAAACTTGTACATATAAGAAGTGACAATGCTCTAGTTTACCGTGTGGTCATGTAATGATTTCATGTCACTACTTACTCATTGTTCAGATTGCTCTTTATATGGAATCATATTCTATGTTTAGCTAACATTAAATAACTTGCCAAACCCCATCGACATATATAATCTAATGGTTAAGGTGCATAATTTCATATAGTTCAAACCATGACATCCACAAAATAACGTTAGTACTCCTAATTACCCCCACATGATGGGTCCTAGGGTGGGTTCAATCGTGAGGCGCTTAATAGGTAAGGAGAACATAACTTATCATAAACTCATTATTAGTCAATGAGTGCTTATAATATTCTATTATTTAAACACTTAAAATAACTAATTACTCGTGCCATACAACAATAAGTCTAATAAGCAATCTCGAACACACGCTAAGCAATATAAAACAATTACATATAACCCTTACAAAAGTGGTAGAAAGTAGAGTTTCAAATTTTGTTCTAATAAATATATAATTTTGAACTTGTTCTTTCATCAGAGGATTTTCGAAACATGTTTTTCAAAGTAAATGAAGAATAGACCCCTACATACCATGCTTACTTACTAAGCAATATAATATATTATTCACAAAGCTTACAGCAAAAACGGTAAAAATATAGTTTTGAAGTTGTTGGTGGGTTTTAAAGCTGTTCTTATAAAGAAATTCGAACTTATTCATCAATGAATAATTATTCACAAAACTTATAACAAAAACCTGTAATATTATAAACAAGGTATGTACTGATATCATATTCCAACTTATTAGTAAGTTTTAAACTCATTTTATCTATGTATAAATCGGCTATTGTGCCCTTTATACACAATGTTACAATGGGATAATATTATATCTTGTTAGTGCTCAATGTTCACGACAACCTTTCATATCATCACAGAAATTAGTTTCTAATTTCAAATTAAGAGAACTAAATAGATGATTTGAAATTGATAGGCATTTGCCTTTGTGAAAAGGGAATGTGAAATAAGGGAACCGCAAAATTTGAGTCTGAAACTTATTGCGGAGTTCGAAACTAACCAATTTTCGAACTTGATGATATTTTAGACAATTTATCAAAAAATAAAATAATAATAACAAAAATAAAAAAAAATGTCAAATTAATAGCTATTTATAGAACGTGGTATTTTGTGAATATCTTTTTTTTTAAACGTTGTATTGACAAATTTTGATTCTTATATTATTAGCAGATGGTTGAGTTACTGTGCGGACTAAAAAAACGAGTGAATTTGCGAATTCTTAATCAACTCATCATTTTTCAAAATCAAAAACACCAATCTTTTTCAAATGGTGCATCTAAGCTATATCTAGACTCAAAAAAAAAATTGCCAATTTTTTATTCCTTTTTTGAAATTTGTATGTATGCACAATCAGTGGTCATATATAGACTGCTGATGAACACAATCAACAATCATATGGATTGCGAATGTGCACAATCCAGCAGTCCATATGACTGCTGATTGTGCTCATCAACAGTCATACAAAAAGGCCAAAAAATAAAAATAAAAAATGATCAATTTTTTTTTGAGGCTAGATTATGGTTTAAACGCACCATTTGAAGAAAATTTGTGTTTTTCGTGTTAAAAATGATGAACTGATTATGAATTTACAAGTTCTCACAAATCTTTTGCTTCTTATTAAAACTTGGCTCTATTAATAGTTTTTTTTTTGATGTTCTTTTATGGGGACGTTAACATTAAAAGGAAAATATATGATAGTATCGATTGTATCTTTTACGTTGTTTTAATAATTTACTAGGCCAATTTTATTTTATAAATCGGTCAAATCATATCATTGACAACTTTATCCTTTTTATATCATTTATTTATATTTTTACTAACACTTACAATCTAATTAATAAGGAATGTCCAAGTTCTTAGATGGGAAAGAGTTTGTAAAACCCCAAACAGAACAATCAATTTGGCACATTTAGTACAACTTGTTTTGGATAGGACGTACAACATTTATTTCATTAATATCAGACTCAGTTTCATTTTAATAAATGTCAAAAACTTATACAACTTTGAAAAATGGTAAACTGTATGATATGGAAGGCTCACGATAAAGTCTTCGATCTATGTTTGCTATTTGTAATTTTGCATCCATGAAATAAGATTTTTTTAAGAGGGTAAGAGAGTTGCAATAATCCATTAACATTACATATATATTCATCTACTCCAACATGAAAGATCTCGATAGTTATACACGTCCACGAAGGCCATTTTAGAAACAACAATTCCCGATAAAATCACACAAGCAAGAAATAGCAATGTACTTTACACAAGCTTCTCCGACTTGAATATAGGAATAGATTGTCGAAGAAGTAGATGGTTTCCCGTGGATTTACCGAGTACATTTAAATCTTTCACCCGTTGTATCTCTCTCCCTGTTTTTGTTTTGCAATCAACATTTAGTCCTTTTTTTAATAATATCTGAAATATTAACTATTTTTTTACCTTCTTCCACAACTAGTTGGATGGCACGCCTCTCGAGGTCAACCGCATGTCTACTACATTCATCGGGAGAGAACGATCGGAGTTCTAGCATCATAGGAAAGAAACAAACCACATCAGTGTGTGTACTAGAACATGGAGGGCATTCATGTCTTTTGCACAGAAGAAAGTAAATGCAACCACATGTCCCACCTTTTTACGTATGACATTCACTGTCCTTGTCCCACCTTTTCAAGTTAGGTGAGACAACGACTGTCCCATTTTTTCCAGTGGGACAACGACCTGTCCCACCTTTTTAGGCGGGACAATGAGTGTCGTTTGTCCCACCTTTTTTAGATGGGATGATGTTTATCCCTTCTAAAAAAGGTGGGACTGGAATTGAATCAATTCAATTCCAAATTCCAATCAGGAATACAAAATATAACTAGAGTAAAAGTACGAAACTAACCTTGAAGATAAACCTCATGATTTGAGCTATCACACTGCTTCAAATAATTTTGCAACTGAACAAATCTCGTATTCCAATGCTCCATTGCCGACAAATTAACGACACTCGATTGCTCATTCACGACATCATTACCCTTTTGAGGACTACTGCGCCTTTTATCGCCTATATGTTCTCCATCGGATTTTCTACGAGCATAAACAAGATTATGGTTATTGACATTACTACCCCCGGGAGGACTCTTGGCTTCAAGGGTTTCGGGAGGTCCGGTTTTACTATCATTTTGCACGCTTTTCACATTTGTGTCCTTGGCGGCAACTGGCGGAGGATTTTGCACGTTTTTTACGGTTTTGTCCTTGGTGGTAACTAGCGGTGTTGGTGGTTTATCGGGGCTGCTGCTGATGATGCTTGGACATTTTCCAAGCCCGTATTTGCTGAGGTTAGAGCTGACCATTTGTTCGACCATGGTGGATGACTTGGATCAGGGGTATTTTAGTAATTACCTGTTGAAACATCAACATATGTTAGACAATGTTGATATATAATTCAAGTCAACTTTTTATTAAACCTAATACTCTTCAAAATCTAAGACTCACATTAATTTTTAGTGTAATTTAGTCCCAAACTTTTTCAACTGTTTTTGCATATAACATAATTAACTGAAATTTGTTTTCTTTTGATAACCACAAACATGTCTTTATCTGTTTATCAAATTGGATAACAGGTAACAGTTTTTTAAATGTAAAGGCATCATGTTTGAAACTCAAAAATCAAACCTATAATTTAATTTATCAATAGAGAAATTTAGAATTGGAGCAACTATATTCCTAAAGCCAAAAAAAGAACATAACCAGCTGTAATATTATTCACTTATTGCTGTTAGAATTAACATAAACTTGGCTGTTTTTTATAAATTATCTATATCTTTTAATGTTTTAAACACAACTGCAGAATTTCTAGGTAGAAGGTGATATAAGTATAAGGGGGATGGGTGAATTAAGGTCGATTGGGTCAAGTCAAAACGGGTATGGTTGACCTGCCATCACTTTATTTTCTATTTTTTCTGAAGTTCATAGATAAATATCAATAGAATCTATCCCAAATCAACCAATTTACACATAAATAGGTTGAAATTTGTCATCTAAAAACATAAGCCAACATTGTTATTCAGCATTGTTACAGGTTGTTCTTAAACTGAATCACAATCATTAGTTTAGGATGGTTGATAAAAACTTATTATGATTTTGATTTTCTGATTATTTAGGATCAAAAGAATCAGATCTGCAAAACCATGAAAGGAGTTACTCTAAAAAAACTAATTACTAACATAAATCACCAACAGGCTGAGATGATTAACCTTCCTTTAATTCGTCCTTGTGTTCCAAATTAACGGTTTAACTTACTTAATTTGATTAAAAGTCAATGACAAAATCACAAATGAAGCAATTGGCATGATCCGAAAAGTATAGTATGTATTATTTACAGCATTACCACTCATCGTTCTCACAAAATCAATTACAGCCTAAGCCCTCGCACAATGACAACCTTACGAGCTAAAACAAAACGTCATTCTTCAAACATAAAACATATCGAAGAAGAACAAAGAAATCAGCACAACACACAGCTACGAACAGAAATTACACCGAACATGAACTGTAAATTTGAGCAGAAAATAAACTAGAAGAGTTGATAATGACCGAGAATAAAATAATTTACCTTTTAAGAAGAGATTCAACGCTGTAGAATTTGGGGGAAAACCGAAATTAAGAAGAAGTAGTCAACAAGCGAAGACCCTTGGAAGAAATGTGCAACAAGAATTAGAGATATGGAGTTGGGAATTTGGAGGGAGGGAGTATATCATCGCCCACACAGCACAAAGCTAGGGATTTCAAGCGGGAAGCAGCGACGGTGGGTGGAGGTTTTGGAGGGGGTAAAACGTAAAAAGCCTTAAAATTATATAATCTGTGATGGCGCAGACGGTGAAGTCTTGACAGAAAGAAAAGGGGTGTACGTTTTGCATCTCCGATAGTACATTTGATTTTTTTTTTCTTTAAATATGAAGATATAGGTTAAATGAATAAATTTATGTTTTATTTTTGTGAAAATCAATTAAAAAAAAAAAAAAAAAAAAAGTCGAAATGGTCGAGATTTTAATATAAAGATATTTTTTTAGGACACACTCCATAAAAACCATTAAACATTCAATTTTAACATTGTAGATTTGCCTTTTTCTTTTTGGAATTTTGTTTTTGAGTTTTTTTTATGGTACTAAGAATTAGCTTTTTTTTTAAACTTAATGGATTTTATAGAAATTTTCTTTTTTAAACATAACTAGGAAAAGAGCTATGTTTCGCATGGTTTAGAAGGGTTTTTATTTTTCTATTTTGATTGTGCAAATGTAATAAATTTGCATGATAAAATGGATTTCTTTTCAGAATAAATGTTGTATATTCATACATAAGAAAAAGATGTGAAATACATTCGTGCATACTTAAGCACAAAGCTATGAAATACATATATAATATTCAGAAAAGAAGGGCGCATTTGATTATTAATGTCTATGCATCGTCTTTAATAATTTGTGATACATTCATACCTTTTTAATGAGTTTTTTATTAAGCAGTATCGAAAGACATAAGAATCTTAGGGTTTGTTGGTAGGAAAATGACTTATGAAGGTAATTAACTATTTCGATTGTCCATATATAGGTAATGTTCTTTTTTTTGTTCTCATTAATGAAACCAATTTGTTATTTATGTTCACATTTAGGTAATATGACCGGCTATCACCTGTTTTTGCTTATATGGCAGCCACCTGACACATTACTTGAATACGTTGCACCTACGTGGCATTGTGCATATATTCTCTTTGTTTACAGTATAAGAAGTCATACGATTACACCCCTGATTTTGAACCCTAGATCGACGATGGCTTCTTCTTCCTCATCTTATTCTTCAAAACGGCAAGACGAATTTCAAGCTGATCATCCATGTGATTGCAACTTACCATCTCGTGTGAAGACTTCAAGAACCCCCGACAACCCTGGAAGAAAATTTAGAGTTTGTCAAAACTCGATGGTAATCAGTATTGTTGAATACATTGCAACTTTCTTCTTCTTCATCTTTTTGAATACCCTTTCATTCTTCTTCATCCTTTAATTTAACATTTTTTTAATTTTTCTTCAAGAATGGAAAAAGTCCAAGCTGTAAATTCTGGCAATGGCTGGACGAGGATGAAGGGAGGACAGATGGAAGAAAGCCTTACTGGAGGAAACCAGAAGAAAGTTGTAATCTAACCTTGAAAATTTGCACTTTGGAGAATGAAATCAGCATATGTAGGATGAAGATCGAACAAGAAAACAACACCAATTTGGTTAATAGAAAAGAATTGGACAAAGTCAAGTGGAAGTTGTTTACTCACAAAGTGGCACTATTTTTGTTATTTGTATTGTATGTGAAAATGGTGTTTTGATTGTAGTTCATGATGTATTAGGGTTGAATGATGTAGTTCATGAATGAAACTTGATTGGTATTAGAATGATGTACTCCACCTGTTTTTGTGTATGCTTATGTATGTAATGAATAGATGGAACTTTTGTTACTTGTTTTTGCTTCTGATGTTTTTGTTATTACTTGTTTTGGCTTATGATGTTTTTGTTACATGTATTAGAATGAAAAATACTTAAACACTGGAATGTAATACAATCAAACATGGGAATGTAATATAATCAAACATTGGAATGTAATATAATCAAACATTGGATTCCTAGGAAACATTGTTTACAAAACATTGGAATTTAACACAGGTACACATGCATTACTGCCAAAAGGTACACACAAAATTCCAAAACTTACACATATGACTAGACACAAGTCCAAAAGTTACACATATTACTAGAAAAAAGATTCCAGTCAATGATTCCAAAAAATAACAAAGTGTCTAATTCTAATCCAATTCCATTGGATTTTCACCAGTACTCCCCTGTTTCCCCTCCCACTTCCTTCTTATCTGAATTTTTGTGATTCTTTCTGAAGGTTTCCTTTTTCTCTTTCCTTGTAGAACTTGAAATGCTGGTACTTGAAGTGCATCTTGTCCTTGGTCATCTTGTCCAACTGGATCTTGAAGTACAGCAAGTTCTTCACCTTATTGACCTTCACCCTGTCCTTGAACTTCAACTTCAACTTGATCTACAACTGTAGCTTGGTATTCACCTTCTTCAACTTCAACTTCAACAAGTGCTTCAACATGTGCTTCAACTTCAACCCCTCCAACTTCAGCTTCAACCTCAGGTTGGTCTACATCTTCATATGTATGATTACACTCTTCAAAATCAACTTCATAAGACTCCACCTCACTATCAGGATCCCTTTGAACTTCATTGTCACTATCACTTTCCACATCAACTTGTTGAACCAATTCAACCTTCACTTTTACCTGTTATGAAATAATTCAAATGTTAGCATTAGAAGTTGTTATATTGCAATCAAAAGGTAAAGGAAGAGAAATGCCTTCTTTTTTGGCTTTTTTAATTTTTGACTTTGGCTTTGGCTTTGGATTAGATGATTCCCCAATTGGTTTTTGAGGACATTTTGCTTTGTTATTCCGTGGATCTCTACATATGCTGCATCTCATAACAATACCCCTTTTTGAGACTGTATGCTTATTGCCCTTTAGTTCATTCTCAATCTGATCCTTTTTCCTTTTTGTTGATGGTCTTCCTGGAATCCTTCTCTTTTTGGGAGGCAATGGCTTGATGTAATCCACATCAGGCCACATATCACTACCATTTAGTGGCTTAATGGTGTACATGTAGGCATTACAAAACATTGTTATGGCAACCATGGTGATACATACTCCTTTGGATCCCTATTGAGGTTTGAAATGGCAGCATATGCATGCACACAAGGGTAACCAGTTAATTGCCAACCTCTACATCCACATGTCTTCTTACCAAGGTCTATAGCATATGCATCATATAAAAGTATCACTTCAAATTGTTGAGAACCAGGTGGTACAACTCTCCAAAATCTGTCCACACACACTTAAATGTAAGTATACACAATTGAATGTCACACACACACACACACACACACACACATATATATATATATATATATATATATATATATATATATATATATATATATAAGGTATTCAAGCACTAACCTTTGAAGTTGCTTAATCTTAGATAATTTCAGTCTAATGGCAGGACATATGTTTAAGTCTCCCCAAGAACTTCCCTTACTTTTTTGTCTACAAAGTCTCTCCATCACATAAATTCTAATTTCCTCTAACATAGTGATTAGAGGTCTCTTCCTGGCAGCTCCAATGATTGAGTTAAAACTCTCAGATACACCATTTTCATATGCATCACATGCCCTATCAGTCTGAAAGAATGCTTTACTCCAAGTTTTAGGGTCCCTCTCCATTAGATGATCATAGGCAAGTGGTTTTATATTCTTGAGTTTATTCATATGCTACTCAAATTTAGCCTGGGTAGTAGAAGCAACAGCATACCAGAAAAGTTTACTGAACTGTTGACCCTTGAATTTTTTTCATGAAGTTAGCATATATGTGTCTGGCACATTATCTATGCTCTGCTGCAGGCACCCTTTCCTTGACAGCCTCAAGTAATCCCTGTTAGCATTACAAACAAAACATAAATTTCAAATAAAGTAAGTATTAAATAAAGAGAGCATATAAAATCATTACTTTGTGTTGGTCTGATATTAATGTCAACCCCTGTCCATTTTCCATTCCAATGTCATCAAGGAGAAGGTCAACAAACCACTTCCATGTGTTCTTTACTCTCCACTGCAACCACAGCCCAAGCAAGAGGGTAGATATGGTTGTTTGCATCCCTACCTACAGCAGAAAGCAACTGACCTCTGCAAGCACCTTTTAAGAAGCAGCCATCTAGTCCGATTACCCTTCTACAACCTTTAATCCATCCATCCTTCACACCCTTTAAACATACATAGAACTTTTAGAAGTAAGTGGCTCCATCAGGCATGACATCTACATCCATCTTCACTGTTGATCTAAGGTTGGTTCTTCTTAGCTCTTCTCCATAGCTCCAAGTTTTAGCATAGTGTTCCTTTAAAGTACCCTTTATCTCCTTAAATGCATACCTCCTAGCATTTCTGCACTGTCCCACACTTGCAACCAAATTAAATGTCTTGCTAACTTTAGCCTTCAATTTCCTCACACTCATCTTTGGTTTCTGGAGTATCTCATTCATGAAATGATTCCCTATCCATTTATAGCTAATAATGGACCTAAATTTGAAGACTCTTGAGCAATTGTGGTTATTAATTAAAGATTTAATCTGGAATGACCTTTCATTGCTCATCCAGGTTGCCCACAACCTAAAGGGACAACCTTTATTCTTCTTGTTCTTCTTACCTTTACAACATTTCACTAGTAACCTGTTATGATCACTTTTTTCATACCACAAATCATACCCATTCTTCACTGCATAATTGGTTATACATAGCTTCAATTGCATTGGGTTAGCAAACTTCATACCTAGAATTGGCACCATCTTATCCCATTCTTGATTCTCATCATGGACAGGGAATACAACCTTATCATCTTTTCCATCATTATGTTCATCATCATCACTAATCTTACCAATAACTGAAAGTTCGTTTAAAAAATCGTCACCAACAGTTTTGTTAAAGGTATGGACTTCTTCATCAACTTCATGCTCATATGCGATAATATCATCCAAGTTATCATCTTCATCACTGTCATCCTCTTCTTCCTTGTGATCCTCTTCTTTATTGTCATCCTCTTCTTCGTTTCCATATGATAACACCTCATTTTCAGTCCAATCAAGGATTGGATTATTTTGGTGTTCAATGTAGACATCCAACTCAGCTTCAGGAGTATAAGTAGCTTCAACAAACTCCCAATAATCAGCATCACTATCGATTCTTATAATACCCTCACCCATGGTTTCCTTTCTACTACAGTACTACACATTATCACAACTTCCATTGGTTAAATTCCTAAGCCACAAAAGAAACTCTTTGTATGTAAATCCTCCAAAATCGACATCACGCACTGTTATTTTTTCGGGGTCTAAGTGTTTCAACGGATTTGGGGCAAATAGTCCACTGTAATGAACATCTACAGTTAAATACTTACTTGTAGATGATTGGGATGACATCTTACAGTCGACTTCAAGACGTAGCTTCAACTACAAACTCTAATCTTCAATTTGATGAATCAAATCTAAAATCGGGAGGTGATTTTGGTGAAATTGAACTTGTCGAACCCTAATTAAATGAGAAAGGGGAGCAATGGCCACGTAACAATCCACGTATTTTGTTTTAACTGAGTTACATTGATGCAACCGGGTAAAATGGGTGAAAATAGGTGATAGCCGGTCATATTACCTAAATGAGAACATAAATAACAAGTTGGTTTCATTAATGAGAACAAAAAAAGAACATTACCTATATATGGACAATCGAAATAGTTAGTTACCTTCATAAGTCATTTTCCCTTTGGTGGTCAGTGGTGCTGGATGTCGATAACATTTTTTTGTGCAAGAGGTTGGAAAGTGAAAGGGATTTGGGATGCCATAAATCTCTCTAAAACAGGGATACAATACATCTCTCCAAAAAAAACATATTTAATTATTATAACACTTTATATGGTGTAAATATGCAAAAATATAATTTTTAATAAGTATTAAAATAGAACTATTGTAAAATTTTCTTACACACACTTGATCCCCATTCTTGAAATCCCTATATATGTGAAATCAAAATTGAAGGTAAAAATAAAATATGTTGCATATGATTTAGACAAAGCATCAGAAAGGCAACCTACAACTTCATCAACCGTCTGCTAGGGATGGCAAAAGAAATCGAACCCGATTGTGAAAACCAAAAACTGACATATTAGCGTCGGGTTTGGGGTCGGTTAATTGGGGCCCGGGATCGGGTATGGTATGCTTTTAGAAAATTTTCGCGGGTTTGGTTACAGGGATGGTAAACAAAATACCCGTCCCGATTACCCGAAACTAAAACCAAAACCGAAACCCGTTACCTGAAACCGTTCACACACACACACACACACACACACATATATATATATATATATATATATATATATATATATATATATATATCCTTGAGTTATCTTCTTTGTTGTGGACGATTTAAAGATAATTTCTTGAGATAGCTTCCTGTTTATTTGTAATGGTAATGTTTTGACATTTTTTTATTCGTAGTACTTAGAGTAATAGTGATATTATGGTTTATGAATGCCAGTGTCTTTATTGTTTTTTTCCCACTAGTAGCCACTTATGTATCAGAATAAATACGTCTTCTCTTAATGGTTTTGTAAATTATCAAAATTATTTTGGATATGAATTTGTGCTTGCATCACCAAGTGTTTTGTATTCTCATTGTAACAAAATTATTCTTAATTTGAATGTTAAATGGGGATCTCCGTTACCCCGTTGGGATACCCGCAGACCCGATAGTGTTTGGTAAACGAGTACCCGTTGGGAATCGGGTTGGTGATGGGATCGATTTTCATATTCGGGGCCGGACGGGGACGGGATTACCAAAACCCGTCCCAAACCCACCTCGTTGCCATCCCTACTTCTGCTTTAAAGATGCATGCTTGGTGTGAATGGTATCTAGTAGAAAACCATCACCCCCATATCTTGCTATGAAAGACAACAGAACAGGGCAATTTTCATACATTCCCAATGTTATGATAACCTGCAACAAAATATAATACATAAGATGAGTTCCTTCTTTTCTATCTTGGTGTTTGTGTGTGTTAGTGCATGTAACAAAGAGAGATGGTGATGAACTGACAACAACCTGACATACTTGATAAGCCAATAGATCAAGATTCAATCATGAGATATTCTTCAGATGAAAGCTCCTTCGCACCAAGTTTAATCATGAGATATTCCTATAAGTGTAACATCCCAAAATTTCAACAAATTTAAAACTTTTCAAAACAACCCTTTTGTCTAATAGAAGTGTTACAAAACCATTATGTAACACCCATAAAATTCATGAAAATTTAACTTTTTAAAACCAACCAAAAATCATATTTGTTTACAACATAGTTTTCAAAACATGTTTAATATCAGAGTTTTTCCCAAAATCATAACACAAAACACGAGGAGGTGCACGATCAAGCATTCGCCTTCCCGCGATCATCTGAGTTACCTGAAACATAACCCAAAACTGTAAGCACAAAGCTTAGTGAGTTTCCCCTAAAATACCACCACATAAACATAATAACAAACAACATGCATATAGAACCTTCAATATGACTGGACCGCCTCACCGAGCCTTCAACCTATCTAGACCATTCTCCGGGCCTTTGGCCTAACTGGTACACCCTTCTGGCCTGCATTCTATCTAGGACACCTTGGGTTTGTTGGCCTTCAGTCTACACTGGTTCTCCTCAACCCAAACCACTCCTCCCGAGCCTCCATGCCTACGACTTACAGTCGGCCCACACCGAGTATCTTGGCCTACCGCACAAAGTAGGATCGCCTCAACCCAAACCAAACATAATATGTTGACATATAAACAATCATGATCAAGTAGACACATAATATAGGCAAACATCAATCATACAACTCGCTACTGTCTACTAGTCCTCTCGCAACATACAGTCCTACTACCAACCAACCTCCATAGAATGTGTAACCATAAGTAACCAGAGGTTAGATAGCCACCCAAACAAATGATCTTACTCTAAATCCACAACATAATAGTATACTCAATACCAGAACACAGGTCTACCAGATCCCTAAGGCATCCTTTTACTATCAGATAACCAAAACTAGTAGGCCGACATTGGTGCCTTCGACCCACGGGTATAGTGAGGCAAAACTCACCTCGATATGTGCATAGATAACCACTGTAGCAATGAAGGAATCTACCAGCTTCAACTAACTTCCAAGCACCTACAGGAAGATACTTGAGTCAATACCTGATCACAGGTCATAGTCACTTGCAACAGTGACCACCTCACATGAAATAACTGTTAGGGTTTCACATAAAATGACGATTAGGGTTAAGTAAGAACACTTAACCCATTAAGGTGTTAGGTCCAGCTTAGTGTTGCGTCTATTGGGCTCGTTAGCTAGTCCAAGTTTTGTCTCCGGTACGGGCCTGTCCATCTGTGAGTTTTATGTAGGGTTTATTATAAATAGATGCTTGCATGCATCCTAGAAGATGAGGATTAGATAAGTATTTTTCAAGCGTATTCATCGTTCTTGTTTTTGTAACCCTAGAATCCTCTACAGTGGAAGTTCTTAATCGAGCTCTGCTGAGGATTGAGTTAATCTAATCATTCGACTCATTCATATCTATACTTGTGTTTTATCTCACTGTTTTTTACGTTCTTTATTTACCTGTTACAAAGATCTAATCGTTCAAAGAGTTTTTATAACTTATCATAAGGACTTAATCACTTAATGGTATGACTGATTAAGATTCGACTTAGTCATTCTCAGGTGAAAAAATAATATAATCAATGGTCCAAATACGTGCCTAATCATTGTCCAAAATAGAGCTTCCCGATTCTAGGGTTTTTCGCATAAAATGATAACTAGGGTTTGTGTTCCATACTTAACCCCTTAAGGTCTTAGTCCATTAATTCCAGTATTGCGTTAAGTTAATTGTAGAGGAATATTAATTATTATTATTATTTTTAATTAATAGTTTTAATGCGGGTCCCGACCAACTCCAAAATTAGGGTTTCTTGATATTAGGGTTTTCTAAACCCTAATTAGAGTTTCCAACCCCAAACTCGTGCCACTCAGACTAAAGCTAGATGTTTAGATAATTAAATGTTTAATAAATCAGGCACCACCCACTGCCACCTCGGGCAATGGTGGTCGGCGGCCGTCCATGGCGGCATCCACCATTTTTAATGGTGGTAATTTATAAGTTTTTAAGTCCAAACACCATCCAAAGCACCGCGGTTCACAAAAACATTAATCTCACACCCACACACACACAAAACCACCCGAAGTGGTAGCTGGTGGTGGTAGAACGGCGACAGAAGGTGGCAGCCACTACCTTACAGTGGTGGTGGTGGTGGGTTTTTCTTCAATTTCCAGCCAAGAATATCCAATACAGCCTTACACAATTAAGATACACTCTCACACACTACATAACACACACACATCCACCTCACACGGTGGCTGGTGGTGGCAGAAAGGGAAGCAAACGGGTGACAACCACCATGGTTAGCTGCCATGGCAGTCCTTCAAGTTTTTCGGCCAACTAAAATGCACCCCCACACGCAAGATTGATTGAAACAAACCCACACACATCGAAATACAAGCACCCAACACAGAAACACATACCTAAACTCAACCACCCTCGTAGTGGCTCACGGCAGTCGGAAGATATGGCGGCAATGGAATAGCCGCCATAGCGGCATCGGCGACATAACAACAAAATAAAAACGAAGGAGTAGTGGCGTGATTCTTCACCAAGAGCAGCAACAACGATCGTCATCGGCTTCGCTCTTTTGGCATCCCCAAAGCATCGACATCTTTTTGCAGATCCTCGTCCTTGTCGGAAACGAAAACAGCAGCGACTGTCACTACCCGGTGGTTTACGATCCCGACGATGGAGGTAGCGGTGACTGGAGGTGAGGGCTGATAAGGTGGCAGCTGAAGAACGATTTAGGGTTAGGTTTTCGGTTTAGATGATCCTTAAAAACGGTAAGAGAAAGGGACGGGTTCAAATCCCGTGTTCAAAAGAAACTTTGATACATTTTTACAAGTTTGGTCCCTGACTCCACAAATTAGTTCAAATAAGGTCCAAAATTTACATTAAAGCTCGTACCTCGAGCGGTTAAAAGGTATTATAATAACACTTTGTATCATTTATAATAATTAGAACATATAATGTTTATAGGTTCATAATAAGGATAATGAACTTAAACATAAAATATACTTAAGGTAGGGTAAGCATAACTCACTTACAATGGAGTTTGGCTAGGAGTCGGGCTCTACAGAAGAAAAAATTATGAGCCGAAAGCTCTTCTTCTCAGAGTCTTCTAGATCTCTGGGACTCACCTCTATCACTTGGGAAGTACTAGGGAATAAGAGGGGTTAAGAGGAGTACTTCAGAGAAAAAGAATCGGAAAGGTGTGAAGAAGAATAAAGAAAAACACTTATATTTATAGGTTGGGGCTGCGCATACGCTGGGCATACTTAGGAGTAGACGGGGCATCCAAAGCCCTAAGTTGCGCGTACGAAGGGGCAGATGTCACCATCCGAAGCGAAGCCGTGGGGAGAAAGGGAGGATCTGAATTGCACCACGTGTCAGCCTCGCATCTTCTCATAGTTTAATTAATTTTTAAATTTTGTAACTTTCGGATATGAGCTCCGTTTTTTACGTTATTTATATCTACACGTAGGTATCGACGAGACCTACAACTTTTGTTTAGACTTCATCGGCTAATTTTAACTTTATTTTTAAAGTTATATTTTAACAGGCTTAGACAGATAAAGTCCGTTAAAAATTCGTAACTTTGTCATCCGATGTCCGTTTTTGTCTGTCTTTATATCATCAAGCTCATATTAACAAGATCTTCGATTCTCATTTAGATTGGTTCGGCTAAAAAATCGATCGATCTAAAATTCGATTTTTGGGTTGTGCACTGCTATGCTAAATATTAGAAAAATCATAACTTTCCCATACGAAATCAGATTAGGACGTTCTTTTTATTTATGTTCTCGGTTTAACACATACTAAGACTATCATTTAGATCCCTAAGGCTAAAAAATAATTTATCAAAAATTCAATTTTTACGTTTCACGGTGTCGTGCCGGTTTAGATGTAAACCTTCGACGGGTCATAACTTCTTCGTTATAACTCAAATTTCAGCATTCTTTATATGTACCGAATCCGTGTAGAATATACTATAACTTGGTTAAAATAATTTACTCTAAATAATCTTTTTCAAAAAGTCGTTTTTATGCTTATTGCCTCTAAATTGATTAGCCCGAATCTGCGGGCGTTACATAGAATCCTTGTGACATACACTATAACTTTGGTTAAGATTATTTATTATATATAATCTTCTATCAAAAAGTCATTTTTAACGCTTATTATCTCTAAATTGACTAGCCCAAATTTGCGGGCTTTACAATTATCTCCCCCTTAGGATGATTACGTCCCACAATCATCAACAAAACAGGGATTGTATAATGACTCCAAACGTTATTTTTTCATCCTAGGTAATAACAGTAACTTTTATGTCCTTTCAAATAAGCATCTAACTTTTGGACTTCTTGACTGCTGATGGTGTTCAATCTTGCACCCGTTCTTCATACTATGTTGGACTTTCAATCGTAACCTTCGAGTTACAAACTTGATCCTTATTGGCGACTCCTGCTCTTTCTCAAACAAACTTAACTTAAGATAATTTCTTTACTTCAATTACCGTAACAAACCGATGGGTCATGTCCTAATGACCTCTCATCATACGATGCAATGCTTAGATCCAGGTCTTTTAGAGTCAAAGTCCAGAATGGAATATACCTTCCTTCATGTTCTAATGTGATATAAGCACATTCTAGCATATAACACTTCTAGATACAAGCTTCTTACCTTAACTGGGATTGCGATACTTCTATTGATTGCTTCGATTATCTTATACTTCAATCTTTTGGTTTAAGTCAGATGCTACATCGAACTTGGTTCTTTGAAATCTCTAACATACATATCTTAGTCGGACTCGATATGATATGACCACTAGGGTCAGAATAATAATCATCTTCTTAGTCATTACCAAAACGATGGTAACGACGGACATGAACAAAACAGAATCAATTACTAACGCCTTGGTAAACTTGTGACTTTCCCTGATCCAAGTGTGAGTCATGTGCTTTCGGAAGTATATGCTTCTACTACCTTTCACACCTACTCATACTTATCCCAAGTATTGCCTTTCAGTTCTTTATTAACATACCAAAAATTGAGATGTTACAGATACTTTATTATACTTTTGGAAAATGGTTTAGGATGTTTATTCTTATTTAAAAATGAAAATTTTTGTTTGAAATTTAAGACTTTATACCCTCTCTCTTATGTTCACTTTGACTAGAAGAACCTTTGACACCCTTTAGCTTTCTCTTCGCTTGATTTCTTCTTATATGATGTGACATCCCCAAAATCACGGCCAAAAAAGACCGGTTTAATTTATGCTTTTAAAATAATTTCAGAGTAAATCCATTGATTTAAAACAGTTGCGGAATTTGTCCCCAAAACAATACATGATAAAATAAGGTTTATCAAAGCATTTCTTAAAGAAATGTATTTTCATTATATATCAAAACTTGGGATGTCATGTTCCGATACAGACACAAAAGCATAAACGACAAAACATAGACCTTATACAGTTACATACAACTATTGGTCTATAAACAAAATATCTTAACAAGTTCACCAACTTATGCTCTCGCGCCACTACCTGTAATACAAAGAAACTGAGTGGGTCGGGCTTGGGAGCCCGATGAGCATATAGGGTTTTCAACCCACAATAAATAATTATATTTAACTTGTTTACCAACCAATATTAACCCGATTACCCATTCTCGTTATCCTCACTTTACGTCCCTATGACAACAACTATTGCAAGTGACCTAATCTAGGATTTTCATCGGTACGGACACTACTGCAAAGGGGATTCCTCAGCAATGAATGTCCTAAGGCAACCATGAGGGGGGTAGAATAAAACAAATGAACACCCAAGTTCACTACACCTACATGTTATGAGCCTGCCAGTGTTCCACTGAACTGTCTAGAAAAGTCCGTGGTCGTTATCCATATTCTGCTGGACAACTAGATCACAATCACATCAAGGCCTCTCATCATTTTTATTTCATCACACACCACTATCTACCTATGTTCTACCGAACATATTTGTAGATAAAATATACCTATTTATATACAGATTAAAACTTGTTTAACATATTCATTCAATATTCATACCACATAACAAATAGTATATAATCACATAACACGTATTTCATAGAGTATAATTCATATATGTGTATTATCAGAAAGAAACTACACACTTACTCATATCATATATCTAATACATTCATCAATACTTGTATTAAAATTGTGTATGTGAAAGGGACTATACACTCACTTGATCAGAAGATGATCGGACAACACTACGGCTCTAAGAGTAGTAATTCTTCGATGAAACCGGGAGATCTTCACACCGGGCTTCTTGCGGGTAGAGTTTCAGCTCGGAAACTATTTTTCTCGGGATCTTCGGGGCTTTGGGACTTGCTTTGGGTGTCGGGGTTAATACCGGAGCTTCGGGGGTATATCTTGCACGTGAAACGAGGTAATACGGGAGAGAGAGAGAGAGAGAGAGAGAGAAGAAATTTGGCAACCAAACTCGGCTGCACTTGTGATCTATTTATAGGGTGAATCTGGTCTCGAACGCAGGGCGCTCCCGTACACAGTGCGTTCCTTGGAAGAACGCAGCGCATTCCACCGTGCGTCATGGCTTACGAACTTCAGACTTGACATGCGACGGGACAGGCTCTGGGCTCCGAACGCGGGGAGTACCCTATTTGAACGTGGGGCGTTCCCCATTTGGTAAGCGTGCTTTGAACTTTAGAAATTCATATCTTTAACATACGAGTTCCGTTTTCGACGTTCTTTACATCCACACGTAGATGAGACTAAGATCTACAACTTTCATTTAGACTCCGTCGGCTAATTTTGACTTTATTTTTATTCTATTATTTTTAGTAGGCCGGGACAGGAAAACTCCGTTATAAAATCATAACTTCTTCATCCGACGTCTGTTTCCGTCTGTCTTTTTACCGTTGGACTACTATTGACGAGATCTTCGATTCTCTTTTAGATTGTTTCGCCTAGAAACCACTCGATCTCATATTCAAACTTCGGGCTGCATACTGCTAAGCTGAAACTTAGAAAAATCATAACTTCCTCATACGAAGTTAGATTTGGACGTTCTTTTTATGCACGGTCTCAGTTTAATGTATTCTACGACTTTCATTTAGATCACTAAGGCTAAATATCGTTCTATCGTAAATTCACATTTTACGTCATCCAACGTCGTGTCGGTTCTGTCACGAAACTTCGATAGGTCGTAACTTCTTCGTTATAACTCGGATTTCGGCATTCTTTATATATTCGGAAACCTTGTCACGACCACTACGACTTCCTTCATAGATATTGGGTTTATCTAACATTTTATTTTATCGCTTATTTTTATCCTTAATTCATTTAAGTTACACAATTAAGCATAAAACACATAATACTCTAATAATACATTTCAAAACATGATTAAAAGGTTAACATAGACTATTACATCAACATTTACGCCTAGCCTAGAAACATGGGCGTTACAATTCTCTCCACCTTAGGATGATTCCGTCCCCGGAATCACACATCAACAAACAAATGAGGATAGCAACTCCTCATGTCACACTCTATCTCCGAGGTGAGATTTAGCCCATTCGTATGTTTCCAACGGACAAGCACCAATTCGACCATCTTGCGTCGAAGCTTCTTAGTCTTTCGGTCAACGATTGCCTCTGGTTCTTCAATTAACCTCTTGTTCTCATCAATTCTCAATTCCGAAAGTGGAATCATGTCGGGAACTTCTCCCGTGAACTTCATCAAATAACACACATGGAAAGCGTTATGAATTCCATTCAGTTCTTCGAGTAATTCTAGCATGTAAGCTTGGTTCCCAATCCTCTGAAGAACTTTAAATGGTCCAATAAACCTTGGAGACAACTTTCCCCTTTTACCAAATCTTATAAGTCCCTTCCACGGCGAGACTTTAAGCAAAACCGAATCTCCAACTTCAAAAGTCATATGTTGCCTTTTCTTGTCAGCATAGCTCTTCTGATGATCCTGAGCTGCTAACATTCTCTCCCTGATTATTTTCAGCTTTTCAGCAGTCTGATGGACTATCTCTGGTCCCATAAACTGCTTTTCCCCAGCCTTAAGCCAACAAGAAGGCGTACGACATTTTTGTCCGTACATAGCTTGATAAGGTGCCATCTTTATGCTCGAGTAGAAACTATTATTGTAGGAAAATTCTACCAAAGGCAAATGTTCATCCCAGTTGCCTTGGAATTCCAGGGTACATGCTGTCAGCATATCTTCAAGCGTTTGTATCGTTCGTTTGCTCTGACCATCAGTCTGTGGATGGTAAGCTGTACTCAAACACAACTTGGTACATAATTCCTCTTGTAGACTTTTCCATAACCTTGAGGTGAAACGGCTGTCACGATCCGATACAATCATTAACGGAACACCGTGAAGCCTCACAATTTCCTTCACATAAGAATTTGCAAGCTTATCCATAGACCATTTCTCATTGGATAGTATGAAATGCGCACTCTTAGTGAATCGATCAATGACCACCAAATCATGTCGTGACCGTTCTTTGTTCTGGGCAGTTTAGTGAAAAAATCCATAACAATGTCTTCCCATTTACCCATATGTACAGGTAAAGGTTCTAAACTCCCGTATGGTTTCTGATGTTGTGCCTTGACTCTTGCAAAGGTCACACACTCCTCTACATACTTCGCAATGTCGAGCTTCATCGTCGGCCACCAGTAGTAGGGTTTCAGGTCCCTATACATTTTAGTGCTGCCATGATGAATTGAGTACATGGTTTTGTAAGCTTCTTCCATCAGAAGATCTCTTACTCCTCCTGTCTTTGGTACCCAAATAGGTTCTTGGAATACCTTCAGATAATGAACGTTTGTACCAAACACCAATGTTTTTCCCAAACATTCTCCCTTTCGGTCATTCTTCTCATAAGCTTCCTCTTGAGCTTTCTTTATACTATCCAAAATTTTTGAGAAAACTTTTATTCTCATCACTCTTAGCCTTTTTCTTTCAAGATTGACTTTCCGACTGAGAGCATCAGCGACAACATCCGCTTTATCGGGGTGGTAAAGTATCTCGCAGTCATAGTCCTTAAGTAACTCTAGCCAGCGTCGTTGCCTCATATTCAATTCTTTCTGACTAAAGAGATATTAGAGACTCTTATGATCAGTGAAAAGTTTGCACTTTGTGCCATAGAGGTAATGTCTCCATATCTTTAGAGCGAAAACTGCCGCTGCCACCTCCAAATCATGAGTGAGGTAGTTCTTTTCATGCTCCTTCAGCTGTCGAGGCGCATATGTTATCACCTTTTCTCTTTGGGTCAAAACACAACCCAACCCAACACCAGACTCATCGCTATAGACAGCGAAGTCTTCAACTCCATCAGGTAGAGAAAGAATTTGTGCCTCACATAGCTTCTTCTTTAGCAACTCGAATTCTTCTTTGTGATTCTCACTCCAAGTATAATAAGTTCCTTTGTGTTTCAAAGCTGTTAATGGAGTAGCGATCGAAGAAAAGCCTTGGATAAACCTTCGTTAATATCCGGCTAATCCCATAAAGCTTCGGATCTCCGTGGGAATCTTCGGTTGTTCCAACTTCATCCCAGCTTCAATCTTCACTGGATCAACCATTATCCCTTCTTGGTTGACCACATGACCCAAGAATTGGACTTCTCAAATCCAAAAATCACATTTGGAGAACTTTGCATACAACTTCTCCCCTCTCAAGACTTCTAACACTTCTCGCAAGTGTCTGTCATGCTCCTCTTGGCTTTTCGAGTAAATCAGAATGTCATCTATGAACACTATCACATATTTATCAAGGAATGATTTACAACCCCTGTTCTATAAATCCATGAATGTTGTTGGAGCATTGGTTAGTCCAAACGACATAACCAAAAACTCGTAGTGTCCATATCGTGTTCTGAATGCAGTCTTCTCGATATCCTACTCTCTCACCTTCAGCTGATGATATCCTGACCTTAGCTCGATCTTTGAAAAATATCTTGAACCTTGTAGTTGATTGAACATGTCATCAATCCTGGGCAACGGATATCTATTCTTTATTGTTGCCTTGTTCAACTCTCTGTAACCGATGCACATTCTCATACTTCCATCTTTCATTTTCACGAATAACACCGGAGCTCCCCAGGGTGATGAACTAGGTCTAATGAAACTATTGTCCAACAAATCCTGAAGTTGCATCATCAGCTCCTTCATCTCTGTCGGTGCTAGTCTGTAAGGTGCTTTTGCTATCGGTGTGTTTCCTGGTAACAAGTCTATTCTGAACTCCACATGTCGATCAGGCGGTAATCCGGGAAGATCTCCAGGAAATACTTTCGGATAGTCACACACGACAGGAATTCTCTGCATCTCCTTTTTCTCATTCTTTTCATCTATCACAAATGCCAAATATGATGTTCATGGTGGAGTTTTGGCCATAAGAACATCCTATGTGCTCATGCAAACCCTAATGCTTGGATCTAGGTTTCTCTATTGTACATGCAATTCATCCAAGACTTTAAACCCTAGATCTAACATACAATTAATCATATTAACATATGATTAGGGTTTAGATCTTACCTTGATTGTTATGTAGCAATAACAATCTCAAATCCTCCTTGTAATGGCTTTAGAAAGCTTAGAGTCACAAATGTCACTCCTCTAATGGCTCACAAACACCAAGAGCAAGAGGATGAAGAATAAGGAGAGAGGAGGCTACCCAAAACGTCCAGAAACCCTAGTGGAACTCTTAGCCACGTTTTTGGGGCTTAAGGGTACTATATATACATGTAGGCTATTAGGGTTTTTAACTAGGAAACCCTAATCTGACTGCTTAAGCCCTAAGCAGCCCATGGACCCTATTAGAATATCCCTTGGACGATTTCTAATGGGTTTCCCCATAGAATTCGTCCAACCTATTATTCCAAGTTGATCCATAGCCCAAATGCAATTATCTTATAATTACAGTTCCAGTCCCTTAAGTTTAATTAATCTCTTTTAGCCACAAAACTAATTATCAATTAATTCTTGACTAATATTAATTAAAAAATATGATTTCTCCTTTAATATATTATTCTCATAATATATTAATAAATCATAACTAATCCTTTCTCTCCATAATTTATCCTATCAAGTTGCTTTGATGAAGGCAACCTAAAAGGACCATGCACCATCGGGTCAAGTACATACCAAAATAGTTATGGACTTAGACACTAATCCAACAGTCTCCCACATGGATAAGTCTAATAACTATTATGCATATGACTTCAGATCCTGATATGCAATCGTAGCTTTCAAAAGTCGCTGTCAACTCTGATCTTATCAGATACGCGTGTCCTTTAGATAAGGGATCATATATTCCTCCATTCTAGATATCATATAGACGTGAGACATGAATTCGAATCATTCTCATTATACTGTTTCCCGACTTCCGATTTATGACGACTGACAACAGACTACAATTGAACACATCAAATTAGTTTCGGCTTGGCCAAGCGCTTATGTGCCATCACTAAATCATCGAGGGGCCCAAAGATATCACTTTTATCCTACTTTGGATAAAAGGAACGGATAAACTTTGATTCAATGCTTGCTTGCACTCACTTACTGAATCACACACAACAATATGTTTTATAACACCAAGTTACTGGTGTGTTTACATATTATCAATGTGCAACCGACTCGCAAGATACAACTCACACATCTCGGTTTCAAGAATATAAGATGTTATCGACTCACCAATCACTCGTGATACAATTCATGAAGTGATCCAAGTGAGTGTGGGTTTAATCCAATGCTCAAATCATATTCATAAGCACTCATAAACGTCGCAGCAAACATTTGCTTATGTCTAATACACTTTAGACAATCCACACACCAATTCATGACAGTCTTCATTCATACCTAATTCCAACATATGAACGACTGTGGTCCGTTCGAATAATTTGATTATTCTGAAATAATTAATTATTCAGGAAGTCAAAACATGCAAAGTGAAACACAAGAATAATACTAATCTCATATGGCCCCAAACTCTGGGTATATAAATAAAACATTTTTATTTAATCACCATATTGATTACTCATTATTTGTTGTTTTGGGTAATCAACTTCTTACTTGAATTATTACTACACTTGTCCCATGCTCTCAGCATGCACACAATGTTTACCTACGGTCCTTACTTTGTGAAATAGATCAAATGAACACATTTCCAATTATACTTATTTCACAACTCCCAATCCTTATCACAAGTGTAAGAATATCAAATTCTTGCCACTCATAGAATATGCTAGATTCTAACATTTTACGCAATGATCCTTTCGTAAAGTCATAGTGCAAAATCATCAAGACTTGGCCAATCTCTATCAGAAACAATTCTATAGATATGATGTCTCTCACTCAAAGTACATTCCTTTGAACATCCTTCTTGCATAAAAGTTTCTAATCTAGACATAGATTCTCAGTATTCAACTCCTAATATGGAAACATTTGCATATTTGCCATATGACAACTCATTCTTAATAGAATCTTATCTATTCATAATAATGTCGATATGGTCCATCCAATACCATACTTCCAACAACTCACAAGCGACCAATCCCCAGCGAACTTTGGATCGTCCTTTGATAGTTGTTTAATTATCTTAGTCAAAATCGATTCCTGTCCTTTTTCCTTCTTAATGTGCTAGACATTTGGAAAATTTTAGAATGGTCAAATATTATAGCACTTGCAATCGATCCTTTACCCGAAGCGTATGGGACACGATGCATAATGTCTTACATAAAGATCTGATACTTTATCAATCTTTTGTTATAATATTTTAATGTGTCACGTTCTCACAATTCGAACTATGAAGAGGGATGCCATAATCATAATCGAAATTTTGAGAACGCACTATGTATCCTTGACTAAATTTATTAACATTCCACAACCTAAGCCTTTAGATTTAAAATGAAGCAATATTCTCTCCCTTAATTATAGGAAAACAACTTCTCAACCCTTACGACTTTGCAAAGTATAACTCTTGTTTTCTATAATTAATATTGCTAACTTGCAACACTAGCCATAATAATGATACAAGCATAACATTTATGCTCCCACCATCATGATGATTATTATCATATAAGCATAACATTTATGCTCCCACTAGCTTTGACATGTATTTAGCAAACAACTGAACTTCCAGAAAACAATACCTATTGAATTCCTAAGTTCATATTTCTAATACCTAACGCTTTGATAATCCTTTATCTAAGCTTCTTAATCTTATACACCTCTGCCTTAGATAGCTCATATGTGTGTCCAAACAATTCAGACTAATTGCCAAATCTCACAATTCGAATCCTGGAAAGGGATACCGTAACCATAATCGAATTCAAGAATACAATTTTCACAATCACTATCTTCTTAAAATATCTCTTAGTGAAAGCATTTCCTCCCAGTCATTTTCATGAAGGAGGGAATCTTATGACACTTAGATTTTAATGGTGTATGTGTTCCTATCCATGCGAATTTGTCAAAACCAAAGTTTGCAACAAATTCAAACTCATATGGACCGAACTTTCTCAATCTTGATTTCTTGCCTTATGGTAACACGAGTGCCCACCATGTCTTCCAAGTAGTTAAGCAACTCACCCTTTCCTATCAACATACTTTTCATTGATCAAGGTGCTTGCCTTTTATGCATTCAAATGAGAACTCATAGAACTCACATGCATAATTAACTCAATTGGAACGGCACAGAAACAAGATAGTGTCAACACGATAGGCTGTGAACCTCACGTTGTGTGCTAGTGATAATCGATAAGGTTTATTCTTGATTTGTTCTTGAAACTTTTTAAGACCATTAAGACTCCCACTGACTCCTTGACATATAAGATTCTCTTGTCAAGAAACATTTCTCGACAAACAAATATTCAAGAGTTAGTGTAGCCTTTATCAAGACAAAACACTTCACAAAGTTGGTCCTAGTTGGTATTTGTCTTATCCAAGACATCACAACTTACCAATTTCAAATGTGCAAAAATAAGAAAACCTTTTTCAAATTCCACATTTGATGAATGTTATAAACCTTCTTAAGACTTGTCGCTCAATGTCACAATCTTAACTCTAAGACTTGTTTTGGAACGAAGTATGATTGACTTCTTGATTTAACCATTTCTTCAATTCTTGATTCCTCTTCTCAGACATACAATTGTACTAAGACTCACTTAGAGGATCAATTGAGATATGGTTCTTAATAATTAAGACCTATCATAAAACATAAGAAAAGGTACTCTCCCTTCTTCTTAGAATAGAGAAACTTTTATCTTTCTTCCTACTTGATTCTTCTTATCTGTTCTGCTATTGATTGAAACTCTTTCAATCAATTCAGAATTACACTTAATCTTATAAGTATAATCGTATTTTCTAAACCTTTAGTAAATCATGACGAATATCTTTGTTACTCTTGTGGTGGACTTGATCAACACACAACTTTGTGTACTCGATCTCCTAGTCCTTCACTTGACACTTTGTCAACTAATTAGTCTAATTTCCAAATATGAAATTTCTCATTCATCATGCAACCAAGTTGCATGATTCCAAGTTTCTGTCCAATTGAAACTTGGGCGATGAGAAACTCTCCCTATTTGGTAAATTTTTGTCATTTCCACAAATAGCATAATTAAGAATCAAATCCATTATTGCTAATAATAGAAACCTTTAAACATCAATTTTTCATACATGCCATTGCAAGGATAAATAAATAATATAAAATCAAAATTTATTTTATTGCGGAAAAATTTGTCCTTACAATGCAATTCAATTAAAATTATCTTAATACATATTTCTTAGCAATCTATTCTAACTCCAAGTAGTAGCTCAAAATTCTAATCTTCAAGCAATGCGATCAAAATCCATTTCTTCACAATTAGATTCAACTCACTTCTTCCTTTATACTTCCTTTCTTTTCTTCGATCCTACAAAACATCAATTGTAATCTAATCACATCAAGGACTAGGAGATCAAGTATTAAGAATCTAGAATAGGAGCTTAAAAGAGTTAGTTAATGCATTTTACCTAAAGCAGAGCCATACAATTGTACTAAGACTCACTTAGAGGATCAATTGAGATATGGTTCTTAATAATTAAGACCTATCATAAAACATAAGAAAAGGTACTTTCCCTTCTTCTTAGAATAGAGAAACTTTTATCTTTCTTCCTACTTGATTCTTCTTATCCGTTCTGCTATTGATTGAAACTCTTTCAATCAATTCAGAATTACACTTAATCTTATAAGTATAATCGTATTTTCTAAACCTTTAGTAAATCATGACGAATATCTTTGTTACTCTTGTGGTGGACTTGATCAACACACAACTTTGTGTACTCGATCTCCTAGTCCTTCACTTGACACTTTGTCAACTAATTAGTCTAATTTCCAAATATGAAATTTCTCATTCATCATGCAACCAAGTTGCATGATTCCAAGTTTCTGTCCAATTGAAACTTGGGCGATGAGAAACTCTCCCTATTTGGTAAATTTTTGTCATTTCCACAAATAGCATAATTAAGAATCAAATCCATTATTGCTAATAATAGAAACCTTTAAACATCAATTTTTCATACATGCCATTGCAAAGATAAATAAATAATATAAAATCAAAATTTATTTTATTGCGGAAAAATTTGTCCTTACAATGCAATTCAATTAAAACTATCTTAATACATATTTCTTAGCAATCTATTCTAACTCCAAGTAGTAGCTCAAAATTCTAATCTTCAAGCAATGCGATCAAAATCCATTTCTTCACAATTAGATTCAACTCACTTCTTCCTTTATACTTCCTTTCTTTTCTTCGATCCTACAAAACATCAATTGTAATCTAATCACATCAAGGACTAGGAGATCAAGTATTAAGAATCTAGAATAGGAGCTTAAAAGAGTTAGTTAATGCATTTTACCTAAAGCAGACCCATACGTTTTGACTCTCCCATCTCTTAGATCTCTTAGGTAAGGGCAACTTCGTCTCCAATGCCACTTCTCTTGGCAATAAAAGCAAATTGACTCTTTTGGAGCAGCACACGGAACTACTTCAGACTTTGCCTTTCTCTTATAATCAAACTTTTCAATCATGGCATGCCTTATGTTGCCATTGCCTATATCCATAGAGGTCTGGAAGGCAGATTCACCAATCAACTTTGCTTTTCCAGTGCGCCAAACCATTGCTGATTCAGCAACAATAAGCATATAGGTGAGATCGATAAGGGTCACATCGTGGTTCATCATATAGTACTCTCTTACGAACTCACTATATGAGTTAGGAAGCGACTAAAGAACCCTGTCAACAGCCAACTCCTCACAGACAACGGATCCCAACATTCTTAACCTATCAATGTGTAACTTCATCTCTAGGACGTGTGCACATACTGACTTTCCTTCTTCATGTTTACCTGCCAAAAGGGCTTGAGTGAGCTTGAACTTTTCAAGCCTTCGAACTTGTGGGTTAGGGAGAATAATTGGAGGAGGTGGAGGAAGTGAAGCATAATCTCTTGTTCCTCAATCGAATCGTGGAATATCATCTTCATGTGGAAAGCTTGTTCCACGAGATTTGGGAAGACCATACTTGTCGTACTTTGACATCCACAAAACGGGAGAAAAAATAAATTCAAGTTAGTTGATTGATTGTGTCCTTAATAAATCACCCAAATGAGATACTAAGCCTAGGACCCAACACAATATTCCACAACTTGGGAGAGGGATGTCGTAACCCAAATTGCAGAACATTTGAAGGTAAGTGAATGACGATTCACTAATTTTCCACCATGAAAAACGAAAAACAGATTAAGTTTTAAATGTTTTGGAAAACTCCTAGATCCTTTGAGATTCATTGAACTTTTCAATGGCATGTTTAAATCTCGATATGCCCCTCGATTTGTGACTGGGATGTCGAGGATCACAAAACAGGGTGTGAATAACCATGCAAACTTACATGGTGCCCCCAAATGTTACAAACACCTATTCGATGTGTCGGTTAATCACACACGCTCCACCGAACTATGAAAAACAATGAGTCACCCTTTGCTACCTTTACTTAGAACCATTTAGTGTGTCGGTTAACCACACACGCTCCACTAACGTCTTCGCAAGGGCACAAAGTGTAATTTCATGGAATTGCATCAATTTACTTTTGCCTAAAGTAACTAAGATTGGGAATTTGTAAATACATTTAGTTACTTTTGTACTTCATTATACTTATAATGGAAGGTTTCTGTCCTATCCTACCCGTTCGGCTAACGACAATCCACTAGTCAAGAGTGCGGTGGGTAAGAGTGGATACCCATTCAATCGCCATTTTATAGGCAATTTCCTTAAACACTCCTTATAGACCAACTTCGTGAATGAGGCCTACTAACGGTAAGACTGACTTTTACTCATACATATATATAGTATAGGGTGTATTTTACACTTTTAAAATACTAGGTGGTCAAATTTAATAATTATACTTTTAATTTAATTAAGTTGTAAACCAAAACTTTATGGATTTATTTAACCTCTTTTAATTACACACTTTAATTAATTAATAAAACCATAAGGGTGTGATTTGAACTTTTCAAAACAATACTAGGGTTTTAGAATTTAACATTTCTAAATTAAACTTTTAATCGACTTTTAAATTCCAAAACTTGAGGGCAAGTTTTGAAACATTTCAAAACATTAGGGTTTAACTTATTTAAATTTCAAAAACAAAACTTTTAAGTTCAAATTTAAACTATAAAACCTAAAGGGATTAATTTGAAACTTTTCCAAACTTACCAAGAATATTCTAGATCACATAATTCAAATAAGGCAATTAACAATTAATTGGTGGTTATCTAATTAGACCTAGTTCAAATTTTTGCAAGATAATGATCAAATAATTCAAATAATTTAACATTTATCAAATAAGGTAACAATTATCTAATTAGATGACCAAAATCTTTTATTTTGACAAAGATAATCATAAGGAATCAATAAAATTTGTATTTTATTAATTTTAAACAATTATGGCAATTATCCTAAGTCAAAATAGGCAAAAATTCTGAAATCTGCTCTAACTGACGCTCGAACTCGCCGAGTTGGAGCTACTCGCCGAGTCCACATTGGAACTCACCGATTTCATCAGTCAGGGGGCCAAAAATTCGATTTTCAAGCTTGAACAAATGAACAAGGCATCAATACAATAGAAACCAATCAAGTCTCTGTTACCACTAATGGAGTTTTGGCCATAAGAACATCCTATGTGCTCATGCAAACCCTAATGCTTGGATCTAGGTTTCTCTATTGTACATGCAATTCATCCAAGACTTTAAACCCTAGATCTAGCATACAACTAATCATATTAACATATGATTAGGGTTTAGATCTTACCTTGATTGTTATGTAGCAATAACAATCTCAAATCCTCCTTGTAATGGCTTTAGAAAGCTTAGAGTCATAAATGTCACTCCTCTAATGGCTTACAAACACCAAGAGCAAGAGGATGAAGAAAAAGGAGAGAGGAGGCTGCCCAAAACGTCCAGAAACCCTAGTGGAACTCTTAGCCACGTTTTTGGGGCTTAAGGGTACTATATATACATGTAGGCTATTAGGGTTTTTAACTAGGAAACCCTAATTTGACTGCTTAAGCCCTAAGCAGCCCATGGACCCTTTTAGAATATCCCTTGGACGATTTCTAATGGGTTTCCCCATAGAATTCGTCCAACCTATTATTCCAAGTTGACCATAGCCCAAATGCAATTATCTTATAATTACAGTTCCAGTCCCTTAAGTTTAATTAATCTCTTTTAGCCACAAAACCAATTATCAATTAATTCTTGACTAATATTAATTAAAAAATATGATTTTTCCTTTAATATATTATTCTCATAATATATTAATAAATCATAATTAATCCTTTATCTCCGTAATTCATCCTATCAAGTTGCTTTGGTGAAGGCAACCCAAAAGGACTATGCACCATCGGGTCAAGTACATACCAAAATAGTTATGGACTTAGACACTAATCCAACAGTTCATCCTTTGGCCAAACACTTTTTGGCTTTCATTAGCGAAATGATTCAAGAATTCACTCTGTGTTTGTCCCCGTACACCATAAATGACTCCTTTCCTGGTGGGTTTACTTTTATTATCTTCTTCTTGCATAATATCTCCGCGTCATTGGCGCTAAGCCAATCCATTCCCAACACGATGTCGAAACCATTCAGTTTGATAGGCAATAACTCCTCGTGGAACTTATTCCCATTCAGATAGATGAAGATATTTTTCATAATATGGCTAAAAGGTACAAACTTGCCACTAGCAACTTCGACTAATAAAGCATTATCTAGTCTATCGACAAGCAAAACTAGTTTTCTACCAAATTCATGCGAAATAAAGGAGTAGTTGGCTCCAGAATCAAATAAAATTTGGGTAGGCAATTCATTTACGAGAAAGGTACCTGAAGCGACATCAACTTCTTCTTTAGCAACTTCTAGTGTCATCTGGAAGGCTCTCACTTTCGGCTTTGGGGGAATGTTGGGTGTAGCTGCCTCCTTCTTCTTAGGACAGTCTTTCAAAATGTGCCCCTATTCGTTACATCCAAAACACACTCTTTTATTGGACGGACACTCGTTGGTATAATGTCCCGTCTTTCCACACTTGTAGCAAGTCACTTCCTCACTACATTTCCCAGAGTGCTTTTTCTTGCACTTTTCACAACATTTCGATTCACCCCCTTTTCCTCCTCGAAAATTTTTCGAATCACACTTCCAAAATTTGCTTTGCTTGTTGCAACCTAAAGTTCCCTCAAATTTCCTCTTTTCACCAACTTCAACTTTGTTGGCGGTTCTCCCCTTGATCATGTCCTCAACAGACTTGGCAGCCCAGATAGCTGCCTCTAGAGTATGTGCCTGACATACTGGCACCGCATACTCCCACGAGAGTCTTTTTGCGTACCGGTCAACCTTTGTCAGCTCGTCTGGAACGATGCGCAAGGCGAACTCCATTTGTTTGTAAAGGCATTAGTGTAATCGTCAACTGACATACTGCCTTTTGTCAACGTCAGAAACTTGTTCTCCAACTCCAATAGATTTTTGGCCAAGCAGAACTTGCGCTTGAACTGCACCAAGAACTCTGCCCAGATCAGTTGCAGTGGTTTATTAGGGCTTAGGGTCTTCCCCAGAGTGTTCCACCAACGAACAGCTCCACCCCTGAACTGACGTACTACGAAAGTGGTCTACAATTTGACTCTGTAGCCACATGTCATGAAGGCTAAATCCATTTCTGAGATCCAATCCATGACTCCAGTCGCATCCTCCTCCCTAGTGAAGGTCGATGGTTTGTAAGTCAAAAAGTCTTTGTACTTGCATCCAAGTCCATCAATTCCTCCCTCCTGATGGTTTTGTCTAACTAACGTGGGTTGGCTTGACGTATAGTCCCACTGAAGTTACCTCCCTCCGAATGCCCTCCATTCACTTCGGCCTCTTCAACTTGAATTGACCGTTCTTCACGATTCTGCCGAAGCAGACGTCTTGTGTAACACCCCGTTCATTTAATAAACAAATAAATAAATGAATGAAGGTATAACAGCCCTAAAAGCGGAATAGCGTAGCAAGGAGTTAGTTTCGGGGGTTAAAAATATAATTTTCGGGTTTGTTTATAAAGGATTTTTAAAATCAGTGGCTGTTGGTAAATTTCGGATTTAATTTGTAAGTATTTATGAAGGCAGGGTCTAAATGGTAACTTCTGGGACTTCATTTGAAGGGATTTTGGAGGCTTAGGGGTTGTATGGTTAAATAGGGATCGAATTTGAAATGAATTTATGGAGGCAAGGGCCAAAGGGTAAAAGTCAGACTTAAATTGAAAAGGTTTTGGATTGTTGGGGTCCAAATTGTAATTTATAGAGTGGGTGTGAAAAGAATTTGTGGGGAAGGGACTGATTTTGTACAAAAGGGAATAGATTTTGTATGAGATACGGGTATTTAACCCATCACCATGCACCAGGCTCCTAAAACCCTAAACCTAATATCATATGCAGCCGCCACTCTCACCTCACCCATCTTCGGCGCCGCTGCTACCCCCGACCACCTAGCACCATCAAATGGCCTCTGTTTCTAGCAATAATAAAGACCGATAGGAACCGGGATCAGGCACTACATTATTCGAAGATTGGAGAAGGATACGGCGTCGTGGGTGTCGCCGACTCGCGACCTCTTGCCGCCAATGGCATTTTTGCAACCGGAGATGCCTTTGAAGACCGAAGATCAGGGCTAGGGACGCCGTCGCGTGGGCTATGAGCGACCGAAAGGCTCTTGGAATGTCGAAAACACCTCTTTCTTGTTCCTTGTTATGGATTCGACGTCTTATGCCTCCTCCTGCCGCCATTTCTTTCTATTTCCCGTCATCGCCGCCACCACCAGCCACCATGGGAGGTGACCGTGAGTTTGTATGGGTGTGATTCTGCTTCAAGGCTCATGTGTGTGTGGTTGTAAGACTGGGGACTATCAAAAAACCATCGCCACCACCATGAGGTGTTGGCTGCCATTGTAAAATCACCATTGTCGCCGCCATACGCCGTCAATGGGTGGTTGGCTTCCTTTCTCGGGAAAATAAGTGAAGATGTGCGTGTTTCATTTGGTGAATGTGTGTGTATGGCTGTAGCTCTCGGAAATGGCAGCACCGCCACCATAGGATGGTGGCTGCCGCCACTCACCATCGCCGGCCACCAAGGTGGTTATGTGTGTGTATGTTTAGCTTAGTTAGTGGGTGTGTTACTTTGGTATTTTCATTGTAATTATAACAAAAAATGGAATAATGGAAAGGAAAAATTAAACCACCACCGTGAGGTGGTGGCTGCCACCTCATGCCGCCACCGGCCGCCGTGTCGGGTGGCGGTGTGCTTGCCTTGTTGAGTTTGATTTGTTTGGGATGCTTGAAACCCTAGGAAACCCTAATGGGTCTATTGGACCCTAGTTGACCTAAAAAAAACCAAACATGTGACTAATGGGCTTAGCGAGCCCTAATGGATCTAAGGACTTAGCTATTGGGCCTATTGGGCTAAGATGGGTTGGAAAACCCTAATGCCCTAATTTGGGGAATTAATCGGGACACTCGGGAATTATTTAATAACTAAAGATATTAAATTACAATCATTGACAAAAAAATTAATCTAAGCAATATTGGACTTAATGGATCAAGTTCTTAGTGGATTAAGTCCTTAATGGGTTAAGTGAGTAACACTTAACTCTAACCATCATTTTATGTGAAACCCTAATTCCACTTGGGTTTATTGTTGGGCCTTTCTAGTGGGTCTTGATGATTGGGTAATTAATGGGCCATCCAGGATCAAGCAAATGGACTAGAATAATTAATGGGCTTCGAGGTAAGGCCCATATGAGGATTTGGGCCCAATTTGGAAAATTGGGCCATAGATGGGCCTTAATGGTTATATGATTTTGGGCCATAGAATGTTGAATGTTGGACTGGACTTTTGGTTGGGCCTTATGGTAAGACATTGTAAAGGTTTGGGCCCAATTTGGAAAATCGGGCCATATGTTGGGCTTTGACCCATAGTTTGACTTTTGGGCCTTTAGATCGGGCCTTGTACTTGAATCAAGCCCAAAGGGGGTAATGTAGTATGTTACTACAAGAACTTATGGTTATGTGTTGGGACGCAATTATTAATTGGGTGTCATTTTGGTGTTGACAGTTCGAGAATCTGTCATCCAGCAACTGGGGTTGAGTCTGCGGGACTTCAGCAGTGTGGGTTATGTCTACGGGACTTCAGTAGTGTGAGGTGAGTTACCTTCCAGTAGGGGTGGATCTAAGGCACCAATGTCGGCCCACCAGTAGGTGATTATGTTTGAGATGATTGTCTTTGTGATAATTATCTGGTTGCCATTATTTGATATGCGTATTGTGCTGGGATGCTATGAGATATGTGTTAGTAGTGGTAGGGGTGCAATAGTCCCCGGTTACCGGTTGAAAGATACCGAAGACGGTTACCGGTTGAATGATACCGAAGACGGTTATCGGTTGAAAGATACCGAAGGGGTGGACAGAACCCATGCATGCCTAGCAGTATGTTTATGATATGTTATTATGTGACCCGTATGGTATGATATGCCATTATGTAAGCAGTATGTTTATGATATGATATTATGTAACCTGTATGGTATGATATGCCATTATGTGAGCAATATGTTTATGATATGATATTATGTGACCTGTATGGTTATTATATGCCATTATGTGATTCAGTATGTTTATGTTATGTTATCATGGAACCAATATGTTTATGACATGTTATTATGTGATAGTGATAGGGGGTGAAATAGTCCCCGGATACCGGTTGAAAGATACCTAATGGGAGGTTAGCTCCCGGTTACCGGTTGAAAGATACCGAAGAGGAGGTTAGCTCCCGGTTACCGGTTGAAAGATACCGAAGGGGAGGTTAGTTCTCGAGTACCGGTTGAAAGATACTGAAGGGGAGTCCAGCTCCCAGTTATGCCAGACAGATACCGGTTGAAAGATACCGAGGGATAGGCATTATGTGGTATGATGGGGGGAACTCGCTAAGCTTCGTGCTTACGGTTTTCAGTTTCGGCTTCAGTTACTTCGTTTTCAAAGGAAAGGAGCCGGCTCGATCGCAACGCATCACACCATGTTTTCCGCACACGAAATCCATGGGATTACACTCTGATATGGTTTTATGATACTATGTTTTGATTATTGACACTTTGGTTTTGACATGAGATATTATTATGAATGTTTTTACACTTATGATTTATTAATAACTTATTTAAAAAATGAAACTTTTGGCCTGTATTTTTGGGTTGTTACATCTCGTTTCTTCCATCTGACGATCCAACATTGTTTGAATTATCAATTGTACACTGGCCATTGTTATTGGCTCAGGTGCTGCTGCTACAACAGTCACTCCCTCAACCATAGGTGGTTGATTTCTGTTTTCATCTACATTTCCAACGCCACTTCTGGTTCTTACCATTTTCGATCTACACACCGAATAAGGTGAATTTAGATCTTTAATCATGATAGATAATTAAATCATCCTTATCACTCCGAAAACGTTTACATGTTAGATCTAATATCGTAACCATACGCTTAGAATCCTAAATACATAAGGTCTCCATATCCGGTTGGCAACAAAACATAGATCCGAACAAATAATATCGTATATGGCAAACATATAACATTTAGCACATAAAAGCATTCTAGGCAACTTTCCTAAAATAAACTAGTGCTCATGTCTGAAAGATAACAGACACACATCTCACAATTTCACTTAGCATTCTAAGTTTAAGTCTAGAAATCCTACAAATTCCTAGTTCGCTTAAACTAATGCTCTGATACCAACTATGACATCCCCAAAATCACGGCCAGAAAAGACCAGTTTCATTTATGCTTTTAAAATAATTTTAGAGTAAATCCATTGATTTAAAACAGTTGCGGAATTTGTCCCCAAAACAATACATGATAAAATAAGGTTTATCAAAGCATTTCTTAAAGAAATGTATTTTCATTATATATCAAAACACAGGATGTCATGTTCCGATACATACACAAAAGCATAAACGACAAAACATAGACTTTACACAGTTACATACAACTACTGGTCTATAAACAAAATATCTTCACAAGTTCACCAACTTATGCTCTCGCGCCACTACCTGTAATAAAAAGAAACTGAGTGGGTCGGGCTTGGGAGCCCAGTGAGCATATAGGGTTTTCAACACACAATAAATAATTCTATTTAATTTTTTTACCAACCAATAATAACCCGATTATCCATTCCCGTTATCCTCACTTTACGTTCCTATGACAACAAATATTACAAGGGACCTAATCTAGGATTTTCATCGGGGCAGACACTACTGCAAAGGGGATTCCTCAGCAATGAATGTCCTAAGGCAACCATGAGGGGGATAGAATAAAACACATGAACACCCAAGTTCACTACACCTACAGGTTATGAGCCTGTTAGTGTTCCACTGAACTGTCTAGAAAAGTCTGTGGTCGTTATCCATATTCTGTTGGACAACTAGATCACAATCACATCGAGGCCTCTCATCATTTTTATTTCATCACACATCACTATCTACCCATGTTCTACCCAACATATTTCTAGATAAAATATACATGTTTATATATAGCTTAAAACTTGTTTAACATATTCATTCAATATTCATACCACATAACAAATAGTATATAATCACATAGCACGTATTTCATAGAGTATAATTCACATATGTGTATTATAAGAAAGCAACTACACACTTACTCATATCATATATCTAATACATTAATCAATACTTGTATTAAAATTGTGTATGTGAAAGGGACTATACACTCACTTGATCAGAAGATGATCGGACAGCACTACGGCTCTGAGAGTAGTAATTCTTCGATGAAATCGTGTGTTCTTCACACCGGGCTTCTTGCGGGCAGTGTTTCGGCTCGGAAACTATTTTTCTTAGGATCTTCAGGGCTTCGGGACTTGCTTCGGGTTCCGGGTTAATACCGAAGCTTCGGGGGTATATCTTGCACGCGAAACGAGGTAATATGGGAGAGAGAGAGAGAAGAAATTTGGAAACCAAACTCGGCTGCACTTGTGATCCATTTATAGGGTGAATCTGGTCTCGAACGCAGTGCGTTCCCTAAATGAACGCAGGGTGTTCCCGAACGCAGTGCATTCCGCCGTGCGTCATGGCTTACGAACTTCGGACTTGATTTGCGACGGGACAAACTCTGGGCTCCGAACGCGGGGAGTTCCCTATTTGAACCTGGGGCGTTCCCCATTTGGTAAGCATGCCTCGAACTTCAGAAATTCATATCTTTTGCATACGAGCTTCATTTTCGACGTTCTTTATATCCACGCGTAGGTGAGACTAAGATCTACAACTTTCATTTAGACTATGTCGGCTAATTTTGAATTTATTTTTATTATATTATTTTTAGTAGGTCAGGACAGGAAAACTCCGTTATAAAATCATAACTTCTTCATCCGACGTCCATTTTCGATTATCATTTAGATTGTTTCGCCTAGAAACCACTCAATCTCATATTCGAACTTCAGGTTGCATACTGCTAAGCTGAAACTTAGAAAAATCATAACTTCCTCATACGAAGTCAGATTTGGACGTTCTTTTTATGCACGATCTCGGTTTAACGTATTCTACAACTTTCGTTTAGATCAGTAAGGCTAAATATCGCTCTATCGTAAATTCACATTTTATGTCATCCAACGTCGTGCCGGTTCTGTCGCGAAACTTCGACAAGTCATAACTTCTTCGTTATAACTCGGATTTCGGCATTCTTTATATATTCGAAAACCTTGTCACGACCACTACTGTAACAACGCAAATTTTCAAACAATTTTTTTCATTTTAAAAAAATAGGTACTTTCATTCAAAACAAGGCATAAATAATTTAAGTGTCATGTCAAATACAAATTGTCTAAATCCCAAGATCATAAGAACATCCTTCAGTGTGTACAGATCACGCCGGCGCCTTCCCACGGTCCTCGCTAGTACCTGAAACACATACATAACAACTGTAAGCATAAATGCTTAGTGAGTTCCCCAATATACAACTTACGCACATACGCCTTTCCAGGCCCTGACCTTCCGGTCCATGTGTCTCAGGGGACTTCCGTCCCTGCTGGGTAAACCTTCCGGCCCTACCCACGCCGACCTTCCGGTCCATCACACAACATATTGCCTTCCGGCCCATAACATATTGCCTTCCGGCCCATAACATATTGCCTTCCGGCCCATGATATAATCGCCTTCCGGCCCATGACATACATAGCACATATAACAAATGACTTACCACATATAGCATACATATCACATATCATATCTGACCTTCCGGTCACACAGTCAAACCCTTCCGGGTGCAGTATAGTGAGAAGACTCACCTCGTGGATACTGAAAGCTAGCAAATCCTGAAATCACTCGTGCTCGATCCACCGAGCTACAAACTCCCTATAACATCATATATCTCTTATTAACACTTTTATCTTCTAAGTTAACTGACCCTAAGAAGTCACACATAGGTCAACTTTGGTCAACGGTCAACGGTCAACTCGACCGGACTCGGCGAGTGCCAAGGCGACTCGGCGAGTCTAGACGTCCTCCAATCCTCTAAGATTCCCCTTCTACTCGTCGAGTATCCTCCTTGACCCGACGAGTTACTCCTGGAAGAATCGCGGGGCCACCCCGACTCAACTCGCCGAGTCTGAAGAACAACTCGACGAGTCCTAGTTATTCTTCAAGCTACTCGCTGAGTCTGTTCATCGGACTCGGCGAGTCCATGCCATGCAACTGCTCAAACTGCTTTCTAAGGTCAGAACTGCTCCGACCATTCATAGGTCTGGCCTTCCTAGACTGATCCCTCATGTAAGGTCCTCATTTCGGTGCTCATGATACACCCCAAGACTTATAATATACATATTGACCTAAGGCATAAGGATTCCAATCCAAAACCTTCATCAATTCCCGAAATGCACAGGCATGGGACATTCTGGACCTCCAAAGGTCCCAATACAGGGTTACAATCGTTTGGGGGACTAGGGTAACATTCAATCTAGTCACAAAAGGGTTCCATAACCCTAATTCCATAAACACATCAACATAGCAGAGTATACTCGAATTCTTACCTGGATAATGTACTCTCTGTGTCCCCAATCCTCAGAACGTGACTCCCTTGCTGTTCCTTTAGCCAAGCCCTTCTCTTCCTTGCACAACAACTCCTTCAAAATCACCAATGGCCTTTAACCTTGCTCCAGATGCACACAATCGATTTAGGGTTCCTCTCAGAAGGCTAAAATGAACAATGACGGCCAATAAGTCCCTTTTATACGTCCCAAACTTGAACGGTTAGGGTTTTCGCTAAACAGCGCAGACTCGCCGAGTCCATATCTGGACTCGTCGAGTCCAGTCGCGAACCCGCGACCAGGTCTGCGGTCCTACTCGGCGAGTCTAGGCTCCAACTCGCCGAGTCCCCTCTTAAAACACCCCAAAATCATAATTTTAGCAATACCTGAGATTCCGGGCTGTTACAACTACGACTTCCTTTATAGATACTGGGTTTATCTAACATTTTATTTTATCACTTATTTTTATTCTTAATTCATTTAAGTTACACAATTAAGCATAAAACACATAATACTCAAATAATACATTTCAAAACATGATACAAAGGTTAACCTAGACTATTACATCAACATTTATGCCTAGCCTAGAAACATGGGCGTTACATATAACGACTCGACCTTTGAATGTCCTAAGGTTCATCATCGTTGGTGTATATCCCAACACGTGCATCGGAAGATTAGCTATGGGAGGTTTCAGATGTTTTGGTTCTTTTTGAACCATCTGCGAAATTTTTTGATGTGTATTGTTTAAGACAATTTTGTTTTTCCTTTACAATAATCAAAAAGTGAATATTTTTAATGCATTCTTCTTTGATTTGTGGTACATTTATTGAGTTTTTTCTAGGATTTGTGCATCGTTAGAACTGGTTGGCCAAAGTTGTTGCACATTAACGAAGACACAATTGAAATCCATTGTAAGTTTGCTTGTATTCCACCATTTTGAATATATTTGGTCTTTCGTTCGGTATGTTCCTCTCTTCATTCGTTTAAGAAAAATTTTCCACACTTTTACATAAAAAGTTGTTCCATCTTGGTTGTCTCCAAGGATAGGGTCCTCCAATGTGTCAACCTATGCTTCTTCTAAAGCATTCTCTTCATCTGGTGTCCATTGTTGATTGTGGAACTTCTCTTTTTCTTATTGTCGGCTTGAGGGTTGGGTGCTTGAGGGTCGGGTGCATCTTTGGATTTGGTTTTTCTGAATCGATACGGGGTTGAGATTGGAATATATTTTCTTGCAATGTTTCAAACACCTTAAAATCGGGTTGTGATATGGGTTGAGATTTTAATTAGGGTTGGGTTGTGATTGGTGGTAGGGTTGGGGCTGGTTTGCTCCATATGTATAATATGAAACATTTTTGGGATAATGATACATTGGTGGTGAGTATATGGGTGCATAAGTTTGAAGTTGGTACACCAAAGGCGGCAAATTGGTTGAAGTGTTTGAAGTTTTTTTCTTGTTTCTTCTATGTATTTTTTGTTGGTTAGGAGAAGAAATTTTGAGAAATAAGAATTGAGAGATTAAGAGATATTTGATATTGTGAAGGTTGGTGTGGTAAGAAATAGAGATTAATATGCGTTTATAGTGGGTGAAAAAGATTTTAAAAATTTTAAATTATTTAAACCATAACGTCTAGTTTTTTTAAAGTGGTTGAAAATTTGAATTTGGTAAGTTAAATGGTTTAAATAACCAAAGGGCTTCTACTCTAGCGGTATTCAATATTGTCATTACTCCTTGAGGTTGAGGGCTTCAGTCCTATCATAGACATAAGTGAAATTAGAAAGTAGTTTAAGAGTATATTATATTTTTTGTTTAAAAATGGTTTAATAAAAAAAACAAAAATAAACTCAAAGAGGTGGTACCACCATTTCCCTCTCTTATCTCACATCGGTAATACATTGCCATGTAAACCATTTTTGCTCGGTATGCCACCCGGCTGTGTGTGCCAAGCTTGCTACCTTCCTACTAAGCTCATTGTCAAGCCATACCTTTCGTTCTTATAATGAAAAAGTATTTTTTTTCCGGCAACCGGTTAAAATGGTTGATTGAACATGGTCAACAATCGACTAAACATAGTCAACGGTGAATTAGAATGTACATTTTCCATATAAGTAGGCAACCAGAGTCTTTGCTTGAAAAAGAAACATAACGTCCCAAAAATCCGTACCAAAAATTTTTCTTTAATTAATTACTAAAACCATATTCATAAAAACATATCATAAACCATAACGTAATTTAGAGTATTAATTCCAAATACATATTTTCATTATCAGAGTAAAACATCCCGGGCTGACTACTCAATGGTGTGTGTCATGCGATCACCCCGAGCTCTTCCCTCCGCTACCGGAATTACCTGAAATCAAAATTGAAAACCGTAAACACGAAGCTTAGTGAGTTCCCCAACCTACCACATACCCTACACAAACACATACAGCATATACTGGGCCACGCCCGCTATTTCGGGCCTCGCCCCTACCTCAGGCCCCGCCGCTCCAGGCCCCGTCTGGCTTCGATCCCCGCTCGGACACATATCTGTTTCTCTTAGGCCCCGCCTGTCTCTGGGCCTCGCCCGCTAACCACATAATACAAATAGCATATAACACATAACTGAACATACCCTACTGTATTCCTGTCCTAAGGCCTCGCCTGTCTTGGGCCTCGCCCTACCGTGTCACTAGTGAGTCATGGAACCCCGTCCAAGATCATACTGTAAGTGAGATACAGGCCCACGCCCACACTCACTCCTTACCTATTTCGTGCCTCGCCCCTGTTCTGTTACTAATGAGATATGGAACACCATCCATACTCTGCTATTGGTGAGATACGGGACCTCAACCACACTCACCTTCCTACCAGGCACATGCATGCATCACACAGACAACAAATATACTCTATCATGCAAACCATTCCTTAGGAACCCGCCCGACATTAGACCTTGGTCCTGAATATCATACTAGCAAACAGTGCCTAGGGCTAACCCCCGGGTCTTCCTACTCATAACTACATGGGTCGGCATTGTGGTCATAGACCCATTCACACAAAGGGAAACTCACCTGCACTGCTGAACTTGCTGATGACCCTCTTGCTGCTGATCGACAATTCTCTGAACCGCTGCTCCACTAGCTCCCCGAGCTACCAATATCAATACATATATCACTTAGTTCCAAACTGAACTCTAGAAGCCAAACTAAGTCAACTCTGGTCAAAGTCAATCTTCCTGGTTGACTCTACTCGCCGAGTCAGTCCTTTGACTCGTCGAGTACATATACTCAAAACTCTCATAATGCGACCCAAGTCGCCGAGTCACCCCAAGACACGTCGAGTTCAACGATCTCTGAGTCCCATCCTGTCCAACTCAATGGGTCACCATTCAACTCACTGATCTGAGCCTTAACCATAAGGGGTTAGTGTTTCGCGACCTGACTCGCCGAGTTGTTCTTCCAACTCGTTGAGTCCATGCCCATCTTCATCCAACTCACCGAGTCCACCCATGTGACTCGCCGAGTTGCTTCAGTTCTTAATCCATACAGTGGCTTTTCGAGCCATGTAGGGGCTCCAACTCATAGATCCACTCTTCCCAAGTCTATTCCTCACGTAAAGTTGCAAACTTTACGTGAAACCAAAGAGATTTGGGCTTAAAACACTCTAGGGCTAGGGTTTGTGACAAAGGGGCTTCACCAATAACTTATTGGCATAAACTTTATGGCTTTCTGGATCCTTAATAGCCTAGATCTGAGGTAGCAACCTCAGATCTACTCCAAACTCGAAATAAACCTCCTCCATACTCAAAATGTCCAAATCTCAATCATAAGATAGATCTAAATGCAATAAGGTCAGCTTATTACCTCAAAGGATCTGAAAAGTCACACCAACTCTATATCCAAGGCTTCCTCTTGCACCACTATGAACCTCCTTCTCTTCCAAGCTTCAAATCACTTCACCAAAGCTAGATCTTGCTCAAAAATGGATATGGTAGCTAGGGTTAGGTATTCTGGGTGAGAGAGACTGTAAAAAAACCCTAGGGAAGAGAATGAGACGCTTAAATAGGGCACCAAGTCCCAAACTTAGGGTTTCCCAATCCAGATCGGACTCGCCGAGTCCACTCTCCGACTCGTCGAGTCGGTCACTTACTCTTCAACCCGGATCCCGCTCGGACTCGTCGAGTCCCACCCTGGACTCGACGAGTTGACCCCTTTGGCTTAGAGTTTTCCTTTCCTTTCTTCGTGTTTCTGATTATGGGTGTTACAAGAAATGGGTCACGATGACTATACACATAAAATATTTAACATATTTTTTAGAATATTTCATAAGAATTTCATTTTGTTTCGTCAAAATGGAAAATTGTCATTTTATTTAGTAAAAGCATGTGTTAGACTCTTTCTCAAGGGAGAATTAATTTGAATTCAAAACTTTCTTATAACATTATTTTATAAAACTCTTAACTCTATAATTTTATATTCACACAGATCTCGATTTTTTGAGAGCTATATTTGATTTTTGTGTGTAGCGATTTTTGAGAGCTATATTCGATTTTCGTGTGCAGAAGAAAACGAAGCCCTTATGCAGGACGTGGAAATAGGTGAAGGCAATGGAGTCGGAAGGAATTAAGGAGGTTTAGAGAGAAGGAAGAAAATACAGATGTTTGTTTGTGGTAAAGTAAAATAAAAAAAGAAGAATCAAAAGATGAAACGGAGGAAATAAAAACCTGATTGGAAGCAAAGGAGGCAGGGACAAAAACTGCCAATTGATGTAAGTTCTTCTAAAGTGAAAGGAACTAAAAGTATAAGTTTTAGTATGACCAACAGGTCCAAAACTCAAAATAAGTAAATGTTATTGTTTCCTAAGGCTTTGAGAATTATATATATATATATATATATATATATATATATATATATATATATATATATATATATATATATATATATATATATATATATATATATATATATATATATATATATATGACACTGTTTGACTTGATGATTGTCAACAACTTATGGTCTGAATCATATTAGGATGAGTTTGGATCAAATTCGGATTGAAAACCGATAAATTAGGAATCGACTTAGTAGAAAAATGATCCGTAAATTGGACCGAAACCTAGTTCATGGGCCTTTTCCGATCCGATGTAGTTCCATTGAATCGAATGCTCATCCCTAAGTCCTACATCATGATTCCCAAGGATTGGCTCACATGTCCATTCTAAGAAATTACTTATATATTGTAACATTCCACCGTATATTTGAGTAAATAACTAAATATGTACATAAATAGTTACAACTACCTAAACTTGTGCACAACTATATTTGGAAAAACCGGAAATTGAACCGCTTAAACCCAAAATCTAAAAAAAAAAACAAAAATTATATGTTTTGATTTTCAGTTTAGAGAAATATACCAAACCTAACGGGTTCTTGCAAACGCATGTAAAATATGATTTTGGGAAAAGAGGATGTTTAAAAGGAGATTTACATTTACGTGAATCCCCTATTCTCTCTGTTAAATAGCTGCATACCATTTTTCTTCAAAACCCTAACCCTAACAACAACACATGCCCCCTTCCTCTGTTCCTCAACCATAACTCGATCAGGTATGTTGTTCCTCTTCATTTCTTATCAACTCTTCTTATATTTAATTACATCCTCTTCTTCAATCAAATCATGCATTCGATGAACAGACATCTTCAAATTCTAATTTCCTGCCATTTAGATTGAATCAAATTCACCGTTAGATTCTTTTCAAATCATCTGTTGATGTACAGAGCTGAAGAATTTCAGATTTCCTTGAAATTTTTTGCTCTGTTTTTGTGGAATTGAATATGGTTTATCTAAACTTGAATTGAATTACCGTAGTAAACATGATCGAATTGAAATTAAACGTGTGTAAAGCATTCATTTATTGTGTTATTTCTGTACAGATAAGATTATGTTGTAGAGATAATGGAAGCTAATCACTTGGACTCTAATGTGCTTTTGCCCCCACGAAAACGGCTTCTTGCCTGTATGAAATCCCGGAATGGGAATGGCAATTCCAATTCCAATCCGCCATCAACTTCCAATCCCATGAACGAATTTGGTACCCGTCTCAATAACTTGTTGAGCGTTCATCCGAATGACAATAATCTTTCCCAATTGAAGATCGTGGAGGCTTCAAGATCAGCAGCTGAAGTTGCATCCAAGATTGCAATAGCTGCAAGAGCTTTAGCTGAGAAGAAGGCGGTAATGGCAGCCATTGCCATGGCTGCCGCCAAGAAAGCTTTAGAATTAGTAGCAGCTATTAACGAGCAGGAGACTTCATCATCTACCTCAAAGAAGAACAAAAGAAAGAAGCATGTTGATGTTCAAATGTTGTATGATAACAAGAATTCAAATGTTGAAAATGGAAAAACAAGTGATGAAGAATTAGCTCGACAATTGCATCATGTCATAAACAGGTCCCCTAGAATTCCTAAGAAGCTTAAAATCCCGCTTCCTTTGGAAAATGGTAGAATTAATGAAGATGAAAATTTGATAAAAGTAGATGAATTTGAAGAGGATAAGAGTATTATTGGTAGGAAAAGGGGAAGAATGAAACAGAAGAAGTTGCCTTTGAGTATTTGTCAAAATCGGGGTCAATTAAACCCTAATGAAGATAGTAGATGGAAAAGCTCTGAATCAGTTGAAAATATAGAAAGGAATTCACTATCTAAATGCCAGGTGTTCAAGGAAACAACTCGTTTAAAACAAAACAAAACTATACAATCATAATGTTCATGTTCATAGGTAAGTTCACTTTGCTAATTGAGGTAGTAAACTTATTAATGGAATATTTGATCTTTTTTATACTTTGAAATAAATAACAAAATGGTGTTGTGGGCTGAAATATCTTATTTCTGCAGGCTCAACATGAACGTGCATAGAATTGTTGGCTTCAAAGCGTGACAATAGAAGTCTATAGTATAAGTGATCTTTTTTTTTTTTTCCTCTCATTAGTTTGCATAGTAATCGATTGTGTTTATCATGGTTTTGTAAAGGCAAGAACGTGATTTAATTACTTGAATAATGTTTCCAATTTTTCTTTTTTTATGTTTACATATATATGTAAAATGACCATTTAACAAATTTTGTATAATGTTGTTTATCTTGGTCCGTTGGCAAACCCTAATCTCTTGCATTTAAGGGATAATGTTGTTCAATTAATGAAGTTTGGTGTTTTTTCAAAGAGTTTTTGGAATTATTTGTGAGGCTTTAAAGGGTGTTTGGGATTGGTTATTTAACTCGATAAAAGTGTTTATCGAGTTAAATAACCAATCCCAAACACCCTTTAAAGCCTCACAAATAATTCCAAAAACTCTTTGAAAAAACACCAAACTTCATTAATTGAACAACATGATAAAAGTGCTTATCGAGTTAAATAACCAATCCCAAACACCCTTTAAAGCCTCACAAATAATTCCAAAAACTCTTTGAAAAAACACCAAACTTCATTAATTGAACAACATTATCCCTCAAATGCAAGAGATTAGTGTTTGCAAGCGGACCAAGATAAACAACATTATACAAAATTTTTGATAAAAGTGCTTATCAGTTTATGTGGGGACGAAAAAAAGTTTGGATCAGAGCGTATCGGCAAGAAGCTATAAATTAATAAACTCTTCTTAAAAAAATGTTCGGATTGACTTATATATGTAAATTGACCTAAATTGACGTGTGAATTGTATCGAAGAGATTGGAAATGGGTAGGCTTCATATATATTTTTTATTTCCGAAATACTTTTTTAAGCTTATTGATTTTTTTTTGAAAAATTAATAAGTAAATAAACATTTTTCAAATTTGTGAGGGTGATTGATCAGTTGGTCTTAAGAACAATCTATCATAGCACTCTAATCATCTTTGTGTATGTGAAACTGTAGATAAGAGCTAGTTTGAGAGGTATTAGGGTCTACGAAACAGGTGAGCGTTGGCTATTGGTCGGTGTGGTTTCTCAGGTACCACCATTCCTTGAGGCGAATGGTGACCATTGATGGGCGTTGAGGCTAGTGGTGATCATTTCCAACACACACCTTTATTTCTCTCACATGCTTCAGTACTTGTACAACATGTTTTTGTACTTGTATATTATGATTTTAATTATTGTTTTAGGATCTCAATTATCGTTTAACCATTTTAGTTATCATTTTAGGAAATGCTTTAAACATTTAAAAAAGTGTGTGGCTTAGAAGGATGGATCCTTGTGTTGAGAGTTATGAAAGATGGAAGTGAGAGGAGACATAAATACAAATATGACACATATATGGCAAGAGAGGTGGGAAAGATTCATTCCTTCCATGATGTTATTGTTAGGTGTGTCACACCTAACAAATAATATGGGTACAAAAGACTCCAAATACATCGTTTTAATGCACTAAAATGTAGTACAAGGCAAGTAGGGTTGAACCACAGAGACACAGGATAAAAGTTTATACCTCTTTACGCAATGTACTTTGATCACAAAATGGGGATTTTATTTGCAAAAGTAAAATAATAAAATAACAATCTATTTTAAAACATGCAGAAATTGAAATAACTTGTAAACAATTTGATTGAATGGTTATAGTTCTAGTTCTCAATATTGTTGTTCAACTTGATTATGACTTGATGTAATTCATGATTACTATTCTAAGTTGGTACTGAAAGATATTAACACACTCTAATACCTCTCGCTTGCCAAATTATCTAACCAAAACACGCCCTTTGACCAGACCTAGCTTTACTAATCCAACCTAATCACGTTCTTAGATTGTATTGAAAAACCGCATTAAGTTTTGTACAAGCTTCCTAACAATGTTCATTTCTTCTCATATGCTCGGAATTGTGAAAACATGTGATGTATGTTTTATAATAATAAAATTTATTGTTTTGTTACCAATTATTAACTTAATAAAACAATTAGGTTCCCTAAAAGTTAATTACCTACATAAAATTTCAAATCATGAAAGTGGCCAATCAAACACAAATCAAATTCAAGGTTTCTAGTTTAAGCAAAAACATAATCACTAGAATAGAATCACAAATCTAACATCAAATCATATGCTTCAAGTCAAGCAATCAACATGTGTTGAACAAGAACTAGAAATTAGGGTTTCTTAGCCACACAAGGGTAAGAACAAATCAATCAAAAAGAAAGATGAAATTGGAAATGTTTAATGATTACAAAATGAAATCAAAAGTGTTTGCAATGATTTGGTTTTCTCAAAAGCTCCAAGAAATCTCCCAAAAATTGCCCAAGATTGCCCAAAGTTGCTCCAAAGACCATCTCTCTGAAAAGTGTGGCGATCCCCCTTGTTTTATTGATGCTCACGTGCTTGCCATAAGACCATGTGTTTTTAATGACTTTTGCCCATGTGTTTTCGGCATGGCCATTTGTCTTGACCATGTGTTTTAGGCATGGCCCATGCTTTTTGCTAAAAGTCCAATAAATCTTCACTGTTAGCTCCATCTTCAGTCTAGCTTCACCATGAGTCATGTTGCTCAAATATAAGATGAGAAAGAACAAACACGACCCATGTTGGTGTAACATGACTCGTGTTTCAAAAGTAGTCATTTGCTATGATGATAATGCAACAATGACTCGGGTTATGTCTTCATGTTTTCTTCCATGGCATGACCGGTACATCTTCTTTTCATGCTCCATGCTCCAAGATCCAAGTTCCATGCTCCATGCATCTAAGCTCTAAGCTCCACAATGCCTGCAAAATAAATCAAAAATAGTGAAGTACCAGACATTCTTAATGAAATATGCAATTGCCCAAATAATTAACTAAATGCAAGAATTATGAAGTAGAATGCTATGAAATGACGAAAATAAACATGCAAAATAGGTGCATAAAATGAACCTATCAAACCTACCCAAGCTTAGACCTTCAAACCCTATACGAGAATTTTGAAACCCAATACAAGAATCAAGTCAAAATTTTACAAATCAAAAACTAGGGTTTATGAAGAGAAATCTGATTTTTACCCAATAATGGAGGAATTCGACCTAGATGATGAATGAAATGAAGTTAGGAACTTAAAACAACATACCTTTGTGCCTTAATCTTGGATTAATTGAAAGAAATTGCAGCCTTGGCTAGGGTTTGGAGGGTTCTCGGCCAAAGAATGGTAGAGAGAGGGAGGCATGACGCACGATTGAGAAGGAAAGAGAGGATAAAACACAGGAGAGTGTTATGCGATTAAGAGAAACAATATGGTACTTCAAAAAAACACAGGGGATGCAAGCTTGCTTATTCCGTGAGATGCGCTGAGACTTGTGACCAAACGCATGGGTCGTGTGTTTTAGTCGTGCGTTTTTTTGGGAACATTGTGACTCGCACGCATGGTCTAGCCATAGGCCGTGCGTTTTTTGATCTAGTCCATGCATTTCGAGCATGAGGCCGTCCGCTTTGTATCTGTTTCCTTTTATCCTCGATGACATGCATGGTCTCAGGCTTAGGTCGTGCGTTTTGGACCTTACCCGTGTGTTTTCAAGTTTGCCCATGGCAAAAAAAAACATTATTAAAAACCTTGAAGTGTGGGCACGGGCTAAAAATTGGACCATAAATTTTTAGCATGAGCCCGTGCGTTTTTTAGTTTGCCCGTGCATAATTTTTTTTTCTTTAAAAACCTCGAAGTGCACGGACGTGTTAAAAATCAGGCCATGTGTTTTATGCCCAGCCCCTGCATTTTTTTATGATGGTCGTGCATTTTTCTGTTAACCTCAAAAATCACGAATTTTTTTTTCAAAACCAATTTTCTCTCAAACCTTAGATAAAAAATTGTTTGGTACCGAACCATCGAAAAGACTCAAAAACATTGCAACACAGATGAAATAAAGTAAAAGAAAGAAAAATGGAAAGAAATACTCCCGAGTTGCCTCTCGGTTAGCCACCCCTGTTTCAAGTCTTTGTCTCAACTTTGCCCTTTGGATTCACTCAATGTAGTCCGGGCATTCCAATCTATCAACCTCCATGTCTTTCTCTTGGAAACCTTCATAAAAGACCTTTAATTTGTGACCATTAACTTTGAACATTTTTCCAATTTTGTTACTTTTAATCTCAACTGCACCATAATCAAATACATTAGTAACAATGAAAGGTCCCACCCACCGGGATCGTAACTTACCGGAAAACCATTTAAGTCGAGAGTCATAGAGTAATACATTTTCACCAATCTCAAAGGTCTTACGGGAGAGGTACTTATCATGGAATGCTTTGGTCCTGTCTTTGTAGATGTGTGAGTTCTCGAATGCTTCATTTCTTATCTCCTCTAACTCTTGAATCTCTAACTTTTGATGAACACCCACTTCATAAATCTTCATGTTTAGCTTTTTGACAGCCTAGAAAGCTTTGTGCTCCAATTCAACATGATTGGCTTTTCCAAACACAAGTCTATAAAGTGAAATCCTAATTGGAGTTTTATATGCAGTTCAGTATGCCCAAAGAGCATCTTCTAGTCTCAAACTCCAATCTTTGTAGTTTGTGTTCATTGTTTTCTCAAGTATGGACTTGATTTCTCTGTTTGATACTCTTGCTTGTCCAATTTTTTTCGGGTGATAAGTTGTGGACTCTCGATGTTGGACTCCATACTTCTTGAGAACTGATCTAAGAGTTTTGTTGAAGAAGTGTGTACCTCTGTCACTGATCAAGGCTTTTGGAGTTCCAAACCTACATAGATATTAGCCTTGACAAAATCTACAGCAACTATAGCATCATCAATTCTTGTTGCCTTTGCCTCTACCCATTTGGAAACATAGTCAACAACCAAAATGATGTATAAGTTTTCAAAGGATGAAGGAAAAGGACCCATAAAATCAATACCCTATATGTTAAATATTTCATAGACCAAGATGGGGCTCAAAGGCATTTGTTTTCGGGAACTCAAAGAACCAGTCATTTGACATCTCTCACAACTTTTATAAAAAGTGTAAGAGTCATGAAAGTGGCGAGGCCAATAAAATCCACAGTATAAAATTTTTTTAGTATGTCTTTGAGGACCAAAATGCCCTCCACAAGCATAACTATGACAAAAGATGAGGATAGATTGTACATCATGTTCTTCAACACATCTTCTTATTACCTAATATGCACAATGTTTCCAAAGGTATGGTTCATCCCAAATGTACCTTTCCACATTTTTTTTTGATATTATCTCCCTGTAACCTTGTGAGATCGGATGGGAACTTTCCTGTGGTGATGAAATTGCACATATTCGCATACCAAGGTGGTGTTTGGATAGCAAACAAGTGCTCGTCTAGGAATGTATCATGAATGGGTGTCGCATCTTCAGGTTGAACTATTCGGCTCAAATGATCAGCGACCAGGTTCTCCTTCCAGCTTTTATCTTTAATCTCAATATCAAACTCTTGAAAAAGCAACATCCACCGTATTAACCTCGGCTTCGAATCTTTCTTGGTAAGTAAGTGTTTTATAGCTCTATGGTCCGAACATATGATCACTTTAGTTCCAACGAGGTATTGTCGAAACTTCTCTAGTGCCAAAATAACAGCTAGCAACTCTTTTTTGTTGTGGTGTAGTTGCTTTGTGCATTATCAAGGGTCTTGGACGTGTAGTAGATGACATGATATGCTCGATACACCATTTGACATAATATCGCCCTAATAGTCGTGTTGCTCGTGTCACATATGATCTCAATTAGGTGGTTGGATGATTGGATCGGAGGTAAGTAAATCCTTCAAACGATCAAAAGCAACCTTGCATGGCTGAGTAAACTCAAATTCAGCATCTTTTTGGAATAGTTGACACATCGACACTGTAATCTTTGAGAAATATTTGATGAACCGCTGATAGAAACCTACATGACCAAGAAGCGAACGAACTTCCTGAACATTTTTCGGGTAAGGAAGACTCTTGATAACATCTATATTCACTTTGTCAATTTCCAAGCCTTTTTGGGACACAATATGACCTAAAATCAATCCTTTGTCCACCATGAAATGACATTTTTCATAGTTAACCACAAGATATGTGTTAATGCACCTTTACATAATTTTTGTTAGATTGCGTACACATTCATCAAAGGAGTTTCTGTAAACTGTGAAATCATCCATGAAGACTTCAATGATGTTTCCAAAATCTTTAGAAAAAATGTTCACAATGCATCTCTAAAATGTTGCGGGTGCATTGCATAGACTAAAAAGCATACACCTATAAGCAAATGTGCCAAAGGTACAAGTGAAGGTGGTTTTCTCTTGGTCTTCTGGGGCTACCGGAATTTGATGAAAACTCGAGAAACCATCTAAGCAATAGTAGTGATATTTTCTCACTAATCTCTCTAACATTTGGTCAATGAATGGCAAGGGAAAATGGTATTTTATCATTGAGGCATTCAACTTTCTATAGTCAATACAAACTCTCCACCTGTTTTCCACACAGGTTGGCACCAAAGCTCCCTCGGAATTCTTGACAACTGTGACCCCGACTTTTTTTGGAACAACCTGAACGGACCTCACCCATTTACTATCAGAGATGAGGTAGATCATACTTGCATCCAAAAGCTTTATGATTTCTTTCTTTACTACCTCCACCATGGGTGGGTTCAATCTTCTTTGTGCCTATCGGGTTGGTTTGAAGTCTTCTTTCATGAGAATCTTATGCATGCACAAGGAAGGGCTTAAGCCCTTTTTGTCAGCAACTATCCACCCAATAGCCTTATTGTACTTTTTCAGCAAAGTCACCAACTCATCTTCGTCTGTAATAGACAACTTGTTGGAGATTATAACAGGAAAAGGCTTCTCTTTTCCGAGGTGTGCATACTTCAAATGATCTGGAAGAGTCTTCGATTCTAGCTTAGGTGTCTGCACAATAGAAGGAAGAAGTTTTGTGTTGGAAATGGGCAATTTAACATTGGTATTATCATACCTCATTCTTCCTTTCTTCCATGAAATCCACAACTTCCAGCAACTCTTCATCTAACTTGAAATTTTCTGCAATTTCTTTGACTGAATTGTTATCAAAATTCCTGCTCAAAACTAACTCCAACAAATCATGGTTAGTTAACTCAAAACACTTTTCAGTCAAAGGTTGGATCATATCAACAAAATTTATACAATAAACATCACTTGGGTAGCTCATTGCTTCGTAGATATTGATGTTAATGACCTCCCTATCGAATTCCATAGACAATGTACCGTTATAGAAATAAATTTTTATTCTTGTTGTTTTTAAGAATGTTATACCTAAAAGTATGGAACTCGAGGTTGGGTGGTCATCATCTCCCATAACAAGAACATAAAATCTGCAGGAAAGACAAGTTCATTAATTTGCACTATATTATTATCTAACACTCCTTTTGGGTGTACGATAGAACGATATGTAAGTCGGATAATCACCCCGGTTTTTGTTAAAGTGTCTATGCCAACAGATTTATAAATAGAATATGGTAAAAACTTAATCGAAGCCTATAAATCTAGCATAGCACGAGTGACATAAAGATTCCCCAATTTAAAAGGAGCAATGAAAACACCCGGATCCTTGCACTTTGGGGGCATCATTTCTTCAAAACTTTCACTTACCTTTACTGTCTCATTACCACACATCTTCTTTTTAGATGAGCAAAGTTCCTTAAGGAACTTAGGGGTTGTTTGGCAGGATCTGAATTTTTAAGAGCTAGATTTTTAAGATGTCTAAATTTCTAAGAGGGTCTGAATTTTTAACATCTAAATTTTCAAATATTGTTTGGTTGGAACCTCTGAATTGCACTTCTAAATTATAAAATGACCATTTTACCCTTCTGTGTTATTTTTTTTTGCTGAATTTAATGTTTTTGTTTATAAAATAAAATTTTTGTTTACCCTTCATTTAGTCATGCATGAACGTAAAGTTAGCAACTTTACATGGTTAACCAGCTTAAGGAAGTTAGATCTATGTTTTGGAGTAATGTCGAAAGGGTTTAAGAGCTTAAATAGAGAAGATGGCTTAATGTGACGGTACGCAGGAGTATAAGTAGGTACGCTTAGCGTACAAGCCTTAAAGCATGTACATTACGCGTATGTGCTAAGTACGCCCCGCATACTCAGTCAGTGGGCTTCGCATATTGGATCTTCGGTCGAGCCATTCTTTTAGGCTTTGATTCTCTGAGCTTGTTGGGCCACCTGAATTCTTCTGTTTTTGGCCTGGGAATATACTGGACATTTGATTTAGGCCCATGGAAGGGATTTGGGCCTAATTTGGAAATTTGGGCCTTGGGTGCCTAATTAGGATTTGGGCCTTAGTCTTGGACCAAACTAGGTAAGGGGTAAAATGATCTTTTTACCCTAATTATGGTATGATAGTTATGGATTGGAATCCAAATTATTAATTGGATATTATTTGGTATTAATAGCTCGAGGATGTATCGGACCAGCAGCCAAAGATCTTTCAGTGTGATTCAGCAGTTCGAGGTGAGTTTCCTCACTGTGTTTTGCGGGTCGAAGGCACCAATGTCGGCCCATGATTATGCTATGTTAGTATGCTGGTTGTCTGCATGACCCTTGCATGTGTTATGTACTTGTATGCTACCGGGCGGGACCCGATGACCATCCTGTATTCTATTGCATGTTTATGTGTTTGTTTGATATATGTTATATGTATGTTGGGCGGGGACCGATCTGTATACCGAGCGGGGCCCGGTGCGTGGTGAGGCCTATTATGTGTTTATTATGTATGTTATGCGGTATTTTGGGGAACTTACTAAGCTTTGTGTTTATAGTTTTCAACTTATGTTTTAGGTACTTCCAATTCCAAAGGGAAGGGCTCGGGATGATTGCAGAGCACACACCACCGGGAAGGGCTCGGGATGATTGCAGAGCACACACCACCTCGTTTCGCGTTCTATGATTACTCTGATTTGATGTGATGTTTGCTACACTTGTTTTACCTGGATTGTATTGATGATATTTTTGGAATACTGTTTTTATTAAATTAAAAATGAATGTTTTGGGTCTTATTTTTGGTACGTTACAGTTTATTGCAAGTTTAAAGTGATTCTAGTCATTTAATATTATTTATGCGCGTTTAACTGATTTTATTACTTAAATCTTGCTCTAGTCTAAAAAAGAACTAGTTTTTAAGTTAAATCAGTCTTAGTTGTATTGAGTTTGAAAGACTTGGACAACTAGGCAAAATTCGCCTTAGTAGAAGGTGGAGTCCGAGTAATTTGCGGAGTACTCGAACGAGTTATTCGAGTTTTAAAATAGTATACACAACCCGACCCACAACTAGTAATTTTAACTATTTCATTTTTCCCGATTTCACTTAAATAGGGAACCACATAGTTTTCTATTCTAAACTCGCCACTAAATTCGTCATTGATAATAATCAGGTAAATTTGTTTTTATATAAGTTAACGAACAAAAGTTATTAACAGAAATTATACTATATATAGTACGTATGATAAACATGAAAGTCTAGAAAATGGATGGGTGACATTGTAGACCAAAAAAGGAAAAAAAATAACAAAGATTAAACTTGACAAGGTAAGGACCAAAAAAGAAAAAAAAACGTTCATAAGGACTAAACTTGTAAAAGAAAAATTAAGGACCAAAAAAAGTTTTCGAGGACTAAACTTACCAAGGTAACAACCAAAAAAGAAAAAAGTTCATAAGGACTATATTTGTCAAAGAAACCCATGCTAGGATTGAAATTGCTAAGTAAGGACCAAAAAAAAGAAAAAATCACAGAGACTAAACTTGACAAAAAATTAAGGACTTAAAAAATCATACTAACTAAAGCTGCCAACAAGACAAAAAAAATTACAAGGACAAAAGTTATCAAGAAAGTGTGTCACTATTGTGATACGTCTCCAGCTTGACTCCGTCTCCTTGAAGAATGGAACGAAGGGCCTGAGAATCACAACAAAGGAAACAAGATTGTCAGTCATCGTCCTGGAGGCAGTCCCGGAACGAGGCTTCGAGCCTCCGACGATCAAGTTAGTTTTGACTAAAATAATTAAACAACTATCAAAGGTCAATCCAAAGTTCGTTGATGATTGGTCGCTTGTGAGTAGTTGGAAGTATAGTATTGAAAGATATGGAAATGTTTCCATATTAGATGGACCATATCGACATTATTATTGTGAATAGACAAGATTCTATTAAGAATGAGTTGTCATATGGAAATTATGGAAGCATGTCCATATTAGGAATTGAATATTGAAAATCTATGACTAGATTAGAAACTTTTATGCAAAAGGATGTTCAAAGAATGTACTTTGAGTGAGAGACATCAAGTCTATGGAATTCTCTTGTAACAATCTCCGATAGAGGACTTTGTAATTTCATTGGCAATAGTCTTTGTGACTTTGGTGAAGTGATATTACAAATGGATCGTTGCATAAAATGTTAGAATCTAGCATATTCTATAAGTGGCAAGAATTTGAGATTCTTTCACTTATGGAAAAGGATTAGGAGTTGTGAAATGAGAATGATTGGAAGTGTGTTCAATTTGATCTATTTCACAAAGTAAGAACCATATGTAAACATTGTGTGCATGCTAGGAGCATGGGACAAGTGTAATAATTCAAGTAAGAAGTTGATTACACGAAACAACAAATAATGAGTAATCGATATGGTGATAAATAAAAGGTGTTTTATTTATGCTCAAAGGTTTGAGGCCATATGAGATTAGTATTATTCTTGTGTTTCACTTTGCATGTTTTGACTTCCTGAATAATTTAATTGGTTGAGAACAGTCAAATTATTCGAACAGGGCCACAGTCGTTCATATGTTGGAAGTAGGTATGAATGAAGACTGTCGTGAATTGGTGTGTGGATTGTCTAAAGAGTATTAGACATAAGCAAATGTTTGCTGCAACGTTCAAGAGTGCTTATGAATAAGATTTGAGCATTGGATTAAACCCACGCTCACTTGGATCACTCCATGAATTGTATCACGAGTGATTGGTGAGACGATAACATCTTATATTCTTGAAACCGAGATGTGTGAGTTGTATCTTGCGAATCGGTTGCACATTGATAATATGTAAATGCACTAGTAACTTGGTGTTATAAAACATATTGTTGTGTGTGATTTGGTGAGTGAGTGCAAGCGAGCATTGAATCAAAGTTTATCCGTTCCTTTTATTCAAAGTAGGATAAAAGCGATATCTTTGGGCCCCTCGATGATTTAGTGATGACAAACATAAATGCTCGGCCGGGCTAGGGCTAATTTGATTTGTTCAATTAGTCAGTCGTCATAAATCGGAAGTCGAAAAATAGTACAAAGAGAATGATTTGAAGTCATGTCTCATACGATATCTAGAATGGAGGAATATATGATCCCTTATCTAAAGGACACGCGTATCTGATAGGATCAGAGTTGACAGCGGCTGTGGAAAGCTACGATTGCATATCAGGATCTGAAGACATACGCATAATAGTTATTATACTTATCCAAGTGGGAGACTGTTGGATTAGTGTCTAAGTCCATAACTATTTTGGTATGTACTTGACCCGATGGTGCATGGTCCTTTTGGGTTGCCTTCACCAAAGCAACTTGATAGGATGAATTATGGAGAGAAAGGATTAAATATGATTTATTAATATATTATGAGAATAATATATTAAAGGAGAAATCATATTGTTTAATTAATATTAGTCAATAATTAATTGGTAATTAGTTTTGTGACTAAAAGAGATTAATTAAACTTAAGGGACTGGAATTGTAATTATAAGATAATTGCAATTTAGGCCATGGATTGTCTTATATTAAGGAGTGGACGAATTCTATGGGGAAGCCCATGGGGAAATCGTCCAAGGCCTTAAGGAAAGCGATCCATGGGTTGCTTAGGGCTTAAGCATCCAAATTAGGGTTTCCTTGTTAGATAACCCTAATAGCCTCCTATATATATATGACCCTTCTGACCCAAAAACGTGGCTAAGACTTCTCTAGGGTTTATAGACGTTTTTGGGAAGCCTCCTTCCTCTCTCCTCTTCATCCTCTTGCTCTTGGTGTTTGTGAACCATTAGAGGAGTGACATTTGTGACTCTAAGCTTTCTAAAGTCAATACAAGGAGATTTGGGATTGTTATTGCTACATAACAATCAAGGTAATATCTTAAACCCATTCTTATGTTAATATGATTACTTGTATGCTAGAATTAGGGTTTATAGTCTTGGATAACTTGCATGTACAATAAAGAAACCTAGATCCAAGCATTAGAGTTTGTATGAGCACATAGGATGTTCTTATGACCAAAACCCATCAGTTGTACCTTCCTCCATCCCTCGGTAAGTGATGGCTTTTACCCTTTTTGTTGTTTGATGTTAAAGGTGATGTTTGCATCTTCATGGTGTTTGTCGAACAATTTTTGAAATAATGTCTAATTTTCTTCTTTGGCCCTGTGTGGTCGTTTTCAAATCAGAGGGTGTTGTCCAGGTTAAACAATATGTTCTTTTTTTTTCTTGTATGTTAAGTTTGCTTTTAGTTCATCGTGTTTCTTCCCCCCTTTTTTGTCATCTTAGATGGTTTGTATTGGCTAACCCTGTTTTGGATTCTCTCCAGAGGTTAGTGTTGGCCTTTGGCGGTCTTGCTAATGTTTATCGTTTGTTTAACAAGTTTTGGGGGTGCCCAGGGAGTCTGTTTTGACAGGATTGGTGCTCGCACTTAGGTTGGTTTCTATGGGTTGAGGCTTTAGCTAGCCTGTAGGTTCGAACTCTGGCTGGTCCGTTCTGTTAGGGTTTCTTTCTTAGCTAAAGGACTTCGCTTTCGAGCATTTCTTTAAGCGTTGGGTCAACGGGAGTTGTACTCCGGCCCTAATCTTCTAAGCAAGACCGAGATCGTCACCTCGAGGTCTAAAAGCTTAGGCATTATGCATTTCGAGGGAAAGGTTATGATCCTTTAAGGCCTCTTACTTGTCATTATTAGGAGTTGTAGCTCTCCTGACCTCCTTGACATGTTTATTAGGGAGAAGTGATGAGCCCTTGAGGCCTATGATTGTATTTTTCTCATTGGTTTTCTATAGGTAGTATGGGTAATCATCCCGTTTTTATTTTCAATTTGTACGAAAGTATGTCGATACTCGTTCGCTACAAAATTTCTTTTCATTGCATATTTTTTGGTGCCTTGAAGGAATCTACATTGTTATATAAGTATCAGGAGTCCAATAGTTTTTGCTATTATAGGTCTAGCTCTTGGACTGACTAGTTGGAGCTTGATTATCCATTAGGAGTTTGATCACTTGGCCCCATCCCTTGATTTCCCTCGAGTTAATACTATTGGCTCGGGCTCTAGGTCTGCAGGTCGTTGGGACAAATTCTTCTTCTTGGTCTTCCTTGGTTTGTGTCCTTTGGTGGCTCGTGTTAGTGAGCTTTCCAATGTTCGTGCTCGTGTGTGACCCTTAATTGGTGTATTTTCAATGGCATGTTTAAATCTTGATTGTGCCCTCTCAAGTTTGTGACTGGGATGCCGAGGATCACTAACAAGGTGTGAATAACCATGCAAATAAACTTGGTACCCTTAATCTTTATCACCTAATCGATGTGTTGGTTACCCACACACACTCCACCGATCTATGATAAACATTAAGTCACCCTTTCCCACTCCTACTAGTACATGTTAGTGTGTCGGTTACCCACACACGCTCCACCAATGACTTGGTAAGGTACAAAGTGTAATTTCATGGGTTAGCACCAAATTCACATTTTCCTAAAGTAACTAAGATTGAGAATTCATAAAAGGTATAGTTACTTTATATTTATCATTATAATTTTAATGAAAATTATAGTCCTTGTCCTACACATTCGGCTAATGACCCTCCACCAGTCAAGGAAGAGATGGCTGAGAGTGGACACCCATTAAACTTCCATTTTATAGACAACAACCTTATACCCTCCTTATAGATCGGCTTCGTGAATAAGGCCTACTAACGGTAAGACTGACTTTGTTCTTATACATACATATATCTATATCTATATCTATATATATATATATATATATATATATATATTAACCATTAATATTATAAAGTATAAGGGTTGAATTTTAACTTTTAAAACTCTAAGGTTTGGAATTAAAGTTTTCTAATGTGACTTTACAAATTTCAAAACTTGAGGGCAAGTTTTGAAACTATTCAAAACCTTTCATATTCAATAACTTATGAGTTTTTAATAACTTTAAAGAAAAGACTTTTGGAATTCCATAACTTGAGGACAAGTTATGGAGTCCATTAATTGGCATTAAGATCAAGAATTACACTAACAAACAATTTGAAAATAATTCCTATGATCTACTAAAACTCATAAGCAAGAATATTCAAATCAACAATTTCAAGAATCATATAAACATAAATAAAACTTAAAAATTTGATAATAACCATTGTAAATGGATTAGCACAATCGTTACCACATCAAAAATAGGTTTTATAAGTCCAAAACAGTTTAGGGTAATGATCCTAGTCCATTTCCAGCAGAAAAACTCGAAAATCTGCACACAGGGCCTCCTACTTGTCGAGTGCATGAACCGACTCAACGAGTAGGATGCACTTGCACTAGGACTCGTCGAGTCCCCCCATAGACTCGGCGAGTTCACTGTGCAGATAGCAGAAATTCTACTTTTTTCAAGCAGTTTGCATCAAGTATATAGAAAACACGCCTAGGCTCTGATACCACTGATAGGTTTTTGATCATTCTAACACTCCTATGGTGTACATGCAACCCTAGAAACCTTGGATCTATGTTTTCTCTAATATACATGCAAATTTGATTTTTCCAAGGTTCTCATCCTAACTAGCATGTTATGGGGAATTTGCAATATAAAAACTACTAGAATACATACCTTTGTGTGTTGCTTGGATTCCTTAAGACTTTGTGATCCTAGCACCCCAAATGTGATGCCACAAATGTTTCACACAACACCACAACACTTGGAATAACTTTAGAAAAGAACACTTTGATCACAAAATCGGCTAACCCTCTTCTTTATAGTCTTAGTTCCGATTTTGCTCCATATGAGGTTCATTATATAGTGTCTCACATGTAGGGTAAACCCTAATGTGCATGGCTTTTCATTTCCCCTATGATCCATGGGTTTGAACCTCCATGGAGCATCCATGGAGCACCCAATGGGTCCTAGCCCAATCTAGTGAATCATGGACCTTAAGCCCACTATATAAGAATGAAAGATTTACATAATCAATCCTCATATATTTAATTAGTCTCTTTTGATCACACAATTAATTCCAAATTAATTCTTGATCAATACTAATTAAACAATATGATTTCATATTAATATATTAGAATATATTAACAAATCATAAGTGTCCTTATTCTCATTTTTGTTTATCCAAATGTTGAGATGTCGTGCAACCCAAATGGACCATGCCAAGTCAGGTCAAGTACATACCAAATATAGTTATGGACTTAGACACCTTATCCAACAGTCTCCCACTTGGATAAGTCTAATAACTATAGTTATAGGTATAACTTCTGGAACCGACCAGCAATCGTAGCTCTTTCAAAGTCTCACAGAACTGAGATGATGATGATGCGCCATTTAAGATAAGTGATGATATAGTCCTCTGTTCTGGATATCAGCCGGACAATTACATGGAACAATGTCGTACTTATTGTCCAGCAGTGTGTTTCCCGATTTCCGATTTGTTTAACATAGATCTAAACTGAACACATCAATTTGATTCTAACCGGGCCCAACACATAGGTTAAAACAAAATCATCGAGGGGCCTAGATATCGCTTTTAATCCTCCAAGGACTAAAAGGAATAGATAAACTTCGACTCATATGCTTGTACTAACTACTTGTTGAATCATACACAAAAGCATGTTTTATAACATCAAGTTACTGATGTGTTTTCGTGCAATCAATGCACGACCAACTCATAATCAACAACTCATATCTCTAGGTTTGAAGACTTATATGATATTTCCGTCTCATGATCACTCGAGATAAATTCCATGAAGTGATACAAGTGAGCGTGGGTTGAATCCAATACTCAGAACTTATGAGCACTCATAAATGTTGTAGAAACTTTTACTATGTCTAACATCTTAGACATCTACAAGCCAACTTCATGACAGTCTTGATTCATAACTACTTTCAACATATGACTGACTGTGGAGAGTTTGAATAAAGTAATTATTCTGGAAGTCAAAACATGCAAAATTGAAACAATAGTAAACAATTGACACAAGATAGAAACACTTTACTTATAAATAAACAGCAACTTTTATTTAATCATCAAATGTCAATTACATCTTACAATTTTCAGAAATAGTTATCTAATCTGTAAAACCAATATCATCCTTCAGCGCGATGCGCCTCGCATGCTGCAAATGCTTAACCCTACACAGTCCCTACGTGAGGGGATCTGATGGGTTCTCATCCGATGGTACCCTCTTAACCACGAGGAGTCCTTCTTCTATCCGATGTATAATTAAGTGGTATTTTCTATCGATGTGCATGGATTTTCCGTGATCCCTCGGTTCCTTAGCTAAGGCAACCGCACCCTCATTATCAAAGAAAATCTCCATAGGCTCCTTAATAGCTGGTACAACTCCAAGGTCTCTAATGAAGTTCTTTAGCCATATTGCCTCCTTTGTTGCCTCGCTTGCTGCTATGTACTCTGATTCTCAATTTGAATCAGCTACTGTCTCCTGCTTGGAACTTTTCCAAGTAATTGCTCCTTCATTTCGGGTAAAGACCCAACCCGACTGAGAGCGTAAATTATCCTTATCAGTCTGGAAGCCAACATCACTATACCCCACTACTCTCAAGTCATCACTCCCACCAAGGGTAAGGACCTAGTCCTTAGTCCTTTGTAGGTACTTGATAATATTCTTCACCGCGGTCCATTGAGCCTTGCTCGGATTCCCTTGATATCTGCTGACGATGCTCAAAGCAAAGGCCACATCAGGGTGAGTACAAGTCATAGCATACATGATCGAGCCTACAAAGAAAGCATACGATACTCGACTCATCTCAGCTATCTCAACCTCTGTACTCGACCTCCGAGTCTTAGTCAGTTTGGCGTTACTCTGGATTGGTAAGTCACCTTTCTTGGAATCCTGCATGCTGAACCTTTTCAGCACCTTATCCAAGTAGGTACTTTGACTAAGTCCAATTAGTCTCTTACTCCTTTCTCCTAATATCCTTATCCCTAGGATAAAGGTATATTCTCCAAGGTCCTTCATAGTGTAACACTTCCCACGCTAGAATTTAACCTCCTTCAAGGTTGGGATGTCATTTCTTATGAGTAGTATGTGATCCACATATAATACCAAAAAGCTAACTATACTCCCACTAGTCTTAACATATACACAGGACTCATCTTCGCTCCTCGAAAAACTGAACTCTTTGACTTTCTCATCGAAATAAAGATTTCATCTGCGAGATGCTTGTTTCAATCCATAGATGGATTTCTTAAGCTTACACACTCTATTAGGGTGCTATGCATCGATAAAACCCTCTGGCTGACTAATGTAAACATCCTCAGCCAACTTTCCATTAAGGAAAGCGATTTTGACATCCATTTGCCATATTTCATAATCATGAAATGCAGCTATGGCTAGAAAAACCCTAATAGACTTAATCTTCACTACTAGCAAGAAGGTCTCATCATAGTCAACTCCCGGAGTTTGAGTAAAGCCCTTCGCAACCAGTCGCGCTTTATAAGTGTGTACATTCCCATCCATGTCGGTCTTCTTCTTGAAGATCCATTTGCACCTTACCGTCTTACGACCCAGTACATTGTCAACCAAGTTCCAAACTTGATTGTCATACGTGGACTGAATCTCGTTGTCCATAGCCTCTTTCCATTTGTCAGACTCAGGGCCTGCCATGGCTTCCGCAAAGTTGTTAGGCTCATCCAAAATTACCAGTGTACTATCACTGATAAATGAATCACTTTCTACAGTAATATAGAAACCATTGTAATGCTCAGGTGGATTCCTAACTCTTGTGGAATGCCTCAAAGGTAAGGACTCATCAACAGGAGTTTCCTCCTCAGGTTGATTGCTAGGGTTTGAGGTTCCTTCACTGCTTGACTCTTGAAGTTCTTCAAGGTTAATTTTCCCCCCACTATTTCCTTGTCTTATAAATTCTCTCTCTCGAAAGACCCCTCTCCTTTCCATAAAGACCATATTCTCACTGGTTCTGTAGAAGAGATAATCGAGGGAATTTTGTAGGTAACTGATGAAAATACACCACTCACTACGAAGTTCGAGCTTGTCCTGAGTCTCACGTCTCACAAAAGCCTCGCAACCCCAAATCTTGATGTGGTCCAAATTGGGAACTTTCCCGGTCTACATCTCGTGAGGTGTTTTGGCAAACTTCTTGGTACGGACTATATTAAGGATATGAGCGACAGTCTCTAAGGCATACCCCCAGAATGAGATTAGTAACAAAGCCCGAGGCATCATGAAACGAACCATATCTAACAAGGTTTGATTGAGCCTCTCAGCCACACCATTAAGCTGTGGTGTTCTAGGAGGAGTCAATTGTGAAACAATTCCACATTCCTTAAGATAGTCAAGGAACTCTATACTAAGATACTCTCATGCTCGATCGGATCGGAGCATCTTAATGTTCCTGCCCAACTAATTCTCCACTTCCTGTTTAAACCCTTTGAACTCTTCAAAGGTTTCTGACTTATGCTTGATTAAGTAGACATAACCATATCTACTGTAATCATCAGTAAAAGTCACATAGAAACGGTTAGCATCCCTTGTGGAAGTTTTGAAGGGTCCACACACATCTATGTGTACGAGGTCCAACAAACCTTCACTCCTAGAAAATGTACCAATGAAGGGTGACTTTGTCATTTTGCCAAGCAAGCAAGATTCGCAACTATCATCTGACCTTAAGTCAAATGACTCCAAGACTCCAACCTTCTGGAGTTGGCCTATGTGCTTCTTGTTAACATGTCCAAGACAACAATGTCACAAGGATGCTTTATCCAAACTAGTGGAAGAATCAATGTGTAAAACATTATTTCCTAAGTTGTCTACAACATTCACAGCTTCATACACACCATTACAAGGTAATGCTTTAAAGTAAAATACATCATTGTAAAAAACATTAATAGCACCGATTTCATTATCAAATGAAAAGGTAAAACCTTGTTTATACAAGTCATGAAAAGGAATAATATTTCTCGCCATTTTGGACGAGTAACAACACTTATTCAAATCTAACTCTAACCCACTACTTAGCAACAAAGAATAAACTCCAATCTTGGTGAAAGGTGAAGCTTTCCTATTCCCCATGATCAAGTTTATCTTTTCATGCTCTACATCCTCACTTCTTCTTAGGCCCTGCAAATCAGAACATATGTGAATACCGCAACCTGTATCAAGAACCCAAGAAGTAGTATGTGGTGAGTTATTAGACAATATAGTGTAAATACCTACATGGGTAGGTTTGATCTTCCCATCCTTAACATCTTGCAGGTACTTAGGGCAGTTTCATTTCCAGTGCCCCTTTTCCTGGTAATAGAAGCATTGAGCTTCCTTTGGGTTGAAAGAAGGATTGACAGAACCACCTTTGATTCCACTTGAAGAGGAGACATCAAGAGACTTTCCCATGGTACCCTTCGAAGGGTTCTTCCTCTTCTTCCCTCTACTTTGCCCGATTTCCAAGACAGGGGCGGTATTAGGAGTAGGAGTAGTAATAACCGATTTACCTTTGAGACCACTTTCGGCGGTCTTCAAAAGTCCTTGAAGTTTGCTGAGTGTGACTTCCTCCTTATTCATGTGATATGTCATTCGGAATTGATCATAACAAGTAGGTAAGGAGTGTAGTATGATGTCAATAGCTAACTACTCGGGGAAGTTCACATTCAAGTTCAACAAACGGTCCACATACCTTTGCGTTTTTTGTAAGTGGCCCGTGATGGATTCACCATCCTTCATTTGGGTTGTTATCAAGGAAGAGATGATGACATATCTCTCTTGTCAAGCACTCTGATGGTAGCTGTCCATCAGATCCATATGCATCTCAAAATGGTAAAAGTCCTCATAGGAATTTTGGAGTTTAGCTGTCATTGTGGCCAACATGATACATGGCACTTTGATAGCATCTCTCTCATGTATCCTAAAGTCAGCAATCTCCTCAGGAGTAGCAGTAGACTCATCAATTTCTTTCAGCTCCTTGTCGAGCATATATTCCTTGTCCTTGTAGCACGTGATCATCCTGATCTTCCCGGTCCAATCCATAAAGTTGGAACCATCAAAGATGACTCTCCCATAAAGGTTCATGAGAGAGAAGGAGCCGATAGGTTTTGAGTCAGAAGCAACATTGTTGGAAGACATCTGAAAAGAAGAAAGACAAGTTTAGATTAGATATGGAATCCTTAATAAGACATCCAAATGTAATATTAAGTCTATGACCTAACATAATACTTTATAACTTGGAAGAGGGATGTCGTAATCCAAGTTATAAAATATTTGAAGGCAGGCGAGTGACGATTCACCAATTTCCACTATGAAAAACGAAATAACTTATTAGGTTTTAATTGGATTGAAACTCCTAGATCTTTTGAGATTCATTAAACTTTTCAATGGCATATTTAAATCTCGATTGTTCCCTCTCAAGTTTGTGATTGGGATGCCAAGGATCACAAACAAGGTGTGAATACTCATGCAAATTAACTTGGTACTCTTAATCTTTATCACCTAATCGATGTGTCGGTTACCCACACGCGCTCCATCGATCTATGATACACATTAAGTCACCATTTGCCACTTTTACTAGTCCATGTTAATGTGTCAGTTGCCCACACACGCTCCAGCAATGACTTTGTAAGGTACATAGTGTAATTTCATGGGTTAGCACCAAATTCATATTTTCCTAAAGTAACTAAGATTGGGAATTTATAAAAGGTTTAGTTACTTTATATTTATCATTATACTTTTAATGAGAATTATAGTCCTTTTCCTACCCGTTTGGCTAACGACCTCCACCAGTCAAAGAAGCGGTGGGTGAGAGTGGACACCCATTAAGCTGACATTTTATAGGCAATAACCTTATACCCCCCTTATAGACCGGCTTTGTGAATGAGGCCTACTAACGGTAAGACTGACTTTGTTATTATACATACACACACACACACACATATATATATATATATATATATATATATATATATATATTATTAACCATTAATATTATAAAGTATAAGGGTTGAATTTTAACTTTTAAAACTCTAGGGTTTGGATTTAAAGTTTTCTAAAGTGACTTTACAAATTCCAAAACTTGAGGGAAAGTTTTGAAACTATTCAAAACCTTTCATATTCAATAACTTATGAGTTTTTAATAACTTTAAAGAAAAGACTTTTGGAATTCCATAACTTGAAGAGTCCATTAATTGGCATTATGATCAAGAATTACACTAACAAACAATTCGCAAATAATTCCTATGATCTACTAAAACTCATAAGCATGAATATTCAAATCAACAATTTCAAGGATCACATAAACATACATAAAACTTGAAAATTTGATAATAACCATTGTAAATGGATTAGCATAATCATTACCACATCAAAAACAGGTTTTATAAGTCCAAAACAGTTTAGGGTAATGATCCTAGTCCATTTCCAGCAGCAAAACTCAAAAATCTGCACACAGGGCCTCCTACTCGTCGATTGTAAGAACCTACTCAACAAGTAGGATGCATTTTCACTAGGACTCATCGAGTCCCTCGGTGGAATCAGTGAGTTCACTATGCAAATAGCAGAAATTTGACTTTTTTAAGCATGTTGCATCAATTATATAGAAAACAAGCCTAGGCTCTGATACCACTGATGGGTTTTGAGCATTCTAACACTCCTATGGTATACATGCAACCCTATAAACCTTGGATCTATGTTTTCTCTAATATACATGCAAATTTGATTTTTCCAAGGTTCTCATCCTAACTAGTATGTTATGGGGAACTTGCAATATAAAAACTAGTAGAATACATACCTTTGTATGTTGCTTGGATTCCTTAAGACTTTGTGAGCCTAGCACCCCAAATGTGATGCCTCAAATGTTTCACACAACACCAAAACACTTGGAATAACTTGAGAAAAGAACACTTTGATCACAAAATCGGCTAGCCCTCTTCTTTATAGTCTTAGTTCCGATTTTGCTCCATATGAGGTTCATTATATAGTGTGTCATAGGTAGGGTAAACCCTAATGTGCATGGCTTTTCATTTCCCCCATGATCCATGGGTTTGAACCTCCATGGAGCATCCATGGAGCACCAAATGGGTCCTAGCCCAATCCAGTGAATCATGGACCTTAAGCCCACTATATAAGAATGAAAGATTTACATAATCAATCCTCATATATTTAATTAGTCTCTTTTGATCACACAATTAATTCCAAATTAATTCTTGATAAATACTAATTAAACAATATGATTTCATATTAATATATTAGAATTTATTAACAAATCATAAGTTTCCTTATTCTCATTTTTGTCTATCCAAATGTTGAGATGCCATGCAACCCAAATGGACCGTGCCAAGCTGGTTCAAGTACATACCAGATATAGTTATGGACTTAGACACCTTATCCAACACTTCCATGTCTCCCGTCTTTCCGTTCGGCTTCTAAATTTGATCGTAGAGTCTTCACGATTTATGTTAAGTCTCCACTCAGTTGCTTGTCTTCTACTTCTTTTTTGAGGATCGCACACTGTTCAGTGTCGTGTGTTTTGCTCTTCTGGTATTCGCAATATTTTCTTCTTTTTTCCGTCCACCGAGGGGTTGTTTTCTACCGCGTGTACTTCCATCTTATGGCTCCTAGGCTCATCCTTGACGAATAGGCGAAATATATGAGATGAGTGTCTTGAATGTCTGTTATGTTTATCATGGATTCCATCGTTGCACTCCTTGTGGCTATAGCGGTAGTGGGAGTCGGTTGATTCTTGTTTGAGGTAGGCGTTCGCTATGGATTTTAGGTTGGCTTGTTTGTGTTCTTATCCCTCGATCTGTCTGAGGTATTTTTCGACCCTGTATTTGAGGTCGTCCCTAGATTTTGGCATTGTTCCTTGCATTTTCCTTAACAGGGGGACTGGGAGTAGCCTTTAGGTGAAGGCGACCGTGACTAGAAATTCTTCATGGATGGGAACGCTCAGGGTCGCTAGGATAAACCGATCATAGTATGATCTGATAGGTTCTATCTCTTTTGCTTACATGCCATGATGGAGTTGGCATCTCCTTTGACTTTCCTTAATTGCATGAAGTTGTGGAGGTCAGGGTACCTCAACTATTTGAAGCTGGAGATACTTCCCGGATGTAGTGCCTTGAACCTCTCGCTACTATTTCCTGATAATGTGACTAGGAATTAGGTGCAGGAGAATCTCTTATCCATCTAAAGGGATGTCATTGTCCACTCATAGGTGTCTATGTTTTCTTAAGGATCTGTCGTGTTGTCATACTTTGGGATGTTTGGTATCATGGCAGAATGCGGTATTTCATATTGTAATAGCTCTTTATAGAACGTCAAGCTGATACGGGGGTGTTCATATGTGGGTATTTGGGTGCTCCGTTGGCTATCTCATGTTGCACGTGGTATGGGTTGTTGTACCCTTGGCCATACTCGTAATGGTACCCATGGTTGTACGTGGTCTCTTGATACATATACGATGTCTACATGGGGTACGGTTGCATCAGCTGATTCGGCTATGAACTTAGCTCCATTAGCCTCGTGGTATGTGCATTCATCCCTTGTGTTGGCGTGCTTTGAATGTTGTAGGTTTGTGGTTGTGTTTGGGGATACATGCCTTAGTAGTGGTATGAATATGGGTTGAATGGTCGTTGTTGTGCAAATAGCGGGATATACGACATGGCGGCCATCGGGGAAAACTGGTGGGCTGCAGGTGGTGCGGTTGATTAGGGATGTCAAAAACCCCACACGTGACATCGTTCCCGTGGGACCTCGATTCTGTACAGGACTAATTTTTAAAAAAATTTGGGAGCGGGAGCAGGGGCAGGGGCGATATTAACTCCTGTTTATTTTCGGGACCGGGGCGGGAGTGAGTATTTTCATCCCGTACTCCCGCAGGGGGGGCATTTATATATATATATATATATATATATATATATATATATATATAATGTAAAATACAAATGGGAAATTAGGGCTTTAGCTTTTCTTGTTCTGTCGATTCTCACTTCTTAGTGCGTCTTCATTCTTCAGCCTTCACAATACGAATGACAAGTTGTCGACTTCGAGTCTTCTCTTCAACTGGGCTTCTGACTTCAAGTTCCTTCCCGTAGGACCTATACTCCGATTACGACTTCTCAACGTCTCCAACTCCCACCGGCGACTAACGACGGGCGACCTGCATTTGACATTTCCCGTCACCGCCGCCGACGCCCTTCTGCATTCGACGGTAATGTGTTCAGAACTTCGACTGTGACTTTTGCAAGTCTTAATTTCTTTCTTTCCTTCTCTGATACAATTGACAATTAAGAGCGGTCTTCGGTCTTCACAGTTCACAATCGATTCTACCACTTGGCTGAGTTGGCTCACGATTTGTGTTTCTGACTAATATCTCAAACATAAGTGTGAATTAAGGTTTATTCAGTGTTTTTTAGCAACCAGAAAAAGATCTAAGACGGATGAAAGTGGGGGATCAATTTTAGCAACACATCGGTTTAATTATGACGATTCGCGAACCAATCTTGCTAAAATGATCACAAAACATGATTACCCACTTAGAATTGTTGAACACGAAGGCTTTAGAGATTTTTGTCGGGGGCTCCAACCACTTTTTAGGCCTATTTGTAGAAACATAGTTGGATCTGATTTCATGAAGTTGTACGTTGAGGAAAAGGCAAGGATGATGCATTTTTTTGGAGAGTATTCAAGGTAGGATTGCAATAACTACCGACATGTGGACTGCCAACTACTAAAAAAAGGATACATCACAGTGACAACCCATTTCATTGATGATTCTTGGCAATTACAAAGTCCTCTTTTGAGGTAATACTTAATTTATATTAATTTCTTTAATCTATTAGTATGCATTCTTTAATTAAATTGAATTTATTTTGTTAACTGGTAGGCTTATATATGTGCCATGTCCCCATACTGCTGAGAAACTAACTAATGTGTTGATGAATAGTTTGTTGGACTGGAACATAGATAAAAAGAAATTATCAATTTTAACTGTTAATAGTTGTTCAACAAATAAATGCATGATAGATTTGATGGTAGACAAACTACCTTTTGATAGCTTGATTTTGGGTAGATGCTTGTTTCATATGTGATGTGTTGCGCATATTTTGAATTTAATTGTGAGGAGTGGGTTGGATGTTTTTGGACATGGGATTGAGAAAATGCGTAACAGTTGTAGTTTTTGGACAGCTACACCAAAAAGACTTGATACATTTCAAAAAAATGCAAAGTTTGAGAATGTTTCTTGTGAAAAAAACCTAGTTGTTGATTGTAAAACACGATGGAATTCTACGTATTTAATGCTTTCCATGGCTTTGAAATACAAAAAGGTGTTCTATCGGTTACAACAATGTGAGCCCCAATATAAGAATGCACCTGATGAGAAAGAGTGGGCTTTGGCAAATGAGCTTTGTAATAGACTAAAAATCTTTTATAATGTCATAGAATTATTTTCGGGAACAAAATATCCAACAACCAACATTTTCCCCCAAAATATGTGAAATAAAGATTGTTCTAAAGAAATGGGATACATCTAGTTTCATTGAAATAAGTGAAATTTCCAAAAATATGATTAAAAAGTTTGATGAGTATTGGAAAGAAAGTCACGGGGTGTTGGCTATAGCGACGATATTGGATGCAAGGTTTAAGATGAAGCTCCTAGAGTATTTTTTTTTTCCTATTATCTACGGAGTAGATAATGCAAAATATGAAATTCAGAAAGTGCGTTAAATTTGTGAAGATATATATCTGCGATATGAGTCAAGTGTTATGAGTCAAGAAGGTAATGATGATATTACTAGTAAGCCCACTTCTAGTCGAGATGCAGCTCCCGTAAGTGACATGGACTCATTAGATGCTTTCTTTTCATGGAATTCTTCTACTAGTGAAGTTTTTGTAGAAAAATGAATTAGAAAGGTACTTAGAGGAAGGTACTTTACCCCGGATTCATGAGTTTAATGTGTTAGGTTGGTGGAAGTTAAATGGGGTTAAGTATCATACATTGTGTCAAATTGCGAAAGACATATTAGTCATTCCTATCTCCACTATTGCTTCAAAGTCTTCTTTTTCTACAAGTGGTAGAATCGTTGGTCCACATAGGAGTAGACTTCTTCCCTCAACAATTGAAGCTATCATATGCACTCAAAATTGGCTATAGGCGGGTAAAAAAGGTATGTATGAATTTGCTTGAACCATTGTTTTTTTAATTCATTGTAATATATTTTGCTTATTACCTTTATTTATTTTTTCTTTGTTAGGTTGTGTTATTGATGGTGATGATGTACATTCAGATGAAGACAACGAGGAGCTTGAGGTAAGATTGTTCAATTTTTCGTTCTGTATTAAATAAACTAATATAATAATTTATTTTATTATTATTATTTTTGTTATTCATTTAGGGAGGATATTCAAATGTCAGTGAATGAAGAGTTAAAGGAAATTAATGAATACTGAAGATGTAGTGAATTGTTGGGTTTTAATTTCTTTTTTTGTTTCTAAAAGATTAGGTTTTAAGCTTTCAAAGTTATTAGTTATTAAAAATAGTATTTTGCCAAAAACAAAGTAGTTTTTTAGCAAAAGAAAATCCAATTTTAAGCCTATAAACCGGGGGAACGGGGGCGGGAGCAGGGGCGATGGAGGTAACCGGGGGCTGTGTAAATGGGGGTGCGGCGGGGGCGGGGGTGGGGGAAACTATTTCCGCTCCTGTTTTCCCCCGTTGATGGAGTTGGCATCTCCTTTGACTTTCCTCAATTGCATGAAGTTGTGGAGGAAAGGGTACCTTAACTATTTGAAGCTGGAGATACTTCCCGGATGTAGTGCCTTGAACCTCTTGCTAGCATTTCCCGATAACGTGACTAGGAATTAGGTGCAAGTGAATCTCTTGTCCATCCGAAGGGATGCCATGTTCCACTTGTAGGTGTCTATGTAACACCTTGTTTGAAGGTACTCGGTTGGGATCTTGGAAACCAAAAAGTAGGGGCGATTCGGTCTTTTATGGGTCTTGGGTTTCATCTGGAAAGTTTTGGACTTGGAGGTGTCGATGGGAGCGTAGGGCTTCCCGCCACCTTTTCGTGAATATAAAGTTCGTCAGAAACGGACTTAGATTGAAGGATTTATGACTCTTTGAAGTTATTGACAAAAATGACCCCTAATGGAAATAAATGGCAAAGAAGGACCATGCATGCAAAGTGGAAAGGCCGTGGGTACGACAATCGTAAGCTAGGTTACGCCCAACATATAAAAAGGAAATGGTCACGAGTGTCTTTGGCGTACGCCCAACATACAGGATGTATGCCCAGCATATTTCTAGTGTCCAAAAACCCTAATTTTAGGGCCAATCCCTATATAAAGAACTTAATGGCTCAAAACCTAGCCTCCTTATCTGTCCCCCAACCTCATAGATAACCTAGAACGCCTCATCCCCTTATTCTTATGTGGTTTTAACCTTGAGAATCTCATTTTGGTGGTGTAAGCTTGGAAGAGGAAAAGAAGAAGTTGGCAAGGAAGAACTTGGGAAGTTGGAGCTCATAGATCTGAGATAGCATCATCCTTTGGGACTCTTTGGAGGTATAAAGTTCATAAATTTACCTAAGAATGCTTAGATCTAGTGTAGTTTGGTTTTGGAGTCATTTTGGTCCCAAGAATGGACCTTTATGGTGAAATCTCATTTGTGAGCTTAGGGTTACCACCCTCAGAGCTAAAAGAGTCCCATAAGCAGTAAAGTCTCCATCTTGAATGTCTTAATGGGTTCATGCATGAGATGTAGCCCTTTTCATGGAATTAGAACATCTTTTTTGGAGTTGGGCTTGTTTGGTCCATGTAAAGTCACTAAGTCAGTGACTTTACGGATTAAGACGTGGAAAAGGACCAGGATCTGTGATTGTAGCTTCTGAAGTGAAGTATTAAGCACTTAATGAGAAATGGACTTAACAGGAGGTTTACGCTGATCGTACGTGAAGGTACGCCCAATATACGCACCACTTAGTCAGTACGCTTAGCGTACGTGGATGTAAGCCCCGCATACTTTGTCAGTTGATCCTTGTGCAATTGGGCCACGGTTTTGGGTCATGCTTTGGGTCTTTGGGCCTTATTAGGCCATCAGAAGTCAAATAATTTAGGCCAAGAATATGTTTTGGCTTAGGGTAAGGCACATTAGAGGGATTGGGCCCAATTGAGCAAATTGGGCCATTAGTGGGCTTGGAAAGCCTACCTAGTGTTGGGTTTTGTTTTTAGATTTGGGCCTTAATTTTGGATCATACTGGGCCAGGGGTAAAATGGTCATTTTACCCCATACATGGATTAAGGATTATGGTATGGGACCCAGTTGCTAATTGGGTATATTGATCGGTATTGATGGTTCAGGAAGTGGGCGGGGCAGCAACTAAGGATTTCTTCAAGAAGCTTCTGCATTCGAGGTGAGTCTTCTCACCATACCAATGGGTCTAAGGCACCAAGGTCGACCCATTTTATGATAGTTGGTATACTTGCTATGTAGAGGTGTGTGGCATTTTTATGCATTTGATATGTGGTAGAGATAGCTTTTACAGCTAGTGGTAGAGATAGCCTTCAAGGCTAATGGTGAGATAGCCTTCGGAGCTAGTGGTAGAGATAGCCTTCAGGGCTAATGGTAGAGATAGCCTTCAGAGCTAGTGGTAGAGATAGCCTTCAGGGCTAATAGTAGAGATAGCCTTTATGGCTAAGGGTAGAGATAGCCTTTGTGGCTAATGGTGGAGATAGCTTTATAGCTAATTGATATACATTATGTGGCAGAGGTAGCTTTATAGCTATTTGATATGTGTTATGTGGTAGAGGTAGCTTTTATAGCTAACATGTTATGTGGATTGTGTGTGGGGTATGCTCTGGGGAACTCACTAAGCTTCGTGCTTACAGGTTTGTTTATTCGTTTCCGGTACTTCAGATCCCAAGGAAAAGGGCAAGGCGTGATGGCGCGGCGTGCACTCTCTCACATACATTTTATAGGACACTTTGATGTTTGGAATAAAAGTTGTATTTGACTTATGTTTTGAAAACAATTATAATTGGATTTCTTAATGTATGACATTATGTTTGCTTATTCTAAAATGAAAATTTTACTTTGAAAATTGGGTCGTTACAGTCTATACGTTCGTCAGGATCTGTCGTGTCGTCATACTTTGGGATGTTTGGTATCATGGCGGAATACAGTATTTCATACTGTAATAGCTCTTAACAGAACTTCGAGCAGATACTCGTTACGGGGGTGTTCATATGTGGGTAGTTGGGTGCTCCGCTGGCTATCGCCTGCTGCACATGGTATTGGTTGTTGTACTCTAGGCCATACTCATGATGGTACCCGTGGTTGTACATGGTCTCTTGATACATATACAATGCCTACATGGGGTACGGTTGCATCAACTGATTCGCCTGTAAACTTGGCTCCATTAGCCTTGTTGTATGTGCATTCATCCCTTATGTTGGCGTGCGTTGAATGTTGTAGGTTTGTGTCTATGTTTGGGATACATGCCTTAGTAGTGGTATGAATATGGGTTGAATGGTGGTTGTTTTGCAAATAGCGGGATATGCGACATGGTGGCCATCGGGGGAAACTGGTGTCCTACAGGTGGTGTGGTTGATAGAATGACATCGGGGGATCAAACGCTGGTCCCCGCATGTCGAACCGATGGTTGTGGTCGATCTGCTGATTGTTGTGATTAGGTGGCCGAAGCTCTTTGAGGCGTTGTGGTGGTAGTCGTGGTTGGATGTTCCGTTGCGACAGGCGGCGATCGCCATAGACTAGCAATGAACTTCGTTGTGGAGCCAAACGGTGGTGTCGTCAGTGTCTGTGTGGGTGGCTGCTCTTCCAGTGTCGACAGGCCGCTTCAGTCGAGGGACTGCATTGGTCTAGTTGGGCTATTGTCGTCACATTCCTGCCGTATCAGTCCTTTATCCGTCATTTTCGGTTCCTGGTGTTGCGGAATAGGTTGTGTCATACTGGGTGCATGTCCGAATGGCGCCAACTGTTGTGATAAGTCTCCGGCTTGACTCTATCTCCTTGAAGAATGGAACGAAGGACCTGTGAATCACAACAAAAGGAAACAAGAATTGTCAGTCATCGTCCGGTAGGCAGTCTCGGAACGACGCTCCGACGATCAAATTAGTTGATTTCTTAGAAGGTGATGGGAAAAGGGTTAAAGTGAAAGGGCTGTGTTTTTTTATCCCTTCTCTTAGAGGACAAGGGACCTTTTTATACCTATGGTCGGGGGATAAATCCTCGACAATATCTTCTACCTTTTCATATTTGGCAGGGGCAGGTGGCCTTTGATTGGTAGATCATGCTCCAAGAGTGGCTGTTTGCTATTGGTGTAGGTTCGCCAGGAACGATGCCCTGAGCGCTACACATGTCGTTTTGGGAGACAATTGGTACTATTTGTCCTGACGTTGACCTTGGCGCTTATGCGCCAAGGAACGAGTACGAGATCGTCAGGGCGAGGGTGAGGACGCGACATTAGACATACTCTATCATTTGCCCAAACCGTATAACAGGCTTGACGGTTCCGTTAATTTCGATGTATTCCTGGTGGGATACGTCATCAGTCACCGACGTTAGCTTTTTCATGTATAGTTAATATATCTTTCAAACGGTATTTCACCTAACGGTAAAGAATGAATCTCTCAAATAAAATGTCACCAGTTTAATTCTTGTTAAGAGACTTGTGGTAGTTAAGAGTAGGTTAGTTTTTTGTTTTAAAAAAGTTAATACACTTTTTTCAATAATGACATTTTAAAGGTGTCTTAAATGTATAAATTAATATATTATATACTTTTTTTCAAGCAAATAAGTGGATTGAAATATATATTTTTTTCAAACAAATAAGTCAATTAAATATATTTTAATGTAAAATTAAATAGAAATTCTAATATTGAGATTAATATTGTGATTTTAATTTTAAAATCAATTAAAAATGTTTTAAATAAGAAATATAAGATTTTTTTAGTTGGTTTATGTAGAAAAGTCTCGTCACTTTGAATTTTTTTAATAAAATGATAATTTTTTTGAACAGAAAAATCCCGATTATTTAACATTTTGCCAAAATAAACGAACAAGTTTTCTTTTTTATTTTAACAGGAAATGTCAGATATGTGATTTTCCAAAAATAATATGACTTTTGTGTTAAAAAAAATATTTATGATTTCATCAAAATTTTTCTCAAAATAATAAGATTTTTCTATATAAAATCTATTTTTTAATCATAAAATAAGTTGTTTAATTTTCACAGTTAAAAATTGTTAAGAAAAACCGACTAATAAAGAACCCATTTGCAATATTAACTTTTCCTATATTTATAATGGAACATTATTCAAACATTTGATCATCAAGACTATGACCGACAGTGTCTAGAAACTTTATCTATCATATTGGAGGTGAGAATTTCATGTTGATTCATAACATGTTTTTTATATAGAATTAGTGAAGCTATCTATAAGGTATTTTATTGCCTCTAAAGTTTGATAGAGTCTAAAGTTAGGGGTTGTATGGAAGATCTGAATTTTTAAGAGGTCTGAATTTTTAAGAGGGTCTGAATTTTTAAATGTTGTTTGGTTGGAACCTCTGAATTGTTGTACTGAATGATAAAAATGGCCATTTTACCCTTTGTATCATTTTCTTTCAATTACAACATCATACATTTGAAAAAATTAGATTTCCTCAAACTAGGATGTTACAAATGAACATCATACATGTGAAATATATTTTTTCATCAAAGTAGGATGCTAAATATAAACATTACACCCATGTAAACAATGTACCCATCAAGGATTCAATCACATCCTGTGCGTTTATACATAAATTTCATATTAACAACAAAATGATGGATGGATATCAACACTGAAGTTACCAAATATCAATAAACCCGTCATTTTAGTATTCCCAAAGCTCTGGCAACGGATATCTGTCATTAGCCTTGCAACCTTCTCATATTCTTCATCCACCATTTATGTTAATTAAGTTCTTCATACATACCTTGAAATCATCTCTATAAAAATGATTGATTACAGATGCTTAAAACAGTTGGAAGGACGTAAGCACACATTCAAACTATAAACCAATAACCAATTTGGAAGCTTACCTGCGATTGTGAGAACCCAGAGCTACAAATTGATTCAAAAAGGAGGAAGTGCGATTTGGGGTGGGTGCCGATCGGATTCTGGGAACAGGAAAGAACTAAACGCAAAAAGGGGAGGCATCAATTTCGTACCTGAACAATAGAGGAGATCGGAGGACGCATGGTGGAGACTAGCGTTGTTGAGGGCGACGTTGTCGGAGCTAGGCGTCAGAGGTCCTGACCTTGGTGGTGTGTCGATTGATATCAGAACGTGGGGTCGATGATGCGAGGCGGTGATGTCGACGATAGGGGCGGCGATGCAGTATGGGGTCGACGATGCATGGAGGTGTTGGAGGGTAGCGACGACCGGAAAAGGGGCTGTGACTGGCGTCGGAAGTAGAGGCGATTGTGGGAGGCGAGGAAGAGATGAACGAGTGTGGGAGGGCACGAGGATAAGCGCGTGTTTTTTTTTTCAGATGTCCTTTTAGATCTTACCGAATCAGATGCATTTTTAATTTTCAGATCGTTTTTTAATAGCTAAACAAACAATCTAAATCGTTAAGATTCAGACATAACCTCTTTTAAGAGGCATTAAGTGGTAAACAAACAACCCCTTAGACTAGGTCCAAATCAACATATATATATATATATATATATATATATATATATATATATATATATATATATATATGATAGAATTAGGAAATTGTTATCTGTAAGGGTGGTATTTGATTTGACTGTAACCTTATTTTTGATTTTTTTTAGATAAGGAAAAGGGGGAAAAGGAAAGAAATTTGTGTGTGTTTTTTTTGTTTTGAAAGAGGGGAAGCTAGGGAATTGAAAGGATAGAGGTGTTCTTGAAAAGAAAAGAAATTGAGAGATTGGGAAGAGAAGGAAAGACTTTTTTTTTTTCTAAGAGACGGAAAAAGTTCATCTCCCTTTCTTTTCTAAAAAAAACTCAAGAATATCACGTAAAACTAGATGACGTCTAAAGCTGAACTGCGTCCAAATCAACATAACATATTTTTATAGGTCTTGTTACAGATACTCCATCCTACACCTACTTTAGAATACATTTGAAAAAGTATTAATATCGCTTACTTTTTCATCTCTCTTTTTCTCTCTCTCTCTCTCTCTCTCTCTCTCTCTCTTTATTTATATATATATATATATTAAAACTGAAAAAAAGTATAAATAGGTTGTACGTATCTCTCTCTTTTATATAGACAAAATTGAAAAAACAATGATTTTAATTTTTTTCTCTCTCATATATTTATATAAGTTGATGTATCTAAAACTAAAAAAATTAAAAAATATGTTGTTGAAAGTTAAGATAATTTTTTTTGAGCGACTTTAACTTTTTATTCTATTATAAATTAATATAAGCCTTCTATATTAATCTTCTTTTGAGCAACTTTAACTTTTTTTTTGTTAGTAAATTTCAAGGTTGTAAAAAACGTTCAACGTTAGCTAGTCGGTGGACAAGGGTCAAGGGATTAATCGGCTAGGTGGAGATTTATCGGAGGATTAACCGGGGACCATTAATTGCTATTTTGTTGAATTTTAAAAAATTAAGTATGACTAATATCATATCAAAGTTCGTGAATACCACTAATATGATAACAAAATTGGTTAATATGATTAATACAACACTAATCATGCTTCAAATAGTTTTCATTGAAATAAAACTTCTTCAAAATATCAAAATTTCATCGTTTTATAATGTTTCACGCATTATTTATGCAGGGACTAATCGCTAGGCGCTCTCTAATTGGTCGAGTAGCGCCTAGGGATTAATCGAAGATTAATCGAGACCTAGTCGGGATTTTTACAACAATGGCAAATTTTATATATAAAAAAAAAAAAAAAAACTCATATCCTAATTGATGACAAATAAGTTTTTGTAAAAAGATAAGAGAAAATAGCATTCTATATTAAAATTGAGTCCCTAATTAATATATATATATATATATATATATATATATATATATATATATATATATATATATATATATATAAAGGCATTTATATTAATTGCTTTTTTGAGATATATAATTTCATTCAATATCTATACTAATAAAAGAATATAGCTCTTTTGCCATGTGTCACCATATTAGACATTTTAATTAATGTGTTGCCACTTGTCAATCTATTAGTTTTCCATTTTAAATTTATTAGACCTCCTCATTAATGTGACTATATTTTAAATTTTAAAATTTAAAATTTAAATTATTGTTTTCATTAAATCACAAATAAAAAATTATCTAATATATATTAAAAATTAATTTTATATATTTATTTGCATCAATGATTATAATTTCACATAACTAATAAAAAATATCTCTTAAATTAATAACTTATTTAAAATAAATTATTAATAATTTTGAATTTTTATTATAAAAGTTTAATTAATTTTATAACCATGGTTTCCACGGATTATAAACTAGTGTAGTAATAAAGGTAAAGAAGTTTTTGCTTGAGTTAATATATATATATATATATATATATATATATATATATATATATATATATATATATATATATATAATGAACATAACCCCCATAAATTTATTCATTTTTTCTTGAGTTAATAAATTTCAATTAAAAAAATGAAAATTATAGAATTTTACAAAATATGTTTTATAATTTTTTTTAATTATTATATAAGACTAAAATAAAAAAAGCTACCGATATAACAATATCTAAGATGGATGAATGACTTTTTCTTTAAAACTTTTACAAATAAGATTTTGGAAAAAAGATAAGTAAAAAAAATAAGGAAAATGAATAATTTTAATAAATGTGCAAAAGGCCCACATATGATAGATGATTAAAAAAAATTATAGTCTAAATTTAGACTGAATGTGCCTTGGTGTGGAGTGTAAAAATAAAAGGCCATTTTTATATTTTTTGATAGAATTAACGTAGTCGTTGTCTAGTATCTGATTTGGTGGATCGGGTCTAGTGGGTCCAAAATTCTCTAAAACTGAGTCGGGTTTAAAGTTGGATCGGGTCCAAAATTTTCATTTGTGTTGTATACCTTCTAAATGGACTCAGGTCCATGGAATTCCCTGACTCGGTCCGCTAGCAAATGTGGAAGGACCCGAACAAAATCAATTATCTCATTTGCCCTAAACATCGCAGGAACAGGACCTCCGACTCACGTTCGTCTTCCTCAGGTGCGACTCCATTTTATCGTTTTTTCTGAACATTTTTTGTGCGATTGAACATGATTTTGTGCGTTTTCTTTAATCTTTCTTTCTCGTTTTCTTCAAGCTTTCTTTCTACCGAATGAGGTTCAATTTGTGTGTATTTCTGTTAAAACAGATGTGCGGATGTGTGTATATTTGTGTGTATTCGAAATCAGCTCCACATGATAAATGCTTGTTGAAAACAGAGTTGCTACATATTTTGTATTAAAAACAGATGTGTGTATGCGAAATCAGCGCCTTATGAGTGTATGGGTGTATGTTTTGTTTCTTGATCTTGCTCTACAAGTAAATATGTAACATTTTTGCCATTTCTTTATTCCTTAGACATGGAAGAAAAGAAAAGTTGAGCTAGTTGGTCCTGGGATTCGTTTAAAATGTTACATTTTTAACCAATCTGATCAATTGGTTAACTTTGTGTTTGGGGTTTTATCAGGTATTAGTTTTGGAGAAGAAAGATCGACTAAAGATATATAATTCAGAAAGATGCGATTACTTACTCATGCAATTTCCCAACTCTCTACAAATTCAAGAGCCACACAGTTAAAAAGCATCACAAATTCATTAGCTTATAATTTCAGTTTAAGCAATCGTTTTCTTTCAACTAATAAAGGAAACGAAGGTGATATTGATTGGGGCTCTGCATCAACTTGGTCAAGCGGGCTCACTAAAGAGCATTTCGATGGGGAGGTTGTAGGCCACAAAGTAGGCGGCAATGGCGGCGGCGGCGGCGGTGGTGGTGGTGGAGGAGGAGGGGTATTAGGGTCATCTCAACTTGTACCTAGAAGCTGGAATGATGATGATGATGATGAAATGGAAAAGATAAGGAAAATGGCAGCTGAAGCTTCTAGAAAAGATGGTGAGTTTGCAAGTAAATGGAAGGAAAGGATGCGTGAAACAAGTTTGTTAATGAAACAGGTGATTGAGCCAGGGGCAAGAGGGTCATATTTGAAAGATTCAGAAAAAGCTGAAATGTATCGGCTTCATAAGGAGAATCCAGAAGTTTACACTGTTGAGAAATTAGCAAAAGATTACAGAATCATGAGACAAAGGGTTCATGCTATTTTATGGTTGAAGGAAGATGAAGAGAAAATGGAGAAAAAACTTGGTCACCCTCTTGATGATTCTGTCGAACAGTTGCTTGATAATTTCCCCGAGTGAGTGAGTCATATTAATTATTTGTTTAAAAGACCATAATACCCTTATGAATGATTGTTTTCTTTTTTTTTGTTCAGATTCTTTGATTGGCATGATAGGGAATTCCATGTTGCGACTTTACCATATAAGCCAGATTTTAAAGTGATGCCAGAAGGTTGGGATGGAAGCATTAAGGATCCAGATGAGGTGTTGTATGAGATTTCAATGAAAGAGGATGAAATATTATATCAGGAATTTCTTGAGAAATTCAACTTTAACAAGATGAAAGTAAGTAATTTTTTTTATTTTATTATTGTTATTAGGACAATTATATTATGGTATTTTTTATTATTATTATTATGACATGACAGATTGAGGGGAAGGTGAAAGTGCACAAGTATAGCAGGAGGCGTCCAACAGAGGGATGGGAGATTACAGTTGAGAAGATGGGGCCACGTGGCAAACGGGGGGATGGGGGTGGTTGGAAGTTCAAGAGCTTGGCTGATGGGTCCACAAGACCACTTAATGATTATGAGAAAATGTTTGTAAAACGAGAGAAACCTCGCAGGAGACGCAAGATTCTACACCCAAAATAAATTCAATTCTCACATTTTTTTTGTTTGTGTTAAATGTAGTGCAAACATCTGTCTTTTTTGTTTCTTTGTTACTACTATATAAATGTAATATGCTTTGGCCAAAACATTTCATAGATTTTTGAAATGGAACCTGTTATGCCAAATTTATATAAATGGTTCCTGATTTAATAGGAAATTTACAAAGATGGTTCTTGTGTTCCATAAAATTACAGAAACGCTCCCTACTTATTTACTTAACAACAAAATAACAGAAAATATATCATGTTTCAGAAAACTACATAAAGGGTCATTGCCTAATAAACCCTCGACAACATGCCGGTAGTTAGGGTTAAAATCTGTATTTTTAACATGATAATTGGTTGAAACATCTACATTATTGTGTTGAATGATAAAAATTATCATTTTATCTTTTTATATTATTTTATGATGAGTTCAATGTTCATATTTTATAAAATAACTGAGAGCCAACTTCTTGAATAACTATAAAAAAAATAAAAAAAATAATTATATGCATTTAATGGAGGCAATGATATATAAATTGATCTATCATTTTTACCTAGAGTTAAATCAAAAAGAGTTTTCATTAGGGGTTCAAAATATTTACTTCATTGGATTCTAAAACCCCAAAACTCCCTTGCTAGTTGCCGCATCATCTGAGCCATAGGTTGGGCTAGAAACAGAATCTGAAAAAAGACCGACTGGACCAGTCTAACATGAGACCGGACCGAAAAAATACCGGCTCAAGACTGCTCCCAAAAAAGACCAGACCATTTCGAGACCAATACAAGACCAGTTCGAGACCGATCCAAGACCGATCTAAAAAATGACTGGAAACAAATTTATAAATATATGATTTTTGTGTTAATTACACAACTTTTAATCACACACTGTCTGACTTCATTTTTTTCTTTCATTAAACTTTAATGTATCATTTTTAATAAAGTTTAATCTATCATTTTGGTGTTAATCACACAATTATTAAGGGAAAAACTCAAAACCGAAACTAAAAAACCAACAAATATCGAAACTAGGACCAAAAAACCCGAAAAGCAAACCGAAAAAAGTGCATGGAAAGACCGCAAGACCGGACCGAAAAAGACCAAAACCGGTCCGAAAAAAAAAACGGACCGGAGAGACTAGTCTGAAAAAAGACCGACCTGAGACCGGTCCAAAAAAAAACCACACCGCTCTGAGACTGAGACCGACCACAAAAGACTGGACCGTTTCGAGACTGACCCAAGATTGGTTCGGAACCACAAATGTGCAGTCTAGATTGGGAATGTGTTCGTCATAATTAGAGACCACAATTTGAAGAACTCGAAGTCCTTTTAAATGTTCCAACTAGCTTTAATGTTTTAGCGGACGTTCCTCACAATTTTGAACGAAAATATTTTAAAGAAAATATACAATCCAAAAAAATAATTTCCTTAGTAGAAAAATTACAACATTGAAAAAACACCCAAACAATAAAATAATATATTGTAAAAACATGAAAACGAAAATCTCGTGAAATAAATGTATGCCCACAAAATGCATATATTAGCCTAAAAAATTAGCAATTTCGAAGAGTTTGACTGAAATATTGACCAGTAAAAGAATATTAACAAGTAAATAAACAAATTGGGCTTCAATATAACTGGGCCTTGCTTTGAGTATGGCCTTGCAATTGTCAATTGATACGTAATCGTGTTGTTACGAGTTCCTCCCATTTTAGACGCCAAGGGCAATATTGTCCATCTCTTTTTTATTTTAGTTTTAATGATATCAGAATATAAAAAAGGAATTATTAAATGTTAAAAACTATTAAAAATATATATTTGGGCAAATCCGATATTTTAAACGATTAAGAAAGGCAAATATGATAGTTACAATTACAAAGAAGAAGAAGGCGTATACAAAATTCTCCCTTTTATTTTTTACTATCTATCCAACCTTTGGGTAATTGATAAAATATAAGTAGGAAATTGTTCAAACTCACAACCTCTATTTTAGTAACTTCTTTTTGTATATATTAAACATAACATTTATTCATAGTTTTTCTATGTGGGAACAAGTTACCATATTATGGACCACCAAAACATGTATTTATAGTTTTTCTATGTGGGAACAAATTACCATATTATGGACCACCATATCCACCAAACGTGCAATCATTAAAAAGCAGCTTTTCAATTGAACATAAAATAGCCAAGCTATCAATGTTGACAAGCATGGATTCCACCTTTTGATTGATGTATGCATATCACTAACTTAAAAGAAGTAAAGCTTACAACTTACAACGCTTATAGTGCACTACCACCCCACCCATGCTCACTTGAGTTATATTCCAATTTCCATGGACCCTATCCAAAACTTTGTGTTTGTTACCCTACGCTTCACGATCTATCTTCGATGATAAGGGCATTTACGTCTTTTTACACATAAAATATCGAGAACAAGTATAATCTTGTTCCACTTTTTGGGAGAGACAAAAAGTTTCACTTTTTATTCTAATTGATATCAATTACAATTTTAATTTTATATAATCGACATCAATTTCAGTTCCAATTTTAATTTTGGTTATTACAAGATGAACATAACATATTCTAAAATGCAAATGTTTAAGGGTTAAAACTTTCTCTAATTGTGTAACAATCATCCATATTACATCTTACTTAACTTTTAAACAATAAGCAAACATTATTTCCGTTCACAAAATAAAAAGCAATAAATATTTATATATTTATAAACCAAATAAACAAAAACAATCGTGATACTATACTTATACTATCATAACAATCCATTAATGTTTCACTTTCCACCCTTAATTTGAAGTTTTCCCATCTCACCGTCCACCTTGTCAATCCCGGATTCCGGAGTTTTGTTTAGCCACGGATGCTTCAAACACTGCTCGGCTGTCGGTCGGTTTTCGGGTGCAAAATCAAGAATCGGAATCAAGAAATCGGCAAATTCACGGGCATCATTCACCGATAATTTGAATTTGTCAGAAAGTAACCGATTTAGAGGCGTGTTTTTTATTCTACGGATTCTCTTTAGGTCACCATATCGGTCAAAATACTCTTTGGATCGAAGTCCTCCGACTGCTATCTGGTTTTACACGTTTAAAAAAATATAAATTTATTTCATACAAGGAATGGAATCCGTGAAAGGAATTGGAATCTGAAAGAATCCTTATCTGTCGCATGTTTGGTTGGCAGGAAAAATTAAATGTAACTTAACAAGAAAAATTAAATGAGTTTTGGATTCAATTTCATTCTTTTGCCAACCAAATGCCTCACGGAATGGAATCTCACATTCCAATTCCTTTGGAATCTGCGATTCAAATAAGTTGAGAAGGATTACATGGATTCTAATACTTTACCTTTCGGGGTATCTTTCCGAGCAATTCCATCATCAATGCAAGGTGATCCTGCACACACACACACACAATCAATTACAATTTACAACAATGTATTTTTAATCTTTTTTTTATTAAGACATTGTACTTTGAAAAATCTACCCAATTATAGCAATAATACCAATCCAAAAACAAAGCAACTTTCATTGCTATAAATATAATTGGGTAGTTTTTTCAAAGTATAATAATGTCCTAATAACAAAAACTCAAAGTAGGTTGCTATAAATATAATAAATAAATAAATATAAAAGTACGTTGCTATTTCTTACTATGGGATTCAAAATACCTCATCTTCGCTAAACCCTTGTCCCGGTTTGGGAGCAAACATCATCTCCCCGGTAGCAAGCTCAAATGCGGTACACGCAAACGACCACATATCAACTGCAAACGAATATCCGGACTGCAAAACCACCTCCGGAGCTCTGTACTGTCTCGTCTGTATCTCCTCCGCCATCGGTGCACTTGCCCAACACGCATTCCCAAAATCAACAACTTTACACCTAAAATCAATCCCATCAACACATCTTTCCGCTTTTTCCGCTTTTACCCCTCCCATTGATATCCGCCGCGCAGATATCCTCGCGACCGCCCTTTTCGCCCGTTGCTTTAACTTCTTCTCAATGGCATTAAGCGCCACCCCGCCGTTCACATTCCCCTCTACCTTGTTCAACACGGGCTCAGTTTTTGACTTGATGGGGTCTTTTGAAGGGTTAATTGTGGAAATTAGGAGGATGTTTTCGGGTTTTAGGTCAGTGTGGAGGATGTTGAGTTCACGATGGATGTAATCGAGTGCAGTTAGTATGCATTTGCAAATTTCACGGACTTTGTTTAAGGGAAGGCCTTTGTAACGATTGTATCGGATTAATTGGAGAATACTGTCGCCGAGAAACTCGAGGACCATGCATAGATGTTGACCGTTTGGACCTGTGTGTTTGAAATGGTCAAGTAATCTTATAACACATTTTTTGTTTTCAGGGTCGTTTTCGGTAAGTGTGGATAGGACTTGTATTTCATGGAGGGCGGATTGGGCAAATTCGGGTGCGCTTTTTTGGATCTTGAGTGCAACGTATTTCTACAAGATGGAAAAAGATTTGGGTTAGAGTGGTTTTATTGATTTGTTTATTTATAGTATTTTTACTTTTATTTCCTCGTTATAGTAATGTCATCCAAATACAAAACATTTTTGAGTGCTATAATTTGGTAGATTTGTTGAGGTAATAAGGAAAAGAATGGAGGTACAATTCTGTAATAGAAAGATTTGGATGTAGGATACTATAATAAACAAATAAATGAAAGTATTTTGCTATTTCTTGAACTTAGCCCTAATATAATTGATAAGTTGGGAGCGATGAATCACATTTACTATCATTTATTAGTTCATTATAGCATCTTACTCTCATTTCTTATCGTGCTTTGAAAAATCTACCCAATTATAGCATTATCATCCAAATACAAGGATTTTTTACTGCTATAATCGTGTAGAATTTTCGAAGTGTAATTTATTTTTAAGGAAAGAGTTGAAAGTACAATGCTATAATTGGGTAGACTTTCCTAAATGCAATTCCTTTGTAAGAAAAAATTGGAAGTATTGCATTTAGCCCTAATATAAATGATTAAATGATAAGAATCATAGGTGAGAAAATGAAATGATCATAGATTTTTAGATGATAGAGGAATATCAATGTATTTGGCTTACGAGTAGATATTATTTCATACATTAAAATCAGGGGTTAAATGTGCATGCACTTATGCAACAACTTCTCACCTTTTCCCAATTTATTTAACGTGTTTTAGAAAAAAAAAAATATGTAAGCACGTTTCTTTCTAGGATCAAAATATGCAACATTTAAACAAAGAATCGTGACACCCATAAATTTTTGCAAAAATGTTTCATTTTCTTTACCCTATTATTCATTTTTTTTTACCAATTTACACAAATGACATGAATTATGAGACCATATTTTAATGGGTTAGACTGGTAACAGGTAAAATATCCTATGGATCACCTTTCCTTCATACCAAGTTTCTTTTAGGGGTTGTGTAGATATACTTTGAACTATTGATGTTATTGGAGGCTCATGATATATGAAAATATGAATCAAATTCTTGGAGCTTAGGAATAAGGGTGGAATTGACTTGAAACTGAACATTTGGCAGAATTACTATACAAAAATTGCGTCATATGTAATAATGTATACTTCACCAAATTATAAGAAAGAACTTTATGAATCCTCTCGATCCTACACTAAAGTTTCCATAAAGATTTCTACTTTCTGGCTCTTATGCTAAAGGCATGGCCTGTTACACATAATAGGACACAAAACAAGTTGTACTGTGTTTAGACTTTAGAGTGCATTGGATGACAATGGAACAAAATATTGCAATTTTTGTCCTACCCAAAAAGGTGAACAAGGATGGACATGGACATAGACTCACCCTCTTATCTCAATCTCTAGTCTGTGCAAAAGACGTGAGTGCCCTCCTCTTCATCATCATCCAAAATAGCCCTAGAAAGCTTGTCCAACTATGCTTGTTTTAGATCAGAGAAAGTCTAAATCTTGCTACAGTAGATGTATAACTTAATACCCTAAGTATTAGTTCTTGATTAAGAACCAAATGAACTCCAATCAAGAACACCCATCTGATATTAGTCTAATTCCTCAGATTAAGTAGCGTTCACATTAATTTACTCGAATCAAATGCAACAGCCATGAAGGGAAAGAAGTAAAATCATAAGGAAAACATTCTAATTACAGATGCAGATAAAAAATAATAACTTTTTCTTTGGAAATAACGAATGATCTACATTTTGTAACCGTTAATAAAAGGATTACATCCTATATGGAGTTCTACAGGAAGTTATAAACTCATTTGCAATAACGAATGATCATTAGGTTAAAAAAAATAAAAAACGCATCGATCACAGATTACGTAGCAAAAATTTGTATGTGATCGAACAGAAAATGGAAAAACTTACAGATGTTTGGGTATCATAAGCAAGCCAAACGGTGGAGAACTGTCCCCATCCGAGCTTCCGTTGAGCGACGTATCGACCGCCGGAGAACGTATCGCCGACTCTAACCGCGTGGTAGCCTCCTTTCCTGTAGCAATCCAAGTCCTCATCTTCCTCCTCCGACCCAGATGACGATGAACACGACATGATTAATTTTAATTGATTGATCGATGGGCTGATCTGCAATATACAGTTGATCGAAGAAACGATTCAAAGAATTTGAAGTTCCTTTCTGTTTGTTAGGATAAATTTGAGAGGAATGCGTCCAGATGGTTGAGAAATTTGGGAAAAAAGGTTGATTTTGGGAAGAAGGAGGAGAGAGAGAAAGAGAGAGAGATGGAGATAGTTGATTGTTATAGTAGGCCTGTGTGGCCTTCCATACAAGGCTCTCTCCACATTTCACTCTTTTTTCTTCTTTGTTTTCTTCTTTTTTCCTTTCCCTTTTCAGTCTCAATTATTCTTTCTCTCTTCAAATCTCCCCATCAACAAAATATCAAGTACCAACTAAATATCAACTAATATAAGATAGGTTTGTCAAAAATATCATATAGTTGTTAACTGATACTAGTAAATTACTAATCAGAAGTTAAATTTGTGGATTTTATTTGTATAAAATTGTTCGAGAGATTTTATATGTGTAGAATTGTTTGGCAATAGTAACCGTAAAATTTTGAAAAATACAAGATCACATAAAAAAATATAAAAATAAAAAATTTAAGAACTTTCAAAAACTATTTAAAAGCAGTTTTTAGATTATTAACTTTTTATTCTAAAATAAAACTTTAAGATCATATTTTTCAATGAAGTTTTTCTTTTCTTTTTTTTTTTTTATTTTAAAGTTTGTTGTGAAACACTTTCATACTATAGGAAAGTAAATCATAACATCATAAATACAAAAAGTTTTTTTTTAGGTTTTAATTTAAGTCTTCATGACTTTATGTATCTTTATAAGTATCACTGTTTGTAAAATGATATAACATGTTATATTATGTTATAATACTCACTAATTTTATGGACAAAGTCTTATAACACGTTATAATACTCACTAATTTTCATGTCATTATTTTTTCAATTTATGTTTTAATATTTATAAAAAGAAATATAAATTAATAAAATATGTTATTTAAATAAATCTTAAAAAAAAACATAACTTTTAAATACTAAAAATAACATTACAAGAAAAAAAAATATGATAGTCCTATTTTAAAAACATTAATCGATAGTCCTAATCCAAATATCTTTTCCGGATCTTCTCCTTCATCCTTTGAAACACTTCCAAATCTCGGGGCGCTAAACCTTCCTTGCTAGTCAGAAAAATTGTCAAATGTTTCGTCATTTGATCTTCCTCGTGTTTCTCCATCTCCTCCCGTGCTTGCGTACAGAGGAATTTCAAGTGGGGACGTTGCACTTCAACTCTTTCTTTCGATATTAAGTTATGCGTGTCAAACTTCTCTTTCAATTCTGCCAACTCTTTTTCCCTTTCCAGCTTCATCCGCATGGCGTTGATCGCGCTTTGCTTTGTCGGGTCCTACTGATCGTCGTGGAGGGGAGATTTCTTCGACGTCGTCCGAGATCTCATCGATATCGCCGTTAAGGTCAATGTTAGTATGTGTGTCGGAAACGTCGAACGAACTTGAATTTTGTGAACCCTTAGATTGTACATCCGATGATGTTGGAGTTTTAATCCATTTTGGATCGTCTCTCACGATCTCCTATACTTTTTTCATACTCGAAAACATGATCCATTTTGACCGGATATTGTTCTTTTGCGGCTCTGAACAAATCAAAATTGTTGGCACCACTTTGATTTTACAAAACAAGTTTTTTGTAGTTTCCCTTGAATTTGGTGCACCTAAAATTGATTGTAGTCCACTAGCTACTAAGCATATCGGTATTGCGATATGAAGGTCTCCTCATAAGTGTGTGAAATCTTGTGAGCACAACTTCCCAAAAAGCAACTTTCCTTATATCATTTCCGACACGTTCATTTTTTGATGTACCGCACCGCGCGACGGCCAAATTATACTCTTCTTCTGTTGTCCACCATAGTGGCGATTCTTCACTTTTCGCGACCGCTCTCCTTTCCCTTTCCCTTTCCCTATCCCTCTCCTACTATCTCTCAATTACGTTTCGGGAATGATATCTTGCGATGGTTGTGTGGGTGGTGCTTGGATGGTTGTTTGTGGCATGGAAGAAGAAGTATTGAAAATTTTTATTGTATGTTTGAGTTTTGTTGCATGTAGGGTGATGTAGGAAATTGCATTGCATAAGGGTGAAGTGGGATTAAAATAGCTTCATTGGAATGGTATTTGTGGTGAGTTTTGGGTGTTGAGTAGGTTCATGTAGTTATCGTATTGCGCAAATCCGATCGGAGCGATTATGTTTGTTTGTGCATTTGTGTTTGGTGGATGGGTGTTTGGGCTGTGCTCGGTTGAAAAGGGGATTGATTTTTGTCATATTGGGAGAAAAAAATGAATGTTATAGGTAAAAATGTCGTGTATATATGTAAAAGCTAATAGATGATTTTTTGTTTTGTTTATTTTATTTTATTTTTATTTTGAGCGTTTGATAACAGTCATTTTGACCATCAAATGAAAAAAATTCCCTTTGCAAGTGGTTGTAAGGATAACATTGGAATAACATAACGGCCGCGGGGGGGGGGGGGGGGGGGGGGGATGTTCCTCTCGTTACCAAGTCGTTAAGGCCAGGCCCGACCCTGACATTTCGGAGACCTTGTGCAAAAACTAAAGTGAGGCCCCATAAAATATTTCTTGTAAATATTATTAACTATATTTGTTACCACTAATTCAAAATATAAAGTTGCTAAAAAACATCTCACAAATTCACTACCACAAAATAATGTCTTCACTCATTGGTAATCAAATAAATCTGTAAAACTGTTATAAACAACTTTCAAAAAAAAAGAGGAACACATTACTATTTTCTAAACATCGACCTTGTAGCATTTTTAGAATAACATTCATCTATGAGACTTTCATCTATGAGATTTTTTCTTACTTTTTGGTCAGTTTATAAAAAATAAAAACGTTGTCTAAAATTTATAAAGAAAACAGATTTGCATTTTTTTTGGATATAGATATTTTCCTTAAATTGTTGATAAATTTTAAATTTATGATTTGATTTTGATTTTTGTTGATTTTTTTTTCAAATTAAAATGCATCTAAAATTGGAACCAAATGTTACCGGGCTAATTTTATTTATTGATAAAACATAAAAATAGATTTCACAAAAATACCAATACTATAACTATAAATTATCCCAAAAATCGGAGGCCCCCCATTATTGGAGGCCCGGTGAAACCGCACCACCGGCACCACCCCAGGGCCACCACTGGTTAAGGCAGCTCTACATAGATAATAACGGGTGATAGCGTGCCCACACTATGCACTCTAACATCATCTCCAACTTCTATTTTTGCCATGTATTTTATTTATAGAGCGTAAAATAAAATAAGGACAATCAACCCAATTCTATTTTACATTTGTAAAATAGAGAAATAAACAATGACGTTCTAAAATTGAAAATGAAAATTATACAATCTTTACACACTTTATTTTTAGAATGCAAAAGAAGAATTTAGAGCGGTTCAAAATGAACTATTTTAAACTTTATTTTACATGAAAATAATAGAGTGCTTCAATAATAGAGTCCGGTTGAAGATGATTTTAAGAAATTCTTTTTGAACTTTTTACCGCATGCAAACAATTATAAACACAAAAGGGTGAAAAAGCAATTTATTACATTTGGTATAGATAAGTTATAAACTATTTTCTTTTAAATTGGGAAAATGGCACAAAAAACATTCTTTTTACACAGAAATTCGATTTTGACACCGTTTTTTTTTTGTGTCAATTTTGACACTGTGTTTTCCAATTTGTTATAATTCTGACCACTTGACCGGTTAACCAGGTTACATGCTGACGTGGCATGATGACGTGTCAGTTTTGATGACGTGATATGCTGACGTGTCAAAAATGAATTTTTTTTGCATTAAGTTTTCATTTTTTGATGACGTGGCATGCTCACAAAAAACATTAAGTTTTCATTTTTTTTCGATTTTGACACTAAGTTTAATTTTTTGCTTTCAACTTTAACACTATGTTTTTTTGTTCCAGATCGAACATCATTTTTTTCCAATTTTGTTCAATATTGACACTTTTTTATTTGAAACTGTATAAATATTTTTTTAATACATTTAAACTGTATAAATATGTTTTTTTTTCATTTAAAAACCATAGTTTTGTATAAATACATTTTTTTACACTCAAACCATATTTTTATGTATAAATATGTATTAGTTATATAAAAATTGTATTTTATATTAAATATGCAACTTTAAAATGTGTTTGGAGATTTGGAGGCGTGTAGTCGATCAAAACTCGGATATCAAGTTTGCAACCCATCAAATTTTTACATCTTGTTAAAAGTTTATGGTTAGTTTGATTCTCATGATATAACTAATGCTTTGAATGTAAGAAAAAAACACTTTGTATTTAAATAAAAATGTGGTTTTTAAACGAAAAAAATATGTTTATACGGTTTAAAATGTAATAAAAAATATATTTATACGGTTTCAAATGGAAAATAGACAAAATTGAACAAAATTTGATAAATGATTTTCCACTGGAATAAAAAAAAACATAATGTCAAAATTGAAATAAAAAATTAAACTTAGTGTCAAAATCGAAAACAAGTGAAAACTTAGTGTTTTTTGTGGAAAAAAAATCAATTTTGACACGTCAGCATATCACGTCATCAAAACTGACACGTCATCATGTCACGTCAGCATGTAACCTGATTAACCAGTCCAAGTGGTCAGAATTGTAACAAATTGGGAAACACAGTGTCAAAATTGACACAAAAAAAAACACGGTGTCAAAATCAAATTTCTGTGTAAAAAAAATGTTTTTTGTGTCATTTACCCTTTTAAATTCGGTTTTAGTGATGCATAAGCTAACAACATTTTTAGAACATAAGCAATCCCAAACACCTTTACTTTTAACTTAAAACGATATATTTTTTAAGTTTGTGTTTTTCAAATGAATAAAAACTACTAATATCTATATGTAAATGGTTTACGTCTTTACGATTTGTTTTAGAATTATTAAACCTACAGATTGATTTACTTTTTGCTCCATTGTTTAATATTTACAATCCAACCTAACCCGATGCACACGCCAATAGTAATGTGCAAGTGATACATGTTGAAGCTCTTTAATATAAAATAATATTATACACTCTTGTGAAGGGTGGTTGATAACGATGACGTGTAATATAAGATATTAAATTCATGGTTTAATTTGTAGTGCCATTTATGGTTTGGCCATGAGATGAAACTTTATGTATTGAGTAACATGATATTATATCATTTTTATTTTTCATTAATGGCCTATTTAATGAGTGCACTACTTATATAGAGAATGAAAAAAAGAATCTTTATATCATTTTCGTTTTGGTTTTCAATGAGTGCACTACTTATGGGTAACGAGTAATAAGTTTATAATGTAGGTTAAGGAAAAAGAGATTAAATGTGTGGAATGGAGTTCCTTCTTATGTTTGTAACTCCTTTATTATTATGTACTTGTTCTATTTCTTTTTTCGCCTACTGGCTACTAGTTAATTTTGGTCTTGTATTTTCCAAAAAAAAAAAAAAGGGAAAATAGAAAAATTATAATGTTTTTTTTGTCATTATTGATTTATTTTTATTATCATTTTTTAATGTTGATTTTATAAATTATAATGTGTGTAACACATTTTGATATAAAGGGAGGGGAGATTATGGTTATATCCTACTTACCGCATTTAAGGTATGTTAGTCGACATAAACCCTTATTTACAAGGAAGAAATCAATAGAAATCATAATATTGGCCAATGGGATACACACTTAATATACTAATAAAATATATTTCTGACTCGTTTCCTCATATACCCTAATTCTAAAAAGTACAAATACATATATTCAGTTTATTATATATTTTATATCATGTTTATATGACATTTTGTGGGCCCCGTACAATTTTTATAAACCATTAATCATCTATGTATTTTTTTCTCTGATGATTATAATTTCAATTTAAAAAAAAAACTCTAATAAAATATTTTTTCCAATGTTTTTTGAAAACTGAAATAGTTTTTTTTTCTCAAACCAATTAGACAACTTTCTATTAATATCGAAGGGTAATTTTATTATTTATATTTAATACAAGCCAAACCTTCACAATTAGGCTAACCAGAGTGGGAGGACTAACCCACGCGTCTTGCTGATGTGCCCGACCTAAGGACGCGTGAACATCGCCCTTAAGGCCGGTGGTTTAGGTGTGACGTGGGTGCAAGGACTGAGGAAGACGAACCAATGGGAGAAAAGGAAGCAGGCAACAATCTTTTTTTTTTTTTTTTTTTTTTTTGCTTTGACCCTATTCTTTCTTGACCGTTACATACAAATTTAAAAAAAAAAAAAAAAAAAATCATTTTTCAGTTTAAAAACCAATCAAATACAACTATAAATACCAATCATTTTACTAAGATTTTACACTACAAAACACACTCTCTTTTCATATATTTTTTATTTTCTACTTATGAATCCAAATTAAAATACATCATTCACTCCAAACACCTTAAACACTCTAGATAATCCATTTTCAAATCTTAGTTACATGCAATTGAATATATCTCCAATCCAACAACAACTTCTATTTACCAATCTTTCATACCACCCAAACTACTACCAAAAATAACAACCACCACAATTCAATTGACCCCAATTTCAAGCTTTTCAACAACAACCTTCTTCGCAATTCTAACCCTAAACTTCTCAACATCAACAATTTCATGCACAACCTTCACAACTATCTCAAGTTCTATTATCTCAATCCCAACCTATAAACCTTGAAAATGACGACGATGACGAACGGGTTGAAGAAACACACCCAAAAATCGTAGAAGGGAAAAAAATCAAAAGATCAAATAAAAAAAAACTACGCATTGGACTGAAGACGAGGAGGAAGATTTTGATGGAAAACGTAGATTAAAAAACTATGCTCTAAGAAGAAAAACATTTAAAAGTTAAATGATTAGGGTACATGCAACCTAAGAAGGATCTATGTCTTTCACATAAAGGCAACATACTATGAACTATCAAACTATAAATTTTTTCCTAATGAAATCTGAATTCATAAGGAAGAATACATACCTTGTTGATTGTTGTAGTAGACAATCAAGAATACTTTCTTCAAAGCTTTAGGAAGCGAGCACCACAAGTGTCATGTCTCTAATGGTTCACACCCAACCTAGCAACTAGGAGACTTGAAGAAAGAGAGAGCGAGAGAGAGAGGAGAGGGGATATGAAATTTCGGCTTTGACTCTTTCAAAAGGAAGTGTCCGAAATTCCTAGCCCAAGGGATCATTTTATAGTACAACTTGGAAACCCTAGATAACCCTAAAATGAATAAAATAATATTTATTCAAATTGGTAATTATCCAACTTCCTATTTATCCGCAAGGAATATTCCAGATGCCCTGGAATAACCTAGAATTCGTCCACCTCCTTCCAATGAAGGTTCTGGACTCTCTTGTTAAACTATTGAACAATTACATTTTAACCCTTGCACTTTTAATTAATCCAACTAATCCCAAAATTAATTCTAATTAATTTCTTATTAATTCTTAATTAAATATTAATATCTCTAATTAATATATTATCTTCATAATATATTAACCAATTTATTTATTGTTATTTATTAATCATATAATAACTCAATAAATCAGTCTCTCTTTCTCTCTCTAAAAGTCATCTTATTCAATTACTAGGTTTGAGGGCAACCCAAAAAGACTTTGCTAATAATTCAAGATTATACTAATTTCGTTATTGACTTAGACATCTAATCCAACAGTTTTCCACTTGGATAAGTCTAAAACTACATTACTGGTGTAACTTCTAAATTAAACAGCAAAGATTACTTCCATAGCAACTGCCGGACTTTGAATTTAACATATATTGGTCCTAAGATAAGTGATCAAATATTCTTCCGTTCTTCTAGATATCGTACGGACTTGAGACATGAATTATAATCAATCTCATTGTCCAAGTTTTGTTTCCCAATTTCCTGATTTGTGATGACTACATAAGACCTCAAATTGAACACATCAATTTAGTCTAGGCTGGGCCCAACACTGTAAGTCAACACCAAATCACCGAGGGGCCCACATATATCGCTTTTCCCGTTAAGGCAAAAAGAACGAATAAAATTTGACTCATATGCTTGTATCCTTTACTCAGCAAATCGTACAACCGACTTGTAAATTACAACTCATATATCTCAGTTTCAAGAATATAAGATATTATCATCTTAGAATTACTAGTGACTCTATCTATGAAGTAATTCTCTGAGCGTAGGTTTATCCAATACTTAAATCTCTATTTCTAAGTATGTATGAATGTTCATAGCAATGCAATTGCTATGTCTAACTCCATGAGGCAATCTATAATCCAATTCATGACAGTCTTAATTCACTACTTACTTCCCAAAGTATGAGCGATTGTAGAGTTTGAATAATTAAATTATTCAGGAAGTACAACATACAAAGTGAAACACAATAATAAACTAATTACTTATGGTCTCAAATCTATCGAATATAAATAATCTCTATTATTTAATCTGTTGGGTTTTGAGCATTCTAACACTCCTAAGTGTACATGCAACCCTAAATACCTAGGATCTATGTTTTCTCTATTATACATGCAAATATGAATATTCCAAGGTATTACCCTAACTAGCATACAACCTTCTATACTTGGGTAATAAAATGGATAGAATACATACCTTATCGATGTAATTTGTCTTCATGAAGTTTAAGTGCCTAGTGTCGCTAGTGTGACACCTCAAATGGTTCACATAACACCATGAACACTTGGAATAACCTTGAGAATAATGATACTTTGGTTCTCTCTAGTGAAATCGGCCTTGCCCTTTTTGTGTACTCACACTAGTCCAAATTTCACCAACCAATGACATCTTTATATAGTGTGGAGATTAGGGTTAAACCCTAATACCCATGACCTTTCATTTCATATGATCCATGGGTTAAACACTCCATGGACTATCCATGAAAGCTTAGCCCAACCTAAATGAACTTGGCCCATCACACATATATATATATCTAAGAGTCCATATTTAATTAGTTCCTTTTGATCACTTAATTAATTATAAATTAATTCTTGATCAATACAAATTAAATAATAAGATTATATATTAATATATTAGAACTTATAATATATTAATATAAATCATTAGTATCCTTTTTCCTCATATTGTCAATCCAATTGTCCCGATGCCATGCAACCTAAATGGACCATGCCGGGTTGGGTCAAGTCTTACCAATTATAGTTATGGACTTAGACATTAATCCAACAGTCTCCCACTTGGATAACTCTAAAACTATTATTGCAAGTATGACTTCATAACCCGACTAGAAATCGTAGCTCTCAAAAGCTTCTGTCGAACTCTGACCTTGCCGATGAACTCTAACATTTGTCAATGACTTGTCCATTAGATAAGGGATCAAATATTCCTCCATTCTAGATATCATATGGACTGAGACATGGATTATAATCATTCTCTCTGTCCATTTGTTGTTTCCCGATTTCTGATTTATGACGACTAACTAAGTGAACAAATCAAATCAGTCCTGGCCCGGCCGAGCACTTTCATTTGTCATCACCAAATCATCGAGGGGCCCACCGATATCGCTTTTATCCCGAAGGTAAAAGGAATGGATAAACTTCGACTCATATGGCTTGTTCTACTACTTGTTGAATCATACACAAAGGCACGTTTTATAACATCAAGTTACCAATGCGGTTTCGTGTAATCAATGTATAACCAACTCATAGTAACAACTTATATCTCTAGGTTTAAAGAATATAAGATATTATCATCTCATGATCACTCGTGATAAAATCCATGAAGTGATTCCAATGAGCGTGGGTTGAATACAATACTCAGAACTTATGAGCACTCATGAGTGTTGTAGCACCACTTTGTCCAACATCTTAGACCTCTACAAGCTAACCCATGACAGTCTTGATTCATATCTACTTCCAACATATGACCGACTGTGGACGGTTTGAATAACTTAGTCAATCAGGAAGAACGACCTAGTTATTTTGGAAGTCAAAACATGCAAAGTGAAACACAAGAATAATCGAATCCAATATGGTCTCAGAACTTATGAATATAAATAAAACATCTTTTATTTATCACCATATTGATTACCCATCATTCATTGCATACTGTTTCAAACTATCAACTTTATACTTGAATTAAAACAATAGTTGTCCCATGCTCCAAGCATGTACATTATGTTTTTCTAAACACTAGTCATGCCATACACCAAGTATGCATACTAAGTTTGTCTATGATCTTTACTTTGTGAAATAGATCGATTGAACATAATTCCAATGATCCTCATTTCATAATCCCGAATCCTTACCGCAAATGCATGAATTCCAAATTCATTCCATTTACCGAAATCTGTTAGATTCTAAACTTATATGCATTGATCCTCTTGTAATGATTATGCACAAAGTCACAAGACTTGACAACAAACATTACAAAGCATTCCAAAGGAGACCAACTCCATGGAACCGAAGTCTCATATTCAAAGTTTATTGCCTTTGAATATTCTTCTTGCATTAAGTTTCCTAATCTTACACAGATTTAATGAATAACTTCCACATATGGGAACATTTCCATATTCCCCTTTTGACTATTACTCTTGAACAAGAGTTTCCTCTTTTCAGAGTACGTCAATGTGGTCCTTCCAAAATTAACACTATACTTTCAACTGTCCCTGAGCAACCAATCTTTGGTAAACCTTAGATTATCCTCGAAAATTGCTTAATCCTTTTAGTCATATCCAATTCTAGACCTTTCCCTTCTTAATGCCCCAGGCATTTGGAAAATTTTAGAAAGGATGCATATTATAGCACATGTAATCGATCCTATATCCGAAGCATATGGGACACGATTCATGATGTCCCACATAAAGACATGATTCTAGACCAATATTTTGCTACAATATTTCTATTTGCCAAGTTCTCATAATTCAGATTATGAAAAGAGATGCCGTAATCATAATCGAATTTTAGAACGCAAATAATAGACCCATATATAGAATTTCCTTAGGTTGAGCCATTCCAACATAAAATTCATATATATATCCTTGACTAAAGATGATTAAAACCTCAATCTAAGCTTTTAGAATTGAAATGAAGTATAATTTCCTCTCCCTTAATTATAGCAAAACAATTTTTCAACCCCTGCAACTTCACAAATTGAAACTCTTGTTTTTCTATAATTAACATTGCTAACTTGCAACCTTTATCATAATTATCATGCTCCCACTAACATGATGATTATTAGTATAACACTTATGCTCCCACTAGCTTTGACATGTATTCAGAGATCAGTTGGACTTCTAGAAGTCAATACTTTACTGACTTTCTTACCAAAGTTTAGATTTCTGAGACGAGATTGCCTTGATAAGACTTTATCAAAAACATACACCTTATCTTAGATAGCTCACAGGTGTGTCTAAACAATTTTAGAACTATGAAAAGGGATGTCGAGGATCACAAAACAAGGTGTGAAGTAATCATACAAATTACTTGGTACCCTTAATATTTACCCCTTAATCGATGTGTCGGTTAATCACACACGCTCCACCGATACTATGATAAATATTAAGTTACCCTTTGCCTACCTTGTTAAATCAAGCTAGTGTTCCGGTTAATCACACACGCTCCACTAACCGACTTAAACAAAGTGCAAAGTGTAATTTCATGGATTAGCACCTTATTCATATTTTCCTAAAGTAACTAAGATTGAGAATTATAAAAACATTTAGTTACTTTATATTTATCATTAATACTTTTAATGAAGGAAGAATTATATTCTTTGTCCTACCTGTTCGGCTAACGACCCTCCACCAGCCAAGGAAGCGGTGGGTGAGAGTGGACACCCATTAAACTGCCATTTTATAGGCAGTAACCTTATACCCCCTTATAGACCGGCTTCGTGAATGAGGTCTACTAATGGTAAGACGACTTGCTCTTATACATATATATAGATATTATTAACTTATAATATTATAAAGTATAAGGGTTGAATTTTAACTTTTAAAATTCTAAGGGCTTAACTTGGAACTAAAGTATTCATGAGAAAACTTTACAAATTCCAAAACTTGAGGGCAAGTTTTGAAACTATTCAAAACTCTTGGATTTTCATAACTTATGAGTTTAATTAAAGTTTTAAAAAACTTTTAATGAAGAGACTCTTGAACATCCATAACTTGAGGACAAGTTATGGAGCCATAATACTATTTAATGAAAAAGACTCTTCATTTTTATGTAACCTATGACACATTTATGAGTTTTAAGATTCATAAATGTCACCTTTTATGTAACTTGAGGACAAGTTACAAAAACACATTTTATGAACTACCTCTAGATAAATTAGGATTGAAAATAACTAAAACCCAATTTTTTTCTATTAATCTAAACTAACTCATAAATTAAGGAAACATAAAAAACCTTTGGTAATCCATAACTTGAGGACAAATTAAGGACTCCATTAAAATACATTTAGATCAAGAATTAACTAACAAACACTTTTGTAAATAATTCCTATGATCTACCAAAACTCATAAGCATGAACAATCCATATCAATAATTTCAAGAATTACATCAACATAAATAAAACTTGAAATTTGATTTTAACCTTGAAATTGGTTTACTATAATCATTACCACTTTAAAAATAGGTTTTATAAGTCCAAAACATCTTAAGGTAATGATTCTAAATCAATTCTAGCTTTAAAACTCGAAGATATGCTGTCTGGGTGTCCAACTCGTCGAGTGCACGAACCAACTTGGTGAGTTGGATGATTTTTGTCTTGGACTCGTCGAGTCCTTTCATGGACTCGTCGAGTCCCCTGTCCAGACAGCACAAATCTTCGATTTTTCAGCAATTTAAGCAAGTATAACAAGAAACCAAGCCTAGGCTCTGATACCACTGTAGGGTTTTGAGAATTCTAACACTCTTAAGTGTACATGCAACCCTAAATACCTTGGATCTTTGTTTTCTCTGTTATACATGCAAATATGAATATTCCAAGGTATTACCCTAACTAGCATACAACCTTTTATACTTGGGTAATAAAATGGATAGAATACATACCTTATCGATGTAACTTGTCTTCATGAAGCTTGAGTGCCTAGTGTCGCTAGTGTGACACCTCAAATGGTTCACACAACACCATGAACACTTGGAATAAACTTGAGAATAAGGATACTTTGGTTCTCTCTAGTGAAATCAGCCTTGCCCTTTTTGTGTACTCACACTAGTCCAAATTTCACCAGCCAAGGACATCTTTATATAGTGTGGAGATTAGGGTTAAACCCTAATACCCATGACCTTTCATTTCATATGATCCATGGGTAAACACTCCATGGAATATCCATGAAAGCTTAGCCCAACCTAAATGAACTTGGCCCATCATACATATATATCTAAGAGTCCATATTGAATTAGTTCCTTTTGATCACTTAATTAATTATAAATTAATTTTGGATAAATACTAATTAAATAATATGATTATATATTAATATATTAGAATATATAATATATTAATATAAATCACTAGTATCCTTTTTCCTCATCTTGTCAATCCAATTGTCTTGATGCCATGCAACCTAAATGGACCATGCCGGGTCAGGGTCAAGTCTTACCAATTATAGTTATGGACTTAGACATTAATCCAACAAAATCACCATAATAATTATGAATTTATTCATTATATAATGTTTTGAGTAATCAACTAACCATTTGAATTAAATAACATCAGCTACACCATGTCATGAACATGCATACTATTCCTTTCTGTGGTCCTTCCTTTGTGAACAGATCAACTAGATATTATTCCAATGATGCTCATTTCATAATTCCAAAATTCCTGTTACTGTCTAAAATGTATTGGAATTCCAACCTTACATTCCTTGACCTTCTGGTCATGTCGAGTCTTCAAAGTCACAGAGACTAACCCAATGATATTACAGAATGTCCCATTGGAACTTTGTTACTAGAAACAATTCCATGGTAATAAAGTTTCAAATTCAAGGTACACTCCTTGAATACTTATTTTGCATTAAAGTTTCCAATTCACATGTGGACTTAATAATAATCAATTTCCCATTATGGAAACTTTTCCATATTCTCGTATGACCATCAATTTGACCAGAAATCATCTAAAAAATGTCACTATGATCTTCCCAAACAATACCATACTTCCAACCATCCACAAGCAACCAATCTTCAGTAAACCTCAGAATGCTCTTGTCAGTTGTTTAACAATTTTAGTCACAAAATTATAGTCCTTTTTTTTCTCACAATGCTCTGAGCATTTGAAAAAATTATGATAAGTGAATATTATAACATATGTAATCGATCCTATATACAAAGCATATGAGACTCGATTCTTTATGTCTCACATAAGGATTTCATATTTGTTTAATCTCTTGTTATAATATTGTAGTCCTTGTATTTTGAATGGTTTTAAAACACACCATATATATATATATATATATATATATATATATATATATATATATATATATAGACAAATAAAGGTTAATTACTATATGTATAAGACTAATTCAGTCGAATCGCTAGTATGCCTCATTCATGAAGCCATGCTATAAGGGGGTATAAGGAAGTGACCTATAAAATGACTACCAATGGGTGTCCACTCTCACCCACTGCTCCCTTGTATGGTGGAGGGTCGTTTGTAGAATGGATTCGATAACAAATAATCTCACTAAAACTACAATGATATAAAGTAACAAAATTATTTTAAAATCCCACTCTAGTTACTTTAGGAAAAATGTGAAAAAAGTATTCTAATCCATGAAAACGCATATCATACTTTAATATGTTGTTAGTGGTTAACCAACACACTAATAGGGACTTTAAAGAGAAATTATGGGCATCTTGAAAATTATCATTGTTAGTGGAGTGTGTGTGGTTGATCGGTACATTAATTGGAGATGATAAATGACATCGAGGGTGCCAAGCGGGTTTGCATGGTTATTCACATCTCGTTTGTGATCCTCGACATCCCAGTCACAAAAGTGAGAGCATAATCGAAGATTAAACATGCTATTGATAAGATTCAATGAATCTCAAAATATCTAGGTGCATCATAAGATTGGAATTGGTAAAAGCCTTACCTACCTAAAATAGATTTGAATTTGATTATGTCAACCCTCTTCAAATTTTGAATCTAAAATATGGATCCTAGCCTTAATTTATAATTTTGGGTTAATAATTAGGATTAAAATCAACTAACTTGAATTCTCTTTTCTTCTGCTTCTAGATGTCTTATGAAGATAGAAATGGTCTTCCTCATTCATATGGAAATGGGTTTCCCCAATCTTCTAGAGATGGTCTTCCAATTTCAAATCAAGGTGAAATTATCTTACCTTCCTTAGGAAATTATGGAATTGGACACCATCTCTCTTCAACTCTTCTACTTCCTCCTCCTATGACTCTCACAACGTTACATTTTTCCTCAAGTTAAAAGATATGAGACAACTCAAGCTTTATTGGCATGTAGACATCAAGACGGAAATTCTATGTGTAAACATATTCTGAATATGAAATCGCATGTTGACAAGTTGGATAGAATGGATGTCGTTTTCCCAAGGGAGAAAGCCATTGATTTCGTTCCTCTTTTGCTTCCAAAGTCATATGATTTGTTCATTGAGAAGTTTTATATGAGGAAATCGACATGACCCTAATTGGTCTCCCAAATATTGATAGTTGCTGAAGCAGAAATGCTTAAGAGCACATCTAAAGCAAAGATGCTTATTGGATATAATTCTAAAGTTTTCATAGACATTGACAATGGTGACAATGGTGGTACAGAAAAGATTTCTCTTCCCAATGGAAAAGGTTCGTTCAAGATCATACCGTTTGATCGAATGGTAAAGAGAAAAACTAGTTTTGGGATCATTCCAAGTGTTAACCTTAAAGGGACCAGTTGTTTCTACTACCAATTGAAGGGAAATTGGAAACGAAGCTGCCCGAAATACCTGAAAGATCTTAGATATAGTAAAGTCAAGTTGTGTGACTCTATTTCAGGTACATCCATTATCTTACTGCATTATTTTATGAGTTCCTATTCATAGACTCTTAATACATGATGTGATGGTCACATTTTGATTATATTAAAGGAGTTAAGAAAAAGAAGGAATCTTAAGCAAGTTGTGTTGAATCTGATCATGAGAAATGGACTTTGGTCACATGGTTCAAAGATCAATTTTTGGAGCTACTACTAAGGAGTTGGGATAATTTAATAGATTTCTATTGCTCTTTGGAGATGTCTAGAAACATATTTTTCATTTTATGCGTTGTAAGGACAAGTTCCAACTTTTTGTTTATTTCAATAAAAGTGAACTTTTGGTTTATCTGATTGCCTTGTTTTATATTTCCTTGCAATGACATTTATGAAAGTACTGGTTACATTTCTAATAATAACAATATTAATTATGAATTTAGTTCTTATGATATCGCTTCTGGTATTGTCATAGTTAGCCAAGTGAAAAGAATCTTCATCACCAATTTTAAAATTGGATAGACACTTGGAGTCATGCAATTCGAATTATGTGATGCATGAGAATCTTGGTCATTGGAAAATTATGACTAATTCATTGATCACATGTTTATGTGATTCAAGTGAAGGATGACTGGATCTAGTACATGTTGATATTGACTATTCAGATCCACCAAAAATGACGATAACTCTATTCTTCATGATTTTCTGATGTTTCAGTAAATACTGTTGTGTTTATAAGATTACGCATAATTCTGATACTTTGAAAAAGTAGCAGAACGAATAAGAAGAATCTATTAGGCAGAAAGATAAAAGATTCTCCAATCTAAAAAGGAAGGAGAATGCTTTAGTATCATGTTTTACGATCATCTTAGTAATTGTGAAATTGTATCTCAATTGACTCCTCCAAAAACATCTTAGTGCAATTGTATGACTAAGAAGGGGAATCGAATATTGTTGGAAATGGTTCGATCATAGATGAGTCATACTTTGTTCCAATCATGTTTTAGAGTCATACTCTAGTAACTACAAATCGTATCTTGAAACTCCTTCCAAACTAAGAAGGTTGAAAACACCTCGAAATATGTGGAGTAAAAATGTTTTCTTACTCTAGCACATATAGAATTGGAGTTGTTATGTTAATCGAGAAACAAAAGATAAACAGAGACCTATTCTATGAATTGTTTTATGGTCGAGAATCCACACAGACTTTTTAATATTTGTTTTATCTCGTCAAGGAATGTTCCTTGAGAGAAAACTCATATGTTAAGAAGTCAGTGGGAGTCGTATTGATCTCAAGAGTTTCAAGATTCAATCGACAATAAACATTTTAGTTATCACTAGCATGTGACCTAAGGTTGATAACATGTCATGTTTGATCGACACATTCTTATTTCTGTGCACTTCTAGTTGAGCTGACAATGCTTATGAGTTCTATGTCTTCATTTAAAAGCAAAAGCAAAAGCGCGTGGTTCAGTGAAAGTACATTGATCAATATGGGTGAGCTACTAACAACATGGAAGCATTGGTAGGCCCTTGAGCTACCAGAGGGAATGAAATTTGGAATATCGAAGTTCAGTCCACAAAGGAAAGATAAATTTAAATTTGGTTTTGTCCTAAACCTTGTCTGATAATTGTAGGTTGGAAATGATGGATTCACATGGATGGGAACATATGAACTATATGATCTTGGTGGAAAAGGTTTCCCTCTAATTCATGGAAATCGTTATGAGGAAACACTTTTTCTAGTAGATTTTAAAGATATGATAAAGATCAATATGGATATTGGTTGTGTTAATTGCATTTCAAATTCTTAATACGATTACGACATCTCTCTTCATATTTTGATTATGAGGAATGGCAAGGAATTGCTTGAACTTTCAAGACATATGACTAAAAGTTCTGAAAGGGTTTAAACACATACATATTGTGACAACACGAAATTTCTATCTTGTACAGTTGTTCAACTCAATCACACTTAACCTTATTTCTGCTAGCTTTTAGCACAATTTTGAGTCTATTTGAGTGTTCTAATCATAATGCATTCAAGATTCAAGCGTCAGGAAGTATCTTCTAGGGTTCAATGTGCAACAAACTAAACCCTAAACCTAAAATGTAGTGTTTACGGCCAAACTTTAGGAGTTTGGGCCGCAAACTCTCTTATGGTCGTGAACTCATGCTTAAAGCACGAGTTTACACCCTTTTCTTCATTATTTCCATTTTCAAGCCAAAGAACTTCCATTCTCTCTCAAGTATCATAAGGATCTTCATTTCAATCTTCCAAAAATGTAAGTATTTCATCCTTTGATTTGTTGATACATCCCTTTATCTAGTACACTCAATTTATTTCATCCATGAAATCATTCCATTTTGATAGATCTTCAAGTGTTCTTCATTTCACCAAGAACACTAAGAACAATCACTAGTGTTCTTGAGCCTTAATCACATTTACAAGCTTCTATATTGTAAGTACTCTTGTCTTATCTTGTTATATACTTGAATCATCTAGTTTACACCAAGAAAACATCAAGAAATCATGCTCAAAAGGGTGTTTATGGCCAAGGAACCTCCTTGGGCCGTAAACTCTTTTTATGGGTCCAAATGAGCCCTAATCCCTTCCAAAGCCTTGGGATCATGTCTAGAACACTTCCATCATAAGCTAGGGACCTTAAACTTTGATTTGGTACAAAATACCATGAGTTTACGGCCGTAAACTCATGGAGAAATGATCCTTGGGCCGTAAACTCTAGTTAGTGGTGCAAAGGTGCCACCATTCCTTCCTAAGGCTTAGACTTGATCATAGAACACTTCATATTGACTTGTATGACCTTGTAACACAACTTGGTACTTAGTACCATGAGTTTACGGCCGTAAACTCATGGGGAAATTACCCCTTGGCCGTAAACTCATGTGGTTCTTACCATATGGGCCATAAACTCCCAAGAGAAGCCCTACACCCCTTATATGCAACCCTATGTGGTTTAACACTTCAATACAAGTGTTTCCTAGTCCCTAAGGTTGTTCCATTACATAATTAGTTGATATAAACACTAATTATAAGCATATATGTGTCATTATATGTTAAATAGGATTCGTGTGTGCTCAAGTCCTCACTTGACACTTAGCATCCTTTACCGATCTTATAGTCGCATCACTCACTTCAGGTGAGTTCATACCCCTTAAACTTATCTTTTAAATGATTTTATGGGGGGGGGGGATACAAGTAGAAAACATGTAATTTATATAATCAATCACATGTGATTTATAATAGTGTTTCAAACAAGGATTTCATATGCTTCAAACTGTGTTTCAAAACAAACTACCTTTTAAATGTTTTATAAACTGAGATCAAGTCATTATTTACTTATTGTTCAAAACGCTTTAAATGTATTACAAAACTTCTTTTTAACTTATATATACTGTCAAAAGCATGTCTATATATGTATAGTTATATACATAATGTTTAAAGGACTTAGGACTACTAGCTCGCTTTATTTCCTTTTCCTTGTTTGTATGTGGACTTAGGGTACCGGCCAGTTGTTCGAAGGTCGTCTAAATATTAGATATATATTATGTATACATACGCAGACATAAAAGCTCTATTCAATCAGTTCAGTACCTTTGGGTAGCAAAGGTATAGATGTATCTATTCATATACATAACTTACTAGTGAACTATAATAGGTATAGTTTAGGAGAATACTATCATATACAAATACTATAAAAGAGAATACTAGACAGAGAATACTATAACAGAGAATACTAGACAGAGAATACAATCATATAGAATACTATACAAAGGATACTATAATAGAGAATACTATTACTATAACAAGATTCAGAGATAACATAATGTGAGATACTACTTCATGACACATCGACCATTTCGTTATGTCACGTTTTGTAACCAGAATCTCCTGGAGGGAGAGTGTAAGTTTGCATACAGATCTATACTGGATTGACTATCCTACACCTTTGTTGTTTGCTACAGTGGGACTTGCAAGTCTACGGGTGCCAAATGTCATTTCTTCCGACGTCTTTCATCGTCTTGTTATAGTCAGATTAGTATGGTAACAATCATATCACATTTTGCCTTAATTAAACCATTGGTTTTAAGGTAGTTATTACTCCAGTGATTAATACAAATAATACTGTAGTAGACATACATTTTCCCATTATATTCAAATTTTGATCTTCCCACATAAAGGGTAATATAAAACTATATTTTGGTAATGATAGTCATACTTGGGAAAAGCACTCACTTTTACAAAGGAACAAACATACAAAACAGTTGGGTCTTGGTAGAAGACTACTTTTTATACCAGTAGAAAATATAGGATTTTCTAGGAGTTTTCAAACATATACAAACATTTACATTGTTCAATTACAAACATTTTCATCAAACTTATACAAACATTCACAATAAATACTTATGAACTCACCAGCTTAAATGCTGATCTATGCTTTCAAAATAACTTGTATTCTCAGGTTACCAGTAGACATGTACCTATGATCAGGTTTTGAGAAGACGGAGCATCTTCAAGACTCGTCTTTTATTTTGATTATTCATTTTTTGGTGTCTTATTACTATTAAAGAACACACTTGTATGAAATTATACTATTAATGCAATGGATGATTTTGTTGCTTATTTACTACTTTGCATTGTTATGATACTGTACATGACGTCTTACGCTCCAGAACATTTCCGTCGTTCTTGGTTTTGGGGTGTGACAGATTGGTATCAGAGCATTGTTTATAGTGAATCGAGTATATCAACCCACAAAATATATACAAACTATAAACACAATGGGATTAAAATACTCTGACCAAGATTTTGTACTTTTAAGTACTAAAATACTTAACGAGAAGTATACATAATTACATACCTACATACTTACTATAGAACAGTTTCATACTAGAACATAACAAAAGTATTACGATTGTTGAACATCACAAGTGAGCTTAGGGATGTATGGTTAGTTCTGGGAGTGACATGGCCTGATCAACTATGTTGGTCCGAAAAGTGATTAGCATATGCCGAGAATGGTTGTGATGTATCAACAAGTCTAAGAACTTACCAACACTACTACAATGAGAACATTAGAACATAACATAAACTTCAAATACTATAGGAGTATTTTGTGTTACTATAATTACTTATTTGAGAACTAAACAGGTCTTTATTAGTATGTCAATATTTGTTGAGTGGATACACTACGGTTATATGTAACTATGGTGGCATAGACTTAGAATCTGTGATCTTTGCTTTACCTCCTGTTCCTTGTTTGGTTGTGGAATTAGGGTTAGGATCACTTATTCGAAGGTCTATCCTGTTTTGATTACGTATGACTAGTATGCACTACGCAAATGTTGGAGTAACTAATAAAGATCATCTTATAATTATTTTAGTTAGTACGTCTATTAATTATTTCTTTTACCCCTACTGCTCACGTAGATATCATGGTTGGATTCCATATCCCCGGAGACTCGTACTTCTCAAATCAGGGCAATGTTGGATGGCTAGATGAAGAGCCAGTAGATGACCATCCAATCCCTTTGGATGATCACCTCGCAGAAGGTTTTTCGGATGGTTCTAACTCCAAACCAGAAGTCAACAAACTACCTCAAGCAGATCAAAACCCAAATCTCAACCCCCGACCCGCATATCAAGGTCCCACACCCTTGTGGGCGACAAACTTGAATCGTTGGAGTGATGAGCAGGGTCAACCATTACCCTTCAATGGAGACCGAAGCTTTTACAATCTTAGCGAATGAGGCTCTGCTGACCGAGTCCTGCCCATTATGGTCCGTAGGATTGCTTGGAATAATGAGAAAGGTAGAGCAGCTATCGACCAAGTCATGGAAATTGACGCTAACTCAGGCGTTTACACGGTCCGAATTATCCATCTTGAAGAAGCAATGGAAAGGACTAGGAGAGTCAATGAGACTGTCTGCGTCCCGAGCTGAATTTATAGAACTTCGAGTGCGTCAAAGAGCTCATGAGTGACACCTTCAAGACGTAGTACGTCAATTGGCAGATCTGAGGGTTCGCCCGAGGAACACCCGTCGCCAGTAGAAGATGTTTGTCTCATCTTTTTCTTTTAGTTTAAGGAATAGCCTTTTGTATTGGTGCTCTATGAAGCACTTTTCTGTAAAAATATTCTTGTTATTCAAGTACTTTAACTAGACTTCTAAGTTGTCAAAGTTTTGCTACTTCTGATATGATGTAAGACCTACTCTTAGGTCAAAATTTCCCCCAAACTTATTACATCCTTAATATCAATGATATTGGCAGCCAACTAATCTTTTGTAGAAATCTTTGTTCAAATACTTTCATTCTTGTGATTCTAGAACTCTATGGAACTCATACTCTTAAATAGTTGTTGAACTATGGCGATTTAGTTCATGGGACTCATTCATTAACTTCACTATTGAATTCTTATCATTGTACTCATCTTTTAAACTTATAGTTGAATGATGCCTCCTCGCAAGTCAGCAAGGCATAATCCTACGATTATTCCAACTCAAACACCACCTCCTCCACAATTTGATACGACAGCTCTCAATGCTGCGATAGTTACGGCTGTTGCTACAGCCATGGCACAATATCACAAAAACCAGGGAACTAGTGGAGGTGGAACAGTCGTTCATTCCACGCAAGGTGACGTCGTCGTGTGCTCGCGAGAGTACACTTATAAAGACTTCACCAACTGTAAACCCCGAACCTTCAATAGGATCGGTGGAGTCATTGAGCTGTCGCAATGGTTCGAAAAGACGGAATCGATCTTTGAGATCTGTTCCTATACTAAAGGAAGCAAAGTAAAATTTGTTGCATGCACCTTCAGCGATAGAGCCCTGACGTGGTGGAATAGCCATGTTAAGTCACTAACTTTAATAGTGGCAAATGCTATGGGCTGGGAAGCTCTTAAATGGCTGATGATTGAAGAATACTGCCCGAGGGGTGAGGTACAGAAGATGGAATAGGAACTCTGGAGTCTGACCATGAAAGGCTCCAACATAGTGGCTTACACTGCCAGGTTTAGTGATCTGGTGGTGCTATGTCCCAATATGGTTCCCACTGAGGGGAAGAAGATTGAGAGGTACATTTTGGGGCTAGTGCCTCCATTTCAGGGGAATGTCTTAACTTCAAATCCCACTACTTTCGATGGTGCCAATCGATTGGCACAACGACTCATTGATCATGGAGTCTCTACCCCCAACAACGACAACAACCCTGGCTATCCCAGAACCCTCCAAAGTCGCTGACAATAAGCGGAAGTTCTGGGATAACAAGAAAGGCAAATTGGCGCAGAACTAGGCCAAGAAGCAGCAAGTGGTGGCTGTTAATGTCGCGATTGTACCTACTGCTGCAGCGCCAAGGAATCCGTATACCGGAAATTTGCCCAAGTGCAAAAAATGCACTTTCCATCATAATGGTGCCTGCCAGGAAATGCAGTGCGCTAACTGCAACAAAAAAGGGCACACCGCCCGATTCTGCAAAGCTATGGCAAGGCCAATTAACCAAGTCCCCGACATTGGTGTGGGACAAGCTTGCTACGGTTGTGGTGAGGTTGGTCGTTTCAAGAGAGACTGCCCGAAGGCAGGGAATGCCAGCGGAGTGGGAAGAATTCTGGCGATAGGCCACGAGGAAGCCGTAGCTGATCCTACGATAGTTACTGGTACGTTTCTCCTCGATAATTCATATGCCTGTATACTATTCGATAGCGGAGCAGAGAGAAGTTTCGTAAGCCAGAAATTTGTTCGCTTACTTAAACAAAAACCACGTGCACTAGAGGAATCATTCACTGTAGAAATGGAAAACGGGAAAACGGAAAATACTAACTGCATCTACATAGGTTGTACTCTAACTCTAGATGGTCATTCTTTCGAAATAGACCTCATGTCGGTCTCAATTAAAAGTTCCGATGTCATAATCAGCATGGATTGGTTAAGTCATCTTCGCGCCAACAACATGTGCTTTGAGAAAGCAGTTCGTCTTAACCTCCCTAACAACGAAACTCTAGTTATCTACGACGACAAATCTAGTACGAACCTTCACATCATTTCGTGTATTCAAGCTCAAAAGTGCTTACGAAAGGAATATCATGCATTCCTTGCTCACATCGTCAATACGAGTCAAGAAGTGAAGGACATTCAGAACATTCCAGAAGTACGCGACTTTCCTGACATCTTTCCAGAAGAACTACCGGGATTACCACCGCAACGCCAAGTCGAGTTCAGAATCGACTTAGTGTCAGGGACTACTCCAGTAGCCAAATCTCCATATCGTCTGGAACCAGCAGAGATGCAAGAACTTTCCAGTCAGCTTAACGAACTTCTCAAGAAGGGATTTATTAGGCCAAGCTTCTCACCATGGGGAGCACCGGTCTTGTTTGTCAAGAAGAAAGACGGAGCGTTTCGTATGTGCATCGACTACAGGGAACTCAACAAACTTACTGTTAAAAATCGTTATCCTCTACCCCAAATTGACGATTTATTTGATCAACTTCAAGGAGAAAACTACTTCTCAAAGATAGATCTACGATCCAAGTATCACCAATTACGAGTGTTAGAGGAGGATGTTACCAAGATAGCCTTCCGAACTCGTTATGGACACTATGAGTTTGTAGTGATGCCGTTCGGATTAACCAATGCACCAACTGTATTCATGGATCTAATGAATAGGGTGTTCCGTCCTTACTAGGATCAGTTCGTCATTATCTTCATCGATGACATACTTATCTACTCTCGAAGTAAGGAGGAGCATAGTCAACACCTACGAAGAGTCTTAGAAACATTACGATCAGAGAAGCTCTATGCGAAGTTCTCTAAGTACGAGTTTTGGATTCGAAGAGTCGAATTCTTGGGCCACATTGTTAGTGAAGAGGAAATTCATGTGGACCCTTCCAAAATCAAGGCCATTGAGAACTGGTCAGCACCGAAGACACCTACAGAAATTCGTCAATTTCTAGGTCTCGCTGGCTACTATCTCAGGTTCATACATAACTTCTCTAGCATCGCTAAGCCGCTTACTACACTGACCAAGAAAGGCGTGGCCTTTGAATGGGAAGAGAAACAAGAGAAGGCGTTCCAAATGCTGAAACGAGCCTCATGCACCGCACCAATACTATCCCTCCCAGAAGGAATAGAAGACTTCGTAGTCTATTGCGATGCATCAAACCAAGGGCTCGGATGTGTTCTGATGCAACGAGGTAAGGTCATCGCCTATGCCTCAAGACAGCTGAAGACACACGAGGTCAACTACACTACGCATGATCTTGAGTTAGGAGCAGTTGTGTTTGCTCTAAAGATCTGGAGACACTATCTGTTCGGTACGAAAAACACTATCTTTACAGACCACAAAAACCTTCAACACATCTTTGATCAGAAGGAGCTCAACATGAGACAACGACGGTGGATTGAGCTAATCAATGACTACGAATGCGAAATTCGTTATCATCCCAGCAAGGCCAACGTAGTAGCAGAAGCCCTAAGTCGGAAAGAATACTCTAGTCGTAGAGTCAAATCATTGACTATGACTATCCATTCACACTTGTCAACACAAATTAAGGAGGCTCAGCTCGACGCTTTGAAACCTGAAAATGTGGCAAGTGAATCCGTGAGAGGGATGGATAAGAACTTGGAAGTTAAGGGTGTCGGAGCCTTATATTTCATGGACCGAATCTGGACACCGAAACACGGTGGCTTCAGAGACGTGGTCATGACTGAGGCACACAAAACTCGATATTTCGTTCACCCAGGTTCGGATAAGATGTATCTGGATCTTAAAAAGTTATACTGGTGGCCTAACATGAAGGCAGAAATTGCTACCTTCGTGAGTAAATGCCTTACTTGCATAAAGGTTAAGGTCGAATACCAGAAACCATCAGGTTTACTACAGCAACCGAAGATACCAGAGTAGAAATGGGAGCGAATCACAATGGACTTCATAACCAAGTTGCCTAAGACATCGGATGGACTTGATACCATTTGGGTCATCGTCGATAGATTGACCAAGTCCGCACACTTCCTGCCCATCAAGGAAACTGACAAGATGGTGAAACTAACAAGAACTTACATTAGGGAGATCGTAAGAATGCATGGTGTTCCCATATCCATTATCTCCGATAGAGATAATAGATTCACTTCGAGGTTCTGGCAGTCGCTACAAAGTTCCCTTGGAACGAGGCTGGACATGAGTACAACCTACCATCCACAGACAGACGGACAAAGTGAGAGAACAATCCAAACCTTGGAAGATATGCTGAGATCCTATGTGATTGACTTCGGGAAAGCATGGAATACTCATTTACCCCTTGTCGAATTTTCCTACAACAACAGTTACCACACGAGCAAAAAGGCTGCTCCATTCGAAGCCCTCTATGGCCGCAAGTGCATATGCCCTCTGTGCTCGGCTGAGGTTGGTGACACCCAGTTAGCTAAAGGACGAATTCTTGACAACACTCTCACAGATTCGGAAATCATATGGGAAACGACAGAGAAGATCGTTCAGATCCGTGAACGATTGAAAGCCTCTAGAGACCGTCAGAAAAGCTACGCAGACAAGTGAAGGAAACCTTTGGAATTCTAGGTGGGAGACCGAGTCCTTTTGAAAGTCTCACCCTGGAAGGGCTTGATACGCTTCAGAAAGCGTGGAAAGCTTAATCCAAGATACGTAGGGCCTTTCGAGATTCTTGCTAGAATCGGCCCTGTAGCTTACAAACTCAATCTACCGCGTGAGCTCAGTAATATACATTCTACTTTCCACGTCTCAAACTTGAAAAAGTGTCTGTCCGACGAGACTCTTGTAATCCCACTCGACGAGATTGAGATCAACAAGAGCCTCAACTTTGTGGAAGAACCTGTAGAGATCATGGACCGAGAGGTCAAGCAAACGAAACAAAGCCGTATCCCGATAGTGAAGGTTCGCTGGAACACCAAGCGAGGACCTGAATTCACTCGGGAGCGCGAGGATCAAATAAAATTGAAATATCCTCATCTTTTTAATTAGTTACTTGTAACTTCTTATTTGCTTAAACTCTAATTTTGGGATGAAATTCCCTCTAACGGGGGGATGATATGACAACCCGAAATTTCAATCTTGTATAGTTGTTCAACTTAATCACAGTCAGCCGTATTTCTTCTAGCTTTTAGCACAGTTTTGAGTCTATTTGAGTGTTCTAATCATAATGCATTCAAGATTCAAGCGTCAGGAAGTATCTTCTAGGGTTCAATGTGCAACAAACTAAACCCTAAACCTAAAATGTAGTGTTTACGGCCAAACTATAGGAGTTTGGGCCGTAAACTCGCTTATGGCCGTAAAATCATGCTTAAAGCATGAGTTTACACCTTTTTCTTCATTATTTCCATTTTCAAGCCAAAGAACTTCCATTCTCTCTCAAGTATCATAAGGATCTTCATTCAATCTTCCAAAAACGTAAGTATTTCATCCTTTGATTTGTTGATACATCCCTTTATCTAGTACACTCCATTGATTTCATCCATGAAATCATTCCATTTTGATAGATCTTCAAGTGTTCTTCATTTCACCAAGAACACCAAGAACACACACTAGTGTTCTTGAGCCTTAATCACATTTACAAGGTTCTATATTGTAGGTACTCTTGTCTTAGCTTGTTATATACTTGAATCATCTAGTTTACACCTAGAAAACATCTATAAATCATGATCAAAATGGAGTTTACGGCCAATGAACCTCCTTGGGCTGTAAACTCTATTTATGGGTCCAAATGAGCCCTAATCCCTTCCAAAGCCTTGGGATCAAGTCTAGAACACTTCCATCATAAGATAGGGACCTTAAACTTTTATTTGTTACAAAATACCATGAGTTTACGGCCGTAAACTCATGGTGAAATGATCCTTGGGCCGTAAACTCTAGTTAGTGGTGCAAAGGTGCCACCATTCCTTCCTAAGGCTTAGACTTGATCATAGAACACTTCATATTGACTTGTAAGACCTTGTAACACAACTTGGTACTTAGTACGATGATTTTACGGCTGTAAACTCATGGGGAAATTACCCATTGGCCGTAAACTCATGTGGTTCTTACCATATGGGCCATAAACTCCTAAGAGAAGCCTTACACCGCTTATATGCAACCCTATGTGGTTTAACACTTCAGTACAAGTGTTTCCTAGTCCCTAAGATTGTCCCGTTACATAATTAGTTGATATAAACACTAATTATAAGCTTATATGAGTCATTATATGTTAAATAGGATCCGTGTGTGCTCAAGTCCTCACTTGACACTTAGCATCCTTTACCGATCTTACATTCTCATCACTCACTTCAGGTGAGTTCATACCCCTTAAACTTATCTTTTAAATGATTTTATGGGGGGGGGGGGGGAATACAAGTAGAAAACATGGTATTTATATAATCAATCACATGTGATTTATAATAGTGTTTCAAACAAGGATTTCATATGCTTCAAACTGTGTTTAAAAACAAACTACCTTTTAAATCGTTTTATAAACTGACATCAACTCATTATTTACTTATTGTTCAAAACTCTTTAAATGTATTACAAAACTTCTTTTTAACTTATATATACTGTCAAAATCATGTCTATATATGTATAGTTATATACATAATGTTTAAAGGACTTAGGACTACTAGCTCGCTTTATTTCCTTTTCCTTGTTTGGATGTGGACTTAGGGTACCGGCCAGTTGTCTGAAGGTCATCTAAATATTAGATATATATATATATATATATATATTATGTATACATATGCAGACATATATATATATATATATATATATATATTATGTATACATATATATATATATATATATATAAAAGTTCTATTCAATCAGTTCAGTACCTTTGGGTAGCAAAGGTATAGATTTATCTATTCATATACATAACTTACTAGTGAACTATAATAGGTATAGTTTAGGAGAATACTATCATATACAAATACTATAAAAGAGAATACTAGACAGAGAATACTATAACAGAGAATACTAGACAGAGAATACTATCATAGAGAATACTATACAAAGGATACTATAACAAAGGATACTATTACTATAACAAGATTCAGAGATAACATAATGTGAGATACTACTTCATGACACATCGACCATTTCGTTATGTCACGTTTTGTAACCAGAATCTCCTGGAGAGAGAGTGTAAGTTTGCATACAGATCTATACTGGATTGACAATCCTACACCTTTGTTGTTCGCTACAGTGGGACTTGCAAGTCTACGGGTGCCAAATGTCATTTCTTTCGACGTCTTTCATGGTCTTGTTATAGTCAGATTAGTATGGTAACAATCATATCACATTTTGCCTTAATTAAACCATTGGTTTTAAGGTAGTTATTACTCCAGTGATTAATACAAATAATAATGTAGTAGACATATACATTTTCCCAGTATATTCAAATTTCGATCTTCCCACATAAAGGGTAATATAAAACTATATTTTGGTAATGATAGTCATACTTGGGAAAAGCACTCACTTTTACAAAGGAACAAACATACAAAACAGTTGGGTCTTGGTAGAAGACTACTTTTTATACCAGTAGAAAATATAGGATATTCTAGGAGTTTTCAAACATATACAAACATTTACATTGTTCAATTACAAACATTTTCATCAAACTTATACAAACATTGACACTAAATACTTATGAACTCATCAGCTTAAATGCTGATCTATGCTTTCAAAATAACTTGTATTCTCAAGTCACCAGTTGACATGTACCGATGATCAGGTTTTGAGAAGACGGAGCATCTTCAAGACTCGTCTTTTATTTTAATTATTCATTTTTGGTGTCTTATTACTATTAAAGAACACACTTGTATGATATTATACTATTAATGCAATGGATGATGTGGTTGCTTATTTACTACTTTGCATTGTTATGATACTGTAAATGACGTCCTACGCCCCAGAACGTTTCTGCCGTTCTTGGTTTTGGGGTGTGACACACATGCTATCCAATTAAGGTGAATAAGCTTAAGAAGTCTAGTTGGAGACTTATCGAAGCATCGCGTAACACAAATCTATACTTCAGTAAGAAAGTCAAGAGTATTGGTTTCTAGAAGTCCAGTTGATTTCTTGGTAGTGGGAGCATAATTATGATGCTAGTATTGCATGTTGACAATACTATCTGTAGGGAATAAAGTTTTCAATTTGCAAATTTCAAAGGTTGGGAATTGTTTCGCTGTAGTAAACTTAAGGGATAGGGCACTCATACTTCTGTTAGAATCTAAAGGTTTATATTGTATAGTTTAATAGAATTTACTCATAGACATATATGAATATCATTTAGAAATGGTTCAACATACGAAATTTAATATATGGAAATATTATAGCAAGGGATTAAACAGATATCAAATCCTTATATAAGATATAATGAGTCGAGGCCCATATGCTTCAGATATAGGATCGATTATATATGCTATAATATTCACTTATGCTAATTTTTCAAATGCTCAGAGCATTGTGAGAAAAAGGACTAGAATTTTGTGTAACTAATGTTACTAAACAAACTTTCAAGAACATTTTAAGGTTTACCAAAGATTGGTTGCTTGTGTACAGTTAGAGATATTATATTAATTTGGACGAACCACAGTGACATGATTCTGGATTGAGATGGTTCTTGATTAGAATTGATGTTCATTTGGAAATATGGAAATGTTTCCATGATGGGAGATACTTGTAAAATCTACATGTGAGTTGGAAACCTTAATGTAAGAGAAGTGTTCAAGGAGTATACCTTGAATTTGAATCTTCATTACCATGGAATTATTTCTAGTGACAAAGTTCCAATGAGATATTCTGTAATATTGAAGACTCCATCTTTGAGACCTTGGAATCTTGATATCACATGAGATTAATGCATATTAAGTTGGAATTGCATCACATCTTGAATAGTGATAAGAATTTGGGATTGTTAAATGAGCATCAATGGAATAATGTCTAGTTGATCTGTTCACAAAGGAAGGACCATAGAGAGGTATAATATGCATGTTCATAACATGACATTACTTATGTTTAATTCAAGTGGTTAGTTGATTACTCGAAACATTATACAATGAATAAACTGGTAATTATTATGGTGACTAAATAATAGAGATTATTTATATTCAATAGTTTTGAGAACATACTTAATTAGTTTGTTATTGTGTTTCAATTTGCATGTTTTACTTCCTAGATGACTTGATTATTCAAATTCCACAATCACTCATACTTTGGGAATTAAGTAGTGAGTTAATACTGTCATGAATTGGATTGTAGATTGTCTCAGTGAGTTAGACATAACAATTATATTTCTACAAACATTCAAGAGTACTTAGAAAATGGAGATTTTGAGTATTGAATAAAACCACACTTAGAGAATTACTTCATGGATTATATCACGAGTAATTGTGAGATGATAATATCTTATGTTCTTGAAATAGAGATATATGAGTTGTAATTTACAAGTCGATTGTGCATTGGTGTTACGAAAATGCGTCAGTAACGTGATGTTATAAAACTAGGCGTCATGCATGATTTGATGAGTAAAAGATACAAGCATATAAGTGAAATTTTATCCGTTACTTTTGCCCTAACGGGAAAAGCGATATCTTTAGGCCCATCGATGATTTGATGTCAACATCTGAAGTGCTTGGTCGAGCCCGGACTGAACTGATGTTTCAATTAGTAGTCTGAATTTAGTTGTCATAAATCAGGAAATCAAGAAACAGAATCTTGGACTATGAGATTGATTCTAATCCATGTCTCATGTCCATATGATATCTTAATGAGAGGAGGAATATTTGATCACTTATCTTAGGACCAATGTCTGATTAAATTAGAGTTTGGCAGTGGCTTTGGAAAGCACTCTTTGCTGTTTGGTTATACTTGCAATTGTAGTTATAGACTTATCCAAGTGGGAGACTGTTGGATTAAGGTGTCTAAGATCATAAGTAAATTGGTATAACTTGAAAATAGAAGCAAAGTCCTTTCAGGTTGTCTTCATAACCAGAAATAGCTAGAAATCATATTAAGAGAGAGAGAGAGGGGGAGAGAGAGAGAGAGAGAGAAAGAAAGAGAAATGTTTTGTTAATATATTATGTGATTAATATATTAATTGGGAATAGACAATTGATGTGTTAATTTGTTATGTGATTAATAAATTAATATGAGATCAATAGTTAAATAACTGATTTGTTAATTTATATGGTTAATAAATTAATAAGAAATTAATTAGAATTAATTAATTATTAATAAGAATTAATCTGTAATTAGTTTGAGATTAAAATTAATTAAAGGTGCATGGGGGTGAATTGTAATCGTTTAGTAGTTGAACAAAAGAAGCAATTCTAGCATCATCCAAGGGGTGAACGAAATTAGGAGTCTTTCTAGGGTTTCTAGAAGCCTCCTGGTTGCACAAAAGGAAATGATTTGAATTAGGATTAAATCTATTATTTAATCAATTCAGATTCTACTTTGCTTGCAAGTTACCTAAACTATAAATACGACCCTAAGGCCACCAATTTTCGTTCATAACATTCCTAAGAGTATTAGGAACGAAATTTCCTTCTTCTTCCTCTATCTCATCTTCATTCTAGGGTTTTTAGGGTTTTAGGTGTGAGCCATCAGAGGCACTAGATTTCTGGTGTTTGCTTTCTAGAACTTATTCAAGAAGGATTTTTATTTATTATTTACAACAATAATCAAAAGGTATGTAAATCCTAATCCCTCGTGAATTTTGAAAAGTAGTAGAGTACTCCTAAAGTTCTTGATTTTCAATTGTTTGTTGCAAATCAATAGATAAAACTTAGATCCAATAGGTTGCATGAGAACTTAGGGTTAAGTTTTTTCCCCATATTTTTTTTGTAACCTATAAGAATATATCCTTACAGAAGAGGATCAGGAACACAATGGGCGGATTGGTTTACCATAGAAAGCATCAAGTCTTCACCAGTCTTAGGAAGTGGATTTCAACAATGGTAAGAAATTGGTTAACCCATGCCAAAGGGTTTTAGTAGTAGGATCGACATCAAAGGATAGAATGTTTTCGTAAGCACGATTAGAAACCCATATGAGTAGACCATTCGAAAAGGACTATGCCCATTAAGCATATGATAATGCTTCAGTGTTATTTTAGGCTTCATGGTAAACAATGCATTTGATTTAGTTATTCCTTTAGTCGATAAGCAAAAAGATTAATAGAAAACTAGGATCAAATTTCAACATTCATAGGTTAACATAGGCATACAATTAGACTTTAGCACCCGTACACTATATATGAAGGACCTTAAAATTAATTATAATCTTAAAAGTTAAAAAAAATGCAAAGATCTGTTGTGATAAGTAGATATCTAGGAAGGAGTGTGGCTTGGTTCCTTTAGGACAGCCAGATAATGGTTGTGAGTCTTTAAAACAACTAAATGATTGATTGTGAGTCTTTAAAGCCTAGGGGGGGTGATGACAAGAACAATCTGGCATCGAAATCCCAGTAGTTGGATAGTGTCACGACGTAGTTGTACCTCGATATAGATAATATAGTTAGAGCCTTGTGAGAGGGCTATTTGGTGACCTAGTGGTCATTATAACCTAGTAGGTTAGTGTGTAGGCATTACCCAAAGGTGCGATAGGAGTAGGATTTCGAGGACGATATCTTTATAAGTGGGGAGGGGGGGAGTTGTAACACCCCATTTTCGAATTTCAATAGAATTCAATATAAAACGTTGTTATAAAATTTGAAGTAGAGATATACTCCCTTCATCCCAAAATTATTGTCTACGGACAAAAAACACACAAATTAAGAAAACATTAATTACCACTAACTTTATTAAATGAAATGACAATTGTACCCTTTTGTTGCATCTAATTCCATGGTAGGTTAACTAATAATGAGGGGTATTTTGGTAAAAGGGATATTTATTTTTATTATTTTAGGACAAACCAAAAAGGAAACATGGACTATTAATATGGGATGGAGGGAGTATTTCTTTTAGCCAGATTAATCATCATAAACATATAGGAAACATCAATACGATTTTCGTAGATATATAGAACATCTGAATCCGACTTCATATGAAGAAGTTATGCTTCTTCGAAGTTTTGCGATTAAACCGACACGGCTATGCACGCCATAAAATACAAATCAAAGATAGATCACTTATTAGCAGAAGCATTCTAAACAAAAATCCATAGTAATCATAAAACCAAGAGCGTGCATATAGAGGAGGGATGTGCTTCGGGCCGGAACCAAACCGACCCGAACCCGAATAACCTGAAACCCGAATTGGATGAAAAATGGGTACCAAAACCCGGACCGATTATACTAATACGAACTGGTTCGGTTCGGGTAATACGGGTTTTGGTTCGGTTATTAACCCGAAAGGACCGAAATAACCCAAATAAACATTTACATTATGTTTTTGAACCGGACAACCCAAATAAACTGAAATAACTCGAATAACCCAAATAAACCGAAATGGCCCGAATAACCCAAATAAGGAAATTCTATATCTAGTTCAAGAAAAAACACTAATCTAATATATTTTTTTTCTTGAACTAAATATAGAATGTCCTTATTTGGGTTATTCGGTTTATTTGGGTTATTCGGCTCTTTTCGGTTTATTTGGGTTGTTCGGTTCAAGTGACTATTCAATTTCCGGGTCGGTCTTTTTGGCCTGATTAATCTTTTATCCGGGTAACCCAAACCGAATAACCCGAAACCCGAATTGGGAAAAAATAGATACCTGAGAACCGACCCAAATAACTTATTCGGTCCTAATTCGGGTCGGTCCGGTACGGTCTGAGTTTCGGTTTCGATTCGAGTATTCGGTCCAAACGCACATCCATAATATAGAGAACGTCCAATTTTGACTTCGCATGAGGAAGTTATGATTTTAAGAAGTTTCAGCGTAGCAGTGTGCAATATAGAGTGGGGCGATTGTTAGAAAAAATAATCTAAATCAGAGTCGAAGATCTCGTACATACCTATCCGTTGATATAAAAACAGTCGAGAATGGATATCGTATGAGAGAGTTATGACTTTAACAATCTAAGCCTGTAAAACTATAACTTTAAAAATAAATTCAAAATTAGCCAACAGAGTCTAAACAAAATTTGTAGATCTCGTCGATAGCTATGCGTGGATATAAAATGCATCGAAAATGGAGCTCGTACGGAGAAGTTATGCAAAATTTAAGAAATCAGAAATCCTTGTGCGCAGCCGCGCGCAGACCAGATGTGCGGCGTGCCTGACACCCCCACCTAAATCATGACACGTGTCACCACCCGTTGCTCACCACGTCATCACTTCCGACCAGGTGTGCGACGTGCACCCAACCTTGTGCGAGGCTCACACCCCTTCCTAGCCTATAAAAACCTTCGTTTTCAGCTCTTTTTCTGCACACCCTTCCTCCGATTCTCTCTATAATACTTTCTAGTTTTTAGCCCTTTAGTACTGAGTTTCCGGCCACTTTAGCGAGGCTATGCAGTGTCAGATACGTGGCAATCAGAAGCTCTCGGGTCGGATTTTTGCCAGTGCAATCTTCCAGTTTCATTAGAAATTATCTGTAAGTTAGGTTATACTTACTATGCTTTAAGTGTAGCTTATATTTATATTCATAGTCGTTGTTATGAATGTATAAATAGGAATTATTAGTAATTCCAGTTATAATGCTAATTGATCTACTTATGGGAGAGGTGTCTAAAATGGTTATGTTGGCTTGGTTGTGGGATTTCCGAAAATCTATATGTCGAAATGATCATGCCTCCCAACAGTCCTTCCTGGTTGATCCTTATTTGATAGAGTTCTCCTTATTCATTGGGATTAATGATGGATCTAACTTTAATTATCAGATTGTCATAGGAACTAATAAGCTATAGTATTCTAGGTTAATATATGTTAGACATGTTACTTGTTACGTCGGAGGGATATCTATCAATCGTTAGAGTATTGTCCAGGTGAGTTATCTCACTATATCATGTGTTACAGTATATATACATGTATGTTAGGACATAAGAGTCAATAGAATAGACATATTAGTATAGCCTTTATGTACGTGTATCAGTAGAACTTAATGTGTCGTCTCTATGTATGGTTATGAATGTCAGGTGAGGCCCACCATGTAGTTTGGGCGGGGCCCGTTATGTATGTTGGAGAAGACCCATTAGGTAGCTAGGGAGGGGCCCATTATGTAGTTTGGGAAGGGCCCATTTGTATGCATGTATATGTATTGTGGTATATGATATCTTGGGGTACTCACTAAGCCTAGAGCTTACCCAGTTGTTTATAAATATTTTTCAGGTACTCATATGAAGGGCAAGGTTCGACTGTAGACACGTGCATTCGATGCATGTTTCCGCGTAATGTAATCACACACTGATATATTTTAATAAATAAAAATGAAAAAATTGGGTTGAAAATCAGGACGTTACAAACACGTTCCCTAACAAAATGTAAATCTATTTTCACATGTTTGGTATGTTGATACTGTATAGGGTTAGAGGTTAAATACATAACACTCACATTATTGCAGAACACAACCATAGCTTTACACAATGGAAAAGATAACTCAAGAAGAAGGTTGCGAAGCCAGGCAGCCTAGGCAACCACATTGGTCGCCCCGTGATACTCAGCCTCAACTGAGGAGCACGAAACAACATGTTATCTTTTAGACGACCAAGAGATAAAGTTATCACCAAGATAGACAAAAAACCAGAAGTAGAGCGAAGAGTGTGAGGACAACCAACCCAATCAACATCAGTGTAAGAAACCAAACGATCGATAGAAGAGGGTCTAAGAAAAAGACCATGAGACAACATACCTTGAATATAACGAATGATGCGTTTGAGAACAAGGAGATGCAGCTCACGAGGATCGTGCATGAATAAGCAAATCTATTGAATCGCATTGGCAATTTCAGGATGTGTGAAGGTGAGATATTGAAGAGCACCAGCAAGGCTCCAATAAAGGGTAGGATCTGGTACAGGATCACCATCAGGAGAGAGTTTCGACTTGGTGTCAGAGGGAGTGGCATAAGGATTGCATGTTTGAATGTGGGAAAGCCTCCTTGATATGGGTTTTGTATTTCAGGAATATATATATATATATATATATATATATATATATATATATATATATATATATATATATATATATATAAAGTATAATAACATACAAACTTTACAAATTATAGTCAATAATCAAAGATTTATAAAAAGTTAGTTTTATATATTGTTTTATATTTTGTTCGTAACTGTATCCTCGTTATTTTAAATTAATATGAAAAATGGTATAAAAATATTAACAGTGTTCTTTAAGTTTAGAGTTATGATAAAATGATCATGTTATATAATTTAATATAAAATTTAATAGACTGAAAAACACAAAAACAATCAATCATGAAAATAACATTGTTTAGTGTAAAATAAATTACAAATCAAGATGATGAATAAATATGTGTTATCAATAACTGATAAAAATATGTTATAAGGAAAAAAATCATACCATTTTTCATAAATTTCTAAACATGTCTTTATACACAATATAAGAAGTTGTACTTGTAAGTCTATGATTTGGATATAAAATTATTAGTTTTACTCTGGTCATATGTAAAAACAGGTTGTATAAAGCTCATTAAAAATATATTTTTATTCAAAAATCTTTTAAATTTTTTACTCGTTAAAATAAATTATCACTTTAATAAAATTATTGGATATATATAAAAATAATGAAAATAGATGGATTCATATAAAAATCGTGGAATGGATGACTTATTAATCAAACTTACCACTTTTTTAAATGACTATCAATTTCCTAACGTGTCCTATTGCTAATAGTGAATTTTCTTTTAAAAAAAATGGTCATCTCCTCAAAAAGATTTTAAAAGAAGTTAAAAACATTAAAGTAAAAATATATAATTACATGATTTGGATGTATTCCTCAATTTATGATATATTTTGCAACGTGTAAACGTATTTTTAATCTATGAATATAACCGGTATATTTCCTTTTCTTTTCATTCCATAAACATTTTCAAAAGTTTTTAACATGTTATAATTCAACCTTATTTTACTATAATTGTTTTTTTTTCCTTTTGGACAAACAAATTTTCCACTAAATCACACCATAGTTCACGTTATAAGATACCCCACTTGATCAGAAAGGATTTTAAAATTTTAAACTTATTTAGTTATAAAGTTTCTAAGTATGTTTGCTCCTTTGTTGTTGGCGCACACAGGGCATTAAGAAGTCAAACAATTGAGTGAATGGAGCATAAATCCACCACATATCTTGTTCAGACTAAATTGGAACAATAACTTTATGAAATTTCAGAAAATAAAAAAGAAACTCAACAGAGAATTAAACATTTTTACTTAAGAATATTAGTTGAGTGAGTTATTAAAAGTTAACACATTTAATTAAAAAAATACAACAAACATTGACATTTTCATGACAAAAGAATAGTAAAATGACCACAAGGGTAATTTTGTAACAAAAATAACTTTGAATAAACTATAAAGCACAAACAGAAGGTTAAATGCATAAAAGAGCAACCTTCGTTTCTTAGATTAATTAGCAACATACTTTATAGCACCAAAAAGTTAAATGCATAAAATAGCCCCTCATCCAGTTTGATTAAATAGAAACCTACTTGTAAAAGAAACAACCCATCAACTAATACGATATCAGTTTAAAAGAAACAACCCTCATTTTATAGCAACAACAACCTAATTTTTAAAATAATCTGCCCTTAATCAATGTTGTATCAATTTAAAAGAAATTTTCTATCATCCACTTTGATTTATTAAAAAGATGGTAAACGACATCATTTGTATTAATATCAAATTAGATAGTTTATAATGAAACATCAATACAAATTCTTTGTTTGTGCTAATATTTAGCCCATGCAAGTATGTTTCTATAGAAGCATGGTAGAGAAAAAGATTATAACCTCTTTAATAACAATTCCTTGTTATTAGAAATGATATATTGACACTGGGACCACTGCAAACTGGAAACACTAATTATGTGAAAAAAGTTGTAACAAATCTTGAAAGACAGAAAGCAAATAAGTACCTTAGGGAATCGAGGCGTCTAGAACTAACACAGAGAGTTCCCAATGAATGAAATAGTGATATAATGACATTGGTATGATATTTGAGATTGCTCAACATCTCTGCACATCCTAATGTTGAGATGTTAGGGACTCAAAGTGACAGAAAAGAAAGGCTCTATACTTCAATAAGAAATCCTAAACCATGCCAAACCACCAAAGGTCATATTGGACAACTTTCAACCTTGGAGACATACAAAATACAAAAAATTTAAAAAAGAAACATGGTAACATAAACATAAAAAATAAACAACACTATTCAGATCAAATCCATTTGATTTTATTCATCCAAATGTAGTTACAAAGCATAACAGGACAATACGTACACATAATCTTACAAACACACATATAGACATATGCATATAGATTAATCAAAAAATCAATGAAGCAGGCGTACTTTAACACAAGAGAGCGTGTATATGTAGGAATTAGACGACCTCTTTCACAAAAAGCAAGGAATTGTACTTACTTAAACCTCTTCCACTCTCAAAGAAGTTACAGGGAAAATTAATAATAAAGTCGAGATGTACCTTATAGAACTCCATTGAAAAATTACAAAACCAAGGTCAAATGGAATTTAACCTAACACATAATTCCTAATTTTCAAGAAAATATTCGTAGATCGGAGTTTACCTTACAAATCCATAAGTGGGGTAGTGAATCAAGCCCTAAAATAAACGAAAGCAACAAAGATCAATGGCAAAATAGAAAAAAAAAATAGCAATCCGTTTCAAATTTAGAGGCAGATTTGTTGGAGCAATTGATATCCCAAAAAACTTGGGATTAAGTTACCGATTAGAAATGATTTGAATTGATAATTGATAAGGTTATACATAGGCGGAAAAATCATTTGGTGAGCGTTTAGAAGAATGCCACGTGGCAAAGAAAGGATGTAGAAGTATGATATGTGGTGTTTAAGGGAGACAATTATTAGGAATGGATATATATATATATATATATATATATATATATATATATATATATATATATATATATATATATATATACTAGCCGTTTACCCGCACCAAGCGACGGGTGCGATTAACTTTCTTTCAGAAATTAGTTTGCCCTAAACAAAAAAAATACAAAATCGGTAAATAAATAGACCTGATGAACCAAACGCAAAAATGACTTGTTATTGCTGGATGGTGGAGGTTTAGGTGATAATCACAGATGGAGAGGCACTGATTTGGATGTGTCTTCAATTTTATATGAACAATGAAGATAATCTGCCGAGATATGGGGAAACAGTGAGATAAGGAATGAGTCAGGTCAAAACAATAATGCCTTAATAACAAGGGCGATAAGATTCATTTGAAACAATAATGCCCAATTCAACTCATTCAAGAAGTCAGATTTGATCTAACCGATTCATTTGATTTTGACCAATTTAAAAGTTGAAATTGAGAAAAGGTTGGTTTAACATTTGTTGACTGATTCACGGATAAGATCTGATTGCATAAACTTGTTGTATATTATGTTTTAAGGATTGTACCATGTTGACTCATTCTAGTCAAAGAATATGATTTTATTTTAAAATTTAAATCATCTATATTGGGTAAGATAAGGATGTAGGTTTGAATGTTTAAATATTAATTTTACATTTGTACTTAATGCATTGTATTTTGTAATTTGTTGATAAATGTTTGTACATTCAGCTGAAAGGTTTGGACATCTTAAATCTATTTTTAGAAATAGTAAGGTTTGTATAATAAGATAGTATATATATATATATATATATATATATATATATATATATATATATAGGGTTAGGTTATTTTGTTTTCATTACCTATTGTGTGCATGTATGACTGATTCTGGACCAATCATTTTAGTTATTTTAAGAAAGTAATTAATGCATATTACATGTTGAAGATATAATGAATATTAATTACATCTTCAGCATTTAATATGCATTAATTACTTTCTTAAAATAACTAAAATGATTGGTCCAGAATCAGTCATACATGCACACAATAGATATAGTGAAAACATTTGAACCTAACTCTCTCTCTCTCTCTCTCTCTCTCTATATATATATATATATATATATATATATATATATATATATATATATATATAGGTCATTTTAGTTATTTTAAGAAAGTAATTAATGCATATTACATGTTGAAGATATAATAGGTATTAATTACATCTTCACCATTTAATAAGCATTAATTACTTTCTTAAAATAACTAAAATGATTGGTCCAGAATCAATCATACATGCATACAATAGATAGTGAAAACATTTGAACCTAACTCTCTCTCTCTCTCTCTCTCTCTATATATATATATATATATATATATATATATATATATATATATATATATATATGGGAAAAGGGAATATATGGCTGTAATGTATGTATGCTTGGGTATAGAACCTTCTAATACGACAGCGTTTTGTAAAAAAATCATTAAAAACTTGTTCATAGATTATGCGGGTTTTTTCCATGCATACCGTTTGTTTCCTTCTCCACTCATCTGAAACCCTAAATCTTCAAATCGTGGTTCTCCATCCACAGTCAAATTGATTTAAGGTAAAAACTTTTTCTCCTCTACTGCACATGAAATTTCTGTTTTGGTTTCGTTGATTCGGACTAAAATGCAATCGGCATATAAAAAAACTTGTTTTTTTATCATTGTCGTCAAAAGATTCTATCAATTTAAGAAAAAACACACTACATGATTTTTAATTGATTTCTTTAACAAACCAATAGCTAAAATCTAACGCAGTCATCATAATTTTTAATTGGTTTCTTTAGCTTTAATTGGTTTCCTTAGCGGCTTAATGTGAGATAATTAGTACAAACACTAAAATTAGAGCCTTTAGTTTTGTAAATCTAAAACGGAGATAACAATTAATTACAATTAAATTTTCGTCTTCAAGTAGATCAATTATAAAACCAATAATTTAAGAGTGTGTTCTAGTTCCATGAAAGAAACTAGAAAGAAACGAAATTAACTCTTAGTAATTTTTAACTTGTCAATGTTTATGCATTATGGGTTTGTAACTTTGTACTGATTTTTTTATCCCTTGTGTGTATGCTACAGGACATGCATAATACCATGGATTTAGAATTTCAAGAATCTAATGAGCCATTACAAACATATGCAACTTATGTTGATGCTGATGAGCAATTACAAAGAGATGCATCTTATTTTGATGTTGATGTTAACCTTGGACATGATGGAGATGAAAGTAACGATGAAGGTATCATGGGAAAGATTTTTGATACGCCTCATGATGCGTATACATTTTATAATCAATATTCTTTTTTACATGGATTTGGTATACGTATTCATTGGGCCTATAAAAATAAGACAACAAATGAGGCTTACCGTAAGATGTATGTTTGCAACAAAGAAGGGTTCAAAAGATTGAAGGCTAATAGCTCATGTGGATATGCAAAGAAACGTCGTAGAAATTTAAGGACCGGATGTAAAGCAATGCTTCGGATTTCAAAAGGGAAAGATGGAAAATGGTTTGTGGACATGTTTAATGATACACACAATCATGAGTTGAGTATTACACCAACAAAAGTAATGAAACATCGCTCTCATGGAAAGTCTCATCATTCGTTGGCATGTAAATCTCTTATGCTAGAACTTGGCCAGTCGGGGTTAAAGCCTTCACAAATCAAAAAGGTTGTTAATGCAATGAAAGCTCCATTTGACATCGATGTTACTTCAAAGCAGTGTGTGGATGTCTTATCTGAGCAACGAAGACAATACAAGGGTAAGGAGTTTTATGGTCTCATCAAACATTTCCAAGATAAAGCATTGATTGATGTTAACCAATATTTTGTTGTGGATTTATTTGCGGATGGGTCTCCTCGAAATATTTTTTGGGCTGATGGAAGATCAAGGGATGCCTATACCAAATTTGGAGATGTTGTTGTGTTTGATGTTACCTACATGACAAACAAATTTAAGATGCCATTTTCTCCTTTTGTGGGGTGAACCATCATGGTCAATCCATACTTTTTGGTGGTGCATTGCTAGAGAATGAAAAGGAAGAAACTTTTCAATGGTTATTTGAGCATTTTTTAAAGTGCATGTTCAACAAATACCCATCTGCAATTATAACCGATCAAGATAAATCTATCAGTAATGCGGTAAAAAAAGTGTTTCCAAACACTCGGCATCGCTACTATGCATGGCATATTAAGAAGCATGAGTTTGAACATCTTCGACCACTAGTAGCGCGTTATAGTGATTTTCAGGAGTCTTATAGACAATGGGTAAAGAGTGATACAATTGAAGAATTTGAATCAGGGTGGGAAGTTATGCTTAGTAAGTATAACCTTGAAAATAATTGTTGGGTCATCAATATGTATGACCAACGAAAACATTGGGTCAAAGCCTACTTGAAAGATGTTTTTTTTGCTGGCATGACTACAAGTGGACGAAGCGAGAGCATCCATTCCTTTTTTGATGGGTTTGTTAATTCCAAGACTATGTTGAATGAGTTTGTAGTTCAATATGATAAAGCGGTTGAATCTCGTAGAGCCGTTGAAGAAGATGAAGACTTCAAGACTATGAACTCGAAGCCAATTCTATCTTTTGTTCATCCAATAGAAGCAAAAGCAGGTGAATGTTATACCCGAATGATTTTTGAGATTTTTAAAAAAGAATGGATAGAAGCTACACAAAATTTAACTCATCAGACAGTAAGCAAATCTACAGAAGAAATTAAATACCGGGTTGGGCAAGTAAACGTTGATAAGGCACATTGGAGATTTGTCAGCTATCGTTTCATGAATCAAGTGGATGTCATATGTTCATGTGCTAAATTTGAAACATATGGCATATTATGCAAACATAGTCTTTATGTGATGAAGAAAAGGAATGTTCAAACCCTTCCAGATCATTATATTTTACCTAGGTGGACGCTTGATGCTAGGTTTAGGGTGAGTGCTCGTAGTTTTGGACTGGAAGACATGAATACCGAAACTGAAGTTAGTGCCTTAACCTTATGGTATGTTCGTTCAAATTGTACTAAAGCAATCGAACATGCAAAAAACTCTCCTTCGAAGATAAAAAAGTTCAATAATTTAGTTGTTAAGTTTTTAGAAGAGGAAATGATCAAGATAAATCCAAATGGACCTCAAAATGCATCTCAAGATTCGTGTATGGGAACTTTTCAAGTAGACATGGTCCCTCAGATATTTATTCGGGATCCTATTGTTCTTACTAATACGAAAAGGCGTCCTAAAAATGCAAGCAGGATTAAGTCTTCTTTAGAGGTGGCAAAGAAAAAGAGAACTTGTTCTCACTGCAAGGGATTGGGTCATTATGCCACCAGTTGTCCAAGTAAAAAAGTAATTTCTCTTTTTTTTATTATTTTAACTGCTCATGATTTTCTTAGTATAATGCTTATATTTGTTTATAGTAATGCTTATATTTGTTTGTATCAGGCTGAGGAGGCTTTACAAGACAAATAATGATATTTTGAATTTATTTTAGAGGTGGCAAAGAAAAAGAGAAGCAACTACGTAATTATTTTTTTTGATAATTCGATTTATGTTAGACTTATACCACTGCTTTATTACAGCTGAAAGACAATTTATTTTAACTTTTCAAGCTTTGAGTCGCAACTGACCACTATAAACTGATGAAATTCGTTATTTGAGATTTTCCATTCCTAATAAACTAATGATATTGGTTATTTGAAACTTTGAGATGCTATTTGCTCATGTAAAATATTGAAATTAATTATTTGCAACTTGAGTTGCATTATAATTTGATTAGTGATGCAGTATCATGGATTCAGTTTAGGATTGTTTTTAATTGTTTAAGATCCAATCTTTTTATGAAAAAATTTACGCACTAACTATATCTTCTCTGAAACAATGCAGTAACAATATAAAATGGATAAGATCAATATAAGTCGTAATCAAGTTAATAAACAAAATATTGGAAGTATATACAACACATATGAGTTTACAAAAAATTACAATAAGATTTTTCTGTGTACAAAAAACCAATATCTGCATAGTTTCCAAAATGTGTACAAATATCCTGATGCTCTTGCTCACAACAGAACTAGAGTTCCTTACACATCATGCCACAATACTCCTGGAGTAAAAAGAAAAAAAATATAGACTAAATTTGTCAAATATGTGTATGCAAAATAATATCAAATATTTCCTTATAATGTCAAATGAGTGTCTGCAGATTAATAAAAAAACTTGGGACTTAAGTTCTCAAATTATATCCATTCTCATGTCACAAAGAAATAATAACTTGACTATTTTTTTCTGTACATCTGATATGTATTTGATATACATCAAATTAAGCTAAAAAATAAAAAACAATAATTTTGGAATACTATGATTATCAACCGCAAACCCTCACGATCATGCTAAACCCAAAACCCCAAATCATTAAAAGCCAAATTAAGGAAAACCCAACAATAATATGACGAGGAAACAAACGAAAGTCCACTTTAATTGAGCAATAATAGCTTTAATTGAGCAATAATAGCTTATATTGACCATATTAAGAACATCCACCGACAAATAACCAAAATACATACTGAGTAGTGAATTTCAATTAGTGGAAAACAATAGGAAATTGACAAATTTAACACGTCGGTATATTCAAGCTAGGCAGCTAGGGTACAATGGAGAAATGAAATTTAGGGTAAAAAGTAAGAGAATTTCAATTATGATCGTCTTCTATCTTCAACGTTTCTCTTCGTATCTGATTCTTCAGTAAGAAGAAATCCCAAGAAATTACGTCTTCTTGATTTCTTTTTTTACCTGGGTAATTGGTGCTTGGGGCGAAATGGTAGAAGGACAAGAAAGAAATTGACGGACAATCTGGGGAGCAGAGTTCGAGTAGAGAAGAACATCATACGTGAATTTAAGGTGAAATAAAGAGGAGGAAGGCGGTTGGTCTTATTTAGAGCAAAACGACGCGGTTTTGGAGGTTCTATACCTATATCTAGGTACACAACAGCCATATATTCCCAAAACCATATATATATATATATATATATATATATATATATATATATATATATATATATATATATATATATATATATATATATATATATATATATAATGAAGTTACATAAGGGACCCTACACTATACATAAAGTATAAATAGACAATAATCTAACAAGCGATTAATTAGGGGTCAACCCTTTTTGATGTAATTCTTTCGGTTATTTATTTATTGTATTTTTTAAAATATTAGGTTTTTCGTTACATTTTTTTTTCAGTTTTTATGCTTTTAGTTGTTTTTTATTTCGTTATTGAAAAACATTTAATAAAAAATCAAAATATCATAAATATAAAATGCCAAAATACCTTGTAATCAAATAATATTTTCAGTCTTTTAGTTTTAAAGAAACATACGTAATAATAATTATTAGTTTATATGTATATAACTTCAAAGTCATACCACATAATAATGAAAAACATAAAAGCTCTTAAGAAATACTTGTCAATGAAGTCTATATTGGTAACCGGATTCAAGAAAAAATCATTTGGTAAATGGTAAGGTCTAAAACCAAGCTATTCTTCCAACCTTAAACTTCAAATCTTACACATAAACCATGTCATGAAAATAAAGAATTCATCAAGTGGAGTATTTAAATTCCCATGGCCAGATTGCCAACAATTATTGATAGAATGAGGAAACTTTCGTACAGTTCACATTTTAGTTACCAAATGTACTTCTTATTTTGTCTCCTCAAACCATCGCAACATGGCTGTTAAGTACTTTAATTTTCAAGCATAATATGACAATGCATATTACTCCAAAAATAATGAAAACATCCACAAAGTAAAAAATAGATTCATTATTAATTCCACCTGCACAATAAAAATTAAAGGAAGAATTAGCCTGAACTTAACAAATAAAGAACTTCAGTATAAAGGAGTATTTTTTATTGAAAAAACTATCCACATAAACACATACGTTTTCATATTAATTCAAAAATTGGAAAAATAGAAGTGTGAATAAGAGACATTTTCACATACACACATTACAACAGACATAGAAACACACACACACACACACCACAGGCACACATTACATCACATATACGCAACAACAAGAGGGCCATTCGACATCTTTTGTGACTTGTCTTGCACATAAAATTTTAAAAACAACAATATCAAAAGGGCTACTTGCAAGATGTTTACTCAACTATATCAGTCAAATTTCTTTTGACTTTGGGTGACATTGCAAACATTTGGTAGACTTATCAAAGCATAACTATATCATTTTCACTTGTCTGACTTGATTGAACTATTAGGGACTATATCAGATTTTTTTTTATTTATTTTTTTTAAATCAAAATATGATGGCAAAATAAACCTGACCAACCATGACTGGATTCCTACAAAGCCTGAAAAAAACCTCTTCTAAGCTCCACCAAAAATCACAAAAGATCAGTAAAATAAGAACAAAAAATTAAACAATATCGTTGTCTTTTATTACAAGTCAAGAGAAATCAAACACAAAAAATCAACAGAACAACAAAAAGAATATCAGTGAAGTCATATAAAAATGTTGAGGATTCTTCTAGAGCTGTTTTTTCGAAAAATAGACAGAAATGTGATCATTCTTCTAGATATACAAACTAAAACATGGATCTAAGTCCAACATTTAAATGTTCAGATACAGAGTGAGTTAGAAAAAGGGTTTAAAACAGAGAGAGATTTGGATCTAAGTCCAATTTGTTTCTTATTAGGACATCATACTTTGAAATTTTTACCCAATTATAGCAGTGAAAATTGATTTTTATTCGAATGACATTGCTCTAACTGTGTAGTTTATCAAAGCACAATGCTGTAACATGAAGAAAGTGAAGTAGAAAGCTACAAAAAACAAATTAACAAAAGTAATCTGCTATTTCATGCACCTTTACCTTGTTGCAAGAAAGATAAAGAAGCAATTATGCACTCCGTGAAGTTGCCTGTTGCATTAAATCAGACCATTGCTCATTTTTTTTTACCAAAGTAGGAGTGAGTTTCTCTCTCATTGTTTTCATATCGTTTGAAAAAACGTGGATCAACCGGTTTCTTTCCATCAAAAGAGTCTCTAGCAATATGAGCCCAAAGCTACATTTAAAAATTAATAAAGCACAAACACATAAAAATACATTTCAATCTGTTACCAATTTTGTATAATAATGCATATATTGTTGCAAGGTTGCAATCATCACATGAAAACTATCCACAATTATTTATTCTTTATACATAAGAGACATGAATGTTAAATTGGCGAGAGCTATAGAGCTACCTACTTAAATTTGGAACTTTTTCGACAATAAACTCCCAAACTAAATAAAACACTGCATCAAATGGGTAACTCCCATAAATTTTATACTTATAATTGGAGGGGGTATAAGGACTCAAGAACTTATAGAGAGGCGGAGTTCCTCACGCAACTTCTCCATCGGGTTGATCAAGGACCATCATTCCCTTTGTCTTAGCCATCTAGCAGCCTCTCTCTCCTTCCAAACACACACATGGCACCCTTTTCTTTTTGTAGCCGAGTGAAAAGATGGGAGGAAGGGGGTCGGATGCCACAAATTAAGTAAACTAAGCCTTATAAATGAGTAATTTATTAATAATAACCAACTTTTATATATTTTAGGAAAATGGCCACTTTCTCCATAATATGGCATTCTGGAGAAGTGCTATTTATTCCAGAGTATTTGGTGGTAGGTGTTGTTTTGATTCCAGAATCTACACCGTATGGAATCACAATGTCAATTTGGAGTATGGTAGTCAAAACCGTACATGTAGAGTTGATATTATGGACTCATTGATTTGTTGGAAAATTCGTGTTAACAAATTTATAAAAATAAGGTTTCCCTATTTTTTAACACGTCCAAAACGGATTTAATATGAATGAGAAATTAATCTTTAAAGTGAGAATGTTGGAAAAGGTAAATAAAAAAGTTTAAAGGGTGAGAGAAAGAAAAGAAAAGTTCAGGGACCTTTCTGAAAATATTAGTTCTCCTTGTAACTGAAAATACATATTAATTACAAAATTAATCTTATGATTAATGTCTGCATTTATGTAGGATTAGGTGTCTTAAGTCTATAATTATAATTGATATATATTTAAATTGATAATAGCATAGTCTTTTTGGTTTTGCCATCAAACCTAGCAATTGGACAATATGACTTATATATATATATATATATATATATATATATATATATATATATATATATATATATATAGATAGAGAGAGAGAGAGAGAGATTAATTAATTATGTGATTAATAAGCAATTGGACAATATGACTTTTAGAGAGAGAGAGAGAAAAAAAAATTAATTTATTATGTGATTAATAAATTAATATAAAAAGTTTATTAATGTATTATGAAAATAATATATTAATTAGAAAAACTATTATTTAATTAATAATTGATCAGAAATTAATTGGAATTAATTTTGGGATTAATAGGATTAATTAAAATGCAAAGTCTAAAGTGCAATTGTTTAATAGTTGAACAAAAGACTCCATAACCTTCCAACCCTAGGGGTGGACGGTTTCAAGGAGGATATTCTAGGGTTTCTAGAATACCTCATGTGGATAAATAAGGAATGAGATAAATACCAGATTTGAAGTATTAGTTTAATATTTAAATCAAGGTTATCTAGGGTTTCCCTGTACCACTATATACAAACCCTAAGGCCTCCTAATTTCGGCCACTCCTCCTCAAGGGATAGCCAAGATTCTTACTTCCCCCCTCTTCTCTCTCTTAAGCCTCCTACTTGTTAGTTTGGGTGTGAGCTATTATAAGCACGATATTTGTGATGCTTGCTTCCAAGATATTTACAAGTGAAGGATTCTTGTTATTTGCTACAATAACAACAATGTATGTAAACCCAAACCCTATTAGGATTTTCGAAATATACCTAGGGTTTCTAGGGTTCCTTTTTTGATGTTCTTAGTTATAGGTTCAATAGTGAAAACATAGATCCTTAGGTTGCATGTGAACTTAAGGATTTTAAGTTTATTTGTTTTACCTAAATCCTATAAGTAGTATCAATGTGTTTGGTTTGTTTTCAATTGAATAGCTATAATAGTAGAATTATATGAATTAAACCCTAAAAGCCAGTAATTTCGACCATGGTGAGGGTTTTTCGAAACCCTAGATCCCCCCTGGATTTAGAAATTTAGGGTTAGGGTTTTGTAACCCTAGCCTTCCTCCCTAAGTTTTCGAAAATGGCTTGTTGTTAGGGTTTCCTATTTTAGATAATTATTAGTTTAATTTGATTAAAAGGATAATTATATAATTTGATAACTCGTACACCCTAATTTTCAAAAATTAGAGGGTTAGGATTAGGATTAAATTATTTGATTAATTAGTTAGTTAATCCTTATTTGATTTAATATATTTAATTAACTGTTAATTAATAGATAAATAATAAATAAATTTTTTGGTTTCTTTTAAATTTAAATTAATTAATTATTAATTTTTGAAATTTAAAATTACATAAACCTAGTATTTTGAAAAGTTTTAAATACACCTTAAATATATTATTATTAATTCTTAATATATTATATGTATAAGAATTAGACAGTCCAGTCGCTAGTATGCCTCATTCACAAAGCTAGTCTATAGGGGGTATAAGGAAATTGCCTGTAAAATGGTAGTTGAATGAGTATCCACTCTTATCCACCGTTCCTTGATTAGTAGAGGCTCATTAGCAGAACATATTTGATAGGACAACTAAATCTCATTAAAAGTATAATTTTATTAAAAGTACTAGAACCATTTATTTAAAATGCCAAATCTAGTAACTTAAGAAAAAATGTGAATTAGTATGCTAACCCATGAAATTGCACATTACACTTTATCAGTCGTTAGTGGAGCGTGTGTGGTTAACCAGCACACTAATAGGGGCTAATAAAGAGTTGTAATGGGTATCTTATAAATTATCATTGTTGATGGAGCATGTGTGGTTTACCTGCACATCAATTGGGATGATAAATGACAATGAGGTTACCAAGCACATTTGCATGGTTATTCACATCTTGTTTGTGATGCTCGGTATCCCAGTCACAAATAGAAGAGCATAATCTGAGATTAAACATGTCATTGAATAGTTTCAATGAATCTCAAAAGACCTAGGAATTTCACTTAATTTCATTTCTGGTGGAATTGGTAAATAGTCATTTACCTACCTTTATAATTTACAATTAGATTACGACATCCCTTTTCTAAGTTGTGAATTATATGGTTGGGTCCTAGCCTTAATATTTTATTTTAGGTTACTATATTAAGGATTATTCTTGTCTAACTAAAACTACCTTTTCTTTTATAGATGTCTACTCCAGCTGATGCTTCTGCTTCCTCCTCCTCCAACCACCATAACTTCTTGTAGGATCGCTACTAGCCCAATCATGCTCAACATAGAAGAACAATGAGGTTCCATTTTATAAAACCAATTGGTGATAGAAGGGATTACCCATTGGCTTATATTCTAGCATATAGTTTCTCTTTTTACCAATGTGGGATTGGGTTTGCATCTCAACAATCCTCCCATCAAACCTAAGTTCCTCCTTTAGCCTCCCCTTCAACGATTATTCATCGCATCCAATCCTTTTTCATACCGCTGATGTCCACCGGACACGCTGTAGCACCTGGTTCCTGGTATGTAAAATTTATCTAAGTGTTTTGCATTTTTTAGCCTTGGACTCGGCGAGTTGTAGGCCCGACTCGCCGAGTAGAGTCGGGATATGGAACACGTTTAAGTTGGCGACTCGGCGAGTCCCCGTTATCTGATGAAACCCTAAATTTCAAGGGTTTGAACCCTATTTAAACCATCTTTTGCGCCCCCAAGCTCCCCCCCTTCACCCTCAGAGCTCCCTATATCGTCCAAACCTTGTTCCTTGTGAGATTGAAGTGCTTTGGTGTGTTTTCTTGCAGATTTTGAGAGAAAAGGAGAGTAGATCAAGAAGAGAAGAAGGAGGCCAGACATCTTGGTATTATTTCAGTGATTTCCTTGATGTATAACTTAGTTTCCCTCTGTTTTCATGCTTATAGTCCCTTATAGCTCCATTAAAGTCCTTCTTGAGCCATTTCCAAGCTTGATTATGAATTAGGGTTTGTAATAAGTTGATTAACCTTTAGATCTAGGCATGATTGAGCTCCGGGAGCTCGGATCTATTGCCTTTATGGAGCCATATTGCATGAAAGCCCTAGATCTACTCTTTTAGTGCATTTTGAGCCCTAAAACCTTCATTGGTGTTTATTTACACGTAAAGTTGGAAATTTTACGTGTTAATCAAGCCCTAGAAACCCAGATCTATGTATGGCATGAGCTGGATTCAAGTAAAATCGAGTATATAGTATTTGCATGTGAAAGACTCGGCGATTCGTTCATCGGACTCGGCGAGTCGAGTCACGAGTCCCCGAGTTTTCCCCGTTTTCATGTTTGCAGAGTGGAGTAGTGAGTCATGGGGTGTGACTCAGTGAGTCGGAAGCCAGACTTACCCATGAAGGAACTCGGCGAGTCAATGCCCTGACTCGGCGAGTTCAAGGCAATCTTCTTGCTTCAAGAACAGACTCGGCGAGTTGTTCATACAACTCGGCGAGTCTCAGCAATGAATGTTCTTCGAATGAAGATGAACTCGACGAGTTGTTCATACAACTCGACGAGTAGGATGAAGGGTTATTGGACTTTGGTTTAGATGGAAAACTCATCGAGTCAATGCCTAACTCGATGAGTAGAGACGGGATTATGGTCAGTCAAAAGGGATAGGGACTCGGCGAGTTGGCAAGCTAACTCGGCGAGTCGGGTCAACTGGAAGTTGACTTTGACTTTGACTCTTGGTTTGGTTAGGGGTAAATGATCATTTTACCCTGAGGTCGGTTAGCAGTATTTGACTAAGTATTTTGTGGGAATTATAGCCGGAGGATTTCTGGGGCAGCAGCAGCAGAAGTCAGTCAGTTCCCACGCAGATCAGCAGCTACTTTGAGGTGAGTTACCTTCCAGTAGCGGTGGGTCTACTGCCACAATGTCGGCCCACCAGTAGGAGTTGTATGTTAGATGATTGTCTTTGTGATATCATCTAGGTTTGCTATTACCTGATATGTTATATGCTGGCATGATATGTATATGTGATAGTAGTAGAGTTCGGTTGTTAGGACCGAAGGGTAGGTCAGACACCCCAGATATGTCTGATAGTATGTGCTGATATGTTTATATGCTGGCATGATATGTTATATGCGATAGTGGTAGTAGGAGGGGAATAGTCCCCAAGTTCGATCGTTAGGACCGAAGGGTAGATCGGACACCCTAGATATGTCTGATAATATGTTATATTATGATATATGTGATAGTAGCAGTAGGGGTGAAATAGTCCCCGAGGATCGGTTGTTAGGACGGATGGGTAGTCAGCACCCCAGAATGGCTTGACACGGGTAGTCAGCACCCGTGAACGGCTTGACACGGGTAGGTCGGCACCCCAAAATGGCCGTACCGGGTAGGTCGGGCACCCCAAAATTGCCCGGCAGTATGTATGATATGTGATTGTATGGTATGTGGTATGATGGGGGAACTCACTAAGCTTTGTGCTTACAGTTTTTAGTTTTGGTTTCAGGTACCTCTTCTTCGAAGGGGAAGGAGCCGGCGCGGTAGCGGCACATCACATACACGCTTTGTATTCCGCACTATGAGATCTTCCTGGGGATTTGTACTCTGACACTATTATGTTTTTATAAAATGTTTTTCCAGACACACGAGATCTTTTATGAAACAATATGATCGGTGAATGTTTAATTCCAATGTTTTGCTAAGTATATGTTTTAAAATGAAATTTTTGGCTCGTATTTTTGGGATGTTACAAGTTGGTATCATAGCCCTGGTTTGAGGGATTCGGACACACCTTCGGGGTGTCTGAACTCAAATTGAGGGATTTAAAGAGTTTTAAGAAAGGACGAAGTGTGTGATGTGCGCGACCGACCGAGCTCAAGTAAGTATTCCCCAAAGTACCCATACAAGTTTATGTTATGTTTAACAGTTTTAGTAGAACAGCATGCTAGAATATGACTAAGGATCTTGGAGTAATGCCTTATGTGTCTGCTTTATTTGCTTCAGCTTATGAGAATTGCATGCTAGTATTAAGTAGACAACAGTAATATAGCCTGTTTAGGTTATGCCTGACAGTATGAGTTTAGCACTGTATGCTAGTTCAGTTTTTCTCTATGAGAACAGATTTTCTTGAGATTGTTCCCTTTTGTCTGAATGCTGCTTGCTTTGTGCTTTGTGGGATTCTGAGTGATGGAAGTTAGCCATTAGGTGAATACGTCACGTCACATGTGATTAGGGTTGAATAATCTTAGAGTGATGGATTTGGCCCTATTGCACAACTCTCGTTTGAGTCTAACCGTTATAGGGACGAGTCTGTTACTCGAAGGATTATCTGAGCCTCATCACATGTGATGGTATTCAGGTAATGGCTAATTGGCATTACAAGGAGGCCTTCAACAACTGAGGACCGGATAGGGTGGAGTTAGAGATTTCCCTAGGGCAAGCCTAGGATGAGTATAGCAGTGATCAACGGTAGTGAAAGGGATCTGGTGGAGTCAAGGCAGTCCTTGAAGAAGGTACGGATAGATGTGGAAGGTAGTATGGGCCCATACTACTGAAAGCAGAGGATCCGTATCCGAACCAAGAAGGGCCAAGATAAGACCAGGGAACTTGTAGTTGGTGTGATCCCTCCACAGGTATCAGTATCGCTAACGATTATTATTTATGTATTTCAGAATGGTGGTACTACGCTCGAGGCCAGCAGTTGGCAGTTCAGGAGAGGGATAGGGTTCGGGATCAGGTTCCGAGCCAGTAGATGAGGGGCTACGCGAGTTCATCGCGTCAGAGATCACCAGAGGCATCCTTGAGTCGACCCCCATTATCTTCGGGTCGATCAAGGAAGGGATAGTTGAGTTGATGGAGGAGCGCCTCGGGGCATTCAGGAGCGACATGGCATCTGGCTAGTCGGGATCTCGCACACTGTCCGTCAAGGACTTCGGGGGCAGTGGTGCGCCGGATTTTCATGGGGCGAAGGACCCCATAGCTGCCAGGCGATGGATTGCAGACATTGAGTCTGCACAGTTGATTAGCTTCTGCCCTGAGGGGTCGAAGGTGAGGTTTGCAGCAGGGTGTTTACGAGATCGAGCTAGGGATTGGTGGGAGTCCGTGGGTGACTCGTTGGGAGCCTCGGCTGTCGAGGCTATGACTTGGTCAGACTTCGCGACCAGGTTCAGGGCAGAGTTTGCACCGGCTGTCGAGCTTCAGCAGCTGGCCAGGGAGTTCCTGGATATGAGGCAGACGATGGAGACTGCGGCGGAGATCACCGCCAAGTTCCGGGAGAGGGCATTGTTGGTGCCTCAGTATGCGGGTGATGAGGACATGAGGAGGACCCGCTACCATGATATGCTCCGAGCTGATATTCGAGAGCATGTCAGTTTTCCAGCTTGCCCTACCTTGGACTCTATGATTGCCAGGGCGAGGGAGAGGGAGATAGATCTGGAGCACATCCGGAAGAGGAAGACAGAGGAGGGAAAGGCAGGAGGGGCTTTGGGGAAGAAGCCCAAGGGACCAGATGGTAGGCCGAAAGGCCAGTCAGGACCGAGCCGCTGCAAGAAATGCGGCAGGCCTCATGAGGGGGCATGTAGGTTGGGATCGTCAGGCTGCTATAAGTGCGACAAGACTGGGCATTTCAGCAGGGATTATACTGCCCCTGCACCTGTGATTCAGACGTCGGAGTTGCTGTGTTTCCACTGCAACCAGAGGGGCTACAAGAAGGCCAATTGCCCCCAGTTGACAGCATCAGCGCCGGTTAAGGCGCCAACTCCAGCTACCCTGCGGATTACAGATGGCCGACAGGGCAAGGCAGAGGCTCCAGTGGTGAGGAGCCAGGAGTTTCAGCTGACTACCGAGGAGGCACGCGCCGCACCCGATGTGGTGACGGGTATGATTCTTTCTCTCTATTTTGTTTTTTTGATGTTATGATATTGATATGTGCTCTGTGTATATGCGTTAGGATCGTTCCATGTGAACGGTATCCCTGTTCAGGTGTTGTTTGACTCGGGTGCCACCCGATCATTTGTTTCCCTTGCGCTTAGCAAGAGGTTTACTGAGTCTTCGGGCATGTTGGATTGTCCTTTAGAGGTAGAGATTGCCGATGGTCGATCGGTGCGAGCGTCAGCAGTATTCAGGGATTGTGTTCTGAGGTTATTTGAGGAGCGCTATTTGGTGAATTTGGTTTCCATCCCATTGAGGGGGAATAAGGTGATTATAGGCATGGATTGGTTGAGCCCTAATGGGGTGGTGATAGATTGCGCACAGCAGTTAGTGCGGATTAGGACCCCAAGTGGGGGAGAGTTGGTGATCCACGACGAGAGGCCGCAACATGGACCCACAGTATGTTCAGCAGCGAGAGCTAGGCGCTACCTTCAGCAGAGTTGCGCGGGTTATGTCGCGTATGTTATGGATACCCAGGAGGCGGGTAAGGCGACGGTGAGCGAGGTTCCAGTGGTGCGAGACTACGCTGATGTGTTCCCGGAGGAGCTTCCTGGAATACATCCGGAGCGTTAGGTAGAGTTCAGGATCGACCTAGTTCCTGGTGTGGCTCCGATAGCCAAGGCACCCTATCAGTTAGTTCCTCCCGAGATGCAGGAGTTGTCTATGCAGCTGTAGGAGCTGCTAGACAAGGGATTTATTCGACCGAGCAATTCACCCTGGGGAGCCCCGATCCTGTTTGTGAGGAAGAAGGACGGGTCGCATCAGATGTGTATAGATTACCGGGAGCTGAATAAGGTAATGGTGAAGAACCGTTACCCACTCCCGAGGATTGATGACCTCTTTGATCAGTTACAGGGAGCATCTTGGTTCTCCAAGATCGATTTGCGTTCAGGTTATCATCAGATGAGGGTCAGAGAGGATGATGTACAGAAGACCGCGTTTCGGACGTGCTATGGCCATTATGAGTTTGTGGTGATGCCGTTTAGGCTCACCAATGCTCCTGCCACGTTCATGGACCTCATGAACCGCGTGTGTAGAACGATGTTGGATCGGTCTGTGATAGTTTTCATTGATGACATCTTGGTTTATTCCAAGACGTAGGAGGAGCACGAGGAGCATCTGAGAGAGGTTTTTGGAGACCTTGAGGAGGGAGAGATTGTACGCCAAGTTCTCCAAGTGTGAGTTTTGGTTACGTGAGGTGCAGTTTCTTGGGCACCTCGTCAACCAGAAAGGGATTTCAGTAGACCCGGCTAAGGTGGAGGCCGTGATGAGATGGGAGGTTCTGAAGTCTCCATCCGAGATTCGGAGTTTCCTAGGATTAGCAGGCTACTATCGGAGATTCATTCAGGATTTCTCCAAGATAGTCGTACCCCTGACACGGTTGACTAGGAAATTCGTGGTCTTTCGATGGGGGCCTGAGCAGCAGGCAGCGTTCGAGATTCTGAGGCAGAGATTGTGCGAGGCGCCAATCTTAGCCCTGCCCGAGGGCGTAGAGGATTTTGTGGTATACTGTGATGCGTCTATCTCGGGCTTAGGCGCAATATTGATGCAGAGGGGACATGTCATTGCTTATGCCTCGAGGCAGCTGAAGCCTCACGAGGCGAACTACCCAACGCATGATTTAGAGCTGGGGGCGGTGGTCTTCGCCCTCAAGATTTGGCGGCATTACCTCTACGGGGTTCGATGTACCATTTGCACGGACCGCAAGAGTTTGAGGTACCTCATGGATCAGCCGAATCTGAACATGAGGCAGCGTCGGTGGTTGGACGTGGTGAAGGATTATGATTGCGAGATGCTTTACCACCCGGGGAAGGCCAATGTGGTGGCTGATGCGCTTAGCCGTAAGGCGACACCGATCAGGGACGTGTGTATGAGGATGATGGTGGTGACTCCACTGTTAGAGCAGATTCGAGAAGCTCAGTAGGAGGCTATGAAGGAGGAACATCGGAAGAGTGAGCGAATAGTGGGTCAAGTCACCTCCTTCGAATATGATAGCCGAGGATTATTGACACTACACCGTAGGGTGTGGGTGCCGTATCATGGAGGTGTGCGCCAGATCTTGATGGAGGAGGCGCACAAATCCGGATTCTCTATTCATCCAGGGGCGACGAAGATGTATAGGGATCTTCGTTTAGACTATTGGTGGCCTTGCATGAAGCGGGATGTGGCATGGTACGTCGAGCGGTGTTTGACCTGCAGGAAGGTCAAGGCCGAGCATTAGAGACCGCACGACAAGGTGCAACCGTTGGATATCCCGTTGTGGAAATGGGAACATATTACGATGGTTTTTTATCACAAAGCTTCCACGGACGGCGCAAGGAGTAGATTCGATTTGGGTCATCGTGGATCGGTGGACCAAGAGCGCCCATTTTATTCTGATCCAGGAGAGTATCTCGGCCGAAAAGTTGGCCGATATTTATATTAGGGAGATAGTGGCTTGACACGGGGTGCCAGTGTCAGTGATATCAGACCGAGATGTGCGGTTCACTTCCAGGTTTTGGAAGAAGTTTCATGATGAGTTGGGCACTCGTCTGCATTTTAGTACCGCCTTTCACTCGCAGACGGATGGTCAGAGCGAGCGGACCATCCAAACGTTGGAGGATATGTTGTGGGCATGCGTGCTAGACTTCGGTGGTAGTTGGGATACCTATCTTCCCTTGGCTGAGTTCTCGTACAACAACAGCTACCATGCGAGTATTGACCGTCCTCCATTCGAGATGTTGTACGGACGGAGGTGCAGGACCCCGATATGTTGGGGTGAAGTTGGCCAGAGGGTCATGGGGAGCACCGAGGTGGTGCCCAAGACGACCGAGAGAATCCAGCAGGTTCGAAGCAGACTTCAGACTGCACAAAGTCGACAGAAAAGTTACGCCGACAAGCGTCGCTCAGACCTGGAGTTCCAGGTCGGGGATATGGTTCTCCTGAAAGTGTCGCCTTGGAAGGGCGTTATTCGATTCAGGAAGCGGGGCAAGTTGGGCCCGAGATACATTGGTCTGTTCAGAGTTGTAGCCCGGGTGGGCAAGGTGGCATATAGGCTGGATCTGCCAGCCGAGCTCAGTTAGATCCACAGCACCTTCCATGTCTCCCAGTTGCGGAAGTGCTTAGTGGATGATTCAGCAGTGGTGCCGTCCTGAATTACATTGAGCGCCCAGTCGCAATCCTCGACCGGAAGTCGAAGGATCTCAGGAACAAGAAGGTGGAATTAGTGAAGGTGCAATGGCAGCACCGAAAGGGTTCAGAGTGGACTTGGGAGCCGGTGGAAGAAATGATGGAGCATTACCCCAAGCTGTTTCAAGATCGAGCAGCAGACTTCGAGGACAAAGTCTAAAATAAGTGGGGGAAATTTGTAGCACCTGGTTCCTGGTATGTAAAATTTATCCAAGTGTTTTGCATTTTTTAGCCTTGGACTCGGCGAGTTGTAGGCCCGACTCGCCGAGTAGAGTCGGGATATGGAACACGTTTAAGTTGGCGACTCGGTGAGTCCCCGTTGTCTGATGAAACCCTAAATTTCAAGGGTTTGAACCCTATTTAAACCATCTTTTGCGCCCCCAAGCTCCCCCCTTCACCCTCAGAGCTCCCTATATCGTCCAAACCTTGTTCCTTGTGAGATTGAAGTGCTTTGGTGTGTTTTCTTGCAGATTTTGAGAGAAAAGGAGAGTAGATCAAGAAGAGAAGAAGGAGGCCAGACATCTTGGTATTATTTCAGTGATTTCCTTGAGGTATAACTCAGTTTCCCTCTGTTTTCATGCTTATAGTCCCTTATAGCTCCATTAAAGTCCTTCTTGAGCCATTTCCAAGCTTGATTATGAATTAGGGTTTGTAATAAGTTGATTAACCTTTAGATCTAGGCATGATTGAGCTCCGGGAGCTCGGATCTGCTGCCTTTATGGAGCCATATTGCATGAAAGCCTAGATCTACTCTTTTAGTGCATTTTGAGCCCTAAAACCTTCATTGGTGTTTATTTACATGTAAAGTTGGAAACTTTACGTGTTAATCAAGCCCTAGAAACCCAAATCTATGTATGTCATGAGCTGGATTCAAGCAAAATCGAGTATATAGTATTTGCATGTGAAAGACTCGGCAAGTCGTTCATCGGACCCGGCGAGTCGAGTCGCGAGTCCCCGAGTTTTCCCCCTTTTCGTGTTTGCGGAGTGGACTAGTGAGTCATGGGGTGTGACTCAGTGAGTCGGAAGCCAGACTTACCCATGAAGGAACTCGACGAGTTGTTCATACAACTCGGCGAGTCTCAGCATAGAATGTTCTTCGGATGAAGATGAATTCGACGAGTTGTTCATACAACTCGGCGAGTAGGATGAAGGGCTATTGGACTTTGGTTTAGACGGAAAACTCGTCGAGTCAATGCCTAACTCGACGAGTAGAGACGAGATTATGGTCAGTCAAAGGGATAGGGACTCGGCGAGTTGGCAAGCCAACTCGGCGAGTCAGGTCAACTGGAAGTTGACTTTGACTTTGACTCTTTTTTTGGTTAGGGGTAAATGGTCATTTTACCCTGAGGTCGGTTAGCAGTATTTGACTAAGTATTTTGTGGGAATTATAGCGGAGGATTTCCGGGGCAGCAGCAGCAGAAGACAGTCAGTTCCCACGCAGAGTAGCAGCTACTTTGAGGTGAGTTACCTTCCAGTAGCGGTGGGTCTACGGCCACAATGCCGGCCCACCAGTAGGAGTTGTATGTTAGATGATTGTATTTGTGATATCATCTAGGTTTGCTACTACCTGATATGTTATATGTTGGCATGATATGTATGTATGATAGTAGTAAAGTTTGGTTGTTAGGACCGAAGGGTAGGTCAGACACCCCAGATATGTCTGACAGTATGTGCTGATATGTTTATATGCTGGCATGATATGTTATATGCGATAGTGGTAGTAGGAGGGGAATAGTCCCCAAGTTTGGTCGTTAGGACCGAAGGGTAGATCGGACACCCCAGATATGTCTGATAATATGTTATGTTATGATATATGTGATAGTAGCAGTAGGGATGAAATAGTCCCCGAGGATTAGTTGTTAGGACCGATGGGTAGTCAGCACCCCAGAATGGATTGACACGGGTAGTCAGCACCCCAGAACGGCTTGACACGGGTAGGTCGGCACCCCAAAATGGTCGTACCAGGTAGGTCGGGCACCCCATAATTGCCCAGTAGTATGTATGATATGTGATTGTATGGTATGTGGTATGATGGGGGAACTCACTAAGCTTCGTGCTTACAGTTTTCAGCTTTGGTTTCAGGTACCTCTTCTTCGAAGGGGAAGGAGCCGGCGCGGTAGCGGCACATCACATACATGCTTTGTATTCCGCACTATGAGATCTTCCTGGGGATTTGTACTCTGACACTATTATGTTTTTATAAAATGTTTTTCCAGACACGCGAGATCTTTTATGAAACAATATGATTGGTGAATGTTTAATTCCAATGTTTTGCTAAGTATATGTTTTAAAATGAAATTTTTGGCTCGTATTTTTGGGATGTTACACATGCTTACCTGACCGGAGCCATCAGGAAGACTTTCGATACAAGGCTTCAGGATCAACTTCATTGTTTCGGGAATTAATGGGGATTGCGCTACCTGCATCGACCACATCATCCGATCTACGACCATAACTCTGATGCCACTTGTTAGGATCACTATTGGCCCAATCATGCTCAACATAGAAGAACAATGAGGTTCCATTTTCTAAAACCAATCGGTGATAGAAGGGATTACCATTATCTTATATTCTAGCATATAGTTTATCTTCTTACCGATGTGGGATTGGGTTTGCATCCCAACACCAAATTTAGTAACAACAATACTAAATCGCTTAAACTAAGCATGAGGAGATTGTTTTAAGCCATACAAAGATTTTATTAGTCTGCAAACTTTACCATCCCCCTCCCCCCGAGTAACAAACCCCGGTGGTTGCTCCATGTAAAAATCCTCTTGTAAATCACCATTAAGAAATGCATTTTTGACATCAAGTTGATGAAGTGCCCAAGCATAAGTAGCATCTAGAGAAATAAAGAGATGCACAGAGGACAATTTGGCCACATGAGAAAAAGTATCGGTGTAATCCACTCCGTAAGTCTGAGCATAACCTTCAACAACTAATTGTCCCTTTAAGCGAGCCACTGATCCATCTGGATTAACCTTTTTATTAAACACCCATTTGCAACCAATCACCTTTTTATCAAAAGATAACTCGACCAAAATCTATGTGTCATTTTGCTCAAGGGCATTCATTTCGTTAATCATAGCAGCACGCCATCCAGGGTGGGCTAAAGCTTCACCAACAGTTTTCGGGATTGATATAGAGTCTAATGTTGCAACTAATGAGCGAGAAGATGTAGATAGATTATCATAAGAGACATATGAAGCAATAGGGTAAGTAAAATAACATTGACCTTTCCGAAGAGTCATAGGAAGATCAAGATCTGAGAGCTCTATATGGGAAGTTGTAACCTCATCATTTTTTGTATTAGAGGTATCATCAGTCGATCTTGTAGATGCAGGTGGTACCAAATCGGTCTCTAATGTAGGTCGTGGTTTCCTACTATACACGTGAATTATTGGTGGTCTTACATGCTCTAATGACGAATCAAAGTTAAGTGGTATAGGAAACTCTATAATCGGTTCAGGAACCTGTATAATATATACCAACATATCATCATCGTCTCTTCGATCATGGGAATTGGTCATCAGAAAGAACGGTACTTTCTCTATAAAAGTGACATCACGTGAAACATGGTAACGATTGAGTAAAGGAGAAAATGTAACAAAGCCAAAAGATGACATACCATCATAAACGAAGGACCTTTTCTGCCAAAAAACCACCTATTTCACTATTCTTAAGGATGGTCCTCCTTTAATATCTATATAAGAATTAAAACGACAATGACTAAAGTGCAATTATTAAATAGTTGAGCAAAATGCTCCAGAACCATGCACCAAGGTGGTGGACGGTTTTAGAGGTCCTTTTGGATAACTAGGAAGCTGGATAAATACCAAAAATAAGATAATATTATTTTATTGGTTTGTGGCTTATCTAGAGTTTCCTTGTTACACTATATAAAGATCCTAAGGCATTCATATTTTAGGCACTAAACCCTTAGAGAGCATATGCCAAAAATTCCCTCCTTCCTCCTCTCTTCTCAACATTCTTCTTGCTAGCTTAGGTGTGAACCATTAGAGGCACGACATTTATGGTGCTTGCTTCCAAAGGATCAAAAGGTATGTATTCTTTCTTTCTAAATTTCAAAAAATACCTAGGTATCCTTAGGGTTCTTATTTGATGTTTATAATTGTAAATATAATTAGAGAAAACATAGATCTTTGTTAGGGTTGCATGCACACATAAGAGTTTATTTGTTTTACATAAAACCAATCACACACATATATATCGAGCATTTCATGTTACATTTTTTTTTAAATTCAAAAAAGATAAAGAGTGATCTATGTGATTTTGGTTTGTCAAGACTTTCTTAATAAAGGACGGGAGACCGAATTAAAAAAAAAAAGGGGGGGGGGGAGGGGGTATATATGCGCCAACCTTTATTCACCATCTTCTACTAGCCACACTACCACCCGCTTTAAGGCATCTATACCCACCACCATCTCGTCCCCGTACCATCACAATTGATCAACACCAACACCATCGCCAACGTCACCGACAAATACATCAAGAAGCCATATTATCATTTTCTTTTACATAGAGACCTACAAAAACCAAATTCAAACTTATGTATTTTTTTTGTTGCTTTATCTCTCGCTATATGGCTGCGACTCGGTCAAAAACAAGATTTTACTTTGACTTTGATTATACAATGAGATAATGACTTGATAGGGTAAGATACTTTTTGAAATGTACAAATTTAATCCTTATTTTTTTTCTTGTAAAATAAGCCCTTATACTTTATTTTTTGTAACAATGCAGTCCTTGTGACCGGCTATACCCAGTATACCGGTCATATACAAATTTTCTTTTAGGGAAAATGACTTGATAGGGTAAGATAGTTTTTGAAATGTACACATTTAGTCCTTATTCTTTTTTTTTTAAAATAAACCCTTATACTTTATTAATATGTACACATTAGGTCATTTTTACCGAATTCTACAGGTTTTGTTGATGTGGAAGCACAAGTGGCACTAAATAGCAATTAATTAGCTTAGTCACCGGAGGTGAATGATCCTCCAGCAACAAGAAAAGGGCGGCGACCCTTCTCTTTCCGGTCGAACAACAATAGCCAAACACCCTTTACCTGTTGTGTTTCTCCAATCTGTCTCTCTTTGCCTCCATCTTTGAGATATGTTGCCAGAAAAAGAAGAAAGAATCGACGAGGGGGCTACCAGAGCAGCTCCTCGCCGCCAACTACCGTCTCTACTTCCTCCTGCCTCCCCCTTCTACCTTGTTGTTTTTGCCATCATTCCTCCTTGCTACCAGTGATGTATAGGAACACACAAAGGAGTCGCCGAAGATCGGGGTTCTCTCTCTTTTTCATGATGAATAAAAGTTGGAAAAATCTCGTTGTGGATATGTGGATGCCACCTAGGTATTTCATTTCAACAAAATAAAAGAAAGGGAAAATAACTTGATAGGGTAAGATACTTTTTGAAATGTACACATTTAGTTCTTATTATTATTATTTTTTTTGTAAAATAAACCCTTCCACGTCAATAAAATCTGTAGAATCCAGTGAAACTGACCTAATGTGTACATATTAATAAAATATAAGGGTTTATTTTACAAGAAAAAAAAATAAGGACTAAATGTGTACATTTCAAAGATATATCTTACCCTATCAAGTTATAATCCTTATACAAAAAGACGCATATGAACAAGTCCAACTCAACTTACACAAGCCACATTTAGATGATATATATATGTTTTTTGAAAAATTTCAGGTTTCTATATAAAAATGATTTAAAATAACGCATTAGGGTAAAATGATTAATTTTTTCTTTTTGATAAAGTTAAGGTTTTTTTTTTTTTTTTGAGATAAAATGAAGGTTAGTTTCCCTGTATAAAACTGAAAAATAGATGGTTATTTACTGCATTTGTTATATCATCAAAATTACGTCTATAAACGAAATTCCTTCTTCAATAGAAAATATATAAGTATTATTTATTGGGCAATAATTCAGTTTTTACTTTTTTGGTTATTTCTTTTGTCTATCTCCTAAAAGAAATCGTTGGAGCAGCCTGGATCCGAAGACTGGTTTATTGCATTGTGAATCACAATTCGATTCGCTCTCTCAAATCGGAGACAGCAACCCTTCCACAACTCGAAGCAACTCAGTCATCATCGCCGGTTTTTCCATCGATTACACGAACCAGCAAAACCCTCTTGTTTCAGATCCTGATTCGATAGCAGATCTTGTTTCCACATCTTATGCATTTCATTCGTTTATGACTTTTATTCTTATCTTCTGTCCTGGATCTTCGAATTTGATTACAGTAATTCGTTGATTATAAACTCTTATATTGGTCGAAGATATGGCCGGTGGGGTAGCGAATACAGATCAATTCGAGTCGTACTTCAAAAGAGCAGATTTAGATCAAGATGGACGCGTTAGTGGCGCCGAAGCTGTTTCCTTCTTTCAAGCCTCTGGCTTACCTAAATCGGTTCTCGCTCAGGTAACTAATATTGAGCAATTCTACTTCACTATTAGAATTTTGCATTTTTGTGAAGTTAATCTCAATTTTGATTTCTAATTCAGTCGTTTAACTTTGTTTAATACATACTATGATAATTTTGTGAGAGCGTAAATCTGGTACTAGCAGCAGGTCAGATGTGGTTTGATATATCAGCCACGAATCTGTATTGAGTTACTATAGCTAGATTCTGTCGCCTTTTGTTATGCACAGCTATATATGATTCACATCATCGTTTTACAAGAAGCAATATATATCTTGTAATGTAGCATAGAGATAACTTGGATATTTGGCAATACTATGATTATGTTCATGGATGTATGTATGTTGCTATCTGGAGGTCATATATCATTGGACATGTGTATACACATTGGTAAGGGCTGCATTATCCACAATTCTTTTCATTTGTGGTATACACACACACACACTCAAAACCTCTGATTTTAAAGGTAGAATGTCATTATAACCATTCATTACGCCAGTATTTAGTAGTGGGTAAGAATGACTTGATTTCTGATATCAAGGATTTCACTCTACTCTCTGGAAGTAGGTTACATTACTCCCCCTCTTTTGGTATAAATAGCTTGTACTACATCTTCTGACATGTCCTATAGGCACCTTTGGAATGCAAGGAGTATGACAACATATATGTTTGACTTTTAATCTTTACCCACTAGAGCACCTTTTCTTTTGTTGTACAGTTTGGTGGCTTGAAATTGACATTCATCTAAATTTTGAATTTTGATACTAGTAGTGTGAGATGACAATCGTTGTGGTTTTTGTATTTTTTTTGTGAACAAAATTTATTACTTTGTGGTATAATTTAGTGGCCTTGCTTTCCAAAACCTTTAAAGGAGAAATGGTTCTACTTGATCCTACTACCTTGCTTTTGTGTTCCCTATGCATTTATTATCCTTCTTGTTATTTGATAGAAAACACAACTTTGTTAATATGAAAGCTGAGCACATACAGATAAACTGGAAAACATTCTTTAGTTTACTTCACAATCTATAATAGCAAAAACCACACCAGAAATTTATATCTAACAACACAACTGATGGAGTGCAATGAAAACTGGAAAGACCTTAAATATTGCTGTAAAATCATTCTTTTCAAGCTCAACGATTGTATACTTTTACAAATAAATTTGAATTTTATATTCTACTGCATCTTATCTAGAATCCTTTCTTGCTAACAATTTGTAACACATTTTACAGATATGGACAATTGCTGATCAAAATCGAACTGGTTACCTTGGTAGACAAGAGTTCTTCAATTATCTAAAACTTGTAACTGTTGCACAAAGCAAACGAGACCTTACACCAGATATTGTGAAAGCAGCATTATACGGGCCCGCTTCATCTAAAATCCCTGCACCCCAAATTAACCTCAGCGCCTTACCCGCGGGCCCAGCGCCACCTCAGATGGGTAGCACTCCTATAAGAGCTCCATCTCCACAGGGTTATCCACCTCAGCAAAGTCAAACCATGAGACCACCTCAGTCAACACTTCCCACCACCACATTTCCATCACAACATGGAGGCATGATGTTGGCTCCATCAGGGTCAAGTCTCTCTGCACCACCTAGACCGCAGGGACCCGGGCCCACTAACTTATTGCAAAATCCTGCACCTAAACCAAATGGTACTAATTTGTCAGCAAGTGGAAATGGATTTGTGTCCAGCTCAGCATTTGGCCCTCCATCTCAGGCAAAGAACAATCCTGTGGTTACTGTGTCACCTCCTAGTATTCCTGTCTCTGGTGGGACCCAATTGCCCAATAAGCCAGCTCAACTGCTTCAAGGAAATGTTCCTCATCAAAATCATCAAATGCAACCAAGTTTTAGACCTAATCAACAAGTTCCAGTTCAGAATTCCTCTTCTTTTTCTAATCAGCCCTCACAACCTTGGCCAAAAATGTCACAGTCTAGTGTCCAAAAATATACCAAAGTTTTTATGGAAGTAGATACAGACAGAGATGGAAAAATTAGTGGTGATCAAGCACGCAATTTGTTCTTGAGTTGGAAGTTGCCAAGAGGTAGGTGAAGTTTCATTTTCTTTTGCTTTATTGAGTTTTATATTTAGTAATTTAAATGCACACCCTCTAAACTTGAATATGAATATCCTTAAATTCTTGTTGTTTCAGAGATCTTGAAGCAAGTGTGGGACTTATCTGATCAAGATGATGACAGCATGCTTTCACTCAAGGAATTCTGCATTGCTCTCTACCTTATGGAGAGATTCAGGGAAGGCCGCCCTCTTCCAAAGGTGCTTCCACCCACTATTTTTGAGGGGTCAACATTGCCGCCATCTGGTCAACCACAACCGCAACCACCTGCCGCCACATATGGTGCTCCATTATGGAGACCTCCACCTGGTAAACCCTAAACCATAAACCAGGTTATTAATAACTTTAAAAAAAAAACAAATCTTGAATTTTTTTTTGAAGGTGTTCAACAAGCACATGGGATGGTGGGCCCACGCCAGGTCACTGGGGGTGCACCAAGACCACCGCGTCCGGTTCCGGTTCCTGTGACTGAGAATGATGAAGATATGCAGCCTAGACAGCGCAAGCCTACGGTTCCTATACTGGAGAAGCATCTAGTGGATCAACTTAGTACAGAGGAGCAAAAATCATTGAATTCTAAGTTCCAGGAGGCAACAGAGGCAGATAAAAAGGTAAAACATGTGTAATTCAAGTTGACATTAATTATATTATTGTGTTATATGATTAATCTCAACTAGAGGTTAAAGGAATCAGAACTAGTTATATTTATTTATTTTTGTATTGATTGTAGTTGTGTATAGAGTATAGTTAGTTAAATTTTTTTTATTCTTACCCAGGTTGGTGAACTTGAGAAAGAGATATTGGAAGCTAAACAAAAGATTGAGTTCTACAGAAACAAGATGCAGGAAATTGTGAGTTCTCTTCTTTCTTTTTATAACTTTTATAACTAAAGCAAGTAGATGATATGTTACTTGAGTCAGCAGTAGTATTCTACAACTAGTTCTAATGCACAGTTGATGTTAGAAGTTCATATCCAGTAAATTTTGTGTTTAAATTCTAGACCAATGTTTTATTTCCAACATTTTACTTTGAATTGATAGTAAAACTAATGTTTTTAAATAATTTATTACAATCACTGGCTCAGTAGCTCTAAATGCTTTTCTTTCAATCTCAGGTTTTGTACAAGAGCAGATGCGACTCTAGACTAAATGAGATCACAGAAAGGGTTTCCAGTGATAAAAAAGAGGTATGCATTTTTAATAAAACACACATATTCTCATATAATTTCTGTTTTCTAAATTAGTATGAGCAACTTGTGTTGTAGGTTGAATCACTATCAAAGAAATATGAAGACAAATACAAGCAATCTGGAGATGTAGCTTCTAAGTTGAGCATTGAGGAGGCCACTTTTCGTGATATCCAGGTTCACTAATTATAATATAATATACTTTTAATTGTTTAATAAAAAGTAGCTAATTTTTAATCTTATAAGAAAGTTCATTTCTCCAAAACTATATCTGATATTTGAATAATTATAACAGGAAAAAAAGATGGAGCTTTACCGAGCAATTGTGAAGCTAGACCAGGATGGAAAACCTGAAGAAATTCAGGTATTTTATATTCTGCCCCTAACTATAAATCCATTAAATGAGAGTGAGAGGCTTAAGGTTTCATAGTGAGTGGCATTTTGGTAATTTGAGGGGCTTGTTTTTGTTTAAAATATATGTAGGCTCGTGCTGATCGCATTCAAGCGGATTTGGAGGAGCAAGTAAAAATGTTAAACGAGCGCTGTAAAATGTATGGATTGCGTGGGAAACCTACATCACTGGTTGAGCTGCCATTCGGTAAATCCACCTTTTCTGTTTAATATTTATTCCCAATTTATATAATAAAAAAATGTTAAATACAAGAAATAGCAACATACTTGCATCCTACTTTCATTTTAATTTATTATAACACTGTATTTTTAAAATCTACATGAAGACAAAAAAATACTTTTTTCATTGTGAATGTAATGTGTTTAGGTTGGCAACCTGGTTTCCAAGAAGGAGCTGCTGATTGGGATGAAAGCTGGGATAAATTTGAAGAGGAAGGTAAATAAAATAACACCTACAAAATTAAGTTCAAATTGACCATAGTGCATTAAATTAATGGAAACTTGCAGGGTTTACATTTGTGAAAGAGCTAACACTGGATGTGGAAAATGTTATTGCACCTCCAAAGCCAAAATCCTTACCTGTCCAAAACAAATCTACTTTCCAATTCCAAGACAACAACAACACTTCATCTTCAGCTTCAGAGGCCAATGATAATAAACCCAAGAAATTGACAGTGTCTGTGGAAGAAAATAATAATGAGTCAAATGAGCAAAAGGAAAAGGAAAAGGAAAAGAAAGACGCCTCCTCACCCGAAACCCCAAAAAGCCCGCCTAAGATATTCCACGATGGAAAGACTACCAGTGAAGACGGTTCACCCCATGCTGTCAAAACCCACAGGTACTTCAAATGCAAGAAATAGCAATGCACTTTCACTTTCTTTATTTTAATATAATATTTACTTTTTTTTTTTTTGTTACTTCTGCAGTGAAAATCTGGATACACAGTCGGTTGTTTCTAGTGAAAAAGGCTTTGATGAGCCAGGATCAGGATGGGGATTTGACACTCATTATGATTCAGATGCATCAGCAGCCTGGGATCTCAATGCTGCTACTACAAAACCTAATAAGGTAAAACATCTTCCTATTTGACTATTTTCTATGTCAGAGTCTTTTTCTACACATATTCCTTAAATTCTTTTTTAGCAGGATACGGATCAAGGGAGCAAATACGAAAATTCCTTCTTTGATTCCGATTCATGGGGCGGCCTAAACCCTATAAGAACCGAGATTCCAAAGAAGAGCACATTCACATTCGATTCCGTTCCAGGGACACCCGCGTACAGCTACGCCGGATCCCCACCCGCAGACAATTTATTCCAAAACCGGGCCCCGTTCTCGTCCTCCTTCCCCGATTCCGTCCCCGGAACCCCGGCTTACAGTTTCGCCGGTTCTCCTCGAAGCCATTCCAATTTCAATTCCAATCAACCATTCGCTTCAGTATTCGCTGATTCCGTTCCGAGCACTCCAATGTACACAAACTCACCTCGAAGATACTCCGACGGGCCCGAAGATAACTCCTTCAGCAACAATTTCTCACGGTTCGATTCGTTCTCCAGCAACGCGCCTCATGACCCGGCCCGCGATCCGTTTTCAAGATTCGATTCGTTCCGGAGCACCGCCCAGGATTCGGAGTACGATCAAGGGTTTAATGAACAGCAAACAACACTTTCGAGATTTGATTCGATGAGGAGTTCGGCGGATTCCGATTTCGGGCACTCGTTGTTTCAGACTCGGGAATCGGAATCGTTTTCGAGGTTTGATTCCATGCAGAGTAGGAATGGGAATGCGAATGGGAATGAGTCATCGGATTTCGGTCATGGGTTTCCGGCTTTTGACGATGGGGATCCGTTTGGGTCGGGTGACCCGTTTAGATCGCATCATGATCCGTTTAAGAGTGAGACTCCGAGAAGAGATTCGGTAGATGGTTGGAAGGCGTTTTGATGAGATTGTAGTAGTATTGGTGAATTGTCTTGATGATGATGTAGGTATATATAGAAAGAATGTTTAAAAAAATCTTGGCTTGTTTGATTGTTTGTTTGTTTGATTTGGGAATTGGGTGTCGTACTTTTTTAGAAATATGATTCTTTTTCTTCGAATTTTTGTTGTTAAAATGGATTTATTTCCTCTTTTCGTTTTGTAAACTCTTGGTCTCATGTTTGAAAGGTATCATTTTTGTATGTTTTTTTATTTTGGGTACCAATGGTTATTGTTTTTCATTATCTTCAGCGAAAAAAAAAAGAAAAAATATTTGCTTAAGTGATTACATTATCAAAGTTGAAAATATGAGACATTACATTAATACAGGTTCATCCAAGAGTTCTCTGTATAAATTGAGTATATAAAGTGAACGAGAGAACTGTAGAACTGTTAGATGAATGGTGATATTAAACTGACCATAAACAGTTTATTTATACTGTAAAACACAATTACTAAACTTCCCAAAATATAACCGTAAAATGATGATGTATAAAATTTAAAGAAAATGACCAAAATAATCATTTTTTCTGTTTTTCCACAAAATAACCAAAAATCAGAAAAATGCTCATAGTATCCATCTGCGAAAATCTAGGTGACCGTAGTTTGTTCTTTTATTTTTTTTTTTAAGATTTTGCAAGTTACTATCCGTAAGATTCTAGGTGGCTTGTGATTTTTTTTAATTAATTTTTTTATAGGATATACATGTTACAAAGAACACAATAAAATTTATTCAACAAAATCGAAGGTTGTATATGAACGTTATGAAATGTCAAAGTTGTTTTTTTCTCATATTTTACACCATGTAGCTGATTTTGAGCTAAAAGAATACGACTTCTCGACACCCAAATTTGAAGTTTAATACGTCCATGGAAAACCCTTGTTACAAAGTAAGGGTGAGTATTTAAACATGTGAACTGGATAGGAGCGGAGGCAAGATTTCATAATAGGGGTTTCACGGGAAATTTTAGTAGTTGCACGATAGTAGAAAAAAATTCGAAATTTTTTGTATTGCGTCCGGAAAAATCAAGGGTTGTTTGTGCCATTATGTGCCCTATACTAAAACCGTCCCTGGGACGGGACCAAACCAGACCTCTGTAACATCATGATGTTGAGGTATTTCCAAAATTTAACCCTAAGTATAAAGATTATTGCAATTTAGCCCTTGTGTATGAGAAATGTTGCAAAATGGTCCATTGTGGCACTTTTGTAAATAATGGGTGTGGGGCACGTAAGTTGGGCGTACTCATATCGTATGCTAGGTGTACGTAGCAGGATCCCAAACCCTAATTTTTAGGGTTTGGAACCTATTTAAACACATTTATGGCCTCAAACATTTTTCTCTCATCAACCTCCATCACTCCATTCGACCATAGCAAACCCTAATTCCTTGTTTGAGCATTCTTGACCTTTCAAGTGCATTTTGGTGACCTTAAAGGAGAAGGAAGGAAGTTGATTCATCTTGGAAGCTTGAAGAAGATTTGGACCTGGAACTCTCATCTATCTAGCAACCTCCAGGAGGTATAAAGTTTTGATATCGGCTTGCATTTCCTTAGATCTTGTTAGCTCTTGACTCTTGAGTCTTGAAGCATTTTGGTCCCAAATCTTGACAATTATGAGTATGGCATACTCTAGCCCATATAAGTTGTCCTTCCAGATGTTTTGAGATGTCTTGATGCATAAAAATATGATCTTGGCTCTTATTTCTTCCCCACGCATGTGCTAGGATGTCCTAATGGATTAAGAGGTTAGGGTTTGTTGGTATTAAACACTTCTAGCCATGCAAAGTCGTAAAGTTGGAAACTTTATGACTTATAATGATATTTTGAGCTTAGATCTTGATTTGGACGTAAGGACTTGATGGATTAATCTCTTAATATGAAGTTGAGGTGGCCAGATGTGTACGTTGGGCGTACCTAATGGTACGGTATGCGTACGTGGTCAATGTCCCGATTTATGGTCAAGCTAAGTACGCCCAGTGTACTCAACTGAGTTGACTCGGCTGTTTTGTTGACTTTTGACCTTGATCAGGGTTTGACCAATTTTGACTGAAGGGTATTTTGGGTATTATATTATTAAGTTAAGTTAGGTTGTGGTGTAATTAATAGGTGACAAGTAGAGCCAAGATTCGGAGCAGAGATTTGCTCAGCTATCGTTCAGACTGTAGGTTGAAGGCACCAAGGCCGACCCATTGGATTGATATCTTGTTATATACTGATTGATGATATGTTGAGTATGCTATAGATCTACATGATTATATGATAGTTATTGATATGCGTTAGTCTGGTAGATTTGTAGGACTACTTGTGATTACTTGTTGTATGATTATCTGTCTACTGGATATGCTTGTTATCTGTTATATGTTGACATTTTATGTTTGGGTTGAGACTGTACTGCTTTATGCTGTCAATCAACAGACCGGGGCAATCCAACCGAGAGGTTGTGGGCCAGGGCAATCCAACCGGGAGGTTGTAGGCCAGGGTAATCCAACCGGGAGGTTGTGGACCCAGTATGCGAGTTAATCCAACCGGGAGCTTGTGAGCCTAGTACATGATATGCAGGGCATTCCAACTGGGAGGTTATGGGCCAGAGTAATCCAATCGGGAGGTTGTGGACCCAACATTCTGAATTGTATATGTTTTGTGTGGTGTTGGGGTACTTTGGGGGAACTCACTAAGCTTTGACATATAGTTTCAGTTTATTGTTTCAGGTACTTCTATAGATCGCGGGAAAGCAAAGCCGTGATCTTGCACATCTTCCTGTTGTTATGATATTGGATCTTGGGAAAAACTCTGATTATGTTTATACTTTTGAAACAATGGTTTTGTAAACACTTTATGGATGAAATGGGTTGTTTTAGAAAATTTTTAAATTTTTATGATTTTTGGGATGTTACACAGACCCTTTTTTGGACCCCTGGGTTGGTTCTCGGTTCTAGGAATTGATCAAAACCGATCCGGTTTTTTTTACTAGTTTGGTTTTTGGACCAGAATATTAAAAAAAATATTTAAACAAGCATATCTCATTCGTTTCAAATCGGATTGACATGCGGTTTTTTCTAACATGTAATTTAGAGTTTTTACATGATTTTAGACAATAATTTTGTTGTTGTTGGTGTTATATTTAATGAATTACAATCCTTCAAAGCTGAAATATTTCAGTTTTTCATCTATAATTTTAAACTTTTGTATTATATGAAAATCTTTAAACAAACATATCTCATTCATTTTAAGTCGGATTGACATGCCGTTTTCTCCAACATGTAATTTAGAGTTTGTACATGATTTTAGACTATAATTTTGTCGTTCTTGGTTTTATATTTAATGAATTACAATCCTTCAAATTTGGCATATCAAAGCTGAAATATTTTAGCTTTATAGCTATAATTTTAAACTTTTGTATTTTGTGAAAATCTTTAAACAAGCACATCTCATTCGTTTTAAGTCGGATTGGCATGCAGTTTTTTTTTTCAACTTGTAATTTAGAGTTTGTACATGATTTTAGACTATAATTTTGTCAGTTTTGGTGTTGTAATTAATGAATTACAAATCTTCAAAGGTGGGATATCAAAGCCGAAATATTTCAAATTTTTAGCTATAATTTTAAACTTTTATATTCTGTGAAAATCTTTAAACAAACATATCTGATTCGTTAAAAAGTTGGCATGGGTTTTTCTCCAACGTGTAATTTAGAGTTTGTACATAATTTTAGACTTTAATTTTGTCATTTTTGGTGTAACGTCTCAAAACTCATAATAGATTTTTTTGATTTACAAAACCATTTTCATAAAAACTTCAAGTCAATAAAACATTGTTTTCCAAAACATCAAACTAATTAGAGTATCAATACATCTCTCAAATATCAAATCCATAAGATGATGTGCACGATCACGCCTCCGCTTTACCCCGGTCCCATGAAGTACCTGAAACATTGAAATTCACAAATGTAAGCCAACGCTTAGTGAGTTCCCCAAAATACCACACACACCAAATACAAATACAATGCATGCAAGCATGAGCCTTAAGTCTGCATGGACCACTTCACAAGGCATACATGATGCCTGGACTGCTCTACCAAGTATACAATCTACTGGCCTGCCTCGCAAGGCCTATAGTAGCTGGACCACTCACTTTGGGCCTATAATATCAATTGGACCGCACAGACCTCTTGTCCTTGAGCACACAGTTGAGCAGTCTCAACCCAACTACAACATGTTGACATATACAAATAAACAATATCAAGTAAACATAGGTAATCATAACAAATATGCCTGCCTATCATACCGATATAACGTAGCAACATCCTATACTTAAGGATAACATAATCAAGTGGGTCGGCCTTGGTGCCTTAGACCCATAGGCATAGTAAGAAAACTCACCTCGAAATCAAGCAGATAATACAATAGCTCCCTACCGAGATCAAAAGTGACACCACGAGTCACCTATAAGACAAGACAGTAGGAACTCAACCTCAGTTTAAAACCCAAACCCATAAGTTGACTAGAAGTCAACTAAGTCAGAAAGTCAACAAACCTACCCCCCAAGGTTAACAGTCAAGTCAACAGCCCTAAAACCTTAATCAATGAGTCGCCACGTCGTGGCTATCCATTGGCCATGTCATGGCAGCGTAAAGACAAAACAGACGGGTCCTTATCCAGTCGCCACGTCGTGGCAACCTAAGGTCACACCGTGGGGACTAGTCTAAACAACTTAACATATTAAGTTGTTTTTCCAACGATTCCAAGAGCTCTAAAGCTCAGATTTGGTCCTTCCCACGGTTTTGATGGATAATGTTTCCAACTTTATCCATTAAGACATCTCAATAAGTCAAGATCTTAAACCCCAAGTCCTTAAAGGCAACTTAAGTCATGCAAATACACATTAAGCACTTAATCATTAGAGTTACTTCTCCAAAGTTTCCAAAAGGGTTTCCTACACCTAATGGACCATAAAAATAGTAGCTTTATGGACATGTTTTTCCAACGCATGTCTTTTCTATTTTAGGTCAAAAGCATGGCAAATATGTGCTCAAAGCTTGTACATGGGGCCAAAACTCCAAGGATCCTCAGATCTGGAACATATAACACTAAGATGACCACATGGATCCATAAAGTTGCCAACTTTAAATCCAACCTTCCAAACCTTAAAATCAAGAAGAGTAAGGGACAAAAGGCCTAGATCTAGAAGCAAGTGACAAAAGATTGGATCTTGGACACTTACAAGGGTCTAGAGAATGCACAAGGGAAAGATGATGAGACTTGCTTGTTGCGTCACATTCTAAAGCACCTTCTTCTCCTTATCCAAGCTACCAAGAGTACTAAAAGGACTAAGAATCACCAAGAGAGGATATGGTTAGGTTTTTTGAGTCTAGAGAGTGATGGAGGCTGGGGATAAGCAAACCCTAGCCTTCACTTTCCTTTAAATATGGCTCAAACCTGAAAGATTAGGGTTTTGGACATCAGGCGGTCGCCACGCCATGACCAAAATACCGCCACGTTGTGGTAACCAAAACCAGATATGTGTTAAATAACGCTTGGCCACGTCATGGTGGTGCCTCAACCACGTCGTGGCAACCCCAAAAATCATAATTTACTTAATTAAAATGTACCTCAAGGTCCAAATGTATATTTGGTATTATATTCAATGAATTACAATCCTTAAAAGTTGGGATATCAAAGCTAAAATATTTCAACTTTTCAGCTTTCAACTTTTGTATTTTGTGAAAATCTGTAAACAAACATATATCATTCGTTTTATGTCGGATTGACATGCAATTTTTTCCAACGTGTAATTTAGAGTTTATACAAACTTTAGACAATAATTTTTTCATTTTTGGGATATCAAAACTGACAATTTTCAACTATTTTTTAGACTATAATTCTGAATTTTATGTATCTTTGATAGATAAATCATATGAAAGGGATCTTGGTTGAGTACCGAAAAATTCTTACTTCGTAATGGTAACGAATATGATGCTGTTCTTTGAAAATCTCAAGACAAAAACAAAGATTGTTTTAGCTACATCAAAACCTTTGATAAAATTCATTGGTCAACCAAACCAATGTTTTTTTCTAAATGGTAAAGGACATGAAGACGGAATACTATAAGTATTGGGGTGCCTACAACAAGATGAACGGTTTTATGTACTTTGCGGTTTTACAATCTTTGTTCTATTTTGATACAATTATTACTTCTTATTAAATACTAACAAAATTATCATTTTGTGTTTATATATAGATTGCACAAGCTTTAAAAAGTTAGATTTATATGAAAAAAATACGAGGAAAAGGCCAATGGAAGATTAGATTAAGACGTTTATTAATTGGATTGATTTTAAAGTTTAAACTATGATTTTTTGTGTTACAATCGTTACTTTTATATAATTGTGTTAAAATTGTTAACTTTTGTTGGTAAACTTGATTTATATATTAGTTACTTTTATTTGGAAAATTAATTTTGCAACTTATAGTATTATAGATAATGTCATTAATTAATTTGATTCAAAGTTCAAATAAATAGTATAAGTAATTTTCTTTTAAAATCTAAAACAAACATTCAAACAAACAGTTATATTTTACCGAGTTGTACCGTATCAAACCCAAGAATTTTAGCGTATGCACCTAAAGTTGTACAAGTTCAAAGGATATAAGAACAGGAAAAAGCGGATCTGGACTGAACCTAGAAATGGACCCGGTAAGCCTCATATCGGTTCGGTCCGGTCCAAATGCTCACCCTTATGACAAAGAACGCAAAGAAAAAAAAACAGTTCAAACAGAGTTCGTACGAAAAGAATTAATAGGTTTAAAGTTGTAAAAAAATTGAGATTTTTGCAGGTCACCACCTACGGAAATCTTAAGGCTATCTGTGACAATCATAACTATTTTGATCGTTTTTCGAATTTTTGGCTATTATGGTCATAAATAAAAAAAAAGTTTTAATAAAAACAAAAAAGAAAAGAAAGTAGCCAGCTGAAATGGAAGTCAACTTTTCCAGCCCCTGAGATAAATCCAACCATGACATTTTGTAGCATTGGTGCATTGGATGTTCATATTAATATAGAAAATTAAATACAATGTGTAGAGCATATGCATATTTAGTTTGATTCATATAAAGACTTTCTAGTTCCTCACCTCTATCCAAGAATCGTATCATTATTTCAACCATGTTAAAATTAACACATACATTCATTTTAATGATGATGATCTAAAACCCTCAACACAAATAACCATAAATAATCAACAAATAACTCAAATCTTTTTGTCACAATCACATTTTTATTAAATGAAAATGAATCGACACATGATAAATTAATCCAACTCTTTACTAACCTTAATCCCCATAGAATTAGCCGTACCTATAATCGATTTTGAAATAGCCTCTAACGACATATACTGACAATAAGGATCCGACTGCTTCACCTTCGCGATCTCATATATATGTTTTAGGGTTAGGCTCGATGCGACAATGTGGCCTGGCATCCGGCTGCCGGAGGTGATTCCGGCAGCCTGTTTCAAGTACCATGTGACGGAAGGTGATCGGATGGTAAGCTCAAAAGTGTGATCTTTGAACACCTTGACGGTGGCAGCAATTGGGGTGTCGGGTTTGTACTTTTGAGTTCTAGCGTTGAAATCTTTGCAGAATGCCATTATGTTTAGCTTGTATTGACCTATCGCCGGACCAACTGGTGGTCCTGGTCTGGCGGCTCCGGCGGGGATGGTAAGCCGGATGGTTGCCGCCACCGGCTGCCTCTTTAGGATCTCCTTCAACGACGCCATCTTTAGATCAGTTGTGTGTGTATGTGTGTGCATGTGTGTGAGTGGTAGTGTTCTTCCATGCATGGGATAATTGGAATCGATCGGTGTTGGAATGTAACCATAACAACGGATTTGGTGCCTTCATTAATGGAAAAATATTTTAATTGTTTTTTTATAACACGTTGAATAAGACTTAATTAAGTAGGTAGTTTAAAATTTAAACTCAATATCTTAAATTTATCTTTTAAAATTTCTATTTGTGTTTTAATTTAATTATTTGTTACTTCCTCAGTCCAGAAATATACTATCCAACGACGATCAAATTAATTAAAGATGTGTATTTTTATTAAATTATTAGTTGTTACCATTCATTTCAATCAAGGTTGTCAAGATCGAGATTTTACGTATGATCGTTTTTGGGTTTACAAGATCGACATCGAAGAGCGAGATTGGGATCCTAAGATCCTACAAGAAAAACACAAATTTAACATGTAATTTAAAAACATGAAAAACATCTCAAACATTCAGTTTCCGTTCAAAATCTATAAAATCTTCAAAACATTAATCACAACTCACAACACAAAATGATAAATGGTAAATGGTAAAAAGCATAAAATGGTAAATTCATTTTTTTTTTCATTTGCAAAAAAAAAAAAAAAATAATAATAAATAAGGAAATGTAGGATCGGATCGGATCCCGATATTCAACTTATATATTACTTTTATTTTTAGTAATTAAAGATGTTTGTTATCAACATTACATACACCGTCATTATAACTTGCAAGAACTTATATAAGGTTCTATGATTAGAGCGAGTTAAAACTAATAATTGATAATGTGATTACTAAACAAGAGATCATACAAGCATTCACCGTATGTTAGTGGGATAGAATGATGTTATTACTATATATGACAGATTATTCAAGCGTTCATGACATGGTAAAGCATCTATAATTGTGAGTTCAGTGAAAGTTAATGAATGAGATGATAGATCTAATTTTCATTTAATGGAATGAATTCTATCATAACGAGGTACTACCTTGATATTCAATGGATTTGGAGTTCAATGGGAAAAAGAGAAATTTTTAATTCTTAAATATATACTATAATGACAAAACTTCAAAAATGGTCCCTGTGGTTTCTGAAAATATCAAGTTTAGTCCATAATTAAAAAAACCTCACAGATGGTCATTGTGGTTTCAAAACTTTTAACAAATGGTCCTTTTCGCTAACTCCGTTAGCTTTTGGCCGTTAAGTGAAGGACATTTCTGTCATTTCACTATTACAAGGACCATTTATGAGTTTTTGTTATCTCAAAAAAAGAAAACTGAAAAAAATAATTATTTTAATATATAATGGTCCCCTCTCTCTCTCTCTCTCTCTCTCTCTCTCTCTCTCTTACACACACATACACACATAAATTCAACTTATTCTTCCTTGACCTGCAAATTCTATACCATATTTCAAACCATCATCGAATCAACATAGTGAAATTTGTTCCACAGTAACATGGCCTCTTCGATTCAACCCATTAAACACAAACAAGAACTTCAAATCAAACACAGGGTATCAAAGTACCGTGTCGTTCTAATTTTTTTTTCTCAAAATGAACTACAATCAAGTCCAACATCCAAATCGATACTACTATAGACACCGACAACGAATTGAAAGCCATTAATCAAGATCCAAATGATCTAAACAAACTTGAATAAGACAAATTCTGGAAAATGAAGGATACGAAGGGAGGAAAAACAAAAATCCTAAAAGCGACGATAATGAACAAGTTCAACCAAGATATAAAGTTGATTGATGATAACAAGACAGTAATTCCAATCGATAACATAAGAAAGATTAATTTCAGATTCACAGTTTATAACAAAATTTTGGAAAATTGAGGATACCATGTTAATAGTCGACATTGATGTGTACTGGTCACTTGTTGGCAGTTCCTCCTAGGTCCACCATATCATCTTCGACTGACTACCCACACTTTTGATACAAAATCAACAAACCGATCACCTTTATGAATGAAACGATGACCACCTAGGCGCCCAATCAAGTGGGTTTATACCCCTAATGTCTGAAACCTATAGCAGTCATTGACTTCTCCAATTGAGTTTGATTCTTATAGAGATCTGCTTCGATTTATGTTCTTCTTGACTCAATGATTTCATAACAATAATCTCCAAATTTGGAAACTTCAACAAGATATGAGCCTTGTTCTCCTCGGTGGCCTTTAAATTTGAGATCACGAGACGAGCATTTCACTTAGCCAGAATCGATCCATCTCAGGTCCGATCCGGGATGTCACACTTGAACTGAATCCACCTGTTGGCGGAATCCATTGTTGAGCATTTCCAAATCACGAACTGAATTCATCTAGCGGTATAGCAACAAAGGTGTAACATCCGGATTCCCAGGTATTATTTTTTTATTCTTTTATTTTTGGGTGTTGTGAGGAGACTCGGCGAGTTGGAGTCTAAACTCACCGAGTAGGATCGCGGTTTTTGCATGTGGGTTCGCGTCTGGACTCAACGAGTCCCAGGGTGGACTCGGCGAGTCCACGCTGTTTAATGAAACCCTAATTTCCAGGGTTTGAGACCTATTTAAAGGGGCTTATGACCGTCATTTGCGGCCACTAACCCCAGATAGAAACCCTAAAGAGATCTTGAGCGTTTTGGGAGAGAGAGGAGGCCATTGTTAACCTTTGAAGCATTGTTTGGCAAGGCAAAGGAGGTTCTAGCTAAGAGGAAGCAAGGGAGGTGGACATTCTTCGAATTTGGAGCTCAGAGCATCACTTTGGAGGTAATATTTTGGCTCCCTTTCTGTTGTTATGATGAACATGGAGGTTTAGGGTTTCTTGACCTCTTTGTTGGTTAGATTTGATGTCCATTTCGTCCCTATTTGTGATGAGGCTTGGAATGGGATCCATAGAGGTCCAAAGAAGCTTTATTCCTCAAGCTTTTTGAGGATTCATGGGAGTTTTGACCATGGGGTTATGAAATATGGGGCTAAAACATCATATAGGAGCAAATAGATGTTGTTTGAGCATCAAGGTTTGGACTTTACGTGATTATCATGCTTGGGGAGGCCAGATCTATGATTGAATGGAACATATCTGACCTCAAAAGTGGTTTTGAGTTTATGCATGGCATGAACTCGCCGAGTCTGAAGAACAGACTCGGCGAGTAGTAAGAAGTTTGCCCGTAATCACTCAGTGAATGGACTTGTCGAGTTGAGGGAACGACTCAATGAGTCAGGGGAACTGAGTTCAAGCCGGAACTCGCCGAGTTGTTCTTGAGACTCGGCGAGTTGAGTCGTGGTGGCCCCGCGATTCATGCCAGGTGGAACTCGTCGAGTCAGGGAGGTACTCGGCGTGTCAAGAGAGGATCTAAGAGAGTCAGTGGACACGTGTAGACTCGCCGAGTCGCCTTAGTGCACTCGCCGAGTCCAGTCAAAGTTGACCGTTGACCTTGTTGACTTTTAGGGTTGAGTACAGTTGTATTTATGAGTGTATTATTTTGTGTGATTAGGCGGAGGCTTGATCACATTTATTCCGAGTCAGATATTTACCGAGACATTGAGGTGAGTCTTCTCACTATACATTACCTAGAGTGGTATATTGTGTAGACCATAGGGTCTTATGTGTTATGTATGAGATTATGTGCTATGTGTTATGTGTATGTTGTATGTTGTTATAGACCGGACCGAAGGGTCCAACGATACAGACCGGGCCGGAGGGCCCAACGAGCTATGACCGGACCAGAGGGTCCAACGAGCTACGGGACTGGAGGGTCCCGCTGAGACACATCGACCGGAGGGTCGTATTATAGCCTTGAGTGACATATGTGTTGTATGCGGTATTTTGGGGAACTCACTAAGCATTTATGCTTACAGTTGTTGTGTGATGTGTTTCAGGTATCAGTGATGAGCGCGGGAAGGCGCCGGCATGATCCATACACACTTGGATTCTGGGGAGATGTTTTTGTGAAAAATACATTTGATACAATATGTTTGGTGTTATTTTGTGAGTAAATGAATGTTTTGAAAATGAAAAACTGTTTTGAAAATTTACGTTGTTACAAAAGGGGTGACGGTGATATCGCAAGTGGGTGAGCTTTGGCGAAACAAATCAACGAGCTTTAGATTCCAATTAGGCATAATGAGACGAACACCACACCATAAACATCAGATTTGAAATTTTCAAGTTTGAAGCTTGTTGGAGAGGAAAAAAAAGGGCTAGCAGGGACCAGTAAATATGGTAGATCGAAGGTCATGCGAGTATATATGTGTATGCGAGAGATATGGGTGGGTGGGTAAGTTGAATTTAGGTATATGAACAATGCGATAATTACTTGGGTTCTCAAGATGCAAATGCAAATGACCAGGAGAGAGAGAAAGAGAGAGAGAGAGAGAGAGAGAGAGAGAGAGAGAGAGAGGACCTTTCTATATTACATAATTATATTTTTTTTATTTTTTTTAAATAAGGCAAAACTTCATAAATGGTCCCTGTAATAGTGAAATGACAGAAATGCCCTTCACTTAACGGCCAAAAGCTAACGGTGTTAGCGAAAAGGACCATTTGTTAAAAGTTTTGAAACCACAGGGACCATCTGTGAGGGTTTTTGAAATTAGGGACTAAACTTGATATTTTCAGAAACCACAGGGACCATTATTGAAGTTTTGTCTATTATAAGTTATCTTTTTTTTTTTTTAAATTTTTTATTGAACTTTATAGAGTTCAATACATTATAGAAAAAAAATTGATAGAGTTGTATAAAATGTAAAAAAAAATGATGTGACAATCCATTGAACTTTATGGAGTTCAATGCATTGTGGATGCCCTTGGTTTAAGGGATTCGGATGCATCTTCGGGCGTATCTGAACTCAAACTGAGGAATTGAGGAAAATTTTTATAATGAAGTAAATTTTTTTGAAAAAGAGTAAAAGAATTTTGAGACAAACAGAGCATAGCCGTGTGTACGATCAGCCAGCGCCCGAACGACGAATTCCCCAAAAGTATCGTTACTTTATGTGTTATGAGATATGTCATATTATGCATGCTAGAGTAGGGTAAGTATACATATTAGGACTAGAGTGGCTTGATTTGTGATGCCTTAGCCTAGGAGTTTTCTGCTGCTGAGATGCTTTAAGGGTGAGTGATAGCAGTTAGGAGCTTATGAGAATAGAGTACTTGTAATCCAAGATCCAAGGAGGAGGACTTGAAGTGAATGCTGATGCGGTGTGGTCAGTAGTATTGGGCCCGTACTACTGAAGACACCGGATCAGTGGGCATTTCAAGTAAGAATCTTTTGGACGACGGAGGACAAGTAGGGTTGCGTCATCAAGTATGAGCATGTTCGATCGAATCTCTGATAATTTTTGTTGTATTTCAGAGGCATCATGGTTGGGGCTCGGCACACACCTGAGATCAGTGGTGTCAGCGACGAGGAGATCCGTCGGTTGATTCATGAGGAGGTGGCTGCTGCCATCCGGGCTGAGATTCCTGAGATGTTTGGGGACATCAAGACCACATTGATTGAGACTTTTGATGAGCGGTACGCAGCGTTGACGGAGGCTGCTGCAGCTGCAGCAACTGCTGCTGTCAGACCTCGGGGAGGTGACTCGTTGTTGTTCCGGGAGTTCAACAACACGAAGCCACCATAGTTCGACGGGACGCAGGACCCAATTGCCGCTATGAGATGGATCTCTGACATCGAGGGATGTTTCTATATGTGCTCTTGTCCAGAGCACTTGAGGGTTCGGTTCGCCTTGAACCAGCTCCGCCTGGGAGTGAAGGATTGGTGGAAGTTCGTGATGGCGAACTTTACTTTGGCTGAGATTTCTGAGGTGACCTGGGAGAGGTTCACCGCTATGTTCCGAGAGGAGTATGTTCCCCCGGTAGAGAGGGAACATTTGATCCAGGAGTTCTTGACCCTCAAGCAGGGTACTGATTCGGTGACAGTCATCACCAGGAAGTTCCATGAGAGGGCGATGTTTTGCCCTGAGCAGGTGTCGACTAAGCAGGCTTGTATGAGCCGTTATCTGGGTGTTCTGAGGAGAGATATTCAGGAGTTCGTGGCGAACTCGACTTACCGAACATTTGCTAAGCTCCAGGCAAATGCCCGGAAGAGGGAGATCGAGCTGGAGACTCAGGCCAGGGAGGAGGCCGAGTCTCAGAGGATGGATCGGCGGCCGGCTCAGTCTCAGCCGGAAGCCAAGCGGGCTAGACCTGCTGATTCGAGATCTGGGTGCGCGAAGGGCCGCACTTGTGGGAAGTGCGGTAAGATCCATGAGGTGTCTTGCAGGGCTGGGGTATGCTACAAGTGTGGGAAGGAGGGGCATATCGCGAGGGATTGCCCCAAGGGATTCTCGGTTTGCTTTCATTGCAACCAGACCGGCCATCGGAAGGCCGAGTGCCCGAAGCTTCTTCAGGGATCAGCGTAGGGATCTGCGCCTGCTGCTAGGGTTACCGGAGTTCGGCCGGTGAAGGTCGAGGCCCCGAGGGCTCGTGGGAGAGCATTTCAGTTGACCGCGGAGGAGGTCCGCGCGGCGCCCGATGTTGTGGCTGGTATGTATTTTCTTTTCATCTTTTATTTGAGTTGAGATTTTATGCTTATATGATGATATACATATGTACTTTTCTTGTGAGTTCTGTGCCTGCATTGGTATTATTTGACTCAGGTGCGAGTCGGTCGTTTGTTTCCGTAGCATTTAGTCGGCATATGAGTGTCCGTCGAGAGGCATTGGATCGGCCTCTACGAGTTTCCATAGCTGATGAGCGAGCAGTGTATGCTTCAGATGTGATTCGAGGATGTGTCCTTGAGATCTTCGGGGTGGAGTTTCCGATAGATTTGATTCCGATTGCGATGGGGGATGTGTGTGTCATAGTGGGTATGGATTGGTTGAGCTGATATGGAGCTGTGATAGACTGCGAGAGTCAATTGGTGACGATTCGAGACCCTAGTGGAGGAGTTCTTACGGTGTACGGCGAGGGTACACGTACGGGGTCAGCATTTTGTTCGGCTGCCAGAGCAAGACAGAGTCTACAGCTGGGCTGTAGGGGTTTTGTGGCATATGTGATGGATGCGACGGTTGATACTGAGAGACCGAAGTCAGTTGATGAGGTCCTGATAGTGCGTGAGTTTCCGGATGTGTTTCCAGAGGACTTACCGGGTGTGCCTCCGAAGAGGCAGGTAGAGTTCGGTATTGAGTTGGTTCCAGGAGTTGCGCCTATCGCTAAGGCGCCGTATCGCCTTGCGCCTTCGGAGATGCAGGAGTTATCCTCGCAACTTCAAGAGCTGCTGGGGAAGGGGTTTATCAGGCCGAGCAGTTCGCCTTGGGGAGCGCCTATCCTTTTTGTCAAGAAGAAGGATGGCTTGCTCCGGATGTGCATCGATTATCGTGAGCTGAATAAGCTAACAGTCAAGAACCGTTACCCGTTGCCAAGGATCAATGATTTGTTTGATCAGTTGCAGGGAGTATCTTGGTTCTCCAAGATCGATTTGAGGTCTGGGTATCATCAGGTGAGGGTGCGGGAGGAGGACGTCCAGAAGACAGCCTTCCGGACTCGTTATGGGCATTACGAATTCGTGGTGATGCCTTTCGGAGTCACCAACGCACCAACGGTGTTCATGGATCTCATGAACAGGGTGTGCAGACAAATGTTGGACCACTCGGTGATCGTGTTCATCGACGACATTCTGGTGTATTCGAGATCCAGAGAGCAGCATGAGGAGCATTTGAGGGAGATCCTCGGAGTTCTGAGATCGGAGAGGCTTTATGCCAAGTTCTCCAAATGTGAGTTCTGGTTACGAGAGGTCCAGTTTTTGGGGCATCACGTTAACCAGAAGGGGATATTGGTCGACCTGACCAAGATTGAGGTGGTTATGAGGTGGAAGGTGCCGAGATCACCCACCGAGATCAGGAGTTTTCTGGAATTGGCCGACTATTATCAGAGATTTATTAAGGATTTCTCCAAGATTGTTGTGCCACTCACCAAGTTGACCCGGAAGGGTGTTGCGTTTTCTTGGGGTCCGGAGCAGCAGACCTCGTTCGAGACACTTCGCAGGAAGTTATGCGAAGCCCTAGTGTTAGCCCTTCCGGAAGGCATAAAGGATTTTGTGGTTTATTGTGACGCATCGATATCCGGATTGGGAGCGGTGCTTATGCAGAGGGGGCATGTGATAGCATATGCATCGAGGCAGCTTAAGCCTCATGAGTCGAGATATCCCACTCACGATTTGGAGCTGGGAGCGGTAGTGTTTGCTCTCAAGATCTGGCGACACTACCTGTACGGGGTTCGGTGTACGATATACACGGACCACAAGAACTTGAAGCATTTGATGGATCAGCCCAACCTAAATATGCGACAGAGGAGGTGGTTGGACGTGATCATGGATTATGATTGTGAGATCCTATACCACCCGAGCAAGGCTAACTTTGTAGCCGATGCACTGAGCCGTAGGGCGGAGAGCGCCCCATTGCGAGATGTATGTTTGAGATTGACGGTGATGACCCCGGTTTTGGATGCTATTCGTGGGGCCCAGGCTGAGGCTGTGCAGCCTGAGAGCCAGAAGAGGGAACGAGTTGTCGGGCTGGTATCGGAGTTCGTTACCGATAGCCGGGGGCTTATGACATTTCAAGGTCGGATTTGGGTACCGTCCGTGGGCGGGATGCGTACCATTTTGATGGAGGAGGCTCATCGATCGAAATTCTCGATCCATCCCGGGGCCACTAAGATGTTTTTGGACCTGAAAAAGGATTATTGGTGGCCCAGTATGAAGAGGGATGTCGCATGGTTTGTAGAGAGATGCTTGACCTGTCGCAGGGTTAAGGCCGAGCATCAGCGTCCACATGGTAAGTTGCAGCCATTGGAGATTCCTAAGTGGAAATGGGAACAGATTGTCATGGACTTCATCACCAAATTGCCAGGAACCGCGAGGGGTGTCAATGCAATTTGGGTGATTGTGGATAGGTTGACAAAGAGTGCTCACTTCCTGGCCATCAGTGAGAGCTCTTCCGCGGAGAAGTTGGCGGAGATGTATGTGAGAGAGGTGGTATCGCGGCATGGAGTACCGATTTCGATTGTCTCAGATCGAGATGTACGTTTCACTTCCAGATTCTGGAAGAAGTTTCATGAGGAATTGGGTACGAAACTGCATTTTAGTACTGCATACCACCCACAGACCAATGGGCAGAGTGAGCGGACGATTCAGACACTCGAGGACATGCTCCGAGCATGTGTGTTGGATTTCGGCGGAAGTTGGGACACGTATTTACCCTTGGCAGAGTTATCTTACAACATCAACCATCATTCGAGCATTGGCATGCCGCACTTTGAGTTGTTGTATGGGAGGAGGTGTCGGACCCCTATTTGTTGGGGAAAGGTAGGGCAGCGTGTGATGGGTAGTACCGAGATTGTGCTTCAGACGACAGAGCAGATCCAGCAGGTCAGACAGAGGTTGTTGACCGCTTAGAGTCGTCAGAAGAGTTATGCGGACAGACGTTGGTCCGAGCTTGAGTTTCAGGTTGGCGACTTTGTGCTCCTGAAGGTCTCTCCTTGGAAAGGAGTGATTCAATTCAGGAAGAGGGGCAAGTTGGGGCCCCAATATATTGGTCCTTTTAGGGTGACCGCAAGGGTAGGCAAGGTAGCCTATCGTTTGGAGTTGCCAGCAGAGTTGGGTCAAATTCACGACACTTTCCACGTGTCGCAGTTGCGAAAGTGCATAGCCGACGAGTCGGCAGTAGTGCCACTAGAAGATATTCAGGTGGATGCGAGCCTGAATTATGCTGAGAGACCAGTGGCGATCAGAGATCGGAAGATCAAGGTCCTGGGGAATAAAGAGGTACCACTGGTGCAGGTCCAGTGGCAGCATCAGAAAGGGTCAGAGTTAACTTGGGAGCCGGAGCGTGACATGTGTGAGCAGCATCCGGAGTTATTTGCAGAGTGAGACTTCGAGGGCGAAGTCTGATTCTAGTGGGGGAGAATTGTAACATCTAGATTCCCAGGTATTATTTTTTTTATTCTTTTATTTTTGGGTGTTGTGAGGAGACTCGGCGAGTTGGAGTCTAAACTCGCCGAGTAGGATCGCGGTTTTTGCACGCGGGTTCGCGTCTGGACTCGGCGAGTCCATGCTGTTTAATAAAACCCTAATTTACAGGGTTTGAGACCTATTTAAAGGGGATTATGGCCGTCATTTGTGGCCACCAACCCCAGAGAGAAACCCTAAAGAGATCTTGAGCGTTATGGGAGAGAGAGGAGGCCATTGTTAACCTTTGAAGCATTGTTTGGCAAGGAAAAGGAGGTTCTAGCTAAGGGGAAGCAAGGGAGGTGGACATTCTTTGAATTTGGAGCTCAGAGCATCACTTTGGAGGTAATATTTTGGCTCCCTTTCTGTTGTTATGATGAACATGGAGGTTTAGGGTTTCTTGACCTCTTTGTTGGTTAGATTTGATGTCCATTTCGTCCCTATTTGTGATGAGGCTTGGAATGGGATCCATAGAGGTCCAGAGAAGCTTTATTCCACAAGATTTTTGAGGATTCATGGGAGTTTTGACCATGGGTTATGAAATATGGGGCTAAAACATCATATAGGAGCAAATAGATGTTGTTTGAGCATCAAGGTTTGGACTTTACGTGATTATCATGCTTGGGGAGGCCAGATCTATGATTGAATGGAACATATCTGACCTCAAAAGTGGTTTTGAGTTTATGCATGGCATGAACTCGCCGAGTCTGAAGAACAGACTCGGCGAGTAGTAAGAAGTTTGCCCGTAATCACTCAGTGAGTGGACTTGTCGAGTTGAGGGAACGACTCAGTGAGTCAGGGGAACTGAGTTCAAGCCGGAACTTGCCGAGTTGTTCTTGAGACTCGGCGAGTTGAGTCGTGGTGGCCCCGCGATTCATGCCAGGTGGAACTCGTCGAGTCAGGGAGGTACTCGGCGTGTCAAGAGAGGATCTAAGAGAGTCAGTGGACACGTGTAGACTCGCCGAGTCGCCCTAGTGCACTCGCCGAGTCCAGTCAAAGTTGACCGTTGACCTTGTTGACTTTTAGGGTTGAGTACAATTGTATTTATGAGTGTATTATTTTGTGTGATTAGGTGGAGGCTAGATCACATTTATTCCGAGTCAGATATTTACCGAGACATCGAGGTGAGTCTTCTCACTATACATTATCTAGAGTGGTATATTGTGTAGACCAGAGGGTCTTATGTGTTATGTATGGGATTATGTGCTATGTGTATGTTGTATGTTGTTATAGACCGGACCGAAGGGTCCAACGATACAGACCGAGCCGGAGGGCCCACCGAGCTATGACCGGACCAGAGGGTCCAACGAGCTACGGGACTGGAGGGTCCCGCTGAGACACATCGACCGGAGGGTCGTATTATAGCCTTGAGTGGCGTATGTGTTGTATGCGGTATTTTGGGGAACTCACTAAGCATTTATGCTTACAGTTGTTGTGTGATGTGTTTCAGGTATCAGTGATGGGCGCGAGAAGGCGCCGGCATGATCCGTACACACTTGAGGAGTTTATGTTTTGGATTCTGGGGAGATGTTTTTGTGAAAAATACATTTGATACAATATGTTTGGTGTTATTTTGTGAGTAAATGAATGTTTTGAAATTGAAAAATTGTTTTGAAAATTTACGTTGTTACAAAAGGGGTGACGGTGATATCGCAAGTGGGTGAGCTTTGGCAGAACAAATCAACGAGCTTTAGATTCCAATTAGGCATAATGAGACGAACACCACACCATAAACATCAGATTTGAAATTTTCGAGTTTGAAGCTTGTTGGAGAGGAAAAGAAAGGGCTAGCAGGGACCAGTAAATATGGTAGATCGAAGGTCATGCGAGTGTATATGCGTATGCGAGAGATATGGGTGGGTGGGTAAGTTGAATTTAGGTATATGAACAATACGATAATTACTTGGGTTCTCAAGATGCAAATGCAAATGACCAGGAGAGAGAGAAAGAGAGAGAGAGAGAGAGAGAGAGAGAGAGAGAGAGAGAGAGAGGACCCTTCTATATTACATAATTATATTTTTTTTTTATTTTTTTAAATAAGGCAAAACTTCATAAATGGTCCCTGTAATAGTGAAATGACAGAAATGCCCTTCACTTAACGGCCAAAAGCTAACGGTGTTAGCGAAAAGGACCATTTGTTAAAAGTTTTGAAACCACAGGGACCACCTGTGAGGGTTTTTGAAATTAGGGACTAAACTTGATATTTTTAGAAACCACAGGGACCATTTTTGAAGTTTTGTCTATTATAAGTTATCTTTTTTTTTTTTTTTTTTTTTTTTTTTTTAAAATTTTTTATTGAACTTTATAGAGTTCAATACATTATAGAAAAAAATTGATAGAGTTGTATAAAATGTGAAAAAATGATGTGACAATCCATTGAACTTAATGGAGTTCAATGCATTGTGGATGCCCTTAGTGAGAGAGAAGGGAGATATGGATATGGAGATATAGAAGTTAATTATAAAGAATAAAAGATAGTTGAGATTTTGTGAAAACACACATTTCTTCTCTAGAAGCTCACTATGGGGCTCTTTGGTAATGCTCTTAATGGTTCTATTAAGAGGCAAATTCTAAATTAGTCGGATTTAGATTGATTGGTTTGCTACTTTTACGCCTCTAAATGGAGCAACAAGGCTCTGACCAGACCTAGGAGAGGTGTTGAATGGAAAAATAGATTGTGTTTTCCATATACCATAATTAGGCAACATCCACCTTCTTCCTTCCCATACGTATTAAGGAAACACCCACTCTTTTATCAATTTAAATAATTTAGTCTATATTATCGTCAAAGGTTGTTATAACTTTCCATACACTGTACCTTAATTTCCTCCTATAATTACAATAGGATGTGTATATATCTTTTAGGCATCTCAATGATAAAATTCAGTTCATGTAACACCCGTATTCCACATCGGATCAGTCAAAGACTGAAATTAGTTAAAGATGTGGTTTTGGGGGAAATCACATACCACGACGTGGTGGGATAATGATCATGACGTGGCATGATGTTTAAGTGATCGCATATCCGGGTGAACGCCAAGACGTGGCAAGTAGGATGCCACGAAGTGGCAAGTGGTTCAGCCTAAGCCCATGATTTTTAGGGTTTCTCCCATATTTAAGCATTCTAACTCTTGGATTAGGGCATCTTCTTCAGCCTCCATCTTCCCATGTCGAAACCTTAGCCCTATTTCGTGTTTGTGAGCTTGTTCATTTGATTAGAAGCCTTGTTCTTGGTTTTGGTGAAACTTGAAGAAGAAGGAAGTTCATTATGGTGCAAGGAAGTAAGGAGCTAGCTTGGATCCATAATTCTCTACAAATTTCTAAGTTGTTGGAGGTATAAATTTCACATCTTGACCTTTTTTCTTTATGTTTCAAGTTTGAGCTTATTTTAGATGATTATGGTCCCTATCATGAATGCTCTTGGAGTTTGAGGAACTTCAGAGCTTGTTGTGACTATCAAATGGTCCTTAGGTTTATGAGAATAGGAAAATAGTCATGATTGAATCTATTTTGGGTCCATGAGCAAGTTAGGGTCATATTGAGGACTCGATGGACTTAAGGCTTAAGATCTTGTCATATGGTGAGGTCTTAATGGATAAAGTTGGAAGATTTATCCATTAAGTCATTAGGAAGGATTAGATCTAAATTTTTGGACCTTGATCTGTATGGATTACGTTCTTAATAGAGTTTTGGGACAAACTGCCAGTTCCCATGATGTGGCCTAGGAGGGATCACGATGTGGCGATGCCCAAATTCGTGAGTGTTCTGGTCATCACATTCCCACCACGTGGCCAAGGAGGGCCCACATCATGGTGATATTGGACATTTCGATTTTTTTTATGGACATGCCCATGACGTGGTCAAGAGGTCTCCACGTTGTGGAGGCCGTTTACTTGGTCAACCATTAACCATTGATCTTTGACCAGTTTGACTATGGGTCAAAATTGGAGGTTTTCAATTGCTGATTAAGGAGTTATCTCTTTTGGTGTCAGACGGTTCACGAAATTGAGTTGTGCAAGGTGTAAGAGTGTGGCTATTGTAACACTCGCATATACGGGCTAGCCAATTAAGATCTATTAAACATTAAAAATGACTTTTGATAGAAGATTATTTAGGATAAATAATCTTAACAAAATTTATAGTATATGTGACAAGGATTTTGTGCATATAATTGATGCTTAAATTCGACTTCGTATGAAGAAGTTATGGTTTTTCGAAGTTTCAGCGTAACAGTATACAACTCAACGAAGTTGAAATCGGTCGATTGTTAGGAAAAACAATCTAAACGAGAGTTAAAGATTTCGTCCATACCTATCCGTCGATATAAAGACAGTTGATAATGAATATCGTATGAGAAAATTGTGATTTTTTGAAAGACTTTTACAATCTAAGCATGTTAAAAATATAGCTTTAAAAATAAAGTCAAAATTAGACAATAGAGTCTAAAATAAAGTTGTAGATTTCATCGATAGCTAAGCATGGGTATACAGAACATTAAAAATTGAGTTCTTATGAAGAAGATACGAATTTTTGAAGTTTTATAAGAATTGCACGTGCAAGCACGCGCCGACAAGGTGCACGACGCGCCCGACAAAGCCACGCAGCCCCACCAGATTTGTACCACATGTCAGCGTACGAAAGGAGGCATGCCAACGCCCCCGACAAAGTGCACGGCGCTCCCAGTCAAGCTGTGCAACGCGCCCTCCCCAATTGCCTATAAATAAATCAGTTTCCAGCCCCTTTCCTCACACACATCACCCACATTCTCTCCGGAGATCTCTCAACATCTTTAGCCCCTTTTCTCCTTTAAAGTTCCCGATCCCTTCGGCGAAGACCTGCGATGTCAGATAGTCGATGAATAGAAGCTTCCAGATCAGAGTTCTGCCTGCATAATTCCTAGATTTTCCCTAAAACCTCTGTAAGTTAAGCTACACTCTTTTTTTTTTTGTCAATGTAACTTATATTTATAGTCATAAGTCGTTATTATGAACCTATAAATAATATTTATTAGTAATTCCAAGTAATAATACTGATTGATCTATTTACATGAGAGGTGTCTAGAATGGTCAAATTGTCTTGGTTGTTGGATTTCAAAAAATCTATTATGTCGAAATGATCCAGTCTCCCAACTGTCATGCATGGTTGATCATTACTTGATAGATCTTGATGTAGACATTGAGATTAGTGCGGAATCTAGACTATCATTAGTCGCCAAGAATGTAAATGTAAGACTTAGTAATGTTCATACTTAGATCACATCAAAAGAAAAAAAAAACTATAGGTGTTAGGCGAAGTTCTGCCAAGATTACCAGTCATTCACTTAAAGTCATGTGAGTGCATAGTTACTTTTAGCTTACACATATGTATGAAGTTTCTATTAAATTCTATATGTGCATGCTATCTGCGATATTTGTGCTATAACATGATTTACTTATTTAAATTACTTTATCATATTCGTATTGGGTAGTAAAGCGTTTTGGGGAAAATAAAATAATGGCGAGAGGTCATACATTTTGTTACCGGACCAGTGACGGCCACTTGTATACTACCTGATAAGTTTTAACCTACCGCGTTTCCTTTTGATCGAATTCGGCTTCATGTGATCTTCCCGCTTTTCTTTCTTTCCCTGTTCATGAACCTTGCTGCCGATTTTCTTTTGATTCAATCAAATGGATTCCTAAAGCCCAATTGTCTACGGAGTAAGTGATGCTAAACCTTGGTTTTTGTTATGCATGTAACCCTTTAAACCCGTGATACCGTTTTTTTTTTATACCTTGATAATTGCTGGAATTAACAAACAAACACGCTTCTGTAGGTTCCATGCAAGTTATTAGGAATACAAGTGATATATAAGCTCATATGTGCATATTTGTTTTATATACGAATGTCAGAAACAAAAGGACATAGCCACCCTTAGAACATATGTAAAGCCATGCCTATACTTTTGCCTGTTCGTGTTTTTTGCTAAGAGATTTAATTGACAATTAAAATTTATTTACTTAATTTCCAATATAAGCCTGGATTAATACAACTATTATATAGTTAACATGTAATAACCTACGAAGCTTGAGAAGTAGCCTTAATGTGCTAATTCATAATGTGGTTAAAAGGTTTTGGTGATATTATATCTTGCATATTAAATGTTTAAATATAGGTTTTGGTGTATTTTATTACAATAAATCTTATGAAACAGTTGATTGGGTACTTCTAAGAGTTGCTAATGTACACTAGGAGTCATAGGTTATTAAACTACATATATTTCCATTTTTCATTCTTATGTTATTGAATACTTAAAGGTTAAAGCTTAGATTAAATATAAATTTATATGTTATGTTTTAGATATTTAGCAAACTAGAGGCTTATAAGAATTATTTTTATCTCTTAATGAAATTATATTACTGTTTAAGTATTTTGTTGAGTTAAAGAGTTTTGATATTACGGCTAGGGCGATATCTAATCTGCAAATTCCATGGTGAGGCGATAGACTTTTCATAAACCTTGTACATAGTCGAAAACTATTTTTCGGAAACGGCTCGATTAGTCAAATAAAGATATTATTAATGGTTGATTATGCTAATATGTGAAATATGAGATATGTTATTGTTTTGCCTTCTGTGACATTTGTATGCTTAATAAATTTGGTTGATATGCCTACCTTGTTACGTGATACAATTAATTGCAACTATGATATGCTATATGAATGGTTTGATATTTGATTATGATCTTGATGAGTAGCTTTTACCGTATACATGTTATGAATCTTGATTATGATTATATGAATATTGCATGCTTGTATTTGATTTACGATTGATTATGCGGAGTTATGCATAGTGGGGCAAAGGTAGAACCTAACACTTAGCTTGACAGTCTATTCGGATACCTTCGAGCCTGGTTGGTTGCAATATACCTTCTAGGAAAATAGATTAAGCCGATTAAAGACTTGCTTGGTCTTTCTAGATGCTCGTGCGACACATGGTACGCTTATATTTCGGTGTTCATGGACTGGAGTGATGTTGGCCATTCGATCGAGGCCGGATTAAGCATCATGTGGAATTCAGGACGTGTATCACGAAATTGGCACCGTTTGGACCGATCCTGAATGATGTTGCACATCCTTATGCCTTGCAGGTCAGAGTAGCGAAAGTGGAAGTCTTGGGGTTGATGTTTCGGGTGGAAGTCATGAGCCACTTAGAGCATTATACTGGCTGAGCACATTAGTAGCGAACGAGGTATATCTCTTTGGGATAGGTACCACTACGAGACAACCTACACCTATATGATTTCGATATATACCTTTGATCCAACGATATACAATTATAGTAGGATTATGCATGAAATACGATCGATGATATATAAATGAATGATATAAGATTGAATGAGCTATGATGGAATTATATATGCATGAAGATTGATTGATGATTGATATGCAAATTCTATTTACATGTTTATAATTTAAATATTTGACCCGTTAGGGGACTGCATTTTTTCCCTTTGATTGTGTACAAACTCCTATTGGCTCACGAAGCATTTGCTGACACTTGTTTCTTTGCTTTATGCCTATATGATTGGTACAGGTAGATTAGGAGCTTAGATTTGTAAGATGGGGTCACTTTATAGTAGTTTATCCTTAGAATAAAGATGCCACTTGGACACGTTATTTACTTTTTGATACTTATGCTTCCGCTACAATTAAATACTTTTTATCTTTTGGTTTTGAATTGAATGTAATGTTGTGGTTTGAAATATTTGTTTTGAAATAAACAATGTTTAAAGTCTTCCGCCGCATTATCTGTTAAAATATTAAAAAGAATCAATGGAAAAAAATCTGAGTAAAATTCACGACGTTACAGACGTCATGGACCTTGTTGACTCCATGTCACACGGGAAATGAGTCATTGATAGATTGCGGCTAGAGTCTATCGGCTTGAAATTTCCAATAATGGATTCTAACAAGCATATCATGATTGTATCAATTTCTTTGATGAAAAATTCAAAGGTTAAAATTACGAGAAACAAAATATAGCCCATATAAATGTCAAAGCTAGTGGGAGCAATGTTGTCCCTTGTATTATAATGTGACATCCCCATTTTCACGGCCAGAACAGACCGATTTTTGTTTATGCTTTCGAAAAATCAGAGTATCTTTTTCAATAAAAACGTTGCGGAATTTGTTCTCATAAAAACATGATAATTTCATTATCAAAGCATTTCCGAAGAAATGTATTTTTATTCCTTTTAAAACATTTGGGATGTCATCGTCAATACAAAAACATAAGCATAAACAAAACTTACATTCATTTACACTAGTGATCTATATCTCCTTAATCTCTCAGTGTAATGTAACTTCACACCGTCACCTGTGACACAAGTAAACTGAGTGGGTCAGGTTGGGAAACCTGGTGAGTACATAGGGTTTTCAACCCAAAATAATATAATTATTATGTTTAATCATCAAACAATTAACCCAATTACCCATCCCCATTATCTTCTTTATTCCTAAGTACCCTCCTTAAGGATTTATCCTAAGGGTCGTCTCCTACATCATATTTACCTTTCATCTCCTTACATCGCATTTCCTTATATGTTTGTTCCTAAGGACTCTCCCTAAGGATCATCACTTACGTCGCATAGACAGTATTGAATCAGGGATTACTCCCTCAATACGTGCCCAACAAGGGTTAGAGTATCATCGCATGAATACATAGTTACAACATCGCCTGAACTCGTAATTAATAGTAAGGGATTAGAGTATCATCGCATGAATACGTAGTTACAACATCGCATGAACTTGTAATTCGTAGTAAGGGTTAGCGTATTATTGCATGAATACGTAGTTACAACATCGCCTAAACTCGTAATTCATCACTTACAGGTTATGAGCCTGCTGGTGTTTCCACGGGGTTGTCTAGAATAGTCCGTGGTCGCCATCTATACTCTGGTAGATGACAACATCTCCAAATTGTCAGACAAGGTTATAGTATTTTTCATCCTACATCATCGATTCATCATCACCTATCTATCATCACCTAATTATCATCACCTTCCTATCATCACCTATCTCTCATCATTTTATTTCATCACACACCAACTATTTCATCTACCCATGTTTTATCCAAACATATTTGTAGATATAAAATAAATATACAGTTTAAATCATTTAAAACATGTATAAAATCATTCATCAAACATAGACAACAAGTATTTAGATAATATGCACACATAACATGTAATTTATATAAAATACTTCATATCTGTAACGCCCGTAGAACCGGGCTAGTCAATTTAAAGATAATATGGGTCGAAAACGACTTTTCGACAAAAGATTATTTAGAATAAATAATCTTAACCAAGTTGTAGAATATGTCTCAAGGGTTCCGTACATATAAAGAGCGCTGAAATCCGAGTTATAACGAAGAAGTTATGACTCGTCGAAATTTAGCGACGGAACCGTCACGGCACCGCGAAGACGTAAATAGTGAATTTATGATAGAGCGACTTTTAGTCTTAGTAATCTAAATGAAAGTCGTAGAATATGTTAATTTGAGAGCATGCATAAAAAGAACACCCAAATCTGACTTCGTATGAGGAAGTTATGATTTTTCGAAGTTTTGGCTTAGCGGTGTACAGCCCGAAGTTCGAGTATTAGATCGAGCGGTTTTTAGCCGACACAACCTAAACGAGAAATGAAGATCTCGTTATTAGTAGCATAACGATAAAAAGACGGACGAAAATGGACATAGGATGAAGAAGTTATGAGATGTTAACGGACCAATCCTGTCCCGGCCTGTTAAAAGTATAACTTTAAAAATAAAGTCAAAATTAGTCGACGGAGTCTAAAAGAAAGTTGTAGACTACGTCTGCATCTACACGTGGATATAAATAACGTCAAAAACGGAGTTCGTATGAACGAGTTAAAAATTATAATACATATTTACGTATTAAAATAAAGTATAAATCATATATACGTACACATATATATACATATGTATATATCATTAGAAAGGTATTGACGATGCGGTCATTATAATAAAGTATAAATCATATATTCCTAGTATCATTACCACTAGAGTTTAGTCTAACGTTAACCGCGACTAATTAATAGTCTAGATATTATTACTGTTATATAAGTGTTAAGAAACACTCTTATATAACTCATAATAATAGCCCAAATACTAATTATAAGTTCCTAATAACGTTACTATATTAAAACATAAGCTATACTAAAGATAGGGTAGACATAGCTCACTTACAGCGGGTTTTTCGCAAAACCGGGCTTCGCTGGAGCAGCGTTTCTGAGCCGAAAGACCCTTTTTCTCGGGACTCCGGGAGCCTTGGGGCTTCCTTCGGGTGCTAGGGAGGTTCCTTAGGCTTTTTTTTAGTAGGGGGGGGGGGGTTGGGGGTTAGAGAGAGTGTGTAGAGAGAGAAAGTGAAGTTGGGAAGGTGTGAAGAATGAGGGAGCCCGACACCTCTATTTATAGGCTGGAAAACAGCTCTACTCGTCGAGTAGGTCCTCCTACTTGTCGAGTCCATGCCAGGTGTCACCCTCTTGTGGCTTGCCTTGGGGAGAAAGCCTTGGCCCTTATTCAGCCACGTCACCCGGTTTCGCACAACACCCTGCCGACTTCTAAACCCCGTAACTTTTGCATACGAGCTCCGTTTTCAACGTTATTTATATCCACGCGTAGTTAAAAACAATAACTACAACTTTCATTTATACTTCATCGGCTAATTCTCGACCGATCTTAAATTTAACAGTAGGAGGAGATTAAACTGCTAAATGACCGCGAAGAATTCATAACTCCTTCATACGGACTCCGTTTTTGTCTTTCTTTTTACCGTTGAGTTCCTATTAATGAGATCTTCAAATCTCATTTAGGTTGCGTAAGCCAAAAACTGCTCCAACTAAAATTCGAATTTCGGGTTGTACACTGCTAAGCCGAAACTTTAAAAAATCATAACTTCCTCATACGAAGTCAGATTTGAGCGTTCTTTTTATGTATGTTATCGGTTTAACGTATACGAAAACTTTTTTTAGATCACTAAGGCTAAAAATTCCTCTATCTTAAATTCACTATTTACGTCTCCCGGTGTCGTGTCGGTTTTGCCGAAAAACTTCGACGGGTCATAACTTCTTCATTATAACTCAGATTTTGACGTTCTTTATATGTATGGAACCCTTGAGACATATTTTAAAACTTGGTTAAGATTATTTATTCTAAATAATCTTTTGTCGAAAAGTCGTTTTCGACCCCTATTATCTCTAAATTGACTAGCCCGGATCTACGGGCGTTACAGAAAATATGAAATGATGTCCTAACTTTGCTAATTGTAAAAGCTTTACGTAGCCTAGAAATCGTTTCATTATGAAACACATGGGAGGAAAAAGAAAGCATACTTAGAGTCTATGGAGATAGATCTAAGTAAATCATTAATTTAAGCCAAATACTTGGAATCTTGAGGAAACTCGAGATGCAGAATTCTTAAAAAGTTCGTGCAAGTAAATCTAATGACTCGTATGCCTTGTGCATGACAAGTTGTATAAGATTGTTTTGGATTTAATCAAAGAATCAAGAATCTAGATTCTTTGGAATCCTAAAGGATGAAAGAGATAATCTTGATAATATGGAAGAAATCAATGAAAGAGTTACATCAATGGTGAGTTCCTTACTAATAAAGACATTTCCATTCATATAAATATCTTGTAAGGGCTATACTATGACTCTATGTGATCACTTATCTAAGGGCTTACCATGACTCTATGTTGTGAGTATGGTAGGTACATTTGGTTGTATACTCTCTACTCATTACTAGTGAATATTAGACAATATAGTGTTGCAACTTTTGCAAGTGGAGTGACGGAGAATGGTGCCCATCGTTAAACACAATTACAACAATTGGTACTATTAATAGTAGGGTCCTTTTAGGTTACACGCAAGGACATAAATAAACAATAAATGACAAGGGAAAATTATAGGGACTTGATTTGTTTATTAATTAATAGTTTTAATTAGTTAAATGAAATCTAGAAATTCTAGAATGTTCTGGAGGATAAAATAAAATATTAAGCAGTCAGATAATTTTTAGGGTTCTTATATCCTTCCCTATAAATAAAGAGGCATATGTACGAATTAGATGATGAGAAATCTCAAAACCATAGAGAAAATTTGGACCTACCTCTTCATTCCCGAAACCCTCAAAATCATGATACCACGTCGTGGTACCTATTGTTCCAGCGGATTTAGATTTTTGGAGCTTCGTCCATGGTGTTTGTTGTTGATCTGAGTGCCTTGGGTGCGACTACAAAATATGAGTTCTACGTTGGACTCTTAGCTCTTATCAATCAATCAAGGATCTACGAGGGTTTCTACAAACCCCAATACGTAAGTTTTCTTGCATATTAAAGTTGCACTGGATAAGTTGTTCATAGATCCGAGTTTTGGGCCTATTAACATTGTTGCTTCCGTTGTCCCTCTAATGTTGTTTAATGATCCTGAAAACCCATCAGAAACTGTGACGTTCAGTTTCCCGCAGATTCAACAAAAACTGGATCTTCAAGTAGGGTCAAGTCAAGTGTCAGAAGTACCACTAAGTCTAAGAATAGATCTAATGTCAAAACTAGTCAAAAAAAGTAGTCAACAATATCAATACTATTGATCTAAGAAACTCGTAGTGATGTTTGTATGAAATTAGAATATTTTGAAAATTGTTGTTCAGTCCGATAGATATTTGCAGCTGGATTGATAGTCCGAAATTACTGAGTTTGAAATGTTCAGAATGTAGTCCGATATTAGTGACTTAGAAATGGAGTCCGAATTGGTATTTATAAGGGGACCACAATATTGGGTCGGATCATATACTCATTACCGTTTACGAAATACGGTCCGAAATGACCAATTTCAGACATTGTGGTCATTTTAAAAAATAAATTGTTGTTATTCTTTAAAAATAACATTACAAAGTTGTTAGATTATTGGTCAGACATTGTGTTCATTTTAAAAAATAAATTGTTGTTATTCTTTAAAAATAACATTACAAAGATGTTAGATTAGTCAGTGTTATGGTTGCGGATTTTATATTATTAATTTTTGTGCCGAATTTAAGAGAAGTTGATAACTTCAGGCAAAATAAATTCACGAATAGAGTTAATTTAAAAATAATAAACTTATCTTAATTTGTTTATGTATTTTGTCATTTTTTTTTTCTTTTAAATATTTTCATTCTTTAAAACTCTTTTGAGGAATGATGTTATGTTTATCAAACTCTACCCCAGCCAAATCCTTACCATTAACCAAACCGTTCTCAATAGGAAAGACATTCAGCTTGTAGGCATCCAACAAGACATATTCTTTTGTTTTGCCGAGAAAACAAGACACTGTACATCTTCCATATCATATTTTGAAATTGTAAGGAATCAAAAAGTCTTACTTTTGTAATTTTACCGCATAGATATTATATATTAAAAAAATATATTCACTAAAACCACATTTTATTATGTCTCAATTTTATATGAGTAGAGGGATAATTAAGAATAAAATGTAGAATGATATTTAATTTTTCTTCGTTAATATATATTAGCAAAATTGTTAATTTTTTAAATAAAAACATTAATTACCATCAATTTTGAAGAAGCAGATCTAAATTATTTTTATTTTTTCCTAATAAAAAATAATTTTTTATTTGTAGAATTCCTATATGGTCAAGCATCAAGGTTATATTTAGGCAACACACATATCAGGTCTTCTACTGGGGTTCAACAAGGAGACCCCTTGGGACCACTTCTCTTTGTTATTGTGTTGCACCCGCTCTTGCATAAGACTAGAGACAATTGCAAGCTTCTGCTCCATGCATGGTACTTGGATGATGGCACACTTATCGGAGATTCAGAGGAGGTGGCCAAAGCATTGGACATCATTATGGTGACTGACCCAAAATTGGGCCTTCAGCTGAATATCAAGAAAACCGAGCTCTTCTGGCCCTCGTGTGATGGTAGGAAGTTACGGGAGGGGCTATTTCCGGCGGACATCAGGAGGCCGCCTGTGGGGGTGAAACTTCTTGGGGGATCTGTTAGTAGAGATGCTAGTTTCATTTGCAACCTAGCCATAAAGAGAGCCGAAAACGCTGTGAATTTGATGCGCCTTCTTCCACAATTGTCTGACCCCCAGAGTGAGCTCCTTCTTCTTCGGTCTTGTATGGGTATTGCTAAGCTTTTCTTAGGGTTAAGGACGTGCCAACCCGTTCACATGGAGGAGGCGGCAATATTCTTTGACAATGGATTGCGCGGGGCAATTGAGGACATTGTGGTTTGTGGGGGCCCTTTCTTTGGTGACATACAATGACGAATTGCTTCCTTACCCATTAGATTTGGGAGTTTGGGTTTATACTCGGCAGTAGAGACTACCTCCTATGCTTTTGTTGCCTCAAGGGCCCAATCTTGGGTATTGCAAGACCATATCTTACGGGATAGCGATATACATGGTATGGATTCTGATTATGATTGTGCCTTGGCATCCCTTCGCAACAAGCTTCTAGATTTTGACCTTAAAATTTTTACTACTAAAGAGACCTCCCCCCCCCCCCCCCCTAAATCCTAGAATACACTGGCGAGTGCCTTTTTTCATAAAATTGTCGAAGATATGGAAGTGCATTTCGACATGACGGCTCGGCAGAAAGCGGTTTTCCAGTGCTTATGTGCACCAAATGCTGAAGATTTTCTTCTGGCTATCCCTATAGATGGGCTTGGCCAACACATGTCTCCGGCGGAGTATCGTAGTATTCTCAAATATCGACTCATGATTCCCATTTTCCTAGCTGACGAGATATGTCCTGTGTGTCGCAAGGCATGTTTGGACTCTTTTGGGGAGCATGCAGTTCACTGTAAAGAACTCCCGAGGTTCAAATATAGGCACGATATGGTTAGGGATGTCTTGTTTGATATATTTAAGCGTGCCGAGGTTTCCGCTAAGAAAGAGGCACTTGTTAATTTCTTGACTGACCCGCCAGAAGGAAGGTCAACCCTCAGACCGGCTGACATTTTGATTTTTGGATGAGTCGGAGGGAAACACGCATGTGTGGATCTTACAGGGGTATCCCCTCTCGTAGGCCTGAGGGCTGGGGGTTTCACAACGGGACATGCTGCTTTAAAAGCAGCCACATACAAAATCACCAAACATGAGAGATCGTGCCTGGAAAATCAACACGTGTTCATACCATTTGCATTTGATACGTTTGGTTTCCTCGCACCGGATGCGGTAGAGCTTCTTAAAAGAGTACAACGAATCATGCATAGTAATGTTATATCCCCTAGATCTTCGGATATAGTCTTTAAAAGAATTAGGTTTACCATTCAAAAAGGCTTAGCAGCATAGCTTGTTGTCCGTTTGCCATCTCACTCATTGTACGATGACAATTAAAAAATGTCAAAGTTAATTTGATTTTTATAAAAAAAAAAAATTTAAAAACTGTTTTTTAGTATTCGAAAATTATTATGTCTCAAAAACACAATTTTTAAAATTGTTTATTAATTCGAAAAAACAACTTTTTAAATGTTTTTGTATAAAAAAATAGTTCGACAATCTATATATATTTCAAAATTTACGGATTTGTAATTTTTGTTAATCCTATCATTATAGAAGAAAAAATTTCAAGACACTCAAGAAACAAATATAGATACTATAATCAACAAATGAAGAAAAATAACTTGTTATTTCTTGAAATTACAAGTTTTATTATCTTCTAACATCATTAAAAAAAACATATTAAAATCAATAAATAAAACAAAATTTTTGTACAAAATTCTACTAGAAACTCAACAAAACAAACTCAAAATCTTTTAAGTAAAAGCAAAACTCCATTTTTGCTTTTCAAACATCACCCAAAACCCCCTTTAAAACATCCAATCCCTCCGCCGATATGCTCCTCCGCCGGTGTATTTTCGGTACCTCAATCTTAGGCGGCGGATCACCGGAGAAACAAACCACCACCACCGTCAGATTATCACAACTATTCCTCTTCGAAGCCTCCTTCACCAATTCTCTCGAACACTTCTCTGGATCGTTATGTAACATAAGCTCCTTCCGTACAATCGTCACAGCGTATTGACTACTCATCACGTCCCATAAACCATCGCATCCGATTATCAAAAACTCATCTTCTTCAGACAACGTAACTTCCTCGAGCTCCGGCTCGGCGCTTAACGGGCCGTCGGAGCCTTTTGGGCCCTTCATATGCCAGTCGCCTAGGGCTCGGGCAACCGAGAGCTGACCGTTGAGATACCCGTCGTAAATCACGCCTCCGAGTTTCTCGATTCGCTGTTTCTCCGATGAGCAGCTCGGTTTGTGGTCTGTTGAAAGCTCGATTGCTCTTCCTCGCTTCCCTAATACTGCTCTTGAATCTCCGGCGTTTGCAATTAACATGTTTCTGTCAATAAACAGGTAATCATGAGCCATAATCGATCATCATTGTTACAAAATTTTCTCAGATTTGACGAAAGATGATCTTACCTTCCCAATATGAGGGCAGTTAAAGCAGTGGTTCCGGAGGAATTATCAAGAGATCGAGTATCGGCTAACGCATGATCGACTTTAGAAAAAGCATTTTTTACTGCTTTTTTCACTGCTTTTGGGAAACTTGAATCCTCTAGAATGAACTCAAGAATGTTTCGTTTAGTAAATGATGCAGCATCAACTCCACCATGTCCATCAAACACCTGAAAAATTATTTAATTCGATACATCATTTCGAAGATTAATCAATAATAGGACATTGTACTTAAATCTCTTCACAATTGAAACATTGTGCATTCATTTTTTTTTGTTATTAGGAAATGATACTTTGAAAAATTCATTCAATTATAGAAGTGAAAACTGCTTTGTATTATAATGACATTGCTATAATTGGGTTGATTTTTCAAAGATCAATGCTCTAACATGAAGAAATGAAAGGGGAATAATATAATAAACATGTAAATGAAAGTACATTGCTATTTCTTGCATTTGACAAAATAAGAATGGGCTAGATGCAAGAAATAGCAAGGGAGTATTATTTATTTGTTTGTTGTAGCATCTTACTTTAATTTCTTTCTACTAAAGCATTGCACTTCCATTTTTTTTCTTATTAATCGTACTTCAAAAAAATTTACTCGTTTACAAGATTGTACTTTTAGTAGAGAAAATTGTTTTCTATTTTGTGGACATTGTTGTGATTTGGTAGAATTTTTAAGGTACAATGTTGTTGTAATACAATAATATGATAATCAAATAAATGGAAGATTGGTTACCCCATAAAAAGCTCCATGCAAAGAGTAATCCGGTTGTGCATCTAAATGTTCTCGAAGATTATCTACACAAACATATTCGTCTTCCATATATGGCTTTGGACCCATCTCCGAACAACTTCCCGAGCGAAAAATTGGTGAATATTGAGATCTCTCATTTTGAGGTGATTTGGTACCTTCATTTGTTGATTTCTATTAAGAGAGCATAAAATAATTATTAGGTGTTTAGAAAAAGGTTATTCTTCCAACAACGTTAATGTAGCCTACACTATAGAACATCATGTGAAATGTAAATCAGGTAACGTAGGTGGTTGGCATAAGTAGTGCCACAAGGATCTTAATCCCTATTTAAATTGAACCCTTGTTTGGGGCAGAAATGGTAAACGTCAGACTAAGGCACCCCTACCAAAATAGAGAATGTAATTTTACTAGAGCTGTAAACGAACTGAATATTCAACAAACTGTTCGGTGGGAGGAAGTTTGTTTATTTAATAAATAAACGAACATGCAAAAGATTTTTTTTGCTTGTTTAACGAACACGAACAATGAGCTAGTTTGTTTATTTATGTCTATGAACATTTGTTTACATTCATTAGTTTAGTTTGTTTATGTTTGATTATATATTACATTATGTATATAATATTATAGAATTAATGAGAATGAAAGTGGAGCTTTTAAGAGTGGTTTAAGTCTTACAACATCTAAATTGGTAAAAATATCAAAGCAACATTGCAAAGTACAATGAACATATGAGAAGTGTTGATGATCAAGTTTTATGGTTTTCGATTTGGATATTAAACCCCTCAAAACAACTTATGAACCGATCTTTCAACATACTATTCGCATAAGCCACTTAAAGTAAAAATGTAACATTGATCTATAACTTGAACAACAAAGAAAGATCATGTAAAAATGGATCAAATGACAAAGATCAAACAACAAAAGATGTTGATTTCACTAGTAAAAGTTTTGTGATGAACAAATTAAATTACTTACCGAATCAGAGGTGCCAGCCAACATCGCTTGGCTGATACAATGTCGCATAGGCTGATAATTTCTTGGAGGCTTAGCAGCTTTTGATTGGTTGATGTTATCAGAATCCTCAGCCTCATCATCGTCATCTTCCATAGAATTCACAGGCACACATTCCTTCGAGTATCCATTCTCCAATGATGTACATTGAGGCAACACATCAGTCCCAGGACCCATTTTCACCTTTCTCTCAGTCAATCCATCAAACACTTGGTATGCAAACTAAATAAATAGAAAGAAAAACTCAATCCAGACAGTTCATTAACAGCCCATTTTGTTATTGTTGTTGTTATTACAGCATATAAACAGCTGTATAGCAGTTAATCCTCGATTTATAAGCAACCAACACTAGCGCAATAATCCATTATTTTAAACAACACGAAGCTGTAGCCTTCCATTTCTTGAAATTTGTGAAGAAACGATCAGGCCCACATGCGGGATAACTAGTTGATGATATCTGAATCTTGATTCATTCTATGTAAATCAAGAATCCCAACAAAACATATGGTTTGAATTGAGCAACACGAAAAAAGGGAAGAGGAAAAATGAAAAATTGAAGAAGAAAGTGATAAAGAAGATGGAGAGAAGAGAATCAATTACGGAAAGCAAAGTAGTAGGAGAGGGAGGACCATTGAAGTTGGGAAGCAATTTTCCGTTAAAATGGAGGCTGAGGTTTGTAGGCAAAGGGCGAAAGAGGAGAGTGATGACACGTGTTTCTTCACATGGTATATCAGTTGACCTTGCAAACAAAAAGCTTTTTAGTAAACGGCAAAACATTAAAATATGCTAAACTCACACTTTACTTTTTGCTTAATAAATCACCATTAATTTCGCAAATTGGATCTGTAATTTTTTTAGGTTAAAACTTAAAACTATAATATTGGAAAAGCTCTAGACGTATACATAATTTTTTTTAAACAGCAAACTATCTAAAACTATTCATAAATACCACATATTTCTTCTAAGAAAATTAAACTCATGACCTCTAATTTGAGAAGATCACTCCTTAATGCTAGACCAAACTCCTTAGCGACCAAATGCCACCTTTCTTACCGGTTGGTATTGATTAGTTGATCTTTTGAAAGCATTTAATCTTTTAAAAGTATTACGGAAATTAAGTCTCAAAACTTCAAGTTGAACAATAATAGTGCTCGAGCTTGTCATAAGCTTTTATTGAGCCGAGCTTCAAACGAGTTTTTAAGCTTGACGAGATTGAACCGAGCTTAAGCTTGTTTTAAAGATTGTTCTTCAAACGAGCCGAATCCGAGCTTGTAAAATTGTTAACGAGCCAAGCTTGAATTTTATGCTTAAGGCTTGTAACGAGCTTAGCTTGGATTTGATTAGGCTCGGGATCGGCTCGACCCGTTTACACCTCTTTGGAAAACGAATGTTAAATGGTACAACGAATGTCAAAGATGGGAATCACTCCCCAAAAGTGTCCGACAACACTCTAGTCAACCCATTCTAAATGATATTTATATATAACATGCTTAATTTTTTCAAATCAAGCTGATGTAACGCCTTATTTCTGGTAATATTTTAATTCAAAGTATTTCATTTTTCCTAAAGAACTCATCGAGTTGGAAGCCCCAACTCGATATGTTGAAATTGTTTTGGCTATGGGATTTTATGAGGCAACTCGACGAGTTGAGGAGCCTCAACTCGTCGAGTTGTCCGCTCTGGAGGAAACCTAAATTTTAGGGTTTTGCACCCTATTTAATGTAACATCCTAATTTTCAAGACCAAAATTTTCATTTTGATATAACAATTTGGAAAAATGTTTATGAGAAAACATCATCAAGTCATAACATTTCATCAACCCACAATCACATGTCTCATATATATCATGAAAATAGTAATAATATCAGAGTACAATCCCAAGAATGTTATAATGCGGAAATCCTGGGTGTGTGTGTGATGCACAACTACCGTGCCAGCTCTTTCCCCTTCGATGAAGAGGTACCTGAAACAAAATTGAAAACTTTAAGCACGAAGCTTAGTGAGTTCCGCCATCATACCACATACCATACATAACACATACTGTCAGACATATCTGGGTGCCCGACCTACCCTACTGAGCATATTGGGGTGCTCAACCTACCCCTGCTAGGCATACTGGGGTGCCTAACCTACCCCTGTTAGACATACCGGGGTGTCCAACCTACCCCTCTGGTTTATCTCAATCGGTTATAGGGTCTATTTCATCCTGCTATTACTACCACATAAAAGCATAACATAATCATACTATCAGACATATCGGGGTGCCCGAACTACCCCTTGGTCCTATCGACCGGTCTTGGGGACTATTCCCCCTATTATCACATAACATCCTATCAGGCTATGTTGGGGTGCAAAGTTATTCATTCATGACTTTGTAAATGTTTGACTTTTGTAAAACCCACTTGCATGTGGTGCTTTAGCCTTTAGACCCATTTGTTAGTTAGAGTGAGAGAGACACATGTAAACACCTCTATAAATAGTGGGTTCATACCACTTGTAGAGGTGTGCTTGAGAGATGTAAAAGTGAGTGTGTAAGTGTGTGTTATTTATGTAGTGTAGATCTAGATCCTTTTTGTGTAACACCATATACATTCAATATATCTCTTAAACACCCAAATCACCATGTTCAATTGTGCAAGCTTTAATTCCGCATGTCAAACCATGTTCTTTGTCACTACAATTGGTATCAGAGCTTGGTTTTCACGATCAACGTGATTTTTGAAGAACGATTCTCGGTTTGGCAACTTTTGTCGCAATTTGATCAATTTCGGTGAGTCTCTCTCTATGATCTCTCGTAATATTTGGATTCGTGCTTTGCGTTCTTGTTTTTTTTATCGTTTTGATTCATTGGATCTAATTAGTTTCAAATCTCATTGTTGATCCAATAATTTTTTTTTGATCAAGTATAAAATCAAAATTTCGTTATTGTTCATCAATCCAAAATTCAAGCCCAATTTGATTTGTGATTACTGTTCATTAATTCAAGCCCAAATAATCACATTAAATCCATTACTGTTAATGATCATTTGCGCCCATAAAAGTTTCGAGTACTGTTCATCTGAAGTCCAATTCATGATACAGGTTAATTTGCTCCGATTTCTCTTTTTGTTCATATTTCTCGAGTGTAATTGATCTGTTTGTTCCATATACTCATTCGATTCAAGATTAATATTCACTATGATTTACATTCTTCATAAAACATCAAGGATCGACTACTAGTGATTCAATCCAAATTTTTTTTTCCGTGATTGTATCTTCAAATCTGTTTATCTCATATCTTCCGAATTCCATTTCAATTCGATTTGTTGATAATCAAAATCGACTTGAATAATGATATCGATTCTTCATGCTTAATGATTGAATTGATGGTTGAATATGTTCTTGGATGGTCAAATGACATTCTTGAAGATGGATGAAGAGTCAAACTAGAAAAGTCAAAGTTTGATTCTTATGAATCCAGAATTTGAAATCAAAAGAGAATCTGATGGGTATAGAATCAATTTGAGTTACATCAACTGTTTTTAAGAATCTATTTGTGAACGAATATGATTTTCGTAATTTTGTTCATATCGACTTGACGTGATGGTTCGTTATTAGAGATTGAAGGTTTTGGAATCGTGAATAAAAATCGATATTGAGTTTGGATGATTTTGTAGTTACGAATTCGATTTTGGTGTCGTTCGATCGGAGTTTTTGGTGTGATAGATCGATAATTTCGATTTGTGTAACAGTTGGAGTCGATGATTGATGACGAATAGGAACGTGATGTTAAGAATCAACGATGTTGATGAATTGGGTTTATTAGTGAAGAACAAACTAGTGTTGAAATCAAGTTCGATGGTTTTGATTTGGTGATTGAACGATTGAAGACTTCGCATATTGGGTTCACACATAAGATTGTGGGTATTGGAAGTCGATTGGGTTAATGTTCGCATATGGGTTTGCATTTATGGATTGGATTTCGCATTTGGTGATACAGTTGATTTGTTGATGCAAAGCCAAACTATATTCGCATTTGTGTGAATCAAACTCAGATTCGCATTGGTATGAATGGAGTTCGCATTTGATGGGTTGTTCAATTTTGGAGTCAAAATGCGAACAAAATGAAAGATGTGCGAAGCATGCGAAGTTTTTACTGTATAAATGCGAATTGGGGAAGAAAGCTAATAGTTTCGCATTTGGTCCCTGATCTTTTCACAAAATAACACAAATGGTCCAACTTCGCAAAATGGGATTATAAAATGACAAAAATGCAAAATTTTCATTTCGCATCCCTTTAGTCTTCGCAAGATGGCAAATTTTACCCAGTTTCGCATTTGGGGTAAAAATTTTGAGAAATTGCAACATTTTCAGTTCTGGTCCTTGCAGTTTGTGCGAATTTACACTTTATGCCCGGTTTCGCAAATGGGCTAGAGTTTCGCATATTTGACTGTTTTGGGCGCACCGGGTCACTGCAGAATTTTGAAATTGACAATTTCTACCCATTTTTGAGAAATTTTGTCAAAGGCGATCCGTGAACGACGATAAAAATTGGTTATTTTTTGGGTTTTCCGGATTGAAGCACAAAGTTTATGCCACATGTTAAGGGGGAGTTTTGACACGAAAAATTCCGAATAGAGCACGTTCTTTTTCCTTTGGAGTTTTATAATCAAATTTCGATTATAAAAAGGGGGAGAAGTTTATATTGAAATTCGAACTTGAATTTTTCATATTACGTGGATTTGAAGACTGAAGTGATCTTGAAGTTTTGAAGTTTACGAGATGATGCAATTGGAAGTTTGGAAGTGATGTATTCGAAATGGGTTTGGTTTTATTGAAGATTTTTAGGGTGTGTTTTTATGCGCAATATTTGGGTGATTATTTGGAGTTTGGGATACTCTTGATCATTCGTTGCTACTTGGTTTGTATGGTCTCACATCCTAGAGCCCAAATTGAAGAATCATGGAAGAATTGAAGATTGAAGTTCGTTTCGACATGTGTCACCTTTGAGTCTCGAACCGCGTTGTGCTTGATTTTGGAAGATTTGAAGTGGGTCATTCATTCCTAACTTTGAGGGGGAGAATGTTGGGTGCAAAGTTATTCATTCATGACTTTGTAAATGTTTGACTTTTGTAAAACCCACTTGCATGGGGTGCATTAGCCTTTAGACCCATTTGTTAGTTAGAGTGAGAGAGAGACATGTAAACAGCTCCATAAATAGTGGGTTCATACCACTTGTAGAGGTGTGCTTGAGAGATGTAAAAGTGAGTGTGTAAGTGTGTGTTATTTATGTAGTGTAGATCTAGATCCTTTTTGTGTAACACCATATACATTCAATATATCTCTTAAACACCCAAATCACCATGTTCAATTGTGCAAGCTTTAATTCCGCATGTCAAACCATGTTCTTTGTCACTACAATTGGTATCAGAGCTTGGTTTTCACGATCAACGTGATTTTTGAAGAACGATTCTCGGTTTGGCAACTTTTGTCGCAATTTGATCAATTTCGGTGAGTCTCTCTCTATGATCTCTCGTAATATTTGGATTCGTGCTTTGCGTTCTTGTTTTTTTTATCGTTTTGATTCATTGGATCTAATTAGTTTCAAATCTCATTGTTGATCCAATAATTTTTTTTTGATCAAGTCTAAAATCAAAATTTCGTTATTGTTCATCAATCCAAAATTCAAGCCCAATCTGATTTGTGATTGCTGTTCATTAATTCAAGCCCAAATAATCACATTAAATCCATTACTGTTCATGATCATTTGAGCCCATAAAAGTTTCGAGTACTGTTCATCTGAAGTCCAATTCATGATACAGGTTAATTTGCTCCGATTTCTCTTTTTGTTCATATTTCTCGAGTGTAATTGATCTGTTTGTTCCATATACTCATTCGATTCAAGATTAATATTCACTATGATTTACATTCTTCATAAAACATCAAGGATCGACTACTAGTGATTCAATCCAAATTATTTTTTCCGTGATTGTATCTTCAAATCTGTTTATCTCATATCTTCCGAATTCCATTTCAATTCGATTTGTTGATAATCAAAATCGACTTGAATAATGATACCGATTCTTCATGCTTAATGATTGAATTGATGGTTGAATCTGTTCTTGGATGGTCAAATGACATTCTTGAAGATGGATGAAGAGTCAAACTAGAAAAGTCAAAGTTTGATTCTTATGAATCCAGAATTTGAAATCAAAAGAGAATCTGATGGGTATAGAATCAATTTGAGTTACACCAACTGTTTTTAAGAATCTATTTGTGAACGAATTTGATTTTCGTAATTTTGTTCATATCGACTTGACGTGATGGTCGTTATTAGAGATTGAAGGTTTTGGAATCGTGAATAAAAATCGATATTGAGTTTGGATGATTTTGTAGTTACGAATTCGATTTTGGTGTCGTTCGATCGGAGTTTTTGGTGTGATAGATCGATAATTTCGATTTGTGTAACAGTTGGAGTCGATGATTGATGACGAATAGGAACGAGATGTTAAGAATCAACGATGTTGATGAATTGAGTTTATTAGTGAAGAACAAACTAGTGTTGAAATCAAGTTCGATGGTTTTGATTTGGTGATTGAACGATTGAAGACTTCGCATATTGGGTTCACACATAAGATTGTGGGTATTGGAAGTCGATTGGGTTAATGTTTGCATATGGGTTTGCATTTATGGATTGGATTTCGCATTTGGTGATACAGTTGATTTGTTGATGCAAAGCCAAACTATATTCGCATTTGTGTGAATCAAACTCAGATTCGCATTGGTATGAATGGAGTTCGCATTTGATGGGTTGTTCAATTTTGGAGTCAAAATGCGAACAAAATGAAAGATGTGCGAAGCATGCGAAGTTTTTACTGTATAAATGCGAATTGGGGAAGAAAGCTAATAGTTTCGCATTTGGTCCCTGATCTTTTCACAAAATAACACAAATGGTCCAACTTCGCAAAATGGGATTATAAAATGACAAAAATGCAAAATTTTCATTTCGCATCCCTGCAGTCTTCGCAAGATGGCAAATTTTACCCAGTTTCGCATTTGGGGTAAAAATTTTGAGAAATTGCAACATTTTCAGTTCTGGTCCTTGCAGTTTGTGCGAATTTACACTTTATGCCCGGTTTTGCAAATGGGCTAGAGTTTCGCATATTTGACTGTTTTGGGCGCACTGGGTCACTGTAGAATTTTGAAATTGACAATTTCTACCCATTTTTGAGAAATTTTGTCAAAGGCGATCCGTGAACGACGATAAAAATTGGTTATTTTTTGGGTTTTCCGGATTGAAGCACAAAGTTTATGCCACATGTTAAGGGGGAGTTTTGACACGAAAAATTCCGAATAGAGCACGTTCTTTTTGCTTTGGAGTTTTATAATCAAATTTCGATTATAAAAAGGGGGAGAAGTTTTATATGGAAATTCGAACTTGAATTTTTCATATTACGTGGATTTGAAGACTGAAGTGATCTTGAAGTTTTGAAGCTTACGAGATGATGCAATTGGAAGTTCGGAAGTGATGTATTCGAAATGGGTTTGGTTTTATTGAAGATTTTTAGGGTGTGTTTTTATGCGCAATATTTGGGTGATTATTTGGAGTTTGGGATACTCTTGATCATTTGTTACTGCTTGGTTTGTATGGTCTCACATCCTAGAGCCCAAATTGAAGAATCATGGAAGAATTGAAGATTGAAGTTCCTTTCGACATGTGTCACCTTTGAGTCTCGAACCGCGTTGTGCTTGATTTTGGAAGATTTGAAGTGGGTCATTCATTCCTAACTTTGAGGGGGAGAATGTTGAGGTGCAAAGTTATTCATTCATGACTTTGTAAATGTTTGACTTTTGTAAAACCCACTTGCATGTGGTGCTTTAGCCTTTAGACCCATTTGTTAGTTAGAGTGAGAGAGAGACATGAAAACACCTCTATAAATAGTGGGTTCATACCACTTGTAGAGGTGTGCTTGAGAGATGTAAAAGTGAGTGTGTAAGTGTTTGTTATTTATGTAGTGTAGATCTAGATCCTTTTTGTGTAACACCATATACATTCAATATATCTCTTAAACACCCAAATCACCATGTTCAATTGTGCAAGCTTTAATTCCGCATGTCAAACCATGTTCTTTGTCACTACAATTGGTATCAGAGCTTGGTTTTCACGATCAACGTGATTTTTGAAGAACGATTCTCGGTTTGGCAACTTTTGTCGCAATTTGATCAATTTCGGTGAGTCTCTCTCTATGATCTCTCGTAATATTTGGATTCGTGCTTTGCGTTCTTGTTTTTTTTATCGTTTTGATTCATTGGATCTAATTAGTTTCAAATCTCATTGTTGATCCAATAATTTTTTTTTGATCAAGTCTAAAATCAAAATTTCGTTATTGTTCATCAATCCAAAATTCAAGCCCAATCTGATTTGTGATTGCTGTTCATTAATTCAAGCCCAAATAATCACATTAAATCCATTACTGTTCATGATCATTTGAGCCCATAAAAGATTCGAGTACTGTTCATCTGAAGTCCAATTCATGATACAGGTTAATTTGCTCCGATTTCTCTTTTTGTTCATATTTCTCGAGTGTAATTGATCTGTTTGTTCCATATACTCATTCGATTCAAGATTAATATTCACTATGATTTACATTCTTCATAAAACATCAAGGATCGACTACTAGTGATTCAATCCAAATTTTTTTTTCCGTGATTGTATCTTCAAATCTGTTTATCTCATATCTTCCGAATTCCATTTCAATTCGATTTGTTGATAATCAAAATCGACTTGAATAATGATATCGATTCTTCATGCTTAATGATTGAATTGATGGTTGAATATGTTCTTGGATGGTCAAATGACATTCTTGAAGATGGATGAAGAGTCAAACTAGAAAAGTCAAAGTTTGATTCTTATGAATCCAGAATTTGAAATCAAAAGAGAATCTGATGGGTATAGAATCAATTTGAGTTACATCAACTGTTTTTAAGAATCTATTTGTGAACGAATATGATTTTCGTAATTTTGTTCATATCGACTTGACGTGATGGTTCGTTATTAGAGATTGAAGGTTTTGGAATCGTGAATAAAAATCGATATTGAGTTTGGATGATTTTGTAGTTACGAATTCGATTTTGGTGTCGTTCGATCGGAGTTTTTGGTGTGATAGATCGATAATTTCGATTTGTGTAACAGTTGGAGTCGATGATTGATGACGAATAGGAACGTGATGTTAAGAATCAACGATGTTGATGAATTGGGTTTATTAGTGAAGAACAAACTAGTGTTGAAATCAAGTTCGATGGTTTTGATTTGGTGATTGAACGATTGAAGATTTCGCATATTGGGTTCACACATAAGATTGTGGGTATTGGAAGTCGATTGGGTTAATGTTCGCATATGGGTTTGCATTTATGGATTGGATTTCGCATTTGGTGATACAGTTGATTTGTTGATGCAAAGCCAAACTATATTCGTATTTGTGTGAATCAAACTCAGATTCGCATTGGTATGAATGGAGTTCGCATTTGATGGGTTGTTCAATTTTGGAGTCAAAATGCGAACAAAATGAAAGATGTGCGAAGCATGCGAAGTTTTTACTGTATAAATGCGAATTGGGGAAGAAAGCTAATAGTTTCGCATTTGGTCCCTGATCTTTTCACAAAATAACACAAATGGTCCAACTTCGCAAAATGGGATTATAAAATGACAAAAATGCAAAATTTTCATTTCGCATCCCTGCAGTCTTCGCAAGATGGCAAATTTTACCCAGTTTCGCATTTGGGGTATAAATTTTGAGAAATTGCAACATTTTCAGTTCTGGTCCTTGCAGTTTGTGCGAATTTACACTTTATGCCCAGTTTCGCAAATGGGCTAGAGTTTCGCATATTTGACTGTTTTGGGCGCACCGGGTCACTGCAGAATTTTGAAATTGACAATTTCTACCCATTTTTGAGAAATTTTGTCAAAGGCGATCCGTGAACGACGATAAAAATTGGTTATTTTTTGGGTTTTCCGGATTGAAGCACAAAGTTTATGCCACATGTTAAGGGGGAGTTTTGACACGAAAAATTCCGAATAGGGTTAATGTTCGCATATGGGTTTGCATTTATGGATTGGATTTCGCATTTGGTGATACAGTTGATTTGTTGATGCAAAGCCAAACTATATTCGCATTTGTGTGAATCAAACTCAGATTCGCATTGGTATGAATGGAGTTCGCATTTGATGGGTTGTTCAATTTTGGAGTCAAAATGCGAACAAAATGAAAGATGTGCGAAGCATGCGAAGTTTTTACTGTATAAATGCGAATTGGGGAAGAAAGCTAATAGTTTCGCATTTGGTCCCTGATCTTTTCACAAAATAACACAAATGGTCCAACTTCGCAAAATGGGATTATAAAATGACAAAAATGCAAAATTTTCATTTCGCATCCCTGCAGTCTTCGCAAGATGGCAAATTTTACCCAGTTTCGCATTTGGGGTAAAAATTTTGAGAAATTGCAACATTTTCAGTTCTGGTCCTTGCAGTTTGTGCGAATTTACACTTTATGCCCGATTTCGCAAATGGGCTAGAGTTTCGCATATTTGACTGTTTTGGGCGCACTGGGTCACTGTAGAATTTTGAAATTGACAATTTCTACCCATTTTTGAGAAATTTTGTCAAAGGCGATCCGTGAACGACGATAAAAATTGGTTATTTTTTGGGTTTTCCGGATTGAAGCACAAAGTTTATGCCACATGTTAAGGGGGAGTTTTGACACGAAAAATTCCGAATAGAGCACGTTCTTTTTGCTTTGGAGTTTTATAATCAAATTTCGATTATAAAAAGGGGGAGAAGTTTTATATGGAAATTCGAACTTGAATTTTTCATATTACGTGGATTTGAAGACTGAAGTGATCTTGAAGTTTTGAAGCTTACGAGATGATGCAATTGGAAGTTCGGAAGTGATGTATTCGAAATGGGTTTGGTTTTATTGAAGATTTTTAGGGTGTGTTTTTATGCGCAATATTTGGGTGATTATTTGGAGTTTGGGATACTCTTGATCATTTGTTGCTGCTTGGTTTGTATGGTCTCACATCCTAGAGCCCAAATTGAAGAATCATGGAAGAATTGAAGATTGAAGTTCATTTCGACATGTGTCACCTTTGAGTCTCGAACCGCGTTGTGCTTGATTTTGGAAGATTTGAAGTGGGTCATTCATTCCTAACTTTGAGGGGGAGAATGTTGAGGTGCAAAGTTATTCATTCATGACTTTGTAAATGTTTGACTTTTGTAAAACCCACTTGCATGTGGTGCTTTAGCCTTTAGACCCATTTGTTAGTTAGAGTGAGAGAGAGACATGTAAACACCTCTATAAATAGTGGGTTCATACCACTTGTAGAGGTGTGCTTGAGAGATGTAAAAGTGAGTGTGTAAGTGTGTGTTATTTATGTAGTGTAGATCTAGATCCTTTTTGTGTAACACCATATACATTCAATATATCTCTTAAACACCCAAATCACCATGTTCAATTGTGCAAGCTTTAATTCCGCATGTCAAACCATGTTCTTTGTCACTACAATTGGTATCAGAGCTTGGTTTTCACGATCAACGTGATTTTTGAAGAACGATTCTCGGTTTGGCAAATTTTGTCGCAATTTGATCAATTTCGGTGAGTCTCTCTCTATGATCTCTCGTAATATTTGGATTCGTGCTTTGCGTTCTTGTTTTTTTTTTATCGTTTTGATTCATTGGATCTAATTAGTTTCAAATCTCATTGTTGATCCAATAATTTTTTTTTGATCAAGTATAAAATCAAAATTTCGTTATTGTTCATCAATCCAAAATTCAAGCCCAATCTGATTTGTGATTACTGTTCATTAATTCAAGCCTAAATAATCACATTAAATCCATTACTGTTCATGATCATTTGAGCCCATAAAAGTTTCGAGTATTGTTCATCTGAAGTCCAATTCATGATACAGGTTAATTTGCTCCGATTTCTCTTTTTGTTCATATTTCTCGAGTGTAATTGATCTGTTTGTTCCATATACTCATTTGATTCAAGATTAATATTCACTATGATTTACATTCTTCATAAAACATCAAGGATCGACTACTAGTGATTCAATCCAAATTTTTTTTTTCCATGATTGTATCTTCAAATCTGTTTATCTCATATCTTCCGAATTCCATTTCAATTCGATTTGTTGATAATCAAAATCGACTTGAATAATGATATCGATTCTTCATGCTTAATGATTGAATTGATGGTTGAATATGTTCTTGGATGGTCAAATGACATTCTTGAAGATGGATGAAGAGTCAAACTAGAAAAGTCAAAGTTTGATTCTTATGAATCCAGAATTTGAAATCAAAAGAGAATCTGATGGGTATAGAATCAATTTGAGTTACATCAACTGTTTTTAAGAATCTATTTGTGAACGAATATGATTTTCGTAATTTTGTTCATATCGACTTGACGTGATGGTTCGTTATTAGAGATTGAAGGTTTTGGAATCGTGAATAAAAATCGATATTGAGTTTGGATGATTTTGTAGTTACGAATTCGATTTTGGTGTCGTTCGATCGGAGTTTTTGGTGTGATAGATCGATAATTTCGATTTGTGTAACAGTTGGAGTCGATGATTGATGACGAATAGGAACGTGATGTTAAGAATCAACGATGTTGATGAATTGGGTTTATTAGTGAAGAACAAACTAGTGTTGAAATCAAGTTCGATGGTTTTGATTTGGTGATTGAACGATTGAAGACTTCGCATATTGGGTTCACACATAAGATTGTGGGTATTGGAAGTCGATTGGGTTAATGTTCGCATATGGGTTTGCATTTATGGATTGGATTTCGCATTTGGTGATACAGTTGATTTGTTGATGCAAAGCCAAACTATATTCGCATTTGTGTGAATCAAACTCAGATTCGCATTGGTATGAATGGAGTTCGCATTTGATGGGTTGTTCAATTTTGGAGTCAAAATGCGAACAAAATGAAAGATGTGCGAAGCATGCGAAGTTTTTACTGTATAAATGCGAATTGGGGAAGAAAGCTAATAGTTTCGCATTTGGTCCCTGATCTTTTCACAAAATAACACAAATGGTCCAACTTCGCAAAATGGGATTATAAAATGACAAAAATGCAAAATTTTCATTTCGCATCCCTGCAGTCTTCGCAAGATGGCAAATTTTACCCAGTTTCGCATTTGGGGTAAAAATTTTGAGAAATTGCAACATTTTCAGTTCTGGTCCTTGCAGTTTGTGCGAATTTACACTTTATGCCCGATTTCGCAAATGGGCTAGAGTTTCGCATATTTGACTGTTTTGGGCGCACTGGGTCACTGTAGAATTTTGAAATTGACAATTTCTACCCATTTTTGAGAAATTTTGTCAAAGGCGATCCGTGAACGACGATAAAAATTGGTTATTTTTTGGGTTTTCCGGATTGAAGCACAAAGTTTATGCCACATGTTAAGGGGGAGTTTTGACACGAAAAATTCCGAATAGAGCACGTTCTTTTTGCTTTGGAGTTTTATAATCAAATTTCGATTATAAAAAGGGGGAGAAGTTTTATATGGAAATTCGAACTTGAATTTTTCATATTACGTGGATTTGAAGACTGAAGTGATCTTGAAGTTTTGAAGCTTACGAGATGATGCAATTGGAAGTTCGGAAGTGATGTATTCGAAATGGGTTTGGTTTTATTGAAGATTTTTAGGGTGTGTTTTTATGCGCAATATTTGGGTGATTATTTGGAGTTTGGGATACTCTTGATCATTTGTTGCTGCTTGGTTTGTATGGTCTCACATCCTAGAGCCCAAATTGAAGAATCATGGAAGAATTGAAGATTGAAGTTCATTTCGACATGTGTCACCTTTGAGTCTCGAACCGCGTTGTGCTTGATTTTGGAAGATTTGAAGTGGGTCATTCATTCCTAACTTTGAGGGGGAGAATGTTGAGGTGCAAAGTTATTCATTCATGACTTTGTAAATGTTTGACTTTTGTAAAACCCACTTGCATGTGGTGCTTTAGCCTTTAGACCCATTTGTTAGTTAGAGTGAGAGAGAGACATGTAAACACCTCTATAAATAGTGGGTTCATACCACTTGTAGAGGTGTGCTTGAGAGATGTAAAAGTGAGTGTGTAAGTGTGTGTTATTTATGTAGTGTAGATCTAGATCCTTTTTGTGTAACACCATATACATTCAATATATCTCTTAAACACCCAAATCACCATGTTCAATTGTGCAAGCTTTAATTCCGCATGTCAAACCATGTTCTTTGTCACTACAATTGGTATCAGAGCTTGGTTTTCACGATCAACGTGATTTTTGAAGAACGATTCTCGGTTTGGCAAATTTTGTCGCAATTTGATCAATTTCGGTGAGTCTCTCTCTATGATCTCTCGTAATATTTGGATTCGTGCTTTGCGTTCTTGTTTTTTTTTTTTTATCGTTTTGATTCATTGGATCTAATTAGTTTCAAATCTCATTGTTGATCCAATAATTTTTTTTTTTGATCAAGTATAAAATCAAAATTTCGTTATTGTTCATCAATCCAAAATTCAAGCCCAATCTGATTTGTGATTACTGTTCATTAATTCAAGCCCAAATAATCACATTAAATCCATTACTGTTCATGATCATTTGAGCCCATAAAAGTTTCGAGTATTGTTCATCTGAAGTCCAATTCATGATACAGGTTAATTTGCTCCGATTTCTCTTTTTGTTCATATTTCTAGAGTGTAATTGATCTGTTTGTTCCATATACTCATTTGATTCAAGATTAATATTCACTATGATTTACATTCTTCATAAAACATCAAGGATCGACTACTAGTGATTCAATCCAAATTTTTTTTTCCGTGATTGTATCTTCAAATCTGTTTATCTCATATCTTCCGAATTCCATTTCAATTCGATTTGTTGATAATCAAAATCGACTTGAATAATGATATCGATTCTTCATGCTTAATGATTGAATTGATGGTTGAATATGTTCTTGGATGGTCAAATGACATTCTTGAAGATGGATGAAGAGTCAAACTAGAAAAGTCAAAGTTTGATTCTTATGAATCCAGAATTTGAAATCAAAAGAGAATCTGATGGGTATAGAATCAATTTGAGTTACATCAACTGTTTTTAAGAATCTATTTGTGAACGAATATGATTTTCGTAATTTTGTTCATATCGACTTGACGTGATGGTTCGTTATTAGAGATTGAAGGTTTTGGAATCGTGAATAAAAATCGATATTGAGTTTGGATGATTTTGTAGTTACGAATTCGATTTTGGTGTCGTTCGATCGGAGTTTTTGGTGTGATAGATCGATAATTTCGATTTGTGTAACAGTTGGAGTCGATGATTGATGACGAATAGGAACGTGATGTTAAGAATCAACGATGTTGATGAATTGGGTTTATTAGTGAAGAACAAACTAGTGTTGAAATCAAGTTCGATGGTTTTGATTTGGTGATTGAACGATTGAAGACTTCGCATATTGGGTTCACACATAAGATTGTGGGTATTGGAAGTCGATTGGGTTAATGTTCGCATATGGGTTTGCATTTATGGATTGGATTTCGCATTTGGTGATACAGTTGATTTGTTGATGCAAAGCCAAACTATATTCGCATTTGTGTGAATCAAACTCAGATTCGCATTGGTATGAATGGAGTTCGCATTTGATGGGTTGTTCAATTTTGGAGTCAAAATGCGAACAAAATGAAAGATGTGCGAAGCATGCGAAGTTTTTACTGTATAAATGCGAATTGGGGAAGAAAGCTAATAGTTTCGCATTTGGTCCCTGATCTTTTCACAAAATAACACAAATGGTCCAACTTCGCAAAATGGGATTATAAAATGACAAAAATGCAAAATTTTCATTTCGCATCCCTGCAGTCTTCGCAAGATGGCAAATTTTACCCAGTTTCGCATTTGGGGTAAAAATTTTGAGAAATTGCAACATTTTCAGTTCTGGTCCTTGCAGTTTGTGCGAATTTACACTTTATGCCCGATTTCGCAAATGGGCTAGAGTTTCGCATATTTGACTGTTTTGGGCGCACTGGGTCACTGTAGAATTTTGAAATTGACAATTTCTACCCATTTTTGAGAAATTTTGTCAAAGGCGATCCGTGAACGACGATAAAAATTGGTTATTTTTTGGGTTTTCCGGATTGAAGCACAAAGTTTATGCCACATGTTAAGGGGGAGTTTTGACACGAAAAATTCCGAATAGAGCACGTTCTTTTTGCTTTGGAGTTTTATAATCAAATTTCGATTATAAAAAGGGGGAGAAGTTTTATATGGAAATTCGAACTTGAATTTTTCATATTACGTGGATTTGAAGACTGAAGTGATCTTGAAGTTTTGAAGCTTACGAGATGATGCAATTGGAAGTTCGGAAGTGATGTATTCGAAATGGGTTTGGTTTTATTGAAGATTTTTAGGGTGTGTTTTTATGCGCAATATTTGGGTGATTATTTGGAGTTTGGGATACTCTTGATCATTTGTTGCTGCTTGGTTTGTATGGTCTCACATCCTAGAGCCCAAATTGAAGAATCATGGAAGAATTGAAGATTGAAGTTCCTTTCGACATGTGTCACCTTTGAGTCTCGAACCGCGTTGTGCTTGATTTTGGAAGATTTGAAGTGGGTCATTCATTCCTAACTTTGAGGGGGAGAATGTTGAGGTGCAAAGTTATTCATTCATGACTTTGTAAATGTTTGACTTTTGTAAAACCCACTTGCATGTGGTGCTTTAGCCTTTAGACCCATTTGTTAGTTAGAGTGAGAGAGAGACATGTAAACACCTCTATAAATAGTGGGTTCATACCACTTGTAGAGGTGTGCTTGAGAGATGTAAAAGTGAGTGTGTAAGTGTGTGTTATTTATGTAGTGTAGATCTAGATCCTTTTTGTGTAACACCATATACATTCAATATATCTCTTAAACACCCAAATCACCATGTTCAATTGTGCAAGCTTTAATTCCGCATGTCAAACCATGTTCTTTGTCACTACAATTGGTATCAGAGCTTGGTTTTCACGATCAACGTGATTTTTGAAGAACGATTCTCGGTTTGGCAGCTTTTGTCGCAATTTGATCAATTTCGGTGAGTCTCTCTCTATGATCTCTCGTAATATTTGGATTCGTGCTTTGCGTTCTTGTTTTTTTTTTTATCGTTTTGATTCATTGGATCTAATTAGTTTCAAATCTCATTGTTGATCCAATAATTTTTTTTTGATCAAGTATAAAATCAAAATTTCGTTATTGTTCATCAATCCAAAATTCAAGCCCAATCTGATTTGTGATTACTGTTCATTAATTCAAGCCCAAATAATCACATTAAATCCATTACTGTTCATGATCATTTGAGCCCATAAAAGTTTCGAGTACTGTTCATCTGAAGTCCAATTCATGATACAGGTTAATTTGCTCCGATTTCTCTTTTTGTTCATATTTCTCGAGTGTAATTGATCTGTTTGTTCCATATACTCATTCGATTCAAGATTAATATTCACTATGATTTACATTCTTCATAAAACATCAAGGATCGACTACTAGTGATTCAATCCAAATTTTTTTTTTCCGTGATTGTATCTTCAAATCTGTTTATCTCATATCTTCCGAATTCCATTTCAATTCGATTTGTTGATAATCAAAATCGACTTGAATAATGATATCGATTCTTCATGCTTAATGATTGAATTGATGGTTGAATATGTTCTTGGATGGTCAAATGACATTCTTGAAGATGGATGAAGAGTCAAACTAGAAAAGTCAAAGTTTGATTCTTATGAATCCAGAATTTGAAATCAAAAGAGAATCTGATGGGTATAGAATCAATTTGAGTTACATCAACTGTTTTTAAGAATCTATTTGTGAACGAATATGATTTTCGTAATTTTGTTCATATCGACTTGACGTGATGGTTCGTTATTAGAGATTGAAGGTTTTGGAATCGTGAATAAAAATCGATATTGAGTTTGGATGATTTTGTAGTTACGAATTCGATTTTGGTGTCGTTCGATCGGAGTTTTTGGTGTGATAGATCGATAATTTCGATTTGTGTAACAGTTGGAGTCGATGATTGATGACGAATAGGAACGTGATGTTAAGAATCAACGATGTTGATGAATTGGGTTTATTAGTGAAGAACAAACTAGTGTTGAAATCAAGTTCGATGGTTTTGATTTGGTGATTGAACGATTGAAGACTTCGCATATTGGGTTCACACATAAGATTGTGGGTATTGGAAGTCGATTGGGTTAATGTTCGCATATGGGTTTGCATTTATGGATTGGATTTCGCATTTGGTGATACAGTTGATTTGTTGATGCAAAGCCAAACTATATTCGCATTTGTGTGAATCAAACTCAGATTCGCATTGGTATGAATGGAGTTCGCATTTGATGGGTTGTTCAATTTTGGAGTCAAAATGCGAACAAAATGAAAGATGTGCGAAGCATGCGAAGTTTTTACTGTATAAATGCGAATTGGGGAAGAAAGCTAATAGTTTCGCATTTGGTCCCTGATCTTTTCACAAAATAACACAAATGGTCCAACTTCGCAAAATGGGATTATAAAATGACAAAAATGCAAAATTTTCATTTCGCATCCCTGCAGTCTTCGCAAGATGGCAAATTTTACCCAGTTTCGCATTTGGGGTAAAAATTTTGAGAAATTGCAACATTTTCAGTTCTGGTCCTTGCAGTTTGTGCGAATTTACACTTTATGCCCGATTTCGCAAATGGGCTAGAGTTTCGCATATTTGACTGTTTTGGGCGCACTGGGTCACTGTAGAATTTTGAAATTGACAATTTCTACCCATTTTTGAGAAATTTTGTCAAAGGCGATCCGTGAACGACGATAAAAATTGGTTATTTTTTGGGTTTTCCGGATTGAAGCACAAAGTTTATGCCACATGTTAAGGGGGAGTTTTGACACGAAAAATTCCGAATAGAGCACGTTCTTTTTGCTTTGGAGTTTTATAATCAAATTTCGATTATAAAAAGGGGGAGAAGTTTTATATGGAAATTCGAACTTGAATTTTTCATATTACGTGGATTTGAAGACTGAAGTGATCTTGAAGTTTTGAAGCTTACGAGATGATGCAATTGGAAGTTCGGAAGTGATGTATTCGAAATGGGTTTGGTTTTATTGAAGATTTTTAGGGTGTGTTTTTATGCGCAATATTTGGGTGATTATTTGGAGTTTGGGATACTCTTGATCATTTGTTGCTGCTTGGTTTGTATGGTCTCACATCCTAGAGCCCAAATTGAAGAATCATGGAAGAATTGAAGATTGAAGTTCATTTCGACATGTGTCACCTTTGAGTCTCGAACCGCGTTGTGCTTGATTTTGGAAGATTTGAAGTGGGTCATTCATTCCTAACTTTGAGGGGGAGAATGTTGAGGTGCAAAGTTATTCATTCATGACTTTGTAAATGTTTGACTTTTGTAAACCCACTTGCATGTGGTGCTTTAGCCTTAAGACCCATTTGTTAGTTAGAGTGAGAGAGAGACATGTAAACACCTCTATAAATAGTGGGTTCATACCACTTGTAGAGGTGTGCTTGAGAGATGTAAAAGTGAGTGTCTAAGTGTGTGTTATTTATGTAGTGTAGATCTAGATCCTTTTTGTGTAACACCATATACATTCAATATATCTCTTAAACACCCAAATCACCATGTTCAATTGTGCAAGCTTTAATTCCGCATGTCAAACCATGTTCTTTGTCACTACAATTGGTATCAGAGCTTGGTTTTCACGATCAACGTGATTTTTGAAGAACGATTCTCGGTTTGGCAGCTTTTGTCGCAATTTGATCAATTTCGGTGAGTCTCTCTCTATGATCTCTCGTAATATTTGGATTCGTGCTTTGCGTTCTTGTTTTTTTTTTATCGTTTTGATTCATTGGATCTAATTAGTTTCAAATCTCATTGTTGATCCAATAATTTTTTTTTTGATCAAGTATAAAATCAAAATTTCGTTATTGTTCATCAATCCAAAATTCAAGCCCAATCTGATTTGTGATTACTGTTCATTAATTCAAGCCCAAATAATCACATTAAATCCATTACTGTTCATGATCATTTGAGCCCATAAAAGTTTCGAGTACTGTTCATCTGAAGTCCAATTCATGATACAGGTTAATTTGCTCCGATTTCTCTTTTTGTTCATATTTCTCGAGTGTAATTGATCTGTTTGTTCCATATACTCATTCGATTCAAGATTAATATTCACTATGATTTACATTCTTCATAAAACATCAAGGATCGACTACTAGTGATTCAATCCAAATTTTTTTTTTCCGTGATTGTATCTTCAAATCTGTTTATCTCATATCTTCCGAATTCCATTTCAATTCGATTTGTTGATAATCAAAATCGACTTGAATAATGATATCGATTCTTCATGCTTAATGATTGAATTGATGGTTGAATATGTTCTTGGATGGTCAAATGACATTCTTGAAGATGGATGAAGAGTCAAACTAGAAAAGTCAAAGTTTGATTCTTATGAATCCAGAATTTGAAATCAAAAGAGAATCTGATGGGTATAGAATCAATTTGAGTTACATCAACTGTTTTTAAGAATCTATTTGTGAACGAATATGATTTTCGTAATTTTGTTCATATCGACTTGACGTGATGGTTCGTTATTAGAGATTGAAGGTTTTGGAATCGTGAATAAAAATCGATATTGAGTTTGGATGATTTTGTAGTTACGAATTCGATTTTGGTGTCGTTCGATCGGAGTTTTTGGTGTGATAGATCGATAATTTCGATTTGTGTAACAGTTGGAGTCGATGATTGATGACGAATAGGAACGTGATGTTAAGAATCAACGATGTTGATGAATTGGGTTTATTAGTGAAGAACAAACTAGTGTTGAAATCAAGTTCGATGGTTTTGATTTGGTGATTGAACGATTGAAGACTTCGCATATTGGGTTCACACATAAGATTGTGGGTATTGGAAGTCGATTGGGTTAATGTTCGCATATGGGTTTGCATTTATGGATTGGATTTCGCATTTGGTGATACAGTTGATTTGTTGATGCAAAGCCAAACTATATTCGCATTTGTGTGAATCAAACTCAGATTCGCATTGGTATGAATGGAGTTCGCATTTGATGGGTTGTTCAATTTTGGAGTCAAAATGCGAACAAAATGAAAGATGTGCGAAGCATGCGAAGTTTTTACTGTATAAATGCGAATTGGGGAAGAAATCTAATAGTTTCGCATTTGGTCCCTGATCTTTTCACAAAATAACACAAATGGTCCAACTTCGCAAAATGGGATTATAAAATGACAAAAATGCAAAATTTTCATTTCGCATCCCTGCAGTCTTCGCAAGATGGCAAATTTTACCCAGTTTCGCATTTGGGGTAAAAATTTTGAGAAATTGCAACATTTTCAGTTCTGGTCCTTGCAGTTTGTGCGAATTTACACTTTATGCCCGATTTCGCAAATGGGCTAGAGTTTCGCATATTTGACTGTTTTGGGCGCACTGGGTCACTGTAGAATTTTGAAATTGACAATTTCTACCCATTTTTGAGAAATTTTGTCAAAGGCGATCCGTGAACGACGATAAAAATTGGTTATTTTTTGGGTTTTCCAGATTGAAGCACAAAGTTTATGCCACATGTTAAGGGGGAGTTTTGACACGAAAAATTCCGAATAGAGCACGTTCTTTTTGCTTTGGAGTTTTATAATCAAATTTCGATTATAAAAAGGGGGAGAAGTTTTATATGGAAATTCGAACTTGAATTTTTCATATTACGTGGATTTGAAGACTGAAGTGATCTTGAAGTTTTGAAGCTTACGAGATGATGCAATTGGAAGTTCGGAAGTGATGTATTCGAAATGGGTTTGGTTTTATTGAAGATTTTTAGGGTGTGTTTTTATGCGCAATATTTGGGTGATTATTTGGAGTTTGGGATACTCTGGATCATTCGTTGCTGCTTGGTTTGTATGGTCTCACATCCTAGAGCCAAATTGAAGAATCATGGAAGAATTGAAGATTGAAGTTCGTTTCGACATGTGTCACCTTTGAGTCTCGAACCGCGTTGTGCTTGATTTTGGAAGATTTGAAGTGGGTCATTCATTCCTAACTTTGAGGGGGAGAATGTTGGGGTGCAAAGTTATTCATTCATGACTTTGTAAATGTTTGACTTTTGTAAAACCCACTTGCATGTGGTGCTTTAGCCTTTAGACCCATTTGTTAGTTAGAGTGAGAGAGAGACATGTAAACACCTCTATAAATAGTGGGTTCATACCACTTGTAGAGGTGTGCTTGAGAGATGTAAAAGTGAGTGTGTAAGTGTGTGTTATTTATGTAGTGTAGATCTAGATCCTTTTTGTGTAACACCATATACATTCAATATATCTCTTAAACACCCAAATCACCATGTTCAATTGTGCAAGCTTTAATTCCGCATGTCAAACCATGTTCTTTGTCACTACAATTGGTATCAGAGCTTGGTTTTCACGATCAACGTGATTTTTGAAGAACGATTCTCGGTTTGGCAGCTTTTGTCGCAATTTGATCAATTTCGGTGAGTCTCTCTCTATGATCTCTCGTAATATTTGGATTCGTGCTTTGCGTTCTTGTTTTTTTTTTTATCGTTTTGATTCATTGGATCTAATTAGTTTCAAATCTCATTGTTGATCCAATAATTTTTTTTTGATCAAGTATAAAATCAAAATTTCGTTATTGTTCATCAATCCAAAATTCAAGCCCAATCTGATTTGTGATTACTGTTCATTAATTCAAGCCCAAATAATCACATTAAATCCATTACTGTTCATGATCATTTGAGCCCATAAAAGTTTCGAGTACTGTTCATCTGAAGTCCAATTCATGATACAGGTTAATTTGCTCCGATTTCTCTTTTTGTTCATATTTCTCGAGTGTAATTGATCTGTTTGTTCCATATACTCATTCGATTCAAGATTAATATTCACTATGATTTACATTCTTCATAAAACATCAAGGATCGACTACTAGTGATTCAATCCAAATTTTTTTTTCCGTGATTGTATCTTCAAATCTGTTTATCTCATATCTTCCGAATTCCATTTCAATTCGATTTGTTGATAATCAAAATCGAATTGAATAATGATATCGATTCTTCATGCTTAATGATTGAATTGCTGGTTGAATATGTTCTTGGATGGTCAAATGACATTCTTGAAGATGGATGAAGAGTCAAACTAGAAAAGTCAAAGTTTGATTCTTATGAATCCAGAATTTGAAATCAAAAGAGAATCTGATGGGTATAGAATCAATTTGAGTTACATCAACTGTTTTTAAGAATCTATTTGTGAACGAATATGATTTTCGTAATTTTGTTCATATCGACTTGACGTGATGGTTCGTTATTAGAGATTGAAGGTTTTGGAATCGTGAATAAAAATCGATATTGAGTTTGGATGATTTTGTAGTTACGAATTCGATTTTGGTGTCGTTCGATCGGAGTTTTTGGTGTGATAGATCGATAATTTCGATTTGTGTAACAGTTGGAGTCGATGATTGATGACGAATAGGAACGTGATGTTAAGAATCAACGATGTTGATGAATTGGGTTTATTAGTGAAGAACAAACTAGTGTTGAAATCAAGTTCGATGGTTTTGATTTGGTGATTGAACGATTGAAGACTTCGCATATTGGGTTCACACATAAGATTGTGGGTATTGGAAGTCGATTGGGTTAATGTTCGCATATGGGTTTGCATTTATGGATTGGATTTCGCATTTGGTGATACAGTTGATTTGTTGATGCAAAGCCAAACTATATTCGCATTTGTGTGAATCAAACTCAGATTCGCATTGGTACGAATGGAGTTCGCATTTGATGGGTTGTTCAATTTTGGAGTCAAAATGCGAACAAAATGAAAGATGTGCGAAGCATGCGAAGTTTTTACTGTATAAATGCGAATTGGGGAAGAAAGCTAATAGTTTCGCATTTGGTCCCTGATCTTTTCACAAAATAACACAAATGGTCCAACTTCGCAAAATGGGATTATAAAATGACAAAAATGCAAAATTTTCATTTCGCATCCCTGCAGTCTTCGCAAGATGGCAAATTTTACCCAGTTTCGCATTTGGGGTAAAAATTTTGAGAAATTGCAACATTTTCAGTTCTGGTCCTTGCAGTTTGTGCGAATTTACACTTTATGCCCGGTTTTGCAAATGGGCTAGAGTTTCGCATATTTGACTGTTTTGGGCGCACTGGGTCACTACAGAATTTTGAAATTGACAATTTCTACCCATTTTTGAGAAATTTTGTCAAAGGCGATCCGTGAACGACGATAAAAATTGGTTATTTTTTGGGTTTTCCGGATTGAAACACAAAGTTTATGCCACATGTTAAGGGGGAGTTTTGACACGAAAAATTCCGAATAGAGCACGTTCTTTTTCCTTTGGAGTTTTATAATCAAATTTCGATTATAAAAAGGGGGAGAAGTTTTATATGGAAATTCGAACTTGAATTTTTCATATTACGTGGATTTGAAGACTGAAGTGATCTTGAAGTTTTGAAGCTTACGAGATGATGCAATTGGAAGTTCGGAAGTGATGTATTCGAAATGGGTTTGGTTTTATTGAAGATTTTTAGGGTGTGTTTTTATGCGCAATATTTGGGTGATTATTTGGAGTTTGGGATACTCTGGATCATTCGTTGCTGCTTGGTTTGTATGGTCTCACATCCTAGAGCCAAATTGAAGAATCATGGAAGAATTGAAGATTGAAGTTCGTTTCGACATGTGTCACCTTTGAGTCTCGAACCGCGTTGTGCTTGATTTTGGAAGATTTGAAGTGGGTCATTCATTCCTAACTTTGAGGGGGAGAATGTTGGGGTGCAAAGTTATTCATTCATGACTTTGTAAATGTTTGACTTTTGTAAAACCCACTTGCATGTGGTGCTTTAGCCTTTAGACCCATTTGTTAGTTAGAGTGAGAGAGAGACATGTAAACACCTCTATAAATAGTGGGTTCATACCACTTGTAGAGGTGTGCTTGAGAGATGTAAAAGTGAGTGTGTAAGTGTGTGTTATTTATGTAGTGTAGATCTAGATCCTTTTTGTGTAACACCATATACATTCAATATATCTCTTAAACACCCAAATCACCATGTTCAATTGTGCAAGCTTTAATTCCGCATGTCAAACCATGTTCGTTGTCACTACAATTGGTATCAGAGCTTGGTTTTCACGATCAACGTGATTTTTGAAGAACGATTCTCGGTTTGGCAGCTTTTGTCGCAATTTGATCAATTTCGGTGAGTCTCTCTCTATGATCTCTCGTAATATTTGGATTCGTGCTTTGCGTTCTTGTTTTTTTTTTTCGTTTTGATTCATTGGATCTAATTAGTTTCAAATCTCATTGTTGATCCAATAATTTTTTTTTTGATCAAGTCTAAAATCAAAATTTCGTTATTGTTCATCAATCCAAAATTCAAGCCCAATCTGATTTGTGATTGCTGTTCATTAATTCAAGCCCAAATAATCACATTAAATCCATTACTGTTCATGATCATTTGAGCCCATAAAAGTTTCGAGTACTGTTCATCTGAAGTCCAATTCATGATACTGGATAATTTGCTCCGATTTCTCTTTTTGTTCATATTTCTCGAGTGTAATTGATCTGTTTGTTCCATATACTCATTCGATTCAAGATTAATATTCACTATGATTTACATTCTTCATAAAACATCAAGGATCGACTACTAGTGATTCAATCCAAATTTTTTTTTCCGTGATTGTATCTTCAAATCTGTTTATCTCATATCTTCCGAATTCCATTTCAATTCGATTTGTTGATAATCAAAATCGACTTGAATAATGATATCGATTCTTCATGCTTAATGATTGAATTGCTGGTTGAATATGTTCTTGGATGGTCAAATGACATTCTTGAAGATGGATGAAGAGTCAAACTAGAAAAGTCAAAGTTTGATTCTTATGAATCCAGAATTTGAAATCAAAAGAGAATCTGATGGGTATAGAATCAATTTGAGTTACATCAACTGTTTTTAAGAATCTATTTGTGAACGAATATGATTTTCGTAATTTTGTTCATATCGACTTGACGTGATGGTTCGTTATTAGAGATTGAAGGTTTTGGAATCGTGAATAAAAATCGATATTGAGTTTGGATGATTTTGTAGTTACGAATTCGATTTTGGTGTCGTTCGATCGGAGTTTTTGGAGTGATAGATCGATAATTTCGATTTGTGTAACAGTTGGAGTCGATGATTGATGACGAACAGGAACGAGATGTTAAGAATCAACGATGTTGATGAATTGGGTTTATTAGTGAAGAACAAACTAGTGTTGAAATCAAGTTCGATGGTTTTGATTTGGTGATTGAACGATTGAAGACTTCGCATATTGGGTTCACACATAAGATTGTGGGTATTGAAAGTCGATTGGGTTAATGTTCGCATATGGGTTTGCATTTATGGATTGGATTTCGCATTTGGTGATACAGTTGATTTGTTGATGCAAAGCCAAACTATATTCGCATTTGTGTGAATCAAACTCAGATTCGCATTGGTACGAATGGAGTTCGCATTTGATGGGTTGTTCAATTTTGGAGTCAAAATGCGAACAAAATGAAAGATGTGCGAAGCATGCGAAGTTTTTACTGTATAAATGCGAATTGGGGAAGAAAGCTAATAGTTTCGCATTTGGTCCCTGATCTTTTCACAAAATAACACAAATGATCCAACTTCGCAAAATGGGATTATAAAATGACAAAAATGCAAAATTTTCATTTCGCATCCTTGCAGTCTTCGCAAGATGGCAAATTTTACCCAGTTTCGCATTTGGGGTAAAAATTTTGAGAAATTGCAACATTTTCAGTTCTGGTCCTTGCAGTTTGTGCGAATTTACACTTTATGCCCGGTTTCGCAAATGGGCTAGAGTTTCGCATATTTGACTGTTTTGGGCGCACCGGGTCACTACAGAATTTTGAAATTGACAATTTCTACCCATTTTTGAGAAATTTTGTCAAAGGCGATCCGTGAACGACGATAAAAATTGGTTATTTTTTGGGTTTTCCGGATTGAAACACAAAGTTTATGCCACATGTTAAGGGGGAGTTTTGACACGAAAAATTCCGAATAGAGCACGTTCTTTTTCCTTTGGAGTTTTATAATCAAATTTCGATTATAAAAAGGGGTAGAAGTTTTATATGGAAATTCGAACTTGAATTTTTCATATTACGTGGATTTGAAGACTGAAGTGATCTTGAAGTTTTGAAGCTTACGAGATGATGCAATTGGAAGTTCGGAAGTGATGTATTCGAAATGGGTTTGGTTTTATTGAAGATTTTTAGCGTGTGTTTTTATGCGCAATATTTGGGTGATTATTTGGAGTTTGGGATACTCTTGATCATTCGTTGCTGCTTGGTTTGTATGGTCTCACATCCTAGAGCCCAAATTGAAGAATCATGGAAGAATTGAAGATTGAAGTTCGTTTCGACATGTGTCACCTTTGAGTCTCGAACCGCGTTGTGCTTGATTTTGGAAGATTTGAAGTGGGTCATTCATTCCTAACTTTGAGGGGGAGAATGTTGGGGTGCAAAGTTATTCATTCATGACTTTGTAAATGTTTGACTTTTGTAAAACCCACTTGCATGTGGTGCTTTAGCCTTTAGACCCATTTGTTAGTTAGAGTGAGAGAGAGACATGTAAACACCTCTATAAATAGTGGGTTCATACCACTTGTAGAGGTGTGCTTGAGAGATGTAAAAGTGAGTGTGTAAGTATGTGTTATTTATGTAGTGTAGATCTAGATCCTTTTTGTGTAACACCATATACATTCAATATATCTCTTAAACACCCAAATCACCATGTTCAATTGTGCAAGCTTTAATTCCGCATGTCAAACCATGTTCGTTGTCACTACAATTGGTATCAGAGCTTGGTTTTCACGATCAACGTGATTTTTGAAGAACGATTCTCGGTTTGGCAGCTTTTGTCGCAATTTGATCAATTTCGGTAAGTCTCTCTCTATGATCTCTCGTAATATTTGGATTCGTGCTTTGCGTTCTTGTTTTTTTTTTTATCGTTTTGATTCATTGGATCTAATTAGTTTCAAATCTCATTGTTGATCCAATAATTTTTTTTTGATCAAGTCTAAAATCAAAATTTCGTTATTGTTCATCAATCCAAAATTCAAGCCCAATCTGATTTGTGATTGCTGTTCATTAATTCAAGCCCAAATAATCACATTAAATCCATTACTGTTCATGATCATTTGAGCCCATAAAAGTTTCGAGTACTGTTCATCTGAAGTCCAATTCATGATACTGGATAATTTGCTCCGATTTCTCTTTTTGTTCATATTTCTCGAGTGTAATTGATCTGTTTGTTCCATATACTCATTCGATTCAAGATTAATATTCACTATGATTTACATTCTTCATAAAACATCAAGGATCGACTACTAGTGATTCAATCCAAATTTTTTTTTCCGTGATTGTATCTTCAAATCTGTTTATCTCATATCTTCCGAATTCCATTTCAATTCGATTTGTTGATAATCAAAATCGACTTGAATAATGATATCGATTCTTCATGCTTAATGATTGAATTGATGGTTGAATATGTTCTTGGATGGTCAAATGACATTCTTGAAGATGGATGAAGAGTCAAACTAGAAAAGTCAAAGTTTGATTCTTATGAATCCAGAATTTGAAATCAAAAGAGAATCTGATGGGTATAGAATCAATTTGAGTTACATCAACTGTTTTTAAGAATCTATTTGTGAACGAATATGATTTTCGTAATTTTGTTCATATCGACTTGACGTGATGGTTCGTTATTAGAGATTGAAGGTTTTGGAATCGTGAATAAAAATCGATATTGAGTTTGGATGATTTTGTAGTTACGAATTCGATTTTGGTGTCGTTCGATCGGAGTTTTTGGAGTGATAGATCGATAATTTCGATTTGTGTAACAGTTGGAGTCGATGATTGATGACAAACAGGAACGAGATGTTAAGAATCAACGATGTTGATGAATTGGGTTTATTAGTGAAGAACAAACTAGTGTTGAAATCAAGTTCGATGGTTTTGATTTGGTGATTGAACGATTGAAGACTTCGCATATTGGGTTCACACATAAGATTGTGGGTATTGAAAGTCGATTGGGTTAATGTTCGCATATGGGTTTGCATTTATGGATTGGATTTCGCATTTGGTGATACAGTTGATTTGTTGATGCAAAGCCAAACTATATTCGCATTTGTGTGAATCAAACTCAGATTCGCATTGGTACGAATGGAGTTCGCATTTGATGGGTTGTTCAATTTTGGAGTCAAAATGCGAACAAAATGAAAGATGTGCGAAGCATGCGAAGTTTTTACTGTATAAATGCGAATTGGGGAAGAAAGCTAATAGTTTCGCATTTGGTCCCTGATCTTTTCACAAAATAACACAAATGATCCAACTTCGCAAAATGGGATTATAAAATGACAAAAATGCAAAATTTTCATTTCGCATCCCTGCAGTCTTCGCAAGATGGCAAATTTTACCCAGTTTCGCATTTGGGGTAAAAATTTTGAGAAATTGCAACATTTTCAGTTCTGGTCCTTGCAGTTTGTGCGAATTTACACTTTATGCCCGGTTTCGCAAATGGGCTAGAGTTTCGCATATTTGACTGTTTTGGGCGCACCGGGTCACTACAGAATTTTGAAATTGACAATTTCTACCCATTTTTGAGAAATTTTGTCAAAGGCGATCCGTGAACGACGATAAAAATTGGTTATTTTTTGGGTTTTCCGGATTGAAACACAAAGTTTATGCCACATGTTAAGGGGGAGTTTTGACACGAAAAATTCCGAATAGAGCACGTTCTTTTTCCTTTGGAGTTTTATAATCAAATTTCGATTATAAAAAGGGGTAGAAGTTTTATATGGAAATTCGAACTTGAATTTTTCATATTACGTGGATTTGAAGACTGAAGTGATCTTGAAGTTTTGAAGCTTACGAGATGATGCAATTGGAAGTTCGGAAGTGATGTATTCGAAATGGGTTTGGTTTTATTGAAGATTTTTAGCGTGTGTTTTTATGCGCAATATTTGGGTGATTATTTGGAGTTTGGGATACTCTTGATCATTCGTTGCTGCTTGGTTTGTATGGTCTCACATCCTAGAGCCCAAATTGAAGAATCATGGAAGAATTGAAGATTGAAGTTCGTTTCGACATGTGTCACCTTTGAGTCTCGAACCGCGTTGTGCTTGATTTTGGAAGATTTGAAGTGGGTCATTCATTCCTAACTTTGAGGGGGAGAATGTTGGGGTGCAAAGTTATTCATTCATGACTTTGTAAATGTTTGACTTTTGTAAAACCCACTTGCATGTGGTGCTTTAGCCTTTAGACCCATTTGTTAGTTAGAGTGAGAGAGAGACATGTAAACACCTCTATAAATAGTGGGTTCATACCACTTGTAGAGGTGTGCTTGAGAGATGTAAAAGTGAGTGTGTAAGTGTGTGTTATTTATGTAGTGTAGATCTAGATCCTTTTTGTGTAACACCATATACATTCAATATATCTCTTAAACACCCAAATCACCATGTTCAATTGTGCAAGCTTTAATTCCGCATGTCAAACCATGTTCGTTGTCACTACAATTGGTATCAGAGCTTGGTTTTCACGATCAACGTGATTTTTGAAGAACGATTCTCGGTTTGGCAGCTTTTGTCGCAATTTGATCAATTTCGGTGAGTCTCTCTCTATGATCTCTCGTAATATTTGGATTCGTGCTTTGCGTTCTTGTTTTTTTTTTTATCGTTTTGATTCATTGGATCTAATTAGTTTCAAATCTCATTGTTGATCCAATAATTTTTTTTTTGATCAAGTCTAAAATCAAAATTTCGTTATTGTTCATCAATCCAAAATTCAAGCCCAATCTGATTTGTGATTGCTGTTCATTAATTCAAGCCCAAATAATCACATTAAATCCATTACTGTTCATGATCATTTGAGCCCATAAAAGTTTCGAGTACTGTTCATCTGAAGTCCAATTCATGATACTGGATAATTTGCTCCGATTTCTCTTTTTGTTCATATTTCTCGAGTGTAATTGATCTGTTTGTTCCATATACTCATTCGATTCAAGATTAATATTCACTATGATTTACATTCTTCATAAAACATCAAGGATCGACTACTAGTGATTCAATCCAAATTTTTTTTTCCGTGATTGTATCTTCAAATCTGTTTATCTCATATCTTCCGAATTCCATTTCAATTCGATTTGTTGATAATCAAAATCGACTTGAATAATGATATCGATTCTTCATGCTTAATGATTGAATTGATGGTTGAATATGTTCTTGGATGGTCAAATGACATTCTTGAAGATGGATGAAGAGTCAAACTAGAAAAGTCAAAGTTTGATTCTTATGAATCCAGAATTTGAAATCAAAAGAGAATCTGATGGGTATAGAATCAATTTGAGTTACATCAACTGTTTTTAAGAATCTATTTGTGAACGAATATGATTTTCGTAATTTTGTTCATATCGACTTGACGTGATGGTTCGTTATTAGAGATTGAAGGTTTTGGAATCGTGAATAAAAATCGATATTGAGTTTGGATGATTTTGTAGTTACGAATTCGATTTTGGTGTCGTTCGATCGGAGTTTTTGGAGTGATAGATCGATAATTTCGATTTGTGTAACAGTTGGAGTCGATGATTGATGACAAACAGGAACGAGATGTTAAGAATCAACGATGTTGATGAATTGGGTTTATTAGTGAAGAACAAACTAGTGTTGAAATCAAGTTCGATGGTTTTGATTTGGTGATTGAACGATTGAAGACTTCGCATATTGGGTTCACACATAAGATTGTGGGTATTGAAAGTCGATTGGGTTAATGTTCGCATATGGGTTTGCATTTATGGATTGGATTTCGCATTTGGTGATACAGTTGATTTGTTGATGCAAAGCCAAACTATATTCGCATTTGTGTGAATCAAACTCAGATTCGCATTGGTACGAATGGAGTTCGCATTTGATGGGTTGTTCAATTTTGGAGTCAAAATGCGAACAAAATGAAAGATGTGCGAAGCATGCGAAGTTTTTACTGTATAAATGCGAATTGGGGAAGAAAGCTAATAGTTTCGCATTTGGTCCCTGATCTTTTCACAAAATAACACAAATGATCCAACTTCGCAAAATGGGATTATAAAATGACAAAAATGCAAAATTTTCATTTCGCATCCCTGCAGTCTTCGCAAGATGGCAAATTTTACCCAATTTCGCATTTGGGGTAAAAATTTTGAGAAATTGCAACATTTTCAGTTCTGGTCCTTGCAGTTTGTGCGAATTTACACTTTATGCCCGGTTTCGCAAATGGGCTAGAGTTTCGCATATTTGACTGTTTTGGGCGCACCGGGTCACTACAGAATTTTGAAATTGACAATTTCTACCCATTTTTGAGAAATTTTGTCAAAGGCGATCCGTGAACGACGATAAAAATTGGTTATTTTTTGGGTTTTCCGGATTGAAACACAAAGTTTATGCCACATGTTAAGGGGGAGTTTTGACACGAAAAATTCCGAATAGAGCACGTTCTTTTTCCTTTGGAGTTTTATAATCAAATTTCGATTATAAAAAGGGGTAGAAGTTTTATATGGAAATTCGAACTTGAATTTTTCATATTACGTGGATTTGAAGACTGAAGTGATCTTGAAGTTTTGAAGCTTACGAGATGATGCAATTGGAAGTTCGGAAGTGATGTATTCGAAATGGGTTTGGTTTTATTGAAGATTTTTAGCGTGTGTTTTTATGCGCAATATTTGGGTGATTATTTGGAGTTTGGGATACTCTTGATCATTCGTTGCTGCTTGGTTTGTATGGTCTCACATCCTAGAGCCCAAATTGAAGAATCATGGAAGAATTGAAGATTGAAGTTCGTTTCGACATGTGTCACCTTTGAGTCTCGAACCGCGTTGTGCTTGATTTTGGAAGATTTGAAGTGGGTCATTCATTCCTAACTTTGAGGGGGAGAATGTTGGGGTGCAAAGTTATTCATTCATGACTTTGTAAATGTTTGACTTTTGTAAAACCCACTTGCATGTGGTGCTTTAGCCTTTAGACCCATTTGTTAGTTAGAGTGAGAGAGAGACATGTAAACACCTCTATAAATAGTGGGTTCATACCACTTGTAGAGGTGTGCTTGAGAGATGTAAAAGTGAGTGTGTAAGTGTGTGTTATTTATGTAGTGTAGATCTAGATCCTTTTTGTGTAACACCATATACATTCAATATATCTCTTAAACACCCAAATCACCATGTTCAATTGTGCAAGCTTTAATTCCGCATGTCAAACCATGTTCGTTGTCACTACAATTGGTATCAGAGCTTGGTTTTCACGATCAACGTGATTTTTGAAGAACGATTCTCGGTTTGGCAGCTTTTGTCGCAATTTGATCAATTTCGGTGAGTCTCTCTCTATGATCTCTCGTAATATTTGGATTCGTGCTTTGCGTTCTTGTTTTTTTTTTTATCGTTTTGATTCATTGGATCTAATTAGTTTCAAATCTCATTGTTGATCCAATAATTTTTTTTTTGATCAAGTCTAAAATCAAAATTTCGTTATTGTTCATCAATCCAAAATTCAAGCCCAATCTGATTTGTGATTGCTGTTCATTAATTCAAGCCCAAATAATCACATTAAATCCATTACTGTTCATGATCATTTGAGCCCATAAAAGTTTCGAGTACTGTTCATCTGAAGTCCAATTCATGATACTGGATAATTTGCTCCGATTTCTCTTTTTGTTCATATTTCTCGAGTGTAATTGATCTGTTTGTTCCATATACTCATTCGATTCAAGATTAATATTCACTATGATTTACATTCTTCATAAAACATCAAGGATCGACTACTAGTGATTCAATCCAAATTTTTTTTTCCGTGATTGTATCTTCAAATCTGTTTATCTCATATCTTCCGAATTCCATTTCAATTCGATTTGTTGATAATCAAAATCGACTTGAATAATGATATCGATTCTTCATGCTTAATGATTGAATTGATGGTTGAATATGTTCTTGGATGGTCAAATGACATTCTTGAAGATGGATGAAGAGTCAAACTAGAAAAGTCAAAGTTTGATTCTTATGAATCCAGAATTTGAAATCAAAAGAGAATCTGATGGGTATAGAATCAATTTGAGTTACATCAACTGTTTTTAAGAATCTATTTGTGAACGAATATGATTTTCGTAATTTTGTTCATATCGACTTGACGTGATGGTTCGTTATTAGAGATTGAAGGTTTTGGAATCGTGAATAAAAATCGATATTGAGTTTGGATGATTTTGTAGTTACGAATTCGATTTTGGTGTCGTTCGATCGGAGTTTTTGGAGTGATAGATCGATAATTTCGATTTGTGTAACAGTTGGAGTCGATGATTGATGACAAACAGGAACGAGATGTTAAGAATCAACGATGTTGATGAATTGGGTTTATTAGTGAAGAACAAACTAGTGTTGAAATCAAGTTCGATGGTTTTGATTTGGTGATTGAACGATTGAAGACTTCGCATATTGGGTTCACACATAAGATTGTGGGTATTGAAAGTCGATTGGGTTAATGTTCGCATATGGGTTTGCATTTATGGATTGGATTTCGCATTTGGTGATACAGTTGATTTGTTGATGCAAAGCCAAACTATATTCGCATTTGTGTGAATCAAACTCAGATTCGCATTGGTACGAATGGAGTTCGCATTTGATGGGTTGTTCAATTTTGGAGTCAAAATGCGAACAAAATGAAAGATGTGCGAAGCATGCGAAGTTTTTACTGTATAAATGCGAATTGGGGAAGAAAGCTAATAGTTTCGCATTTGGTCCCTGATCTTTTCACAAAATAACACAAATGATCCAACTTCGCAAAATGGGATTATAAAATGACAAAAATGCAAAATTTTCATTTCGCATCCCTACAGTCTTCGCAAGATGGCAAATTTTACCCAGTTTCGCATTTGGGGTAAAAATTTTGAGAAATTGCAACATTTTCAGTTCTGGTCCTTGCAGTTTGTGCGAATTTACACTTTATGCCCGGTTTCGCAAATGGGCTAGAGTTTCGCATATTTGACTGTTTTAGGCGCACCGGGTCACTACAGAATTTTGAAATTGACAACCCATTTTTGAGAAATTTTGTCAAAGGCGATCCGTGAACGACGATAAAAATTGGTTATTTTTTGGGTTTTCCGGATTGAAACACAAAGTTTATGCCACATGTTAAGGGGGAGTTTTGACACGAAAAATTCCGAATAGAGCACGTTCTTTTTCCTTTGGAGTTTTATAATCAAATTTCGATTATAAAAAGGGGTAGAAGTTTTATATGGAAATTCGAACTTGAATTTTTCATATTACGTGGATTTGAAGACTGAAGTGATCTTGAAGTTTTGAAGCTTACGAGATGATGCAATTGGAAGTTCGGAAGTGATGTATTCGAAATGGGTTTGGTTTTATTGAAGATTTTTAGCGTGTGTTTTTATGCGCAATATTTGGGTGATTATTTGGAGTTTGGGATACTCTTGATCATTCGTTGCTGCTTGGTTTGTATGGTCTCACATCCTAGAGCCCAAATTGAAGAATCATGGAAGAATTGAAGATTGAAGTTCGTTTCGACATGTGTCACCTTTGAGTCTCGAACCGCGTTGTGCTTGATTTTGGAAGATTTGAAGTGGGTCATTCATTCCTAACTTTGAGGGGGAGAATGTTGGGGTGCAAAGTTATTCATTCATGACTTTGTAAATGTTTGACTTTTGTAAAACCCACTTGCATGTGGTGCTTTAGCCTTTAGACCCATTTGTTAGTTAGAGTGAGAGAGAGACATGTAAACACCTCTATAAATAGTGGGTTCATACCACTTGTAGAGGTGTGCTTGAGAGATGTAAAAGTGAGTGTGTAAGTGTGTGTTATTTATGTAGTGTAGATCTAGATCCTTTTTGTGTAACACCATATACATTCAATATATCTCTTAAACACCCAAATCACCATGTTCAATTGTGCAAGCTTTAATTCCGCATGTCAAACCATGTTCGTTGTCACTACAATTGGTATCAGAGCTTGGTTTTCACGATCAACGTGATTTTTGAAGAACGATTCTCGGTTTGGCAGCTTTTGTCGCAATTTGATCAATTTCGGTGAGTCTCTCTCTATGATCTCTCGTAATATTTGGATTCGTGCTTTGCGTTCTTGTTTTTTTTTTTTCGTTTTGATTCATTGGATCTAATTAGTTTCAAATCTCATTGTTGATCCAATAATTTTTTTTTGATCAAGTCTAAAATCAAAATTTCGTTATTGTTCATCAATCCAAAATTCAAGCCCAATCTGATTTGTGATTGCTGTTCATTAATTCAAGCCCAAATAATCACATTAAATCCATTACTGTTCATGATCATTTGAGCCCATAAAAGTTTCGAGTACTGTTCATCTGAAGTCCAATTCATGATACTGGATAATTTGCTCCGATTTCTCTTTTTGTTCATATTTCTCGAGTGTAATTGATCTGTTTGTTCCATATACTCATTCGATTCAAGATTAATATTCACTATGATTTACATTCTTCATAAAACATCAAGGATCGACTACTAGTGATTCAATCCAATTTTTTTTTTCCGTGATTGTATCTTCAAATCTGTTTATCTCATATCTTCCGAATTCCATTTCAATTCGATTTGTTGATAATCAAAATCGACTTGAATAATGATATCGATTCTTCATGCTTAATGATTGAATTGCTGGTTGAATATGTTCTTGGATGGTCAAATGACATTCTTGAAGATGGATGAAGAGTCAAACTAGAAAAGTCAAAGTTTGATTCTTATGAATCCAGAATTTGAAATCAAAAGAGAATCTGATGGGTATAGAATCAATTTGAGTTACATCAACTGTTTTTAAGAATCTATTTGTGAACGAATATGATTTTCGTAATTTTGTTCATATCGACTTGACGTGATGGTTCGTTATTAGAGATTGAAGGTTTTGGAATCGTGAATAAAAATCGATATTGAGTTTGGATGATTTTGTAGTTACGAATTCGATTTTGGTGTCGTTCGATCGGAGTTTTTGGAGTGATAGATCGATAATTTCGATTTGTGTAACAGTTGGAGTCGATGATTGATGACAAACAGGAACGAGATGTTAAGAATCAACGATGTTGATGAATTGGGTTTATTAGTGAAGAACAAACTAGTGTTGAAATCAAGTTCGATGGTTTTGATTTGGTGATTGAACGATTGAAGACTTCGCATATTGGGTTCACACATAAGATTGTGGGTATTGAAAGTCGATTGGGTTAATGTTCGCATATGGGTTTGCATTTATGGATTGGATTTCGCATTTGGTGATACAGTTGATTTGTTGATGCAAAGCCAAACTATATTCGCATTTGTGTGAATCAAACTCAGATTCGCATTGGTACGAATGGAGTTCGCATTTGATGGGTTGTTCAATTTTGGAGTCAAAATGCGAACAAAATGAAAGATGTGCGAAGCATGCGAAGTTTTTACTGTATAAATGCGAATTGGGGAAGAAAGCTAATAGTTTCGCATTTGGTCCCTGATCTTTTCACAAAATAACACAAATGATCCAACTTCGCAAAATGGGATTATAAAATGACAAAAATGCAAAATTTTCATTTCGCATCCCTACAGTCTTCGCAAGATGGCAAATTTTACCCAGTTTCGCATTTGGGGTAAAAATTTTGAGAAATTGCAACATTTTCAGTTCTGGTCCTTGCAGTTTGTGCGAATTTACACTTTATGCCCGGTTTCGCAAATGGGCTAGAGTTTCGCATATTTGACTGTTTTGGGCGCACCGGGTCACTACAGAATTTTGAAATTGACAATTTCTACCCATTTTTGAGAAATTTTGTCAAAGGCGATCCGTGAACGACGATAAAAATTGGTTATTTTTTGGGTTTTCCGGATTGAAACACAAAGTTTATGCCACATGTTAAGGGGGAGTTTTGACACGAAAAATTCCGAATAGAGCACGTTCTTTTTCCTTTGGAGTTTTATAATCAAATTTCGATTATAAAAAGGGGTAGAAGTTTTATATGGAAATTCGAACTTGAATTTTTCATATTACGTGGATTTGAAGACTGAAGTGATCTTGAAGTTTTGAAGCTTACGAGATGATGCAATTGGAAGTTCGGAAGTGATGTATTCGAAATGGGTTTGGTTTTATTGAAGATTTTTAGCGTGTGTTTTTATGCGCAATATTTGGGTGATTATTTGGAGTTTGGGATACTCTTGATCATTCGTTGCTGCTTGGTTTGTATGGTCTCACATCCTAGAGCCCAAATTGAAGAATCATGGAAGAATTGAAGATTGAAGTTCGTTTCGACATGTGTCACCTTTGAGTCTCGAACCGCGTTGTGCTTGATTTTGGAAGATTTGAAGTGGGTCATTCATTCCTAACTTTGAGGGGGAGAATGTTGGGGTGCAAAGTTATTCATTCATGACTTTGTAAATGTTTGACTTTTGTAAAACCCACTTGCATGTGGTGCTTTAGCCTTTAGACCCATTTGTTAGTTAGAGTGAGAGAGAGACATGTAAACACCTCTATAAATAGTGGGTTCATACCACTTGTAGAGGTGTGCTTGAGAGATGTAAAAGTGAGTGTGTAAGTGTGTGTTATTTATGTAGTGTAGATCTAGATCCTTTTTGTGTAACACCATATACATTCAATATATCTCTTAAACACCCAAATCACCATGTTCAATTGTGCAAGCTTTAATTCCGCATGTCAAACCATGTTCTTTGTCACTACAATTGGTATCAGAGCTTGGTTTTCACGATCAACGTGATTTTTGAAGAACGATTCTCGGTTTGGCAGCTTTTGTCGCAATTTGATCAATTTCGGTAAGTCTCTCTCTATGATCTCTCGTAATATTTGGATTCGTGCTTTGCGTTCTTGTTTTTTTTTTTTTTATCGTTTTGATTCATTGGATCTAATTAGTTTCAAATCTCATTGTTGATCCAATAATTTTTTTTTTGATCAAGTCTAAAATCAAAATTTCGTTATTGTTCATCAATCCAAAATTCAAGCCCAATCTGATTTGTGATTGCTGTTCATTAATTCAAGCCCAAATAATCACATTAAATCCATTACTGTTCATGATCATTTGAGCCCATAAAAGTTTCGAGTACTGTTCATCTGAAGTCCAATTCATGATACTGGATAATTTGCTCCGATTTCTCTTTTTGTTCATATTTCTCGAGTGTAATTGATCTGTTTGTTCCATATACTCATTCGATTCAAGATTAATATTCACTCTGATTTACATTCTTCATAAAACATCAAGGATCGACTACTAGTGATTCAATCCAAATTTTTTTTTCCGTGATTGTATCTTCAAATCTGTTTATCTCATATCTTCCGAATTCCATTTCAATTCGATTTGTTGATAATCAAAATCGACTTGAATAATGATATCGATTCTTCATGCTTAATGATTGAATTGATGGTTGAATATGTTCTTGGATGGTCAAATGACATTCTTGAAGATGGATGAAGAGTCAAACTAGAAAAGTCAAAGTTTGATTCTTATGAATCCAGAATTTGAAATCAAAAGAGAATCTGATGGGTATAGAATCAATTTGAGTTACATCAACTGTTTTTAAGAATCTATTTGTGAACGAATATGATTTTCGTAATTTTGTTCATATCGACTTGACGTGATGGTTCGTTATTAGAGATTGAAGGTTTTGGAATCGTGAATAAAAATCGATATTGAGTTTGGATGATTTTGTAGTTACGAATTCGATTTTGGTGTCGTTCGATCGGAGTTTTTGGTGTGATAGATCGATAATTTCGATTTGTGTAACAGTTGGAGTCGATGATTGATGACGAACAGGAACGAGATGTTAAGAATCAACGATGTTGATGAATTGGGTTTATTAGTGAAGAACAAACTAGTGTTGAAATCAAGTTCGATGGTTTTGATTTGGTGATTGAACGATTGAAGACTTCGCATATTGGGTTCACACATAAGATTGTGGGTATTGAAAGTCGATTGGGTTAATGTTCGCATATGGGTTTGCATTTATGGATTGGATTTCGCATTTGGTGATACAGTTGATTTGTTGATGCAAAGCCAAACTATATTCGCATTTGTGTGAATCAAACTCAGATTCGCATTGGTACGAATGGAGTTCGCATTTGATGGGTTGTTCAATTTTGGAGTCAAAATGCGAACAAAATGAAAGATGTGCGAAGCATGCGAAGTTTTTACTGTATAAATGCGAATTGGGGAAGAAAGCTAATAGTTTCGCATTTGGTCCCTGATCTTTTCACAAAATAACACAAATGATCCAACTTCGCAAAATGGGATTATAAAATGACAAAAATGCAAAATTTTCATTTCGCATCCCTACAGTCTTCGCAAGATGGCAAATTTTACCCAGTTTCGCATTTGGGGTAAAAATTTTGAGAAATTGCAACATTTTCAGTTCTGGTCCTTGCAGTTTGTGCGAATTTACACTTTATGCCCGGTTTCGCAAATGGGCTAGAGTTTCGCATATTTGACTGTTTTGGGCGCACCGGGTCACTACAGAATTTTGAAATTGACAATTTCTACCCATTTTTGAGAAATTTTGTCAAAGGCGATCCGTGAACGACGATAAAAATTGGTTATTTTTTGGGTTTTCCGGATTGAAACACAAAGTTTATGCCACATGTTAAGGGGGAGTTTTGACACGAAAAATTCCGAATAGAGCACGTTCTTTTTCCTTTGGAGTTTTATAATCAAATTTCGATTATAAAAAGGGGTAGAAGTTTTATATGGAAATTCGAACTTGAATTTTTCATATTACGTGGATTTGAAGACTGAAGTGATCTTGAAGTTTTGAAGCTTACGAGATGATGCAATTGGAAGTTCGGAAGTGATGTATTCGAAATGGGTTTGGTTTTATTGAAGATTTTTAGCGTGTGTTTTTATGCGCAATATTTGGGTGATTATTTGGAGTTTGGGATACTCTTGATCATTCGTTGCTGCTTGGTTTGTATGGTCTCACATCCTAGAGCCCAAATTGAAGAATCATGGAAGAATTGAAGATTGAAGTTCGTTTCGACATGTGTCACCTTTGAGTCTCGAACCGCGTTGTGCTTGATTTTGGAAGATTTGAAGTGGGTCATTCATTCCTAACTTTGAGGGGGAGAATGTTGGGGTGCAAAGTTATTCATTCATGACTTTGTAAATGTTTGACTTTTGTAAAACCCACTTGCATGTGGTGCTTTAGCCTTTAGACCCATTTGTTAGTTAGAGTGAGAGAGAGACATGTAAACACCTCTATAAATAGTGGGTTCATACCACTTGTAGAGGTGTGCTTGAGAGATGTAAAAGTGAGTGTGTAAGTGTGTGTTATTTATGTAGTGTAGATCTAGATCCTTTTTGTGTAACACCATATACATTCAATATATCTCTTAAACACCCAAATCACCATGTTCAATTGTGCAAGCTTTAATTCCGCATGTCAAACCATGTTCTTTGTCACTACAATTGGTATCAGAGCTTGGTTTTCACGATCAACGTGATTTTTGAAGAACGATTCTCGGTTTGGCAGCTTTTGTCGCAATTTGATCAATTTCGGTAAGTCTCTCTCTATGATCTCTCGTAATATTTGGATTCGTGCTTTGCGTTCTTGTTTTTTTTTTTTTATCGTTTTGATTCATTGGATCTAATTAGTTTCAAATCTCATTGTTGATCCAATAATTTTTTTTTGATCAAGTCTAAAATCAAAATTTCGTTATTGTTCATCAATCCAAAATTCAAGCCCAATCTGATTTGTGATTGCTGTTCATTAATTCAAGCCCAAATAATCACATTAAATCCATTACTGTTCATGATCATTTGAGCCCATAAAAGTTTCGAGTACTGTTCATCTGAAGTCCAATTCATGATACTGGATAATTTGCTCCGATTTCTCTTTTTGTTCATATTTCTCGAGTGTAATTGATCTGTTTGTTCCATATACTCATTCGATTCAAGATTAATATTCACTATGATTTACATTCTTCATAAAACATCAAGGATCGACTACTAGTGATTCAATCCAAATTTTTTTTTCCGTGATTGTATCTTCAAATCTGTTTATCTCATATCTTCCGAATTCCATTTCAATTCGATTTGTTGATAATCAAAATCGACTTGAATAATGATATCGATTCTTCATGCTTAATGATTGAATTGATGGTTGAATATGTTCTTGGATGGTCAAATGACATTCTTGAAGATGGATGAAGAGTCAAACTAGAAAAGTCAAAGTTTGATTCTTATGAATCCAGAATTTGAAATCAAAAGAGAATCTGATGGGTATAGAATCAATTTGAGTTACATCAACTGTTTTTAAGAATCTATTTGTGAACGAATATGATTTTCGTAATTTTGTTCATATCGACTTGACGTGATGGTTCGTTATTAGAGATTGAAGGTTTTGGAATCGTGAATAAAAATCGATATTGAGTTTGGATGATTTTGTAGTTACGAATTCGATTTTGGTGTCGTTCGATCGGAGTTTTTGGAGTGATAGATCGATAATTTCGATTTGTGTAACAGTTGGAGTCGATGATTGATGACGAACAGGAACGAGATGTTAAGAATCAACGATGTTGATGAATTGGGTTTATTAGTGAAGAACAAACTAGTGTTGAAATCAAGTTCGATGGTTTTGATTTGGTGATTGAACGATTGAATACTTCGCATATTGGGTTCACACATAAGATTGTGGGTATTGAAAGTCGATTGGGTTAATGTTCGCATATGGGTTTGCATTTATGGATTGGATTTCGCATTTGGTGATACAGTTGATTTGTTGATGCAAAGCCAAACTATATTCGCATTTGTGTGAATCAAACTCAGATTCGCATTGGTACGAATGGAGTTCGCATTTGATGGGTTGTTCAATTTTGGAGTCAAAATGCGAACAAAATGAAAGATGTGCGAAGCATGCGAAGTTTTTACTGTATAAATGCGAATTGGGGAAGAAAGCTAATAGTTTCGCATTTGGTCCCTGATCTTTTCACAAAATAACACAAATGATCCAACTTCGCAAAATGGGATTATAAAATGACAAAAATGCAAAATTTTCATTTCGCATCCCTGCAGTCTTCGCAAGATGGCAAATTTTACCCAATTTCGCATTTGGGGTAAAAATTTTGAGAAATTGCAACATTTTCAGTTCTGGTCCTTGCAGTTTGTGCGAATTTACACTTTATGCCCGGTTTCGCAAATGGGCTAGAGTTTCGCATATTTGACTGTTTTGGGCGCACCGGGTCACTACAGAATTTTGAAATTGACAATTTCTACCCATTTTTGAGAAATTTTGTCAAAGGCGATCCGTGAACGGCGATAAAAATTGGTTATTTTTTGGGTTTTCCGGATTGAAGCACAAAGTTTATGCCACATGTTAAGGGGGAGTTTTGACACGAAAAATTCCGAATAGAGCACGTTCTTTTTCCTTTGGAGTTTTATAATCAAATTTCGATTATAAAAAGGGGGAGAAGTTTTATATGGAAATTCGAACTTGAATTTTTCATATTACGTGGATTTGAAGACTGAAGTGATCTTGAAGTTTTGAAGCTTACGAGATGATGCAATTGGAAGTTCGGAAGTGATGTATTCGAAATGGGTTTGGTTTTATTGAAGATTTTTAGGGTGTGTTTTTATGCGCAATATTTGGGTGATTATTTGGAGTTTAGGATACTCTTGATCATTTGTTGCTGCTTGGTTTGTATGGTCTCACATCCTAGAGCCCAAATTGAAGAATCATGGAAGAATTGAAGATTGAAGTTCGTTTCGACATGTGTCACCTTTGAGTCTCGAACCGCGTTGTGCTTGATTTTGGAAGATTTGAAGTGGGTCATTCATTCCTAACTTTGAGGGGGAGAATGTTGGGGTGCAAAGTTATTCATTCATGACTTTGTAAATGTTTGACTTTTGTAAAACCCACTTGCATGTGGTGCTTTAGCCTTTAGACCCATTTGTTAGTTAGAGTGAGAGAGAGACATGTAAACACCTCTATAAATAGTGGGTTCATACCACTTGTAGAGGTGTGCTTGAGAGATGTAAAAGTGAGTGTGTAAGTGTGTGTTATTTATGTAGTGTAGATCTAGATCCTTTTTGTGTAACACCATATACATTCAATATATCTCTTAAACACCCAAATCACCATGTTCAATTGTGCAAGCTTTAATTCCGCATGTCAAACCATGTTCTTTGTCACTACAATTGGTATCAGAGCTTGGTTTTCACGATCAACGTGATTTTTGAAGAACGATTCTCGGTTTGGCAGCTTTTGTCGCAATTTGATCAATTTCGGTAAGTCTCTCTCTATGATCTCTCGTAATATTTGGATTCGTGCTTTGCGTTCTTGTTTTTTTTTTTTTATCGTTTTGATTCATTGGATCTAATTAGTTTCAAATCTCATTGTTGATCCAATAATTTTTTTTTTGATCAAGTCTAAAATCAAAATTTCGTTATTGTTCATCAATCCAAAATTCAAGCCCAATCTGATTTGTGATTGCTGTTCATTAATTCAAGCCCAAATAATCACATTAAATCCATTACTGTTCATGATCATTTGAGCCCATAAAAGTTTCGAGTACTGTTCATCTGAAGTCCAATTCATGATACTGGATAATTTGCTCCGATTTCTCTTTTTGTTCATATTTCTCGAGTGTAATTGATCTGTTTGTTCCATATACTCATTCGATTCAAGATTAATATTCACTATGATTTACATTCTTCATAAAACATCAAGGATCGACTACTAGTGATTCAATCCAAATTTTTTTTTCCGTGATTGTATCTTCAAATCTGTTTATCTCATATCTTCCGAATTCCATTTCAATTCGATTTGTTGATAATCAAAATCGACTTGAATAATGATATCGATTCTTCATGCTTAATGATTGAATTGATGGTTGAATATGTTCTTGGATGGTCAAATGACATTCTTGAAGATGGATGAAGAGTCAAACTAGAAAAGTCAAAGTTTGATTCTTATGAATCCAGAATTTGAAATCAAAAGAGAATCTGATGGGTATAGAATCAATTTGAGTTACACCAACTGTTTTTAAGAATCTATTTGTGAACGAATTTGATTTTCGTAATTTTGTTCATATCGACTTGACGTGATGGTCGTTATTAGAGATTGAAGGTTTTGGAATCGTGAATAAAAATCGATATTGAGTTTGGATGATTTTGTAGTTACGAATTCGATTTTGAGGTCGTTCGATCGGAGTTTTTGGTGTGATAGATCGATAATTTCGATTTGTGTAACAGTTGGAGTCGATGATTGATGACGAACAGGAACGAGATGTTAAGAATCAACGATGTTGATGAATTGGGTTTATTAGTGAAGAACAAACTAGTGTTGAAATCAAGTTCGATGGTTTTGATTTGGTGATTGAACGATTGAAGACTTCGCATATTGGGTTCACACATAAGATTGTGGGTATTGGAAGTCGATTGGGTTAATGTTCGCATATGGGTTTGCATTTATGGATTGGATTTCGCATTTGGTGATACAGTTGATTTGTTGATGCAAAGCCAAACAATATTCGCATTTGTGTGAATCAAACTTAGATTCGCATTGGTATGAATGGAGTTCGCATTTGATGGGTTGTTCAATTTTGGAGTCAAAATGCGAACAAAATGAAAGATGTGCGAAGCATGCGAAGTTTTTACTGTATAAATGCGAATTGGGGAAGAAAGCTAATAGTTTCGCATTTGGTCCCTGATCTTTTCACAAAATAACACAAATGGTCCAACTTCGCAAAATGGGATTATAAAATGACAAAAATGCAAAATTTTCATTTCGCATCCCTGCAGTCTTCGCCAGATGGCAAATTTTACCCAGTTTCGCATTTGGGGTAAAATTTTTGAGAAATTGCAACATTTTCAGTTCTGGTCCTTGCAGTTTGTGCGAATTTACACTTTATGCCCGGTTTCGCAAATGGGCTAGAGTTTCGCATATTTGACTGTTTTGGGCGCACCGGGTCACTGCAGAATTTTGAAATTGACAATTTCTACCCATTTTTGAGAAATTTTGTCAAAGGTGATCCGTGAACGACGATAAAAATTGGTTATTTTTTGGGTTTTCCGGATTGAAGCACAAAGTTTATGCACATGTTAAGGGGGAGTTTTGACACGAAAAATTCCGAATAGAGCACGTTCTTTTTCCTTTGGAGTTTTATAATCAAATTTCGATTATAAAAAGGGGAGAAGTTTTATATGGAAATTCGAACTTGAATTTTTCATATTACGTGGATTTGAAGACTGAAGTGATCTTGAAGTTTTGAAGCTTACGAGATGATGCAATTGGAAGTTTGGAAGTGATGTATTCGAAATGGGTTTGGTTTTATTGAAGATTTTTAGGGTGTGTTTTTATGCGCAATATTTGGGTGATTATTTGGAGTTTGGGATACTCTTGATCATTCGTTGCTACTTGGTTTGTATGGTCTCACATCCTAGAGCCCAAATTGAAGAATCATGGAAGAATTGAAGATTGAAGTTCGTTTCGACATGTGTCACCTTTGAGGCTCGAACCGCGTTGTGATTGATTTTGGAAGATTTGAAGTGGGTCATTCATTCATAACTTTGAGGGGGAGAATGTTGGGGTGCAAAGTTATTCATTCATGACTTTGTAAATGTTTGACTTTTGTAAAACCCACTTGCATGGGGTGCATTAGCCTTTAGACCCATTTGTTAGTTAGAGTGAGAGAGAGACATGTAAACAGCTCTATAAATAGTGGGTTCATACCACTTGTAGAGGTGTGCTTGAGAGATGTAAAAGTGAGTGTGTAAGTGTGTGTTATTTATGTAGTGTAGATCTAGATCCTTTTTGTGTAACACCATATACATTCAATATATCTCTTAAACACCCAAATCACCATGTTCAATTGTGCAAGCTTTAATTCCGCATGTCAAACCATGTTCTTTGTCACTACAATTGGTATCAGAGCTTGGTTTTCACGATCAACGTGATTTTTGAAGAACGATTCTCGGTTTGGCAACTTTTGTCGCAATTTGATCAATTTCGGTGAGTCTCTCTTTATGATCTCTCGTAATATTTGGATTCGTGCTTTGCGTTCTTGTTTTTTTTATCGTTTTGATTCATTGGATCTAATTAGTTTCAAATCTCATTGTTGATCCAATAATTTTTTTTGATCAAGTCTAAAATCAAAATTTCGTTATTGTTCATCAATCCAAAATTCAAGCCCAATCTGATTTGTGATTACTGTTCATTAATTCAAGCCTAATTAATCACATTAAATCAATTACTGTTCATGATCATTTGAGCCCATAAAAGTTTCGAGTACTGTTCATCTGAAGTCCAATTCATGATACAGGTTAATTTGCTCTGATTTCTCTTTTTGTTCATATTTCTCGAGTGTAATTGATCTGTTTGTTCCATATACTCATTCGATTCAAGATTAATATTCACTATGATTTACATTCTTCATAAAACATCAAGGATCGACTACTAGTGATTCAATCCAATTTTTTTTTTCCGTGATTGTATCTTCACATTTGTTTATCTCATATCTTCCGAATTCCATTTCAATTCGATTTGTTGATAATCAAAATCGACTTGAATAATGATATCGAGTCTTCATGCTTAATGATTGAATTGATGGTTGAATATGTTCTTGGATGGTCAAATGACATTCTTGAAGATGGATGAAGAGTCAAACTAGAAAAGTCAAAGTTTGATTCTTATGAATCCAGAATTTGAAATCAAAAGAGAATCTGATGGGTATAGAATCAATTTGAGTTACATCAACTGTTTTTAAGAATCTATTTGTGAACGAATATGATTTTCGTAATTTTGTTCATATCGACTTGACGTGATGGTTCGTTATTAGAGATTGAAGGTTTTGGAATCGTGAATAAAAATCGATATTGAGTTTGGATGATTTTGTAGTTACGAATTCGATTTTGGTGTCATTCGATAGGAGTTTTTGGTGTGATAGATCGATAATTTCGATGTGTGTAACAGTTGGAGTCGATGATTGATGACGAATAGGAACGAGATGTTAAGAATCAACGATGTTGATGAATTGGGTTTATTATTGAAGAACAAACTAGTGTTGAAATCAAGTTCGATGGTTTTGATTTGGTGATTGAACGATTGAAGACTTCGCATATTGGGTTCACACATAAGATTGTGGGTATTGGAAGTCGATTGGGTTAATGTTCGCATATGGGTTTGCATTTATGGATTGGATTTCGCATTTGGTGATACAGTTGATTTGTTGATGCAAAGCCAAACTATATTCGCATTTGTGTGAATCAAACTCAGATTCGCATTTGTATGAATGGAGTTCGCATTTGATGGGTTGTTCAATTTTGGAGTCAAAATGCGAACAAAATGAAAGATGTGCGAAGCATGCGAAGTTTTTACTATATAAATGCGAATTGGGGAAGAAAGCTAATAGTTTCGCATTTGGTCCCTGATCTTTTCACAAAATAACACAAATGGTCCAACTTCGCAAAATGGGATTATAAAATGACAAAAATGCAAAATTTTCATTTCGCATCCCTGCAGTCTTCGCAAGATGGCAAATTTTACCCAGTTTCGCATTTGGGGTAACAATTTTGAGAAATTGCAACATTTTCAGTTCTGGTCCTTGCAGTTTGTGCGAATTTACACTTTATGCTCGGTTTCGCAAATGGGCTAAAGTTTCGCATATTTGACTGTTTTGGGCGCACCGGGTCACTGTAGAATTTTGAAATTGACAATTTCTACCCATTTTTGAGAAATTTTGTCAAAGGCGATCCGTGAACGACGATAAAAGTTGGTTATTTTTTGGGTTTTCCGGATTGAAGCACAAAGTTTATGCCACATGTTAAGGGGGAGTTTTGACACGAAAAATTCCGAATAGAGCACGTTCTTTTTCCTTTGGAGTTTTATAATCAAATTTCGATTATAAAAAGGGGGAGAAGTTTTATATGGAAATTCGAACTTGAATTTTTCATATTACGTGGATTTGAAGACTGAAGTGATCTTGAAGTTTTGAAGCTTACGAGATGATGCAATTGGAAGTTCGGAAGTGATGTATTCGAAATGGGTTTGGTTTTATTGAAGATTTTTAGGGTGTGTTTTTATGCGCAATATTTGGGTGATTATTTGGAGTTTGGGATACTCTTGATCATTCGTTGCTGCTTGGTTTGTATGGTCTCACATCCTAGAGCCCAAATTGAAGAATCATGGAAGAATTGAAGATTGAAGTTCGTTTCGACATGTGTCACCTTTGAGTCTCGAACCGCGTTGTGCTTGATTTTGGAAGATTTGAAGTGGGTCATTCATTCCTAACTTTGAGGGGGAGAATGTTGGGTTGCAAAGTTATTCATTCATGACTTTGTAAATGTTTGACTTTTGTAAAACCCACTTGCATGTGGTGCTTTAGCCTTTAGACCCATTTGTTAGTTAGAGTGAGAGAGAGACATGTAAACACCTCTATAAATAGTGGGTTCATACCACTTGTAGAGGTGTGCTTGAGAGATGTAAAAGTGAGTGTGTAAGTGTGTGTTATTTATGTAGTGTAGATCTAGATCCTTTTTGTGTAACACCATATACATTCAATATATCTCTTAAACACCCAAATCACCATGTTCAATTGTGCAAGCTTTAATTCCGCATGTCAAACCATGTTCTTTGTCACTACAATTGGTATCAGAGCTTGGTTTTCACGATCAACGTGATTTTTGAAGAACGATTCTCGGTTTGGCAACTTTTGTCGCAATTTGATCAATTTCGGTGAGTCTCTCTTTATGATCTCTCGTAATATTTGGATTCGTGCTTTGCGTTCTTGTTTTTTTTTTTTTTTATCGTTTTGATTCATTGGATCTAATTAGTTTCAAATCTCATTGTTGATCCAATAATTTTTTTTTGATCAAGTCTAAAATCAAAATTTCGTTATTGTTCATCAATCCAAAATTCAAGCCCAATCTGATTTGTGATTATTGTTCATTAATTCAAGCCCAAATAATCACATTAAATCCATTACTGTTCATGATCATTTGAGCCCATAAAAGTTTCGAGTACTGTTCATCTGAAGTCCAATTCATGATACAGGTTAATTTGCTCCGATTTCTCTTTTTGTTCATATTTCTCGAGTGTAATTGATCTGTTTGTTCCATATACTCATTCGATTGAAGATTAATATTCACTCTGATTTACATTCTTCATAAAACATCAAGGATCGACTACTAGTGATTCAATCCAATTTTTTTTTCCCGTGATTGTATCTTCAAATCTGTTTATCTCATATCTTCCGAATTCCATTTCAATTCGATTTGTTGATAATCAAAATCGACTTGAATAATGATACCGATTCTTCATGCTTAATGATTGAATTGATGGTTGAATCTGTTCTTGGATGGTCAAATGACATTCTTGAAGATGGATGAAGAGTCAAACTAGAAAAGTCAAAGTTTGATTCTTATGAATCCAGAATTTGAAATCAAAAGAGAATCTGATGGGTATAGAATCAATTTGAGTTACATCAACTGTTTTTAAGAATCTATTTGTGAACGAATTTGATTTTCGTAATTTTGTTCATATCGACTTGACGTGATGGTTCGTTATTAGAGATTGAAGGTTTTGGAATCGTGAATAAAAATCGATATTGAGTTTGGATGATTTTGTAGTTACGAATTCGATTTTGGTGTCGTTCGATCGGAGTTTTTGGTGTGATAGATCGATAATTTCGATTTGTGTAACAGTTGGAGTCGATGATTGATGACGAACAGGAACGAGATGTTAAGAATCAATGATGTTGATGAATTGGGTTTATTAGTGAAGAACAAACTAGTGTTGAAATCAAGTTCGATGGTTTTGATTTGGTGATTGAACGATTGAAGACTTCGCATATTGGGTTCACACATAAGATTGTGGGTATTGGAAGGCGATTGGGTTAATGTTCGCATATGGGTTTGCATTTATGGATTGGATTTCGCATTTGGTGATACAGTTGATTTGTTGATGCGAAGCCAAACTATATTCGCATTTGTGTGAATCAAACTCAGATTCGCATTGGTATGAATGGAGTTCGCATTTGATGGTTTGTTCAATTTTGGAGTCAAAATGCGAACAAAATGAAAGATGTGCGAAGCATGCGAAGTTTTTACTGTATAAATGCGAATTGGGGAAGAAAGCTAATAGTTTCGCATTTGGTCCCTGATCTTTTCACAAAATAACACAAATGGTCCAACTTCGCAAAATGGGATTATAAAATGACAAAAATGCAAAATTTTCATTTCGCATCCCTGCAGTCTTCGTAAGATGGCAAATTTTACCCAGTTTCGCATTTGGGGTAAAAATTTTTGAGAAATTACAACATTTTCAGTTCTGGTCCTTGCAGTTTGTGCGAATTTACACTTTATGCCCGGTTTCGCAAATGGGCTAGAGTTTCGCATATTTGACTGTTTTGGGCGCACCGGGTCACTGCAGAATTTTGAAATTGACAATTTCTACCCATTTTTGAGAAATTTTGTCAAAGGCGATCCGTGAACGACGATAAAAATTGGTTATTTTTTGGGTTTTCCGGATTGAAACACAAAGTTTATGCCACATGTTAAGGGGGAGTTTTGACACGAAAAATTCCGAATAGAGCACGTTCTTTTTGCTTTGGAGTTTTATAATCAAATTTCGATTATAAAAAGGGGTAGAAGTTTTATATGGAAATTCGAACTTGAATTTTTCATATTACGTGGATTTGAAGACTGAAGTGATCTTGAAGTTTTGAAGCTTACGAGATGATGCAATTGGAAGTTCGGAAGTGATGTATTCGAAATGGGTTTGGTTTTATTGAAGATTTTTAGGGTGTGTTTTTATGCGCAATATTTGGGTGATTATTTGGAGTTTGGGATACTCTTGATCATTCGTTGCTGCTTGGTTTGTATGGTCTCACATCCTAGAGCCCAAATTGAAGAATCATGGAAGAATTGAAGATTGAAGTTCGTTTCGACATGTGTCACCTTTGAGTCTCGAACCGCGTTGTGCTTGATTTTGGAAGATTTGAAGTGGGTCATTCATTCCTAACTTTGAGGGGGAGAATGTTGGGGTGCAAAGTTATTCATTCATGACTTTGTAAATGTTTGACTTTTGTAAAACCCACTTGCATGTGGTGCTTTAGCCTTTAGACCCATTTGTTAGTTAAAGTGAGAGAGAGACATGTAAACACCTCTATAAATAGTGGGTTCATACCACTTGTAGAGGTGTGCTTGAGAGATGTAAAAGTGAGTGTGTAAGTGTGTGTTATTTATGTAGTGTAGATCTAGATCCTTTTTGTGTAACACCATATACATTCAATATATCTCTTAAACACCCAAATCACCATGTTCAATTGTGCAAGCTTTAATTCCGCATGTCAAACCATGTTCTTTGTCACTACAATTGGTATCAGAGCTTGGTTTTGACGATCAACGTGATTTTTGAAGAACGATTCTCGGTTTGGCAACTTTTGTCGCAATTTGATCAATTTCGGTGAGTCTCTCTCTATGATCTCTCGTAATATTTGGATTCGTGCTTTGCGTTCTTGTTTTTTTTTTTATCGTTTTGATTCATTGGATCTAATTAGTTTCAAATCTCATTGTTGATCCAATAATTTTTTTTTGATCAAGTCTAAAATCAAAATTTCGTTATTGTTCATCAATCCAAAATTCAAGCCCAATCTGATTTGTGATTATTGTTCATTAATTCAAGCCCAAATAATCACATTAAATCCATTACTTTTCATGATCATTTGAGCCCATAAAAGTTTCGAGTACTGTTCATCTGAAGTCCAATTCATGATACAGGTTAATTTGCTCCGATTTCTCTTTTTGTTCATATTTCTCGAGTGTAATTGATCTGTTTGTTCCATATACTCATTCGATTGAAGATTAATATTCACTCTGATTTACATTCTTCATAAAACATCAAGGATCGACTACTAGTGATTCAATCCAATTTTTTTTTCCCGTGATTGTATCTTCAAATCTGTTTATCTCATATCTTCCGAATTCCATTTCAATTCGATTTGTTGATAATCAAAATCGACTTGAATAATGATACCGATTCTTCAGGCTTAATGATTGAATTGATGGTTGAATCTGTTCTTGGATGGTCAAATGACATTCTTGAAGATGGATGAAGAGTCAAACTAGAAAAGTCAAAGTTTGATTCTTATGAATCCAGAATTTGAAATCAAAAGAGAATCTGATGGGTATAGAATCAATTTGAGTTACATCAACTGTTTTTAAGAATCTATTTGTGAACGAATTTGATTTTCGTAATTTTGTTCATATCGACTTGACGTGATGGTTCGTTATTAGAGATTGAAGGTTTTGGAATCGTGAATAAAAATCGATATTGAGTTTGGATGATTTTGTAGTTACGAATTCGATTTTGGTGTCATTCGATCGGAGTTTTTGGTGTGATAGATCGATAATTTCGATTTGTGTAACAGTTGGAGTCGATGATTGATGACGAACAGGAACGAGATGTTAAGAATCAACGATGTTGATGAATTGGGTTTATTAGTGAAGAACAAACTAGTGTTGAAATCAAGTTCGATGGTTTTGATTTGGTGATTGAACGATTGAAGACTTCGCATATTGGGTTCACACATAAGATTGTGGGTATTGGAAGGCGATTGGGTTAATGTTCGCATATGGGTTTGCATTTATGGATTGGATTTCGCATTTGGTGATACAGTTGATTTGTTGATGCGAAGCCAAACTATATTCGCATTTGTGTGAATCAAACTCAGATTCGCATTGGTATGAATGGAGTTCGCATTTGATGGTTTGTTCAATTTTGGAGTCAAAATGCGAACAAAATGAAAGATGTGCGAAGCATGCGAAGTTTTTACTGTATAAATGCGAATTGGGGAAGAAAGCTAATAGTTTCGCATTTGGTCCCTGATCTTTTCACAAAATAACACAAATGGTCCAACTTCGCAAAATGGGATTATAAAATGACAAAAATGCAAAATTTTCATTTCGCATCCCTGCAGTCTTCGTAAGATGGCAAATTTTACCCAGTTTCGCATTTGGGGTAAAATTTTTGAGAAATTACAACATTTTCAGTTCTGGTCCTTGCAGTTTGTGCGAATTTACACTTTATGCCCGGTTTCGCAAATGGGCTAGAGTTTCGCATATTTGACTGTTTTGGGCGCACCGGGTCACTGCAGAATTTTGAAATTGACAATTTCTACCCATTTTTGAGAAATTTTGTCAAAGGCGATCCGTGAACGACGATAAAAATTGGTTATTTTTTGGGTTTTCCGGATTGAACCACAAAGTTTATGCCACATGTTAAGGGGGAGTTTTGACACGAAAAATTCCGAATAGAGCACGTTCTTTTTCCTTTGGAGTTTTATAATCAAATTTCGATTATAAAAAGGGGGAGAAGTTTTATATGGAAATTCGAACTTGAATTTTTCATATTACGTGGATTTGAAGACTGAAGTGATCTTGAAGTTTTGAAGCTTACGAGATGATGCAATTGGAAGTTCGGAAGTGATGTATTCGAAATGGGTTTGGTTTTATTGAAGATTTTTAGGGTGTGTTTTTTATGCGCAATATTTGGGTGATTATTTGGAGTTTGGGATACTCTTGATCATTCGTTGCTGCTTGGTTTGTATGGTCTCACATCCTAGAGCCCAAATTGAAGAATCATGGAAAAATTGAAGATTGAAGTTCGTTTCGACATGTGTCACCTTTGAGGCTCGAACCGCGTTGTGATTGATTTTGGAAGATTTGAAGTGGGTCATTCATTCCTAACTCTGAGGGGGAGAATGTTGGGGTGCAAAGTTATTCATTCATGACTTTGTAAATGTTTGGCTTTTGTAAAACCCACTTGCATGTGGTGCTTTAGCCTTTAGACCCATTTGTTAGTTAGAGTGAGAGAGAGACATGTAAACACCTCTATAAATAATGGGTTCATACCACTTGTAGAGGTGTGCTTGAGAGATGTAAAAGTGAGTGTGTAAGTGTGTGTTATTTATGTAGTGTAGATCTAGATCCTTTTTGTGTAACACCATATACATTCAATATATCTCTTAAACACCCAAATCACCATGTTCAATTATGCAAGCTTTAATTCCACATGCCAAACCATGTTCTTTGTCACTACAGGCTAGCACATAAGCATAATAGATAACCAGATACCATACAATTATCACAAAGACAAAGTATCTCTAATATAACTCTTACTAGTGGGTCAGCCTTGGTGCCTTCGACCCACTTCTACTGGAAGGTAACTCACCTCAATGTCATGAAGTTTCTGATCTGTCCTTGATGCCGTGATCAACTCCTCTAAACTCCTACACATTCCTTTATTATCATTTCAAATCCTTGACCCCTTTCAAGGGTCAGCTCATATCAAAGTCAAAGTTAAGGTCAACACCCTAGTAAAAGTCAAGTTTTGGTTAAAGTCAACATCTGGTTGACTCAACTCGCCGAGTTAACCCACCAACTCGTCGAGTTTCATAATCCTTAGAATGATAAAAGTTTCGACCCTACTCGCCGAGTCTTTCAAGAACTTGTCGAGTTCTCCTTCATACGAAATCGGGACCTTCTACTACTGACTCGCCGAGTTCATCATTGAACTCGTCAAGTCCTGTTCCTTGTAAGTTGGCACGTCTAGTCCTGTACTCGCTGAGTTCCCTATGAACTCGTTGAGTTCTCCTTCATGCAGTTGGGACATAGTCTTGAACTCGCTGAGTTTTGTTCTTGAACTTACCGAGTTCCATGATCTTCAGGTCCGCAATGAACCAAAATGGTTGAGTCTTCTTCCAACTCAACACATTGCTCATTATCAGAAGCGGTTAGGGGAAATTGCGACCCGAATCGCCGAGTCCTTCAATGTCTAAAACTATTCAGTCGATTTCAGTCGGCCTTAATGCATCCATAACATAGATCTAACCTCCTAGGGTCCATATTAGACGTAAAGTAATAAACTTTACATTCATGCATGGGTCTTCAAGCTCAAAAGACCCAAAAATGAGGTCTACAAGGTGCATGGTGTTGGATTAGGTGTCTAAGCCCATAACTATTATTGGTATGTACTTGAACCGAGAGTAGCATACTCCATTTGGGTTGCATGGCACCAGAACAATTTGGAGGATGGACTTTTGAGAAGAGGATATTTATGGTTTATTAATATATTATGAGTTCTAATATATTAATATGAAATCATATTATTTAATTAGTATTGATCAAGAATTAGTTTGGAATTAATTTTGTGATCGAAAGAGACTAATTAAATAAATGGGGATTAATTTGTTAAATTATTCATTCTTATAAAGTGGGCTTATGATCCATAGTTCTTCATGTTGGGATAAACCCATGTGGTGACCCATGGATACTCCATGGAGATTAAAACCCATGGATCATGAGGAATGTGGAAAGTTATGAGTTACATGGTGTAACCCTAATATGCATACTATATAAGAAGTCTCATAGCTCATGAAATGGTACCTAAAGTCTTTGTAAGAAGTGCTAGCCAATTTCTAGAGTGTATATTTCTTCTCAAGTTTCTTCCATTTTGTTGGTGGTTGTAACACCCCAAGTTCAGAAACACAAGTTTAGGGTTCTTAGTGTAAATAAGGAAGATCGACTCGGCGAGTTTATGGATAGACTTGGCGAATCGAGTCACGATTGGTCACATGTTAAGTGACTGAATCGGCGAGTCGGCGGCTAGACTCGGCGAGTTAGTGCTGGAATGAGAAACCCTAATTCCGGGGGTTTGCATCCTATTTAAGGAGCCTTAAGCCCCCATTTCGGCCCCTTATTACCCCTCTGAGGATCATAAGCCCTAAAAATCATAAGAGAAGAGCCTTGGGAGAATTTTGGATCTTGGATAAGTGATTTAAGAAGGAAATCTTGAAGGCTAAGGAGCTTGGATCAAGGAGGCTTGAGGAGATTTGGTTTACTCTTCAGTTGGAGGTTGTTTTGAGGTAAGGATTCGTCATCTTGGCTTTACTCCTTCTAGATCCACCTTTTTGGAGCTTTAGGGTTTGTTTGGAAGAAATTATGTTGAGATCTTGATGCATGAGTTAGATCTAGAGTTGAAACTCCAGATCTGAGTCCCATATGGATGCTATGTGAAGAAAGCCCTTTGATTAGCCATGCAAAAGCCAGCCCTAATGAGTTAAGTTCCATTTTAACTTGGTTTTTGTTGAATGGGTCACGGAAGCACGTAAAGGTAGCAACTTTATGTTGCTAATGAACCATAGGAGCCCTGATCTAGTGTTTGGAGTAAGGGAGTGGCTCTGTGACTCGAGATTATGGAACTTCGCGTATGGACTCGGCGAGTCTGGGAGATGACTCGGCGAGTCGGACTAGAGATTAGACATGAGTCGCGGAGGGACTCGGCGAGTCACATGGGTGTACTCGACGAGTTGCATGAAGATAGGAAGGAACTCGACGTGTTGGAAGAACAACTCAGCGAGTCTGTTGAATATTTCCAAGGACCCGGCGAGTCTGTTCTTGGACTCGGCGAGTCTGGTCATGGAACCCCAACCTTTCTGGTTAAGTCGTGAATCGGTGAGTCGAGGGATGACTCGGTGAGTTGAGCATGAAGGGACTCAGAGTTTGTTGGACTCAGCGAGTCTTGGGGCGACTCAGTGAGTTGAGTCGCGATATAGGAGTTTACAGAGCATGGGGACTCGACGAGTCAGCAGGTTGACTCGGCGAGTAGAGTCAGTCAGGAAGTTTCACTTTGACTGAGGACTTTGACTTTGACCAAGAGTTGACCAGTTGACTTCCAGGGGTATTTTGGTAATTCTTGATATTTGCTGAATTCAGTATTTTGGTGTTGTCCAGTGGTGGAGTTCGTGTCGGAGGTTGGAGTAGCGTGATCTTATCTCTTCAGTCAGCAATTGCGTGGTGAGTTATCCTCACTATATCGACAGGGTCTACGGCACCAAGGCTGGCCCTTTTATCGGATGGAAATCTGGGTAGTTGTTGTTATGTTATTGTTTTGCTATGTTTGCATCTTGGTAGTTAGGATGGTATATGTTAGAGACTTGGTTAGGGTCGGTATCCTGGTTTTAGGATGATGCTATGCTAGTGACCGGTTAGATCGGTATCTTGGTAGGGATGTGATATGTTATGTGATCTGTTAGTTTGGTTGATGGGTTACGAATTGCTATATGATTATATGTTTATGTGCACATGGTTGTTTCGTCTGGGGTTGGGTTGAGGCGGGTCCTGCTTTGTGCTGTAGGCCAACATACCCAGGGCGGACCAGATATTCCGAAGGCCCAGCGAGCAGTCCGGATAGACTGTAGGCCCCGAGAGGGCGGACCAGACGTGCCGAGGCTCGGGGAGTGGATTACGCCGACTGAAGGCCCGGTGCGGGCGGACCAGTCACACAGTAGACCCGAAGTGCATGGCTGTTCTATTCTGTGTTTATGTTATGATATGTGTATGGTATTGTGGTTGGTATTTTGGGGGTAACTCACTAAGCTTTCGGGCTTACAGTTTTCAGTGTATTGTTTCAGGTACTTCAGGAGATCGTGGCACGGCGAAGGCGTGATCGTACCGCTCCTCATGTTTTATGTACTTATGATGTGGTTCTGGGAAATACTCTGATAATAAATGAATTGAAAACCTTTTTGTAATGAATTAATGAAAATGGGTTGTTTTTGCAAAGTTTAAATTGGTTTGAATTTTTAGAGTGTTACAAGTTGGTATCAGAGCCTTGGTTTGAGTGAATTGTAGAAACATTCGTGCAGATCCAGGCTCAAATCATGGAGAGTTTTCAAAAGAGAATTTAAAATGGTTTTCAAAAATGAATAAAGGAGGACGCGGAGGTACGATCAGCTGAAGCCAGTAAGTAGCCCCAAAATACCATACAAGTTATTTGTTTATGAGATGTGATAGAACAACATGCTAGTAGGCTAGGGATCTTCAGGAAATGTATGATAGAGTTGTCTGATTTATGATGCCTGCTAGCCTAGGATTCCTTCTGTATGAGATTTTCAGTGTTCCTCTAGGGGTGAGGGTTGATTGCTTGTTATGTATGTTCAGCATTAGGGTGTTGTGGTGATACTTCATATAACTATGGGTAGGTGTGGAAGGTAGTATGGGCCCGTACTACTGAAAGCACAGGACCCATATGCGTATCAAGGAAGTCACAACCCCTAGGGTTGGGTTGGGAGTTGGTTCCCGGGTTAGTGGGAAGTATCTGATGTTTTGCGGTGTTTTAAGTATATTGGTTACGAGGCATGCTGGGAGTGGATCCGAGTCAGGATCGGGAGCAGGAGAGGGCGGTCAGGGTGGGTCGGTGCCACTTGAGGTCATCGGTCAGATGAGTACGAATGAGTTGGATGCTAGGATTCGCGGGATCCTGGATGATGAGGTTGCTGCTATGTTCCGGGCCGAGTTGCCGAAACTCTTTGGGTCGATCAAGACCGCCATGGTCGAGTATTTTGATGAGCGCTATGCGGCTCTAGTAGAGACAGCAGCCACGGCAACCACAGCGGCAGGGGGAGGAGCTAGTCGAGGCTTTCAATATCGGGATTTTGACAACACAAAGCCCCCTACTTTTGATGGAGTTCAGGATCCGATAGTTGCTATGAGATGGTTGTCAGACGTGGAGGGATGTTTCTTCACATGTGCATGCCCTGCTAATCAGAGGGTGAGGTGTGCTCTGAACCTATTGAGGGTCGGGGCGAAGGATTGGTGGAGATTGACTTCGAGATCTTATTCTGATGTACAGCGGGCTGCGGTTACTTGGGATCAGTTCAAAGACATGTTCAGTACTCGTTATGTTCCGCGGGTGGAGCAGGAGAGATTGACTCAGGAGTTTTTGGAGCTGAAGCAGGATTCGGAGTCGGTGACGGAGATCACCAAGATGTTCACAGAGAGGGCGATGTTTTGCCCTGAATTTGCTTCAGAGCAGGCTCAGATGACCCGATATCTGAGTATGCTCAAGAGGGATATTAGACTGTTTGTGTCTACGTAGAGACGTGACACCTTGTTAGAGTTGTAGGAGGCCGCCAGGCGGCGTGAGTTGGAGATTGAGTTGCAGTTGCGAGAGCAGAGGCAGGCCCCGATGCAGTCGCAGCCGGCGCCGAAACGGTCCAAGACCATTGATTCTAGGTTGGGAGATTAGGGCAGCTGCACTTGTAGGAAGTGCGGGAAGGGTCACACCGGAGTTTGTAGGTCCGGTGGTGCATGCTGCAAATACGGGAGAGAGGGGCATTATGCGAGGGATTTCCGTCAGTCAGCCCCTGTTCAGGATGTGAGGATTTGTTATCAGTGCCATCAGGTTGGTCACATGAGGGCCAACTGTACACAACTTACTGCAGGACTGGTGCAGGCTCCAGCATCGGCCACTTTGAGGATTACGGGTGGAGGTAAGGGTGGAGCAGAGCCCCAAGGGCTTAGGGGCGTGCTTTTCAGCTTATAGGAGAGGAGGTCAGGGCAGATCCAGACGCAGCCACGGGTATGTTTCCTTCTTGATATCTTGTTATCTTGTGGTTATTATAGATTATGGTATATCCGCTAGTCTCGTTTCATGATTCATGGTATTGTGTTATTTCGTCCTTTTGTCGGTTATCATACGATCGAGGGTTTTGGTATTGGGAATGTTAGTAACTAGGAGTTGTAGTTAGTTAGCAGCCAAGGGATTGTTGGTCAGAATTTGTTGTATGGTCTTGTTGTCGGTTATAGCGATTGTGTTTTGAGTAGTGTTCAGCGGGGAGTCGAACTCCCTTAAAGTTCATAATGTGCGATGTCAGAATGGGATTTTGTGGAGGTTGCTCGTTTCAGAAACGGTTCGAGTATAAGAGAATTTGTTGAGTAGGACTGTTTAAGTGATGTTGGTTGGGTCACCGGTGGTTGGTAATCAGTGCTCTAAGTGGGGAGAATTGGAAAATTCTCAGGGGGATCGACAGCATGAGAGATCAATTAGCTGTTTGGGTTCAACAGTGTTCAGTCAGCCGAGAGTGTGGGCTAGAATGAGTGAGTGACAGGCAAATGGGGCGGTATACAGACCAAAGTTTGCGGAAAAGGTGATTGGTTGTTGTGAGGCCTGGGATTAGGTCGGGATTTGAGTAGATGAGATGAAGTTAGAGTTCGGAACCCCTAGAGGGATAGAGCAGTATGTACAGGGAGAGATCTCCAGGAAGGAAAGTTCGGGATGATGTATGATAGTCTGAGCGGTCCGGGGAGACTGAAGGCCTGCGGGCGTAGCAGTTAGACTGAAGGCCCGGGGAATGGTCCAGACAGGCTGAAGGCCCAAGAGGGCGGTCCAGATATGCTGAAGGTTCCGAGATTGGTCCAGATAGGCTGAAGGCCTGGTAAGGCGGTCCAGTCATGCTGAAGACTCTGTATGTGTTAGTGGATAAGTACGAGGAGAATGAGGAAAAGCATCACCAGGGGGTGATAATTGATATGGTCTGGCCCCAAGTATTGATCATGTTAGTGGAAAGCAGTGCATGGACCCGAGAGTCCTTGCGAGCGGATTCAGAGTATATGGAAGTTCGAGAAAAGCAGTTGCTCTACATGGATAATGTAGAGTGAAGTGTAGCTTAGTGGCACGTACCGGTGAGGTAAAGGTCGTTGAGTGGATTTCCTAGAAAGTAAAGGCATGTAGCTCCGGAGGGAGCGTGGGTACTTCAAGGAGGAGGAACTGGAATAAGTGGAGTATCGACGGTGCTTCAGCTATTGGCAGTAAGTACTGGGATTGTACAAGCGGTATAGAAACACATCCGGGGTGGGTGTCTGTTGAGGTTGCGAAAGGATATCCGATAATGTAGAACCAGAAGAGTTCGGAAGGGATGCAAGGAGGGAGCCTTGGATTTTATGTATGGTTGTGATCAGGGGGTGATGTATGTAGTCGTAATTCATCCCAGGGATGTCTGGAGGAATCGTCAGTGTGATGGGTTTTCCACCTCGAGGATGTTAGAGAAGGTTCAGCATGCGTATGTGATTACAAGGGAGAGCTCATGAGAGTTGCTCAGGAGCTGAAGGATGTGCCATCCTGTCAGCTCGGAAAGAAATGAGTTGGATTTGGAAAGGAAGCGGTATAAGTCCCAGAAGTGAGTTTGATAAAGGTGTAACGCCCCAATTCTGGTATGTTATTTAATATTATTATTTCTTCAAGTTTCAAGAGGGACTCGACGAGTCAGTGGCCCGACTCGTCGTGTAGAGACGGGATTTCGAGCACGTGTAAGTTGGTGACTCGGCGAGTCCAGATCCTGGACTCGGCGAGTCCATCAGTCTGAATGAAACCTTAAATCCCCGGGTTTTGCACCCTATTTAAACCATGTTTTGAGCCCCAACCTCATCCCCTTCACCCTCAGAGCACCATTTAGCAAACCCTAACCTTTCCTTGAGCATTTTGAGCATTTCTTGTGTGATTCTTGAAGTTTTGAAGAAAAGAAGGAAGCTAGATCCACGGGAGTAGAAGGAGATCCAAGATCTTGCATCTATTGCAGAGTTATTGAGGTAATAATCGGATTTCCTCTGTTTCTATGATTGATTCTCCTTTGTTGAATCACATTTAGACCATTTTATCCATTTCTTAGCTTATTTATGGTAAAGAGATCACATTGGGGTGATTGGCCTTCGGGTCTAGCCATGTTTCAGTCCCAAAGTCGTGGATCTAACATCTTTATGGAGCCATTTTGCTTGAAAGCCCTAGATCTACTCCTTTAAGTGTCTTTTGAGCATTTAAATCCATTTTCATGCATATGTACATGTAAAGTTGGAAACTTTACGTGGTAACTAAGCTTTATGAACGCAGATCTATAAGTTGTATGCATTAAATTTGAGCAGAATGATCGGAGTAGTGTTGCATGCAACCGACTCGGCGAGTTGTTCTTCAGACTCGGCGAGTCGAGTCGCAAGTCCCCGATTTCTTCCCCTTTTATGTGTCATGCCGAGTGGAACTAGTGATTTATAGGTGGACTCAGTGAGTGGGAGATCAGACTCATTCATGGAGGGATCGACGAGTCAATGCCCTGACTCGGCGAGTCCAAGGCAACCTTCATACCTCAAGAACAGACTCGACGAGTTGTTCATACAACTCGGCGAGTCATAGCCAGAGTGTTCATGTGTTGAAGGAGGACTCGACAAGTTGTTCATACAACTCGGCGAGTCGGATGCAAATTGAATGAGTGTTAGTATCGAAGAGGAACTCGTCGAGTCTATGCCAAACTCGATGAGTAGTAGCGAGCAGAAGCAAGAAAGTGAGAATAAGGACTCGACGAGTTGGTGACCCAACTCGACAAGTCAGGTCAACTGTATGTTGACTTTGACCAATAGGTTGACTTTGAACAGGGGTAAAATAGTCATTTTACCCTCAGTATAGTTATCAGTGATTGATTGAGTGTACATATGGAAATTGTAGCTGGGGAGATACCGGAGCAGCAGCAGACAGTTTCCCGAGCAGTTCATTCAGCAGCCAGATTATGAGGTTAGTTTCCTTCCAGTAAGAACGGGTCTACGACCATAATGTCGGCCTGATTAGCTAGCAGTAGCTTTCCGGACTTCGGTCTGATGCAGTAGATAGTGTGTTTGATGTCTTCGTGGCTCAGACATGATTTATGTGTTATGTGTTCCGGGCTACGGCTTGATGCAGTATGCAGTATAGGTGTTTATGCTAGATGATATGTGTTATGCTAGTTGATATGTGTTTATGCTATGCTATGATCAGTCAGTTCCGGACTTTGGTCCGATGTAGTTAGTTCCGGACTTCGGTCCGATGCAGTCAGTTCCGGACTTTAGTCCGACGCAGCTAGTTCCGGACTCCGGTCCGATGCAGGGGACAAGGTCCCAGTCAGTTCTGGACTTCGGTCCGATGCAGTGGGCAAGGCCCAGTATGTGATTTATTTGTATTGTATGGTATGTGGTAGTTTGGGGGAGCTCACTAAGCTTTGTGCTTATAGTTTCAGTTTTGGTTTCAGGTACTTCCGCAAGTAAAGGGAAGAGCTCGGGATGATGGCATCGCACACACCACAACTTCAGTTTTTGTCCTGGGAGTTTGATTTGATACTTAGTTTGATTTGATACAGTTGTATCACGACATTTTATTATGGTTTGAGATATTTGACGTATGGTTTTATGATATGACTTTCAGTATATGATTTTTATTATTATTAAAACAAAAATTTATGGGTCGTATTTTGGGTTGTTACAATTCGGTATCAGAGCCTTCGTTTGAGGGATTCGGATACACTCTTGGGTGCGTCTGAACTCAAACTAAGGAAATAGTAAAAGGTTTTAAAAGAAAAACATTTTTGAAAAAGAACTTAGAAAGAAAAGAGTTTTGATAAAGAGAAAAGGGTGTGGTGCATGCGATCAGCCGAGCTTAAGTAAGTACTCCCAAATTACCCATACAAGTTTATATTATGATGATCTGTTTCAATTTCAATAGAACAACATGTTAGTATAGGACTAAGGATCTAGGAGGATGCCTTATGTTCCTGCTTTATGTATTTCAGCTTTATGAAAATTGCATGCTAGTACTGGGTAGACAACAGTAGGATAGCCTGTTTAGGTTGTGCCTGATAGCATGAGCTTAGCATTGTATGCTAGTACAGTTTCTCATTATGAGGATAGAATTGCTTGAATTGTTTTTCGTGTCCGAATGCTGTTTTCTTCGTGCTTTGTGGGACTCTGAGTGATGGGAGTTAACCATTAGGTGAATATGCCACATCACATGTGAACAGAGTTGAATAATCTCAGAGTGTTGGATTTGTCCCTGCTGCGCAGCTCTTGTTTGAGTCTAACCGTTGTGGGGACGAGTCTTTTACTCGAAGGATTATCTGAGCCTCGCCACATGTGATGGTATTCAGGTAATGGTTAATTGGCATTACAAGGAGGCCTTCAGCAGCTGAGGATTGGTTGGGTTGAGTCAGAGATTTCCCTAGGGCAAGCCTAGGATGAGAGTAGTAGAGATCAATAGCAATAGTAGTGGCTTGGTGGAGTTGAGGCACTTCTTGAGGAAAGTACGGATAAATGTGGAAGGTAGTATGGGCCCATACTACTGGAAGCAGAGGATCTTTACTTGAATCATGGAAGGTTGAGATGAGACTAGAAGGCTTGTAGTAGTAGTGATCCCTCGAGATATATCAGTGTTTCTGACGTTTATTGTAATGTATTTTCAGAATGGTGGTTTTATGCCCTAGACTAGAAGGCGACAGTTCAGGTGTCGGGGAGGGCTCGGGAGCCGAGCAGTTCGATGAGCAGACTAGAGAGTTATTCACTTCAGAGGTTACTCATATCATTCTTGAGCAGACTCCAGTGATCTTTGGTTCGATCAAGGAGGGTATACTAGAGTTGATGGAGGAGAAGCTAGACTCCTTTCGTGCTGAGGTGGCGGCCATGATGGGGTCGCGTACACTTACTTTCAGGGAGTTCCGAGCATGTGGAGCTCCAGATTACCACGGGGCGCGGGACCCCATAGCGAGTACCAGATGGTTCGCGGATGTGGCCAACACATTCCGCACGAGCAGGTGTCCCGAGGGGGACAAGGTCAGGTTGGCGTCCTGTCTTCTGAAGGACATGGCACGGGAGTGGTAGGAGGAGGTTGGTCATGCCATTGGGAATGACGCAACTTTGGATGCCATGACCTGGGCGGACTTTACCACCAGGTTTAGAGCTGAGTTCGCACCCGTTATTGAGGTGCAGCAGTTAGCACGTGAGTTCCAGGATTTGACCCAGACAACGGAGACAGTGGCGGAAATTACCGCCAAGTTCAGGGAGAGGGCACTTCTCGTTCCTCAGTACGCAGCTGATGAGGAAATGAAGAAGGCCCGTTATCATGAGATGCTGCGGAGTGATATCCGCCAGTTTGTGAGTCGGTCCAGCTGTAAAACGCTGGATGACATGATTGCTAGGGCTCGAGAGAGAGAGAGAGATTGACCTTGAGATGGAGAGGAAGAGGAATCCGGAGGCGGCTTCGGGTACAGGGAGTTCGGGCAAAAAGCCTAAGGTTTCAGATCACAGATCCAGGAGTCAGCAGAGCCACAGTCGATATGGCAAGTGTGGGAGATTGCACGACGGGGTGTGCAAGTCAGGGAGTTCCGGCTGCTACAAGTACGGTCGGACTGGGCATATGAGCAAAGATTGTACAACCACTACCACCGCCATCGCGGCGTCAGATCTGATTTGCTTTCAGTGCAATCATAGGGGACATAAAAAGTCCGAGTGTCCGAGTTTAGAAGCTGCAGGAAAGGTGTGAGCACCTGCCCCTGCTACTTTGAGGATTACAGATGGCCTTCAGGGCCGAGTTGAGATGCCGGTGGCGAAGAGTAGGGCTTTTCAGCTGATAGCAGAGGAGGCACGAGCGACTCCTGACGTGGTGACGGGTATGTATTTCTCCCTTATCTCTGCATTTATTATTGATTGTTTCTTATGGTTATATGTTTTGTATATGGTCATTCTCAGTGAATGGAATTTCAACTATAATATTGTTTGATTCGGGAGCTACCCGATACCCCGTCTCTCTTGCGCTTAGCAAGTGGTTTAGCAGAGCTCCGGGGGAGCTAGATTGTCCACTTGAGGTTGAGATAGCAGCTGATAGGACCATTAGGGTTGCAAGGGTACATAGAGGATGTTCTCTAAAGTTATTTGATGAGCAGTTTCCGGTGGACCTGGTCCCTATTCCCCTACGAGGGAATAAGGTCATAGTAGGCATGGATTGGCTGAGCCCCAATGGGGCGGTGATAGATTGTGAGCTGCAGTTAGTAAGGGTTCGCACTCCCAGTGGGGGAGAGTTAGTGATTCAGGGCGAGAGGCCACAACGCGGACCAGTTCTGTGTTCAGCGGCGAGAGCGAGATGCTATTTTCAGCAGGGTTGCGTCGGTTATGTTGCCTATGTTAAATATGCCTGGGAGAAGGGCAAGACGACAGTTGATGATGTTCCGGTAGTGCGAGACTACCCGGATGTATTTCCAGAGGATTTGCCTGGAATACCTCCCGAAAGGCAGGTCGAGTTCGGGATTGACCTAATCCCTAGTGCGGCTCCGATAGCCAAGGCACCGTATCGGTTGGCTCCCCCAGAGATGCAGGAGTTATCTATGCAGCTGTAAGAGCTGCTAGACAAGGGTTTTATCAGGCCGAGCAGTTCTCCCTGGGGTGCACCGATTTTGTTTGTCAAGAAAAAGGACGGGTCGCACTGTATGTGTATAGATTACCGGGAGCTGGATAAGGTAACGGTGAAGAACTGTTACCCACTTCCGAGGATAGATGATTTGTTTGATCAGCTGCAGGGAGCGTCTTGGTTTTCCAAGATCGATTTACGCTTCGGGTATCATCAGCTGCGAGTAAGAGGCGAGGATGTGCAGAAGACTGCTTTCAGGACCAGGTATGGTCATTATGAGTTTGTGGTGATGCCATTTGGGCTCACCAACGCCCCAGCCGCGTTCATGGATCTCATGAACCGCGTGTGCAGGCCGATGCTGGAACGATCTGTGATAGTATTTATTGATGACATCTTGGTTTATTCCAAGACTCAGGAGCAGCACGAGGAGCACCTGAGAGAGGTCCTAGAGATTTTGAGGAGGGAGAAACTTTTTGCAAAGTTCTCCAACTGCGAGTTCTGGTTGCGCGAGGTGCAGTTCCTTGGAAACCTCGTCAACCAGAAGGGTATTTTGGTAGATCTGGCCAAGATAGAGGCCGTGATGCAGTGGGAGGTCTCGAAGTCTCCATTCGAGATTCGGAGCTTGCTAGGTTTGGCAGGGTATTACAGGAGATTCATCCAGGATTTCTCCAAGATAGCAGTACCGCTAACCCGACTGACCAAGAAGTCGGTGGCGTTTTGTTGGGGGCCTGAGCAGCAGGCAACATTTGAGACCCTCAGGCAGAGATTGTGCGAGGCACCAATTCTTACCCTGCCGGAGGGAATAGAAGATTTTGTAGTCTACTGTGATGCCTCGATCACAGGTATGGGAGCAGTGCTGATGCAGCGAGGTCGTGTGATAGCTTACGCCTCGAGACAGTTGAAGCCTCATGAGGCTACCTATCCTACGCATGATTTAGAGCTGGGGGCAGTGGTGTTTGCCCTCAATATTTAGAGACATTACCTCTATGGGGTCCGATGTACCATTTACACGGATCACAAGAGCTTGAGGTACCTCATGGATCAGCTGAATCTGAACATGAGGCAGAGGCGATGGTTAGATGTGTTGAAGGATTACGACTGTGAGATCCTTTATCACCCAGGGAAGGCCAACGTAGTGGCCGACGCCCTGAGCCGCAAGGCAGCAGTGGCCCCGATCAGAGATATTTGTTTGAGGATGATAGTGATTAATCCATTGTTGGAACAAATCAAAGAGGCGTAGGCCGAGGGCCTCAAGGAGGAGAGGCAGAAGTGTGAGAGGATTGTGGGCCGAGTAGCTTCTTTTGACTACGACAGCTGAGGATTGTTGACCCTTCATGGGAGAGTATGGGTATCGTACTGGGGCGGAGTACAACATGTGTTGATGGACGAGGCTCGTAAGTATCGATTTTCCATCCATCCAGGGGCAATGAAGATGTATAGGGATCTTCGACCCGACTATTGGTGGCCCTACATGAAGCGGGATGTCGCCTGGTATGTGGAGAGATGCCTGACCTGCAGGAAGGTTAAGGCAGAGTACCAGAGGCCTCACGGCAAGATGCAGTCGTTGGACATTCCAGTGTGGAAATGGGAGGATATCACTATGGATTTTATCACTAAACTTCCCAAGACCACCCGTGGAGTGGATTCGAATTGGGTTATAGTGGATCGGTTGACGAAGAGTGCTCATTTTATACCGATCCAGGAGAGCATATCGGCTGAGAAGCTAGCCGATATACATGTGCGAGAGGTTGTGGCATGGCATGGAGTACCTGTATCAGTGGTGTCAGACAGAGATGTCCATTTTACTTCCAGATTCTGGAAGCGGTTTCACGACGAGATGGGTACTCGTCTCCATTTCAGCACCGCTTTCCACCCTTATACGGACGGGCAGAGCGAGAGGACGATTCAGACTCTTGAGGACATGCTCCGGGCATGCGTCCTAGATTTCGGTGGTAGTTAGGATACATATCTTCCATTAGCGGAATTTTCATATAACAACAGTTATCATGCGAGTATTGATCGCCCTCCCTTCGAGATGCTTTATGGGAGAAAGTGCAGGACCCCGATTTGCTGGGGCGAGGTCGGTCAGCGCGTCATTGGGAGCACCGAGGTGGTGCTCAAGACGACGGAGTTGATCCAGCAGGTTCGTAGTAGACAACAGACTGCACAGAGTCGGCAGAAGAGTTACGCCGACAGGAGGCGTTCAGACTTGGAGTTTCAGGTGGGCGACATGGTCCTCTTGAAGGTATCACCCTGGAAGGGTGTCATCAGGTTTTGGAAGAGGGGCGAGTTGGGCCCCAGGTTCATCAGTCCTTTTAGGGTTTTGGCCCGGGTGGGTCGGGTCGCCTATCGGTTGGATCTTCCGGCAGAGCTTAGCCAGATCCACAACACTTTCCATGTTTCTCAGGTGCAGAAGTGTTTGGTGGACGAGTCAGTAGTCATATACATAGAGGACATTCAGGTTGATGGCAGCCAGAATTATATTGAGAGACCGATTGTGATCTTGGATCGAAAAACGAAGACCTTGAGGAACAAGGTGGTTCAGTTGGTAAAGGTGCAGTGGCAGCACCGGAATGGATCTGAGTGGACGTGGGAGGCAGAAGAGGAGATGAGGGAGCACTACCCAGAGTTATTTCTAGATGCAGCAGCAGCAGACTTCGAGGACGAAGTCTGAGACAAGTGGGGGAGAGTTTTAATGCCCCGATTCTGGTATGTTATTTAATATTATTATTTCTTCAAGTTTCAAGAGGTACTCAACGAGTCAGTGGCTCGACTCGTCGAGTAGAGACGGGATTTCAAGCACGTTTAAGTTGGCGACTCGGCGAGTCCAGATCCTGGACTCGGCGAGTCCATCAGTCTGAATGAAACCCTAAATCCCCGGGTTTTGCACCCTATTTAAACCATGTTATGAGCCCCAACCTCATCCCCTTCACCCTCAGAGCACCATTTAGCAAACCCTAACCTTTCCTTGAGCATTTTGAGCATTTCTTGTGTGATTCTTGAAGTTTTGAAGAAAAGAAGGAAGCTAGATCCACGGGAGTAGAAGGAGATCCAAGATCTTGCATCTATTGTAGAGTTATTGAGGTAATTATCGGATTTCCTCTGTTTCTATGATTGATTCTCCTTTGTTGAATCACATTTAGACCATTTTATCCATTTCTTAGCTTATTTATGGTAAAGAGATCACATTGGAGTGAATGGCCTTTGGGTCTAGCCATGTTTCAGTCCCAAAGTCGTGGATCTAACATCTTTATGGAGCCATTTTGCTTGAAAGCCCTAGATCTACTCCTTTAAGTGTCTTTTGAGCCTTTAAATCCCTTTTCATGCATATGTACACGTAAAGTTGGAAACTTTATGTGGTAACTAAGCTTTATGAACCCAGATCTATAAGTTGTATGCATTAGATTTGAGCAGAATCATCGGAGTAGTGTTGCATGCAATCGACTCGGCGAGTTGTTCTTCAGACTCGGCGAGTCGAGTCGCGAGTCCCCGATTTCTTCCCCTTTTATGTGTCATGCCGAGTGGAACCAGTGATTTATAGGTGGACTCAGTGAGTCGGAGATTGGACTCATTCATGGAGGGACTCGGCGAGTCAATGCCCTGACTCGGCGAGTCCAAGGTAATCTTCATACCTCAAGAACAGACTCGACGAGTTGTTCATACAACTTGGTGAGTCACAGCCAAAGTGTTCATGTGTTGAAGGAGGACTCGATGAGTTGTTCATACAACTCGGTGAGTTGGATGCAGATTGACTGAGTGTTAGTATCGAAGAGGAACTCGTCGAGTCTATGCCAAACTCGACGAGTAGTAGCGAGCAGAAGCATGAAAGTGAGAGGAAGGACTCGACGAGTTGGTGACCCAACTCGACGAGTCAGGTCAACTATATGTTGAATTTGACCAGGGGTAAAATGACTCATTTTACCCTCAGTATAGTTATCAGTGGTTGATTGAGTGTACTTATGGAAATTGTAGCTGGGAGATACCGGAGCAGCAGCAGACAGTTTCCCGAGCAGTTCATTCAGCAGCCAGATTACGAGGTGAGTTTCCTTCCAGTAGGAACGGGTAGCAGTAGTTTCCGGAATTCGGTCCGATGCTGTAGATAGTGTGTTTGATGTCTTCGTGGCTCAGACAAGATTTATGTGTTATGTGTTCCGGGCTACGGCCTGATGCAGTATGTAGTATATGTGTTTATGCTAGATGATATGTGTTATGCTAGTTTATATGTGTTTATGCTATGCTATGATCAGTCAGTTCTGGACTTTGGTCCGATGTAGTTAGTTCCGGACTTCGGTCCGATGCAGTCAGTTCCGGACTTCGGTCCGACGCAGCTAGTTCCGGACTCCGGTCCGATGCAGGGGACAAGGTCCCAGTCAGTTCCGGACTTTGGTCCGATGTAGTTTCCGGACTTCGGTCCGATGCAGTGGGCAAGGCCCAGTATGTGATTTATATGTATTGTATGGTATGTGGTAGTTTGGGGGAGCTCACTAAGTTTCGTGCTTACAATTTCAGTTTTGGTTTCAGGTACTTCTGCAAGTAAAAGGAAGAGCTCGGGATGATAGCATCGCATACACCACTACTTCAGTTTTTGTCCTAGGAGTTTGATGTGATACTTAGTTTGATTTGATACAGTTGTATCACGACATTTTATTATGGTTTGAGATATTTGACATATGGTTTTATGATATGACGTTCAGTATATGATTTTTATTATTATTAAAACAAAAATTTCTGGATCGTATTTTGGGTTGTTACAATTGGATATGTCAGTTGAGTATAGGGGTAGCAGCTTGGTACCGGGTCAGGACCCAGTGGTTCATGGTGATGTCTAGCTTTGTAAGGGTCAAGTGATTGTTGTGATTTGGGGTGATGAAAGTATCATCGGGTGATCATTGGTTAATGAGTGTTGTTATCAGAGAAAGTAGCCGGTGGCCGGCTTGAATCAGTTGTCGGAACTCGGGGAGAGAAGAGTTGGACTTTATAGAGGTTCGATAGCAGTGGTCGGAAGAACCTGGGTCGGTCGATACCATGAGGTGCATTGTGGGAGTATTATTAGGAATTGTGTGCTACAGCAGGCTTCGAGGACAAAGCCTAATTTAAGTGGGGGAGAATTGTAACACCCCAAGTTCAAAAACACAAGTTTAGGGTTCTTAGTGTAAATAAGGAAGATCGACTCGGTGAATCTATGGATAGACTCGGCGAGTCGAGTCGCGATTGGTCACGTGTTAAGTGATTGACTCGGCGAGTCGGCGGCTAGACTCGGCGAGTCAGTGTTGGAATGAGAAACCCTAATTCTAGGGGTTTTCATCCTATTTAAGGAGCCTTAAGCCCCAATTTCGCCCCCTTATTACCCCTCTGAGGATCATAATCCCTAAAAGTCATAAGAGAAGAGCCTTGGGATCATTTTGGAGCTTGGATAAGTGATTTAAGAAGGAAATCTTGAAGGCTAAGGAGCTTGGATCAAGGAGGCTTGAGGAGATTTGGTTTACTCTTCAGTTGGAGGTTGTTTTGAGGTAAGGATTCGTCATCTTGGCTTTACTCCTTCTAGATCCACCTTTTTGGAGCTTTAGGGTTTGTTTGGAAGAAATTATGTTGAGATCTTGATGCATGAGTTAGATCTGGAGTTGAAACTCCAGATCTGAGTCCCATATGGATGCTATGTGAAGAAAGCCGTTTGATTAGCCATGCAAAAGCCAGCCCTAATGAGTTAAGTTCCATTTTAACTTGGTTTTTGTTGAATGGGTCATGGAAGCACGTAAAGGTAGCAACTTTATGTTGCTAATGAACCATAGGAACCCTGATCTAGTGTTTGGAGTAAGGGAGTGGCTCTATGACTCGAGATTATGGAACTTCACGTATGGACTCGGCGAGTCTGGAAGATGACTCAGCGAGTCGGACTAGAGATTAGACATGAGTCGCGTAGGGACTCGGCGAGTCACATGGGTGTACTCGACGAGTTGCATGAAGATAGGCAGGAACTCGATGAGTTGGAAGAACAACTCGGTGAGTCTGTTGAATATTGCCTAGGACCCGGCGAGTCTGTTCTTGGACTCGGCGAGTCTGGTCATGGAACCCCAATCTTTCTGGTTAAGTCGTGAATCGGTGAGTCGAGGGATGACTTGGTGAGTTGAGCATGAAGGGACTCAGAGTTTGTTGGACTCGGCGAGTCTTGGGGCGACTCGGCGAGTTGAGTCGCGATATGGGAGTTTACAGAGCATGGGGACTCGACGAGTCAGCGGGTTGACTCGGCGAGTAGAGTCAGTCAGGAAGTTTGACTTTGACTTTGACCAAGAGTTGACCAGTTGACTTCCAGGGGTATTTTGGTAATTGTTGATATTTGCTGAATTCAGTATTTTGGTGTTGTCCAGTGGTGGAGTTCGTGTCGGAGGTTGGAGTAGCGTGATCTTATCTCTTCACTTAGCAATTGCGAGGTGAGTTATCCTCACTATATCGACAAGGTCTACGGCACCAAGGCTGGCCCTTTTATCGGATGGAAATCCGGACCTACTACCTGTAGCCTCGTCGCATAGCCCACGGCATCTCTGTTTCCTGGCTCTCGGAAACAATCCCGCTGTGTAACCCTACCTATAGCCTCACTACATGTTCCTCAAAAATTCTATTGTCTGGCTATCGAGAATAGTTTTACTACGTGACCCTCGCTAAGCAACCTAGTCGCTAAGCTCTCGGAATCTATTCCTTTCCTCCCCTAAGAAAGGGGGGGGGGGGAATAGGGTTGGTACGCCGCAATGCAGACTATGTAGATGGTTACTGGTGGCATCCCATCTCACATGACTACCACAAAAATCACGTCGGATAGTAGTCTCAGGGACTGAATGGCAAGCTTATGCTTCTTAGCTACCCCGGTCCGACATTCCACCGACATCAGTGTCGCGTAACACTCTGTAGCAGCCTCGGTCCGCACGATCGCAACAACAGTTATGTTGCATCTCACCGATCGGCCCGCACTCCTCTCAATGAAGGAGTATCAAATCAACTCAAGCAGCGTTTGGCTCATCGCATAACCCCACGGCTTTTGTGGGCGAGGTTCAGTCATTTCTCTTTATTATTTAAATGCTTTGGTGCTTTAACTAGTCCGATCCGATTGTCAGCAACTCAATCGCATCAGACTAGGGGGACTTGACGACGCACAATTTATATGACTAAGTCCAGTCTGATGTCATTGGTCGCATACCAATAACACCAGACTGGGGGGACTTGATGAGATATGGTCCATTAGCATGGCCCAGACTGCTCTAGCGTGCTAGCCTAGCCTGGCGAGCTCCGGCCAGCTGTGCCTGGCGTTCTCTTGCCAACCTTGCCGGGGACTCCCTTGCCAGCCTCGCTGGGGACTCTCCTGTTGGCTTATATGACTAGTTCCAGTCCGATGTCATTGGCCGCGTACCAATAACACCAGACTGGGGGGACTTGATGAGGAATGGTCCACTAGTGTGGCCTAGACTGCTCTAGCGCGCCAGCTTGGCCTGGCGTGCTCCTGTCAGCCCTTGCTTCTAGACTCCCTTGCCATCCCTTGCTGCGGACTCCCTTGCCAGCCCTGCTGGGGACTCTCCTGCAGGATCGGCCAGGCGCTCCCTCACCTGGCACTCCCTTGCCATCCTCTCCTGGTGCGCGCCCGCTAGCCCTGCCTGGGGCGCGCCCGCCAGCCCCGCCCGGCGCCTTCGGGCGGCCTTGCCCAACTCCTTGCTAGTTGGGCCTGAATTGGGCTGGCCCAAGGCCTGAACTAATTGTCCCCTATATAATGAATAGTACCTCCTCCATGGAGGGGGACTCTCTCCCGGGTGGTTCAGCCACCACTGGACCCCTTCCCTAGACTCTTCCCCCATGGCTCAGCCGCCACCCGCCGCCGTCAGCCACCAGCACCAAGATGGTTCTCTCCAGCTATGGAGGGCCATCTCAGATCTTCTAGCTGATCTAACTTGACCGTCGGAGTCCGCTCCTGGGGCACAGTCCATGGGACGTCTCTAACGCGTCTCTCTGATTGTGACTTGCAGATCTCCGCCGCAACAGAAGACCAGAACCGCTGCCGGAGGTCCATGTTCCATCATTGTTATGTTATTGTTTTGCTATGTTTGCATCCTGGTAGTTAGGATGGTATATGTTTGAGACCTGGTTAGGGTCGGTATCTAGGTTTTAGGATGATGCTCTACTAGTGACTGGTTAGATCGGTATCCTAGTAGGGATGTGCTATGTTATGTGATATGTTAGTTTGGTTGATGGGTTATGAATTGCTATATGATTATATGTTTATGTGCACATGGTTGTTTCGTCTGGGGTTGGGTTGAGGTAGGTCCTGCTTTGTGCTATAGGCCAACATACCCAGGGCGGATCGGATATTCCGAAGGCCCAACGAGCGGTCTGGATAGGCTGTAGGCCCCGAGAGGGCGGACTAGACGTGCCGAGGCTCGGGGAGTGGACCAGGCCGACTAAAGGCCCGATGCGGGCGGACAAGTTACACAGTAGACCCGAAGTGCATGGCTGTTCTGTTCTGTGTTTATGTTATGATATGTGTATGGTATTGTGGTTGGTATTTTGGGGGTAACTCACTAAGCTTTCGGGCTTACAGTTTTCAGTGTATTGTTTCAGGTACTTCAGGATATCGTGGCAAGGCGAAGGCATGATCGTACCGCTCCTCATGTTTTATGTACTTATGATGTGGTTCCGGGAAATACTCTGATAATAAATGAATTGAAAACCTTTTTGTAATGAATTAATGAAAATGGGTAGTTTTTGCAAATTTTAAATTGGTTTGAATTTTTAGAGTGTTACAGTGGTGTTGTGTGATTCCATTTGAGGTGCAATACTTGGGGTACTAAGTTCTTAAATGTCCAAGGCTTCCAACTACAACAAAAGGTATGTCATCTAACTTGTTTTATTACCCAAGTATAAAGTTTTGTACGCTAGTTATGGTAATACCTTGGAAAGCTCAAGTTTGCATGTATAATAGAGAAAACATAGATCCAAGGTATTTAGGGTTGCATGCACACCTTAGGAGTGTTAGAATGCTCAAAACACAATAGTGGTATCAGAGCCTAGGCTTGTTTTTAATTATACTTGATGCTACTTGCTTGGAAATGCTTTAAAAATCGATTTTCTATTGTTCTCGATAGTGGAATCGACGAGTCCACTGGGGGACTCGCCGAGTCTAAGTACAAAGTCATCAAACTTGCTGAGTTGGTTCATACACTCGACGAGTTGGTGCCCCCAGAATGCAGTTTTTCGAGTTTTGCTGGAATTGGACTAGGATCATTACCCTAAACTGGTTTTGAACTTATAAACCTGTTTTTGATGTGGTAATGATCATGCTTATCCAATTTATAAGATAATTGTCAAAGTTTCATATTTTGTATTAGTTTATATGATTAGGCTAATTACATGAAATTTGTTTGATGTGAATTTTCTTGTTCTTATGAGTTTAATTTAGATCGTAGAAAAATTATTTGATTTTCTTGTTAGAATTTTGATCTAAATGATTTTGATGAATTCCATAACTTGTCCTCAAGTTATGGAAAATGAAAAGTTTTCTTTTAAAGAAATCGTTAAATTCATGGGTTATGAACTTGAAGAGTCTTTTCCTCATAAATGGTTTTTTATGAAGTCCATAACTTGTCCTCAAGTTATGAAATATCAAGAGTCTTTTCATAAAACCTTTATTAAACTCGTAAGTTATGGATTCCAAAAGTTTTGAAAGTTACAAAACTTGCCCTCAAGTTTTGGAATTTGTAAATGTAAAAGTCTAAGTTTTGAAACATTTAGTTCCAAACCTTAGAATTTTAAAAATTTAAAATTGAATCCTTATACTATTATAATATTATAGGTCTAATATATATATATATATATATATATATATATATATATATATATATATATATATATATATATATATAAGAGTAAAGTCAAACTTACCATTAGTAGGCCTCATTCACGAAGCTGGTCTATAAGGGGGGTATAAGGTTACTTCCTATAAAATGGCAGTTTAATGGGTGTCCACTCTTACCCACCGCTTCCTTGACTGGTGGAGGGTCGTTAGCCGAACGGGTAGGATAGGACTCTAATTCTCCATTTATTAAAAGTATAATGATACATATAAAGTAAGTAAACACTTATAAATTCCCAAATCTTAGTTACTTTGGAAAATGTGAACATGGTGCTAACCCATGAAATTGCAGTTTGCACCTTGTTAAGCCGTTAGTGGAGCGTGTGTGGTTAACTGACACACTAATATGGACTGATAGTGTGTGGCAAATGGTAGCTTGATGTTAATCATAGATCAATGGAGCGTGTATGGTTAACCGACACATTGATTAGGTGGTTGTAACATTGGGTGTACCAAGCTAATTTGCATGGTTATTAACACCTTGTTTGTGATCCTCGGCATCCCAGTCACAAACTTGAAGGGAACACTCGAGATTTAAACATTCCATTGAATTCTTCAATGAATCTCAAAGGATCTAGGAGTTTCAATTCACTTACAACCTAAATTTTTTTTTTTCGTTTTTCGTGGTGGAAATTGGTAAATCGTCATTTACCTACCTTCAAATATTTTGCAGTTTGGATTACGTCATCCCTTTTTCAAATTGTAAAATATTGTGTTGGGTCCTAGCCTTAATATTTCATTTGGGTGTTATATTAAGGATTAAATCAACTAACTTGAATTTCTCTCATTGTAGATGTCTAGTTCAGACAACTGTGGTCTTCCGAAATCCTTTGGAATAAGCTTTCTTCTTGAAGATGATGTCTCGCGGTTGGATCGTGGATGTCATATTTCACTTCCTCCACCTCCTCCAATAATTCTCCCTAACCCACAAGTTCAAAGACTTGAAAAATTTAAGGTCACTCAAGCCCTACTTGCAATGAAACATCAAGATGGAAGGCCTGTGTGTACTCACGTCTTGGAGATGAAGTTACATATTGATAGGCTAACAGTATTAAGTGTCGTTATCTTGAGGAAGTTGGTGGTTGACTGGGTTCTTCAATCACTTCGTGAGTCATATAGTGAGTTCATTAAGGACTACTATGTGACAGACCACGACATGACCCTTATTGATCTTACCTATGATTTGTTGTTGCTGAATCAACAATGATTTGGTGCACTGGAAAAGCAAATTTGATTTGAAGATCTAATCCTCAAACTTCCATGGACATTGACAATGGAAACACTGGAAGTCCGGAAAAGATTTCTCTTTCCAAGGGAAAGAGAAAGGCTAAGTCTGAGATTGTCCCGTGTACCATTCCCAAAGATTCTGTATGTTTCTATTGCCAAGAAAGGGGGCATTGGTTGCGAAGCTGCCCTGACTACCTGAAACATCTGAGAAAAGGTAGAATCAAAAAGTTTGACTTTGCTTTAGGTAAGTCTACTGTCTAACTCTATTGTGTTCCTAACTGTTGATTCTTAATACATGATGTGACAAGGTTGCATTTTGATTTTTTGTAGGATCATACAAAGGGAAGAAGCTTAAAGGAAGAGTATGCTGAATCTGATCGTGAAGATAGATTTCAATCGCATGGTTCGGAGATCAGATTTTTGAGTTGCTACTTAGGAGTTATGATAGATTGCTAGGAAATATGTAATAACATAGTTTTCATTTATAATTTCATTCTAAGGAAAAGTTTTTCCGCATTTTATAATAAATAAAATTTTGTTTTATTTTATCTCCTTACAATGGCATTTGTGAAATTGATGTTTCTATGTTTCTATGTTAGCAATATGAATTTAATTCTTTCGTTTGTGGTAATGTCAAAATTTGTCAACTAAGGAAAGATTCTCATCATCCAAGTTTCAATTGGATAGAAAATTGGAATCATACAACTTGTATTATGAATGTGAATTTTCATCTTTGGTAAATTAAGAGTAATTCCTTGTTCACATGTATATGTTAGTCAAGTGAAGGACTAGGGGATCGGGTACACTGGGTGTGCGCTGGTCAAGATCCACCACAAAGATCAATAAGACTATTCGTCATGATTTAATAAAGTTTAGTAAACATGGTTATGCTTACAAGTTCAACTATAATTCTGAACATTGGAAAAGTTTCAATGTATGGCAAGACGAATAAGAAGAATCAAATTAGGCAGAAGGATAAAAGTTTCTCCAATCTGAAAGGATGGGAGAGTACTTTAGTATCATGTTTTATGATCATCTTAATGATTATGGAAAACCATATCGCAATTGATCCTCTAAGGGCACCTTAGTGCACTTGTATGGCTAAGAAGAAGAACTCTGAATTGTTGAAATGGTTATATCAAGAAGATGAGTCATACTTCATTCCAAAAACAAGTCTTAGAGTCATACTCCAAGATTATGTGTTGAGTGACATTAAATTAAGAAGGTTTATAACACTCATCAAATGTAGAGTAATATGTTTCTTACTCTTGTACATTTGAAATTGGTAAGTTGTGATGTTTTGGATAAAGCAAAGACCAACTAAGGCCAATTATGTGAAGTGTTTGTCTTGATAAGAATCCGCACTAACTCTTGAATATTTGATTTGACAAGAGAATCTTATATGACAAGATGGCAGTGGGAGTCTTAAAGATCTTGACAAGTTTCAAGAACTAATCAAGAGTAAACCTATGGTTAAACATTAGCACACGACTTGAGGTTTCTAATTTATCGTGTTGACATATTCTTATTTCTATGCCCATCCCAGTTAAAGATGACTATGAATGTGAGTTCTATGAGTTCTCAGATTTTTTCATAACTACTTGGAAGCAATGGTAGGCCCTTGTGCTGCCAGGTGGCAAGAAATTAAGATTGAACAAGTTCAGTCCATATGAGTTTGGATTTGTCACTAACCTTATCTTGTGATTATGGTTTTGACAAATTCACATGGATAGGAACACATACACCATAATATCTAAGTGTCATAAGGTTTCTCTCCGCTTTATGAAAATGATTGGGAGGAAACACTTTTGCTAAGTGGATTTAAGGAGATAGCAATTGTGATATTTGCAATTTCAAATGCGATTATGATTACGACATCCCTTTTCATAATTCGAATTGTGAGAAATGGCAAAAGGGTTGAACATTTGAGACTTATTGCTATAAGTTCTTAAATTGTTTAGACACATGTGAGCTATCTAAGGAAAGGTGTATGAGTTTGAGAAGCCTAGATAAAGTCTTATCAAATCATCTCATATCAGAAATCTGAACCTTGGTAAGAAAGTCAACAAAGTGTTGATTTCTAGAAGTCTAGCTGATTTTTGAGTACATGTCAAAGCTAATGGGAGTATAAGTGTTATGCTAGCAAGATAATAATTATTATGCTAGTGGGAGCATAATCAATTAGCGATGTTAACTATAGAAAACAAAAGTTTTAATTTGCAAGTTGCAGAGTTTGAAAAGTTGTTTTGCTATAATTAAGGGAGAGGAAAATATACTTCATTTCAATTCTAAAAGCTTAGATTGAGATTTTAATCACGTTTGGTCAAATATATATATGTATATATATATATATATATATATATATATATATATATATATATATATATATGAATGTTATGTTGAAATGGTTCAACATAAGGAAATTCTATATATGGAAAGGTTAATTGCGTTCTCAAAATTTGGTTATGATTACAACATCCCTCTTCATACTCAAAATTATGAGAACATGGTAAATAGAAATATTATAGCAAAAGACTGATCAAGTGTCATGTCTTTATGTTAGACATTATGAATCGTATCCCATATGCTTTGGGTATAGGATCGATTTCATATGCTATAATATTCTCGTGTTCTAATTTTTCAAATGGCTAGGGCATTTAGAGGGAAAGGTATAGAACCGGATATGACTAAAGTGGTTAAACAACTGTTAAAGACAATCTAGGGTTCGCTAAAGATTGGTCGCTTAAGGACAGTTGGAAGTATAGTAATGGAGGGACCATATTGACATTATTATGAATAGACAGGAGTATATTAATAATGAATTGTCGTATGGAAAATATGGAATGTTTCCATATTTGGAGTTGAAGAATAGATGAGAATGTTAGAAACTTTTATGCAAGAAGGATGTTCAAAGGAATGTAATTTGAATCTAAGACTTCATTTCCATGGAATTGTCTTGTAACAATCTCCAAACGAATATTTTGTAATGTTATTGGTCAAGTCTCTGTGACTTTTGGCACCTAGACATTACAAAAGAATCATTGCATGATAAGTCTAGAATCTAACACTTTCTAGCAGTGACAAGAATTTGGAATTATTACACTTGCAATAAGGATTTGGAATTGTGAAATAAGGATTTGGAATTGTAAAGTTTGGATAGAATGCTCAAGATCCTCATCGGTGGAATATAACTCCTTCAATCTATCCCATATAACTTTTGCCGTCATGTAATACCCTGATAATAATGATATTTTGGTTTGTTTTTTTTAGAACCTACTCGGCAAGTTGGCCTCCCTACTCGTCGAGTTGTAGCGGGTTTTCCCGCGAAGTTTAATGATCTACTCGCCGAGTTTGTTATGGGACTCGACGAGTAGATGCTGGTAGATGAAACCCTAGATTTCGAGGCCTTGCACCCTATTTAAAGGGTCATTAGCCTCCCCTAGCCTCCCCTTTACAGCTCTTTTCCTCCCAAAAAACCTGATTCGAGTGTGAGTGTGTTTCTTGGTGATTTTAAGCTTGAAGGAAGGATTCGGTGAAGGAAGCACTTGAGGAAACAAGTTAGAGGAAGCAAAGGGCTCGTGGGGATTCAAGATCTACTTCTGTGGAGCACTTTCTGAAGGTATTAAGCTGTTCCTTGACTCATTTCCTCCCAAAACCCTCTTGTGCATGGATTCTAGGAAAAGGCTTTTGTGTTTAAGCCAAGATCTGAAGTTGTAACTTCAGATCTGGACTCCTTTTGGCCTTGAGATGCATAAAGTTATCAATTGAGACTAGCATGTGCCTCCCCTCAAGTGTATGACTCAATTCCAAGCTTAGATTTGCTATTTTAGGTCCTTAAAGCCTTGCATGCACGTAAAGTTTGCAACTTTACGTGGAAAGCATACCTCAAGAGCCTAGATCTGTAATTTGGAAGCATTGCATGGCTTAAAGGAGTATGTATGGCTCGAGATCTGATAGGACTCGGTGAGTCGCAGGGGGAGACTCGGCAAGTCATATGAAGGCAGGCATGGACACGGCGAGTTGGATGAACAACTCGGCAAGCCCGATGAATATTGCTATGAACTCGACGAGTTGGATGAACAACTCGGCGAGCCGGATGAAGATTTCCTAGAACTCGACGAGTCGAAGGAACAACTCGGCGAGTAAAGTAAGATTCCCCAATTGATTAGATGTTCATAAATGTGTCGAGTGGCAAGCAAGGAAACTCGACGAATGGACCTTAGATTATCAGTCAAGACCGTATGAACTCGGCGAGTCACCTCGATGACTCGGCGAGTAGATGTTATCCCGGGAAACTCGGCGAGTCACTAGTTGTACTCGGCGAGTTAGGGTCAACATGAACTGTTGACTTGATCCTAAATGAATTGGACCAAGGTGGACTCTAAGGTTAATGACTGGTTATTATATGTCACTTTTTAGGTAATTGAGTTGGAGCAGTTCGTGGGGTATATTCAGTCGAAAAAGTGTTAGTTCAACATTCGTGTCAGGTGAGTCTTCTCACCATACCTTTGGGTCTAAGGCACCAAGGCCGGCCCATTATGTGATTATGGTAAATATGATAGATACTCTGTGTTTGCTATGATATGTGATTGCATGTTGTATGAAGACCCCGGGGGGAATCCGTGGCATTGGATGTAAGACCATGTGGGGTAGCCCATGGCAGTCCTAGGTGAAGACCATGTGGGGTAGCCCATGACATTGGATGTAAGACCATGTGGGGGAGCCCATGGCTGTCCTAGGTAAAGACCATGTGGGGTAGTCCATGGCACTATTACAGATTTTATGTATGCATGGCTTATGTGTTATGTGTGTAGCTTTTATGGCTATCAGGATATGTGTTGTATGGATTGTGTGTGGTATGCTCTGGGAAACTCACTAAGCATTTCGCTTACAGGTTGTTGATTGTTGCAGGTACTTCGGAGCCTAAGGGCAAAGGCAAGGCATGATGATGTGATATGTACTCTACCTCTCTTTTGGATGTTTTGGGACTCTCTAATGTTTTCATAAAAACACAACAATGATGTAATGAATGTGAATTGAAAACAAATGTTTTGAAAACCTATGGAATATGTAATCGGTTGATTAATTAAAACGAAAAATTTTCTTTGTAAAATTTGGGTTCTTACAAGTTGGTATCAGAGCCTTGGTTTGAGAGATTCGGACACATCCTCGGATGTGTCAGGACTCAAACTGAGGAAGTGGTAAACATTTTCAAAAGTAACTTAAAAAGGATTTTAAGCCCAAAAGAAGAGAGTACAATGCGCGTGATCAACCGAGCCAAGTAAGTAGTTTCCCAATTCGAATAGCCATGTTATACTGAAAATGAGCTCTGTTGATTATGTGAAATTGCTAAGTGTATGTTAAAAAATTATATACGGTTAGGAGTTGCAGCCACAGAATGAGTGATTTAGCCTTATTTCCTTTTCCTTGTTTGGGTGTGGTTTTAGGGTAGATTCTATTATTCAAAATTCTATTTGATCCTTTTGGTGTATAATTTGCATGCCTAGTAGCAACATGCAGTGATTGGTATGATTGTTGTGAGTAGGACAATCATAGGGTGTTTAGGGATTGATTCATGCGAGGGCTGTGAGTCATAGTTTCACGGTTATGATAGATTTGGAGGTACTGGTTAAAGCAGGGGGAAAGGTACAGCTAGGTGTGGAAGGTAGTACTGGTCCCATACTATTGGAAGCACAGGACCCGTACCCGAACCCATGTTCTACCTGGGAATTCCAAAGAAGCTTGGTATGGATACAACTTCGATATGGGAATCCTGATCTTTATGTTTGTGTTATGACAGTTCAGCATGGTGGTTACCCGATTTGGAGCACGGATCAGGATCGGGATCCGGGGCTGGGTCAGGCGGCCCTACCGATGGTATTGACAAGAGGCTGTGCGAGCTGATCACGGCCGAGGTTACGAGGGGCATCCTTGACGCTACCCCAGTCATCTTTAGGATGGTCAAGGAGGGCATGATGGAGATCATGGAGGAGAGACTTAGAGCATTCAGGGCCGATATTTCTGCGAGCCAGGGTGGAGCTCGAACTTCCTCGTTTAGGGAGTTCAAGGCGTGTGGAGCTCTGGAGTTTTTGGGGGTCCGGGATCCCATTGTGAGTAGACGCTGGGTGGCAGACATTGAAAATGCTCAACGTACGAGTTCTTGCCCGGAGGAGACAAAGGTCGGATTGCTTCTTGTATGCTGAGGGACATGACCCGAGATTGGTGGGGCGAGGTTACTAGTCAGATGGGGAAAGCCGGTGTGGCTAGCATGACGTGGACTGAGTTTGTTCGACGTTTTGATCAGGAGTTTGCACCGCCTATTGAGGTGCAATGGATGGTGAGAGAGTTTCATGATCTACAGCAGACTACTGAGACTGTGGCGAAAATCACCGCCAAGTTTCGAGATTGAGCTTTGCTGATTCCTCAGTATTCGACAGATGAGGACATGAGGAGGACCCGATATCACTCTATGTTGAGGGAGGACATTCGGGAGTTTGTGAGTTTTACAGGATGCAAAACCCTGAATGAGATGGTTGAGAAGGCCCGTTAAAGGGAGATGGAGTTGGAGTCCCGCACAAAGTGGAAGACTGAGCAGGTACAGGTAGCGGGGACTCAGGCTAAGAAGCCTAAGACCTCTGATTCTTCGAGTAAGGGCCAACAGGGCTGGGGCCGGTGTGCCAAGTGTGGAAGATTTCATAGTGGGGCTTGTCGGACAACCGGGATGTCAGGATGCTACTCTTGTGGCCAACAGGGCCACTTGAGTAAGGATTGCCCCAAGAAGGGCTTGATATGTTTTCACTGCAACCATACAAGTCATAAAAAGGCCGATTGTCCAAGGTTGCAGGGTGGAGGAGGAGGATCTATGGCGGTGCCCGTGCCCGCCATTATGAGGATTACTGATGGCCGCCCCAAGGCGGAAGCTCCAACAGTGAAGAGCCGCGTATTCCAGCTGACTACCGAGGAGGCTCGGGCCGCGCCAGACGTTGTGGCTGGTATGTTTTCATTATCCTCTATTCTTTTTGTGTTAAATGTTTGCATGTATGCTTATTATGCTTTGTATAGGGACCTTTCTGGTCAATGGTATGACGGCCCATGTCTTATTCGATTCGGGGGCTACTCGATCTTTTGTGTCTCTTGCGCTTAGCAAGAAATTCCAAGATGCACCGAGGACTCTGGATGCCCCGCTCGAGGTGGAGATTGCAGATGATTGCACCGTGAATGCTCCGAGGGTGTATCAGGACTATGTCCTGAATGTGCACGGCGAAAGGTTTTGCGTTGATTTGGTTCCCATACCCTTGCGAGGATTGAAAGTGATTATTGGGATGGACTGGATGGGGGCCAATGGGGCCATGATCGATTGTGAGCGGCAGTTAGTCCGGGTTCAGACCCCAAGGGGAGGAGAACTGGTTATCCACGGCGAGAGGACCACGCAGGGCCCGACCCTTTGTTCAGCTGCGAGGGCGAGGAGGTTTCTGCAGCAGGGCTGCATGGGATTTTTGGCCTATGTTTCAGATACGCGAGTGGAGGCAGTGAAGGATATCGATAGTGTACCAGTGGTGCGGGATTTTCGAGACGTTTTTCCCAAAGAACTACCCGGAGTGCCTCCGGAGAGGCAGGTAGAGTTTCGTATTGACCTGGTGCCAGGTGCCGCCCCGATAGCAAAGGCACCATATCGGTTGGCGCCACCCGAGATGCAAGAATTATCTGCCCAGCTTCGAGAGCTACTAGACCGAGGGTTCATCCATCCAAGTAGTTCTCCATGGGGAGCTCCGATCCTTTTCGTGAAAAAGAAGGACGGGTCGCACAGGACGTGCATCGATTACAGAGAGCTGAATAAACTGACGGTGAAGAACCGTTATCCTTTGCCTAGGATTGACGACCTGTTTGATCAGCTTCAGGGAGCATTGTGGTTCTCCAAGATTGATCTTCGGTCAGGGTATTATCAGATGAGGATTCGGGATGAGGTCGTACCGAAGACAGCTTTCAGGACTCGTTATGGGCATTACGAGTTCGTGGTGACGCCATTTGGGCTCACTAATGCTTCGGCCGTGTTCATGGACCTCATGAACCAAGTGTGCAGGCCGATGCTGGATCGGTCGGTGATTGTTTTTATTGACGACATCCTGGTCTATTCTAAGACCAGGGAACAACACGAGCCGCATTTGAGAGAGGTATTGGAGACCTTGAGGACGGAGAAGCTGTATGCAAAGTTCTCTAAATGCGAATTCTGGTTGAGGGAAGTGCAGTTTCTGGGTCATGTCATCAATCAAGAGGGTATTTCGATTGACCCAAAAAAGGTGGAGGCGGTGATGCGATGGGAAGTACCGAGGAATGCCTCTGAGATTCGTAGCTTTTTGGGCTTAGCGGGTTATTATCGGAGATTTATCCAGGATTTCTCCAAGACTGCCGTGCCATTGACCCGCTTGACCAGGAAGAATGTGACTTTCCGATGCGGTGAAGACCAGCAGAGGGCTTTCAAGACCCTGAGGCGGAGATTATGTGAGGCTCCGATTCTAGTTCTGCCTGAGGGATTCGATGACTTAGTAGTGTATTGTGATGCATCTATTTCAGAGTTTGGTGCAGTACTGATGCAGAGGGGGCACGTGATCGCTTATGCCTCGAGACAATTGAAGCCTCACGAGGCTAATTACCCCACTCATGATCTGGAATTGGGGGCAGTGGTGTTTGCCCTCAAAATTTGGAGGCATTACTTGTATGGGGTGAAATTCATTGTGTATACCGATCACAAGAGTTTAATGTATTTGATGGACCAGCAGAACCTGAATATGCGACAGAGGAGATGGTTGGATGTGCTAAAGGACTACGACTGCGAGATACTATATCATCCAGGGAAGGCCAATGTGGTGGCCGATGCATTGAGTCGTAAGGCGATAGGGTCACCAATCAGGAGTATTTGTATGAGGATGACGGTAAGTCCCCCCTTGATAGACATGATTCGAGGGGTTCAGGTCGAGGGGTTGAAGAAAGAGAATTGGAAAATGGAAAGAATTCGGGGGCAGTATCCTTTGTATGTTAAGGATAGTCGTGGCTTATTGACATAGTGTGGCCGAGTGTGGGTACCAATGTCAGGAGGAGTGAGGCAGAGACTATTCGAGGAGGCGCATAAGTCCAGGTTTTCAATACACCCAGGTGCAACAAAAATGTATATGGATTTGAGGCGGGGCTATTGGTGGCCCTGCATGAAGCGAGAAAGCGCCGAGTATGTGGAGCGGTGTTTGACCTGTAGGAAGGTCAAGGCTGAGCACCAGCGACCTCATGGCAAGGTTCAACCATTACCCATTCCCAGGTGGAAGTGGGAAGAGATCACTATGGATTTCGTCACAAAGCTACCACGGACATCGAGGGGAGTAGATTCCATATGGGTAATCATGGATAGACTGACGAAGAGTGCCCACTTCATCCCGATCTCCGAGAGCATATCTGCAGAAAAGTTGGTGGACGTTTATGTTCGGGAGGTGGTGGCTAGGCACGGGGTGCCGGTATCAGTGGTTTCATATAGGGATGTTCGGTTTACATCCAGGTTTTGGAAGAAGTTCCATGAGGAACTTGGTACTCAGCTACATTTTAGTACGGCATATCACCCCCAGACCGACGGCCAGAGTGAGAGGACGATCCAAACACTAGAAGACATGTTGCGGGCATGCGTGCTGGATTTCGGAGGAATTTGGGATGCGTATCTTCTACTGGCAGAGTTTTCATATAATAACAACTATCATGCCAGTATTGACCAAGCACCATTTGAGATGTTATATGGGAGGAGGTGCAGGTCCCCAGTCTGCTGGGTCAAGGTTGGGCATCGGGTTTTGGGGAGCATGGAAGTGGTACTCGAGACCACCATATTGATTCAGTAGGTACGCGACCGGTTGCGGGTCGCGCAGAGCCGTCAGAAGAGTTATGCGGATCGACGGCGATCAGACCTCGAATTTCAAGAAGGGGACTTTGTTTTACTAAAGGTGTCACCCTGGAAAGGGATTATTCGGTTCCGCAAGAGGGGCAAATTAGGGCCCCGATTCATAGGACCATTCAGGATCATAGCCCGGGTGGGCAAGGTGGCATATCGATTACAGCTTCCAGAGGAGCTTAGTCGGATTCACAACACCTTCCATGTATCCCAGCTTCGGAAGTGTGTTGCCGAAGAATCCTCAGTCATACCCTTGGACGACATTCAGTTGGATGGGAGCCTGAATTACGTCGAAAGACCCGTTGTGATTTTGGACAGGAAGACAAAGAAGCTCCGAAATAAAGAAGTGAAGTTGGTTAAGGTGTAATGGCAGCACCGAATGGGTTCCGAATGGACTTGGGAATCGGAAGACGAAATGCGAGGTTTCTACCCGGAGTTATTTGAACCAGCGGGCTTCGAGGACGAAGCCTAATTCAAGTGGGGGAGAGTTGTAACACCCTGATCCTCAGGTATTAATAATGATATTTTGGTTTGTTTTTTTAGAGCCTACTCGGCGAGTTGGCCTCCCTACTCGTCGAGTAGTAGCGGGTTTGCCCGTGAAGTTTAATGATCTACTTGCCGAGTTCGTTATGGGACTCGATTAGTAGATGCTGGCAGATGAAACCCTAGATTTCGGGGGATTGCACCCTATTTAAAGGGTCATTAGCCTCCCCTAGCCTCCCCTTTACAGCACTTTTCCTCCTAAAAACCCTGATTCGAGTGTGAGTGTGTTTCTTGGTGATTTTAAGCTTGAAGGAAGGATTTGGTGAAGGAAGCACTTGAGGAAACAAGTTAGAGGAAGCAAAGGGCTCATGGGGATTCAAGATCTACTTCTGTGGAGCACTTTTTGAAGGTATTCAGCTGTTCCTTGGCTCATTTCCTCCCAAAACTGTAACACCCCAAAAATTCAAGCCAATTTAAAACTTTTTAAAACATTTAAAATCGTTAAGTCATTACAATTTGTTTTCAAAATAGTTTAGACATCAGAGTATCCACAGAATCAATCATGAAAATATAAGGAGGTGCACGATCACACCTTCGCCTTACCGCTGTCATTAAGAAATACCTGAAATAAAATCAACAACTGTAAGCCTGAAGCTTAGTGAGTTTCCCCAAAATACCAACGTCATACAAACATAACCATATCATATAACCAATACAGAACAGCATGCATTATGAGTTATCAGTCTGACTGGACCGCCTCACAGGCCTTCAGTCTATCTGGACAGCTCTTCGAGCCTTCCGCACGTCTGGACCGCCACGCAGGGCCTATAGCCTATCCGGACAGCTCGCCGGGTATGTTGGCCTACAGCACAAAGCAGGACCGCCTCAACCCAACCCTCAATCAAACAAACATGTACACATAAATATCATATGCTAGCTCATTTCATATAATAGTCAAACCGATCTAACAAATCACCAATCATAGCAACATCCCAATAACCGGGATACAGACCTAACCGGTCACTAACATAGCATCATCCTATAACCAGGACAATCATGTGCACATAGACATCATATAACACTAGCATGTATATATATAACAGTCAAACTGATCTAACAGATCACAAATCATAGCAACAATCTTATAACCAGGATATCGACCTAACAGGTCACTAACATCGCATCATCCTATATACCAGGATACCGACCCAACCGGGTCACTAAAGTACAACATATCACCATCCTAACTACCAGGATATAAATCAGTAAGAATAACATGAAATAATCCGAATACAATCCATAAAGGGCCGGCCTTGGTGCCTTAGACCCTGTTGATATAGTGAGGAGAACTCACCTGGCACTGCTGAAGTCCCGCCGATAAAACTCCAGCTACTAGTTGACAGATTCCCGAACTGTCAACATCAAACAACACCCAATTAATAATTGGGTTCCAAGCCCAAAGTCCAACTCACACACTAAAGGCTTAATAGTCAAGTAATGGTCCAAAGCCCAACATATGGCCCAATTTTCTAAATTGGTCCCAGACTTCTTCATGGTCTTTCCTTAAGGCCCATCCAATTATTCCCATCCACTTCCCATGGCCCAATATCACATAATCATAAAGGCCCAAATCATGGCCCATTTATGGCCCAATTTTCCAAATTGGGCCCAACTCCTCATATGGGCCTTGCCATAAAGCCCATTAATTATTCTAGTCCATTTGCTTGATCTTGGATGGCCCATTAATAACCCATTCATCAAGGCCCAATAAAAGGCCCTACAATAAACCCAAGCGAAAATTAGGGTTTTCTCATAAAATGACAATTAGGGTTAAGTGTTTCTCACTAAACCCATTAAGGACTTAATCCATTAAGTCCATCATTCTTCTAAATAAGTCATATGGTGTGATTGGGCTTAATCACACAATTCCATTCCAATGGCCCAAAAGTAGGTCCCAAAGTCCAAGCTCATAAATCCAACACTAGGATTTTCTAAACCCTAATTAGGGTTTCCAACCCCATCTTAGCCCAATAGGCCCAATAGCTCGGTCCTTAAGCCCATTAGGATTTCCTAAGGTTAATTAGGGTCCATTAGACCCAATAGAGACATGTTTGGGCTTTAATGTCAATTAGGGTTTCATTAGGCCCAATAAGGTTTCACTAAGCCCATTAAGGCTTCTTTGGGCCTATTAGGGTTTTAGTCCCTTGTCCAAACATCCACACCAAATCACAGCATCAACGAGGCACACCGCCACCCGACACAGCGGCCGGTGGCGGCAGCCACCACCTTACAATGGTGGTTTAGACTTTTTTTTTCTATTATTCCACTTGTTACAATTTACAATACCATCTGCTTAACACACACACAAACACTAGTAAACACACACACACACAAAATAACACCCTACGGAAGCATACACACCCTCTATGGCAGTCCTTGAGGCAGCAGCCACCATGGCCGGCGACCATGGTGGTTTTTCCTTGGCTTTTCTCCGTCAGCAGCAACCCTAGACACCTACAATCTGTGAGATATGGCTACAACACACACATCTCCGATTCATAACACACTCCAGCCACCTTAGCGGCCCAAGGTGGCGGCGACAGCAAGGAAAACGGCCAGCAGCAGCGGCTACCGATGTCACAGTCACATGGCGGCGACAGGGACGTATGGCGGTCATTCACGACGTCACGGTTAGCATGGCGTTGTGGTGTTGCTCGACGACTCTAGCGATGATGGTTGTGACTCAACGAAAGGGGAGTAGCAATGGAAACGACAACTGCCACCGATCTCGGTGGCTCTCCCGGTGATCCACGACGTCCAACAGGAGGGTAGCACAACCAGGTTGCGACGACGTCTCCGCAGGCGGTCGTTTGGCATGTCGCCGGTCGGAAAACGAGAGGGAAACGGGTGGTGGTGCGGCGCCGGGTTTGAAGGAGGGTGAAGGTGAAGTTGGCGGCTGCTCATCACTAGGGTTAGGGTTCACCGGGATGATGGATTTTATACCCGAGTCCCATACAAGTTCATCCCATATTGATAGGATTAGCCCGTCACTCCCATAATTCTTTCAAAACTAACCCATAATTTACCTTACAAACCCTGCCCTCTATAATTCTTTTCAAACCAGGTCCGAACTTACACTTTATCCCCTAACTCCATAAAATCCTTTCGATATAAGTCCATAATTTACTCTTTAAACCCCAATCATTTAAGATCTTTTCATATTAAGTCCAATATTATCCTTTAACCCCCGAAACTAACATTCCAATAATTATAAATTGATTTTGGACTATATAAAAAAATTGATGGGTTTTGGTCATATGAACATTCCTATGTGCACTTACAAACCCTAATGCTTGGATCTAAGTTTCTCTAATTGAACATGCATTGAATCCAAGACTTCTAATGATAATTCTAGTATAATAACATAAGAAATCAGATTTGGAAGATTACCTTGAATCACTTGCTTGAATCTTCTTGTCCTTGGAGCTTTAGAGTCACAAGTGTCACTCCTCTAATGGCTTACAAACACCAACTAGCAAGAGGATGATTATGGAGAGAGGAGAGAGGAGGAAGAAATCGGCCAGGGTTTCTTTAGAGACAAGGGTGCCGATTTTCCTTAACCCTTAGGGTCTATTTATACTAGTGAGGCTCCTAGGGTTTCACACTTAAACCCTAATTGGATAACTTAAGCCCTAAGCAATCCAATCCCTTTATGATAATCCCTTGGACGAATTCTAGGCTCTTCTAAACCCTAAATTCGTCCAACCCTTATCCTTAAGAGGTTATAGCCCAAAGTACAACTATCATACAATTGACAGTTTATGCCCTTCTATTTAATTAATCTCTTTAAGTCACCAAATTAATTCCTAATTAATTTATGACTTATATTAATCAAATAATATTATTATTATTCTTTATATTATTCTCATAATATATTAATAATATTTCTTCTCTCATTATAAATCATCCTGTCAAGTTGCTATGGTGAAGGCAACCCAAAAGGACCATGCATAACCGGGTCAAATACTTGCCTAATATAGTTGCAGCCTTAGACACTATTCCAACAGTCTCCCACTTGGATAAGTCTAGTAACTATATACAAGTATAATCCGATTAGCAATCGTAGCTCTCAAAGACGCTGTCAAACTCTGATCTTATCAATCCTGTCCTTTAGATAAGGGATCGTACAGTCCTCTGTTTAGATATCATGCTGACAATTCTATGGAACCAATTTGTCTAGCAATTGGTTTCTCGATCTCAGATTTATTCGACATAGAACTTAATCGAACACATCAATTCAGTTCTGACCAGGCCTGACACATAAGTTAAATCAAATCGTCGAGCGGCCGAGATATCGCTTTTGCCCTCTTAGGATAAAATTAACAGATAAACTTCGACTTATATGCATTTACGTATTCATTAATCAACCATACACAACAATGCGTTTTATAACATCAAGTTACTGATGCGGTTTCGCATTATCAATGTACAACCAATTAATAAATAATAAACCATATATCTAGGTTTTAAGACCATATGATATTATCGTCTTGCGATCACCCTTTTTATCATATTCCATAAGGTGATTCCAGCAAGCGTGGGTTTGTTCCAATGCTCAAAACTAGTTCATAAGCACTCATGAACGTTGCAGCAAACTTTAGCTATGTCTAATACCATTTAGACAATCTACACACCAATTCATGACAATCTTCATTCATACCTACTTCCAACATATGAGCGATTGTGGACAATTTGAATAATTCGATTATTCTTAATAAACTCAATTATTCTGGAAGTCAAAAAAATGCAAAGTGAAACAATAGTTAAACAATCAACATAAGATAGTAACATTACTCATAAATAATACTCTTTTATTCAATCATCAAATTTTAATTACATTTATCGATTACACGTTTCTAATACTATCTAATCTATACTAATATCATCCTTCAACCCAATACTCCTAGCATGCTGCAAGTGCTTAACCCTTCTCAGTCCCTTCGTAAGCAGATCTGCTGGATTATCTTCTAATGATATCCTCTTAACCACAAGTTGTCCTTCTTCTACTCGATGTCTAATAAAGTGATATTTTCTGTCGATATGTCTAGATCTACCATGATCCCTCGGTTCCTTGGTCAAGGCAACCGCTCCTTCATTATCAAAGAAAATTTCCATGGGCTCCTTTATGGCAGGTACAACTCCAAGGTCACCGATGAAGTTCTTCAACCATATTTCCTCCTTCGACGCTTCGCTCGCTACAATGTACTCTGATTCGCACGTTGAATCAGCTACGGTTTCCTGCTTGGAACTTTTCCAAGTCATTGCTCCTCCATTCAGGGTAAAGACCCAGCCTGACTGCGAACGGTAGTTGTCCCTGTCGGTCTGAAAATTGGCGTCACTATACCCTCGCACCTTCAAGTCATCGCTCCCTCCAAGGACTAAAAACCATTCCTTCGTCCTCCGAAGGTACTTAAGGATATTCTTGACTGCAATCCAATGGGCTCTGCCAGGGTTCCCTTGATATCTACTAACCATGATCAAAGTAAAAGCTACATCAGGGCGAGTACAAGTCATAGCGTACATGATTGAGCCAACTATGGAAGAGTATGGAGCTCGGCTCATTTCTGCTATTTCAGCTTCGGTACTCGGACTTTGAGTCTTACTCAACTTGGCATTACTTTGTATCGGTAATTCTCCCTTCTTCGAGTTTTCCATACTAAAACGTTTTAGTACTTTATCTAAGTAAGTGTTATGACTAAGTCCTATTAGTCTCTTACTTCGTTCTCTCACTATCCTTATTCCCAGAATATAGGAAGCCTCTCCGAGGTCCTTCATAGCGAAGCACTTCCCGATTCAGGACTTAACCTCCTGCAGAGTCGGGATGTCGTTTCCTATGAGTAGTATGTCGTCGACATACAAAACGAGGAAGCTTACTATACTCCCACTGGCTTTGACATATACACATGATTCATCTTCGCTTCGTACAAATCCAAACTCTTTGACTTTCTCATCGAAGCAAAGATTCCATCTGCGAGATGCTTGCTTAAGTCCATAAATGGACTTCTCAAGCTTACACACTCTATTCGGATGCTTCGGATCAACAAAACCCTCTGGCTGAGCCATGTAAACATCCTCAGCCAACTTCCCATTAAGGAAAGCGGTCTTGACATCCATTTGCCAAATCTCATAATCATGAAATGCGGCAATTGCTAGCATCACTCTAATAGATTTTATCTTCGCAACTGGTGAGAAGGCCTCATCATAGTCAACTCCGGGAGTTTGAGTAAAGCCCTTTGCAACCAATCGTGCCTTATATGTGTGTACGTTTCCATCCACGTCGATCTTCTTCTTGAAGATCCATTTTCACCCAACGGCCTTACGTCCGGGCACATTATCAACCAAATTCCAAACTTGGTTATCATACATGGATTGGATCTCGCTGTCCATTGCCTCTTTCCATTTCGCAGACTCCGGGCCTGCCATGGCTTCCTTATAGCTATTAGGTTCATCTAGATTTATTAGTGTACCATCACTAATATACGTGTCCCCTTCGGTAGTAATATGAAAACCATAAAACTGGGGTTGAACTCTAACTCTTTCGGAACGCCTAAGAGGTAATGACTCGTCAATCGGTTCAACCGGAGTTTCCTCCTCGGGTTGAGTGCCGGCGGTAAAGGTTCCTTCATTGATCGACTCTTGAATCTCTTCAAGCTCGATTTGCCTCCCACTGTCTCCTTGGCTTATGAGTTCTCGCTCTCGGAAAACTCCTCTCCTCGCAACAAAGACAACATTGTCCTTTGGTCTATAGAAGAGATATCCAAAGGATTTCTGCGGGTAGCCGATGAAAATACATCGCTCACTACGAGGTTCGAGCTTGTCGTGAGTATCTCGTCTTACGAAAGCCTCGCAACCCCAAACCTTGATATGTGCTAATGAGGTAGCTTTCCCTGTCCACATTTCGTGAGGTGTTTTGGCAACCTTCTTAGTAGGGACTCGGTTAAGGATATGGGCGGCAGTCTCTAAGGCATACCCCCAAAATGAGATAGGTAGTGAAGCACGACTCATCATAGAGCGGACCATGTCTAACAAGGTTCGATTACGCCTTTCTGCCACACCATTCAACTGCGGTGTCCTAGGTGGCGTCAATTGTGAAAGTATTCCACACTCCTTGAGATAGTCGTGGAATTCAAGACTTAGGTACTATCCTCCTCGATCAGATCAAAGCATCTTGATTTTCCTGCCCAATTGATTCTCCACTTCATTCTTGAACTCTTTGAACTTTTCAAACGTTTCTGACTTTTGCTTGATTAAATAGATATACCCATATCTACTATAGTCATTGGTAAAAGTCACATAGAAGCGGTTCCCATCCTTTGTGGTTGATCTAAACGGTCCACATACATCGGTATGTATGAGGTCCAATAGATCCTCACCCCTTTCACATGTACTAGTGAAGGGTGACTTGGTCATCTTTCCAAGTAAACAAGACTCGCATGTGTCATCTTCCCTAAGGTCGAATGACTCCAACACTCCATCCTTTTGGAGTTGGGCTATGCGCTTCTTGTTGACATGTCCAAGATGACAATGCCACAAGGATGCTCTATCTATACTATTGGAAGAATCCATGCATAAAACATCATTTCCTAGGTTATCTACAATCATAACAGTTTCATAAATTCCATTACATGGTATTGCTTCAAAATATAAGACACCATTTAGATAAGCATAAATAGAACGATTCTCATTATTAAAAGAAAATCTAAATCCTTGTCTAAAAAAACCATGAAATGAAATGATGTTTCTTGCCATTTCTGGCGAATAGCAACAATTGTTCAAATCTAAACATAAACCATTCCTAAGCACTAGAGAATACACTCTAATCTTGGTCACAGGCGACGATCTTCTGTTCCCCATGATTAGACTTATTCTTCCATGCTCCACATCCCTATTTCTTCTTAGTCCCTGCAATTCAGAACAAATGTGGTAACCACACCCGATATCGAGGACCCAAGAAATAGCATGAGATGAATCATTAGATTTAATTGTGTATATACCTGCGAAAGACGGCTTGATCTTTCCTTCTCTGATGGCTTGCAGGTAGTCTGGGCAGCTTCTCTTCCAATGCCCTATTTTGTGGCAATGATGGCACTCTGCCTCCTTTGGGTTAGGGTTAGGCTTAGTGGGATCAACTTTGGTCCCACTAGAAGAGGAATCATCTCAGGACTTTCCCTTACGGTGGCTCTTAGACGGAGCCTTCCTCTTCTTACCCCTACCTTGCCCAATTGCCAAAACAGGAGCAGCTGGTGGATTGGGAGTTGGTGCAACAGACTTGTCCTTGAGGTTGCTCTCAGCAACCCTAAGGAGACCTTGGAGCTTACTTAGGGTGACCTCTTCTTTGTTCATGTGGTAGGTCATCCTAAATTGATTGTAACACGGAGGCAAGGAGTGAAGCACCATGTCGATAGCCAAGTCTTCCCCAAAGTCAACATTCAACTTGCGAAGACGATCGACATACCTTTGCATCTTTTGCAGGTGCACGGTTAGAGATTCTCCATGTCCCATTTTAGCGGAGATCATGTTAGTGAAGATATTGTAACGTTCCTGCCTCGCGTTCTGATGGTATCTCTCCAACAAGTCTTGGTGCATTTCGTACGGATACATGTCCTCGTAGGACTTTTGGAATTCGGCGTTCATTGTGGCTATCATGATGCAATGAACCTTCGTCGCATCACGTTCATGAGTCTCAAAAGCAGTCATTTTAGCTAGAGTAGCGATTTATGGATTGATCTTCTCGAGCTTCTCATCGAGGACATACTCCTTGTCCTCGTAGCGAGCAGTCATGCGAATGTATCTTATCCATTCGCTAAAGTTCGTCCCATCGAAAGTCACCTTTTGGCAAAGGCTCATCAATGTGAACGAGCTAGCAACAACGTTGTTTGCGTTCGACATGTACAAATAGAAAGGACAAAGATAGATTAGAATTTGAATCCCTAATTATCACCCAATAAGAAAAATTAGGGCTAGGATCCAACAACAATATTTACATATTAGAAAAGGGATGTTGTAATCTAACATGCAAACAATTTGAAGGTAAGTGAATGACGATTCACTAATTCTCCACCATGAAAACATAACTTTAAGTTCTAAATGTATTGAGAATTCCTAGGTTTGGATGAGATTCATTGAACTTTTCAATGGCATGTTTAAATCTCGATATGCCCCTCTCGTTTGTGACTGGGATACCGAGGATCACAAAGTGGGTGTGAATTACCATGCAAATTCACATGGTGCCTTCATTGTAACAATCACCTATTCGATGCGCCGGTAAACCACACACGCTCCATCGAACTATGATAAACAATGAATCACCCTTTTCCACCTTTGCTTAGAACTAATTAGTGTGCCGGTAAACCACACACGCTCCACTAACTTCTTAGCAAGGGTGCAAAGTGTAATTTCATGGGATTGCATCAATTCACTTTTTCTAAAGTAACTAGGATTGGGAATTTTGAAAAACATGTAGTTACTTTGTATTTAATATTATACTTTTAATGAGGAGATGAGGTTGCCCTATCCTACCCGTTCGGCTAACGACCCTCCACCGATCAAGCAAGCGGTGGGTGTGAGTGTACACCCATTAAGCGCCATTTTATAGGTCGCAACCTTATACCCACCTTATAGACCGGCTTCGTGAATGAGGCCTAATAACGGTAAGACTAGCATTTTTAATCATACATATATATACATATTAATCTTGTAATATTATATTAGTATAGGGTTGAATTTTAAACTTGTAAAATTCTAGGGTTTGAAATTTAAATTGTCCAAATTAAACTTTTAATCACAAAACATAAATTTCAAAACTTGAGGGCAAGTTTTAAACTTTTCAAAACATAGGGGATCAAATAACAAATAATCCAAATTAACATTTAATCACATAATTATCCATATTTGATTTATTTAATTATTTCTTGCAAAACAATTTACCAATTTAATTAAAATAATTAATCAATTATCACATAAGGAAATTAATATTCAATTAATTGATAAATATCTTCAATTAGGTCAAGAATATACTCAAATATATCTCAAAATCGGATTTATATTGACCTATTAAGATTAAGGTAAGTTCCCAAAAGATAAACAACAAGAAATCCCGAAATTAGCTCTTTCTGACGCTCGAACTCGCCGAGTACCACAATGGACTCGCCGAGTTCATCAGGCAGAATGACAAAATTCTAATTTTGCAAGCAACAAACAAGCAACCAAATGCATCAATTCAATAGAAACCAATCAAGGCTCTGATACCACTGATGGGTTTTGGTCATATGAACATTCCTATGTGCACATACAAACCCTAATGCTTGGATCTAGGTTTCTCTAATTGAACATGCATTGAATCCAAGACTTCTAATGATAATTCTAGTATAATAACATAAGAAATCAGATTTGGAAGATTACCTTGAATCACTTGCTTGAATCTTCTTGTCCTTGGAGCTTTAGAGTCACAAGTGTCACTCCTCTAATGGCTTACAAACACCAACTAGCAAGAGGATGATTATGGAGAGAGGAGAGAGGAGGAAGAAATTGGCCAGGGTTTCTTTAGAGACAAGGGTTCCGATTTTCCTTAACCCTTAGGGTCTATTTATACTAGTGTGACTCCTAGGGTTTCACCCTTAAACCCTAATTGGATAACTTAAGCCCTAAGCAATCCAATCCCTTTATGACAAGCCCTTGGACGAATTCTAGGCTCTTCTAAACCCTAAATTCGTCCAACCCTTATCCTTAAGAGATTATAGCCCAAAGTACAACTATCATACAATTGACAGTTTATGCCCTTTTATTTAATTAATCTCTTTAAGTCGCCAAATTAATTCCTAATTAATTTATGACTTATATTAATCAAATAATAATATTATTATTCCTTATATTATTCTCATAATATATTAATAATATTTCTTCTCTCATTATAAATCATCCTATCAAGTTGCTATGGTGAAGGCAACCCAAAAGGACCATGCACAACCGGGTCAAATACTTGCCTAATATAGTTGCAGCCTTAGACACTATTCCAAAAAAATATAAAACAATAATAAAATTACTTTCCGGGACTCCTGCTTTATTATTTAATTACTCCATTAAAATCGGGATGTTACAACTCTCCCCCACTTAAATTTGATTTTGTCCTCGAAATCGTTTCTTATCATTCCTTACACACCAAACAACTTAAACTACTTGGCTACAATCCTGAACATAACCCTAGCCTTTCCCAAGGCGATCATAACCAACCCTCGCAGGGCTCTAAAACCTGGAGATAAACGAATCCCTTACAATATGATCACATTTACTCAATCCGAAACCTGAAATCTCGAGATACCCAATAATTATTGTTGATCCCAGTCCACCTGAAGACCCAATTCGTCAATACCTCCCTAAGCGCATAGACTGTCTGAAAACTGATCTACCTGAAGCAGTAAGCTGCCACACGGCTACTTTCCAGAACCTACCGAGACCTCTCCGGTCTCAATTCATTCACCAATCATATGACATACCGGGTTCCGGCCCGGTCGTGGAGTTAAAGGACTCCCACATAGTTGTTTCATTCGACTTCTGAACAAATCCTTCTCTAGAACTAGTTGCCACTAGTTATCATGTCACCGAGGCCCTAATAGCCTTCTGATCCAACCGATCAGATCCATGCGTCGAATCCCATCGTTACCAACCCATGACTGGAAGCGATTGCCACATGACCAATGGTAGCCTGACATCACACGCAACCTTAAGCAATCCATTGCTCCCTTGGTCTCATAACTGTAGTGGCGCTCCTACAGTCCTATCATTTTCTTAACCAGGTCTAATCCGGTTCCCAAAACCTGAATGACCGAACATTCTAATCCCAAGCCTTCCTAGAACTGATGGATACCCATTTAGATCTACTCCCAGTCATCTAACTGGAGTATTACCTGATCCAAACTGATTAATCCCATGAGACACTCCGAACTGATGAGATCATCAAGATCCGCTGTACTCCATCCGATTTCTAATAACAACTTCCAATCAAACAAAAATTACACCTGAGTCTTCACACTACTCTAGCAACACGTTCAATACTTAGGAACAGACCTACTAATTGATATAGCATAGCAGCATGCTCAATACCCACACATAAATCTACAAACACATATAGAGTCTTCAGCATGACTGGACCGCCTCACCAGGCCTTCAGTCATCTGGACCATTCTAAACAGTTGAGCATCTCCTTGGACCACCCCTGGTGATCCTTTCCATACAGACTGCTCTCCCCCACTTAGGGTTCCGAACTCCTGATCCATTTCGTGGATTCTAACCCCGGCCTAACCCTAGGTCTCCTGTCGATCGCCCATCATTTCGGAAATCCATGGTCTGTTCCCTGACCTATGTGTCTACCACATACCTTAATAACCCGCACACCCGTGCTGAAGGTATTTCCGAGCCCTGGCAGCTAACAAACCTTTAATCAATCAATCCAAAATCCATCAGAATCGAGCACACCCCGATCGAATACTTGAACTGAACACAATTCATGACTAGAACTCCAACCTGGTTTCCCAACTTCTCCTATCAATCACCAGGGAAACGTGATACACATGCTCAGGAGTTTTACCGAACTCCCAATACACACAACCCACAAACCAAACAGCCACTTAGGTTGTCTTCCTTCATGACAATGATGCGAAACTTATCCTATTTCCAAAACCAATCCTGCCTCTATATCACAGGACAATTCTCCCCCACTTAGATTCGACTAAGTCTTCACAATGCATGGAGATTGGAGAATTTCCAATATTTCTCACTACCAACGATGGATCCAAATACAACCAACTCTTACCAATTAGTGCTCCATTACCAGCCAATCCCCAGTGATCACACACTTCTAACAACTAGCTGAACACTTTCTAAATCCCAGGGACACCAACAGTCCCCAATGCTCGAATGATCCCACTCCCAAATCTTAAAGTCCAAAGATAGATACTCCAACTAATGTCTCAACAATGAGCTACTTCCCTTGGTGCTTCCTCCGCCAATCAATAACGCTTACTAAAACCACTGAATCCTGACAATTTTGGATAACCATCATGTGGGCCCCTGTCCGTAGACCTCCCATACAATACCCCTCTTCCCAAGGTGCTCCAACAAATCTCCTGCTCTCGGCTCTAGAAATCATATCATTCAGGGCCTCGCACCCTGACTCACTCACCAGCTCAATCATCCACATATGAACTGCAGTAGCTGAAACAACCTTTTCCCTAAACCAGGCTACAACCACTCCCAAGACATAGTCTACAATCCCGAAAGTGCAATAGATTTCACAATCAGTCCTTACCGTCCGATACAAGAGATCCAAGGTGAAATGGACCTCCAAAATACTTATGCCACATCGAACCACCTGCGCTTACCCGCGCTAAACCATGGTCACCAATCCCAACGACCAACTAACCCGAGCTGGAACACAACCTAATCCTAGGGTCCTAGGTCTGCTCACTCCTTCGAGCTCGAAAACTGAAAGGGCACAATCCTTGCCCTAGAAAACAACATTCCAATCCTATCAATAAACCATTTTTAATTCCAGTTGCATAACTCTAGCTGAACACAATCATTACTCCTTTCCGGAGTCCCTGCGACTCACACCCGGCCTCGAGCGAAACCCCCGAGCCTTAAATCTAGAAAATAAGGTGTTATCCTCTCCCGCTCACCCACATAAATATAACGAGCACAAATCGTCTTCCTGATCCCAGATAACTGTAGCCCTCTGCTCATCAGAATAAGTCCCAATAACAAGTCTCGGTACTGCAAAGCTCGACCGGCTCCTCCCCCTGTCGTCGTTACAGCTGTTGCGGCAGCCGTCTCAACAATGGCTACATAGCGCTCATCAAGGTATTCAACCATGGCGGTCTTGATAGACCCAAACATCTCCGGAATCTGACCCCGGACAAATCTCGATCACCTCCTCCCGGATCATCTCACCGACACGATTCACTGACAATGTTGGCCTATCCTGGCTGCCAGCTCCCAATCCTAACTCGAATCCGCTCTCAAGACGTCTCGGAACCACCATTCTGGTAACACACCAGAAAGGTCTCTGATAACCCATATAATGACAAAGAGCCAATCCCCAACCAAACCCTAGGGGTTGTGACTTCCTTGCTATGCGTAAGGGTCCTGTGCTTTCAGTAGTACGAGCCCATACTACCTTCCACACCTACCCATATTTGTCTCCTAGAGGAATGATAAATATCTCATAACTGGTCTCCCGGCCTCACACAACCCACCCATCTATGAAACTTCCATCAACCCTACAGCACTAGTGTATGCTAGCCATACATAACGCTGGACCCCATAGACTTTTGAATATTCGATCCTACCCTAAGCCCTAATCAATAAGAATAGAACATAAGGCCAAATTAAACATTCTCAGGCTATAAGATCTTAATTATATACAGCTGTGATGCATACACAAGTAACTACAGTAACATGTCAATCTCATATAAAGAAACCCTAGGCTAGCAGGCATCATGTAATTAGGCAATTCTATCATGCAATTCCTGGAGATCCTTAGCCTAGTACTAACATGTTGTTCTAACATATCACATAATCAAATAACTGTATGGTATTTTGGGGTCTACTTACAAGCTCTGGCTGATCGTACACCCTGCATCCTCCTTTACTTATTTTGAAAACCATTTAAAAATTCAATTTAAAATCCTTTCCTTGATTTGAGACTGGATTCACATGAGTGTTCCTCCAATTCACTCAAACCAAGGCTCTGATACCAACTTGGAACACCCCAAAAATTCAAGCCAATTTAAAAAATTTTAAAACATTTAAAACTGTTAAGTCATTACAATTTGTTTTCAAAATAGTTTAGACATCAGAGTATCCCCAGAATCAATCATGAAAATATAAGGAGGTGCACGATCACGCCTTCGCCTTACCGCAGTCATCATAAATACCTGAAATAAAATCAACAACTGTAAGCTCGAAGCTTAGTGAGTTTCCCCAAAATACCAACGTCATACAAACATAACCATATCATATAACCAATACAGAACAACATGCATTATGAGTCATCACCCTGACTGGACCGCCTCACGGGCCTTCAGTCTATCTGGACTGCTCCTCGAGCCTTCGACACATCTGGACCGCCACGCAGGGCCTACAGCTTATCCGGACCGCTCGCCGGGTATGTTGGCCTACAGCACAAAGCAGGACCGCCTCAACCCAACCCTCAATCAAACAAACATGTACACATAAATATCATATGCTAGCTCATTTCATATAACAGTCAAACCAATCTAACAAATCACCAATCATAGCAACATCCCAATAACCGTGATACAGACCTAACCGGTCACTAACATAGCATCATCCTATAACCAGGAAAATCATGTGCACATAGACATCATATAACACTAGCATGTATATATATAATAGTCAAACCGATCTAACAGATCACAAATCATAACAACAATCTTATAACCAGGATATCGACCTAACAGGTCACTAACATCGCATCATCCTATATACCAGGATACCGACCCAACCGGGTCACTAAAGTATAGCATATCACCCTCCTAACTACCGAGATATAAATCAGTAAGCATAACATGAAATAATCCGAATACAATCCATAAAGGGCCGGCCTTGGTGCCTTAGACCCTGTTGATATAGTGAGGAGAACTCACCTGGCACTGCTGAAGTCTCGCCGATAAAACTCCAGCAGGTAGTTGACAGATTCCCGAACTGTCAACATCAAACAACACCCAATTAATAATTGGGTTCCAAGCCCAAAGTCCAACTCACACACTAAAGGCTTAATAGTCAAGTAATGGTCCAAAGCCCAACATATGGCCCAATTTTCTAAATTGGTCCCAGACTTCTTCATGGTCTTTCCTTAAGGCCCATCCAATTATTCCCATCCACTTCCCATGGCCCAATATCACATAATCATAAAGGCCCAAATCATGGCCCAATTTTCCAAATTGGGCCCAACTCCTCATATGGGCCTTGCCATAAAGCCCATTAATTATTCTAGTCCATTTGCTTGATCTTGGATGGCCCATTAATAACCCAGTCATCAAGGCCCAATAAAAGGCCCTACAATAAACCCAAGCGAAAATTAGGGTTTTCTCATAAAATGACAATGAGGGTTAAGTGTTTCTCACTAAACCCATTAAGGACTTAATCCATTAAGTCCATCATTCTTCTAAATAAGTCATATGGTGTGATTGGGCTTAATCACACAATTCCATTCCAATGGCCCAAAAGTGGGTCCCAAAGTCCAAGCTCATAAATCCAATATTATGGTTTTCTAAAACCTAATTAGGGTTTCTAACCCCATCTTAGCCCAATAGGCCCAATAGCTAGGTCCTTAAGCCCATTAGGGTTTCCTAAGGTTAATTAGGGTCCATTAGACCCAATAGAGACATGTTTGGGCTTTAATGTCAATTAGGGCTTCATTAGGCCCAATAAGGTTTCACTAAGCCCATTAAGGCTTCTTTTGGCTTATTAGGGTTTTAGTCCCCTGTCCAAACATCCACACCAAATCACAGCATCAACGAGGCACACCGCCACCCGACACGGCGGCCGGTGGTGGTTTAGACTTTTTTTTCTATTATTCCACTTATTACAATTTACAATACCATCCACTTAACACACACACAAACACTAGTAAACACATACACACACACACAAAATAACACCCTACGGAAGCATACACACCCTCCATGGCGGTCCTTGAGGCAGCAGCCACCATGGCCGGCGGCCATGGTGGTTTTTCCTTGGCTTTTCTCCGGCAGCAGCAACCCTAAACACCTACAATATGTGAGATATGGATACAACACACACATCTCCGATTCAGAACACACTCTAGCCACCTTAGCGGCCCACGGTGGCGGCGACAGCAAGGAAAACGGCCAGCAGCAGCGGCTACTGATGTCACAGTCACATGGCGGTGACAGGGACGTATGGCGGTCATTCACGACGTCACGGTTAGCATGGCGCTGTGGTGTTGCTCGACGACTCAAGAGATGATGGTTGTGACTCAACGGAAGGGGAGTAGCAATGGAAACGAAAACTGCCACCATTCTCGGTGGCTCTCCTGGTGATCCACGATGTCCAACAGGAGGGTAGCACAACCAGGTTGCGCGACGTCTCCGCAGGCGGTCGTTTGGCATGTCACCGGTCGGAAAACGAGAGGGAAACGGGTGGTGGTGCAGCGCCGGGTTTGAAGGAGGGTGAAGGTGAAGTTGGCGGCTGCTCATCACTAGGGTTAGGGCTCACCGGGATGATGGGTTTTATACCCCGAGTCCCATACAAGTTCATCCCATATTGACAGGATTAGCCCCTCATTCCCACAATTCTTTCAAAACTAACCCATAATTTACCTTTCAAACCCTGCCCTCTATAATTCTTTTCAAACCAGGTCCGAACTTACACTTTATCCCCTAACTCCATAAAATCCTTTCAATATAAGTCCATAATTTACTCTTTAAACCCCAGTCATTTGAGATCCTTTCAAATTAAGTCCAATATTATCCTTTAACCCCCGAAACTAACATTCCAATAATTATAAATTGATTTTGGACTATATTAAAAAATATACAACAATAATAAAATTACTTTCGGGACTCCTGCTTTATTATTTAATTACTCCATTAAAATCGGGATGTTACAAAAACCCTCTTGTGCATGGATTCTAGGAAAGGGATTTTGTGTTTAAGCCAAGATCTGAAGTTGTAACTTCAGATCTGGACTCCTTTTGGCCTTGAGATGCATAAAGTTATCAATTGAGCCTAGCATGTGCCTCCCCTCAAGTGTATGACTCAATTCCAAGCTTAGATTTGCTATTTTAGGTCCTTAAAGCCTTGAATGCACGTAAAGTTTGCAACTTTACGTGGAAAGCATACCTTAGGAGCCAGGATTTGTAATTTGGAAGCATTGCATGGCTCAAAGGAGTCTGTATGGCTCAAGATCTAATAGGACTCGGCGAGTCGCAGGGGGAGACTCGGCGAGTCATATGAAGGCAGGCATAGACTCGGCGAGTTGGATGAACAACTCGGTGAGCCCGATGAATATTGCTATGAACTCGACGAGTTGGATGAACAACTCGGCGAGCCGAATGAAGATTGCCTAGAACTCGACGAGTTGAAGGAACAACTCGGCGAGTCAAGTAAGATTCCCCAATTGATTAGATGTTCATAAACGTGTCGAGTGGCAAGCAAGGAAACTCGACGAATGTACCTTAGATTATCAGTCAAGACCGTATGAACTCGGCGATTCACCTCGATGACTCGGCGAGTAGATGTTATCCCGGGAAACTCGGCGAGTCGTTAGTTGTACTCGGCGAGTTAGGGTCAACATGGACTGTTGACTTGATCCTAACTGAAGTGGACCAGGGCGGACTTTAAGGTTAATGACTGGTTATTATATGTCACTTTTTAGGTAGTTGAGTTGGAGCAGTTCGTAGGGTATATTCAGTCGAAAAAGTGTTAGTTCAGCATTCGTGCCAGGAGAGTCTTCTCACCATAACTATGGGTCTAAGGCACCAAGGCCGAACCATTATGTGATTATGGTAAATATGATAGATACTTTGTGTTTGCTATGATATGTGATTGCATGTTGTATGAATACCCCGGGGGAGCCCATGACATTGGATGTAAGACCATGTGGGGTAGCCCATGGCAGTCCTAGGTGAAGACCATGTGGGGTAGCCCATGGCACTGGATGTAAGACCATGTGGGGGAGCCCATGGCAGTCCTAGGTAAAGACCATGTGGGGTAGCCCATGACACTATTACAGATTTTATGTATGCATGGCTTATGTGTTATGTGTGTAACTTTTATGGCTATCAGGATATGTGTTGTGTGGATTGTTTGTGGTATGCTCTGGGAAACTCACTAAGCATTTCTCTTACAGGTTGTTGATTGTTGCAGGTACTTCGGAGCCTAAGGGAAAAGGCAAGGCGTGATGATGTGACGTGTACTCTACCTCTCTTTTGGATGTTTTGGGACTCTCTGATGTTTTCATAAAAACACAACAATGATGTAATGAATGTGAATTGGAAACAAATGTTTTGAAAACCTATGGAATATGTAATCGGTTGATTAATTAAAACGAAAAATTTTCTTTGTAAAATTTGGGTTGTTACATGTCATACATGAACTGACCAACCAGAATGTGTCAGATTGTAGGGAGAATCTGATCATTCTTAGTGCTTTAATGTTTCTCACAAGCTTTTCCTTTTCGTCTTGAGGAACATCCTTTACATCAACCATGAGTTGGTTGTACTCCTTTTGCGTCTTGATTGTTCTGTTTGTGCCAGAGTAAACAAATGGACCTACAGTTATGGCTTCCCAGATTAAGTATCCATTATCTTCTAAACCAATCACATAGTCTTCAAAGTGATGCGTCCAAACTTCATAATCTTGAGTATATAGAATAGGAATCCTGGCGGTTGATCTGATACTGTTGGAGACGTTGATTGAGTTCGTTTGTGAATCTTTAAGAGACATGATGATTTTATTTTGAAACCTGCTCAAGATCATACTTGTAAACAAAGTTAGGGTAAGATCAAAGTCTAAGAACTGCGTCAATGAAGGATGACAGTTCTAGCAGAAAACGATAATAACGGAAAACCCTAAAACCTTCTTCAACAGAAGAGATGTGTATGGATTATACAGTCTCCTGCTCTGCTACCAATTGATGAATTGAAAACTCTTTAGATCAATTAGATATTTATCATGTAAATCAATAAGACTAACAAACACTTGAACACTTAATCCCTCAAACGTATGTCGAATGATTAAAATATAGTCACACTTCAGAAGAGCTCGATTAAGAACTTCTACTGTAGAGGTGTGCTAGGGTTTACAGTACAACCAATATGATAATTATTAAATCATCTATGAGAAGGATGCATGCATGCACCTTATATAGTAAGCCCTAGAAAGTTTAACACGGTTGGACAGGCCCAAACCCGTGACAAAACTGGACTATACAACAGAGCCCAATGATGTAACGCACTAGACTCAACACATATGAAGACCATGGAGGGAGTCCATGGCAAGTTTATATGTATGTGTGCATGACATTATGTGATTATGTGTGTTTTGGGAAACTCACTAAGCGTGTGCTTACAATTTGTTGGTTGTTTCAGGTACATCCGACCATAAGGGCAAGGGCCCGACTTGATGGCGTGACATGCATTCTCAAGTATTTCTACACTTAGTCTTTGATACTCTGATATTTAAAGAAACATTATGATTATGTAATGGGATTTTAGAAACAAATATGGTTGGTATTTATGATTAAATAAATGAAATTTTTTCTATAAAATCTAGGTTGTTATAGATTGTACACATCATCCTTGGATATTTTGTTGATTGATGATTTTGGGATATTCTGATTTTGACTATGTTCTTGAAAACAATGTTTTTGTATGGTTTATGGATTATTAAAGGGTTTTAAAAATGAATTTTTTTATTATGGTTTTTGGGATGTTACAGTCTTGAATTTGGTTTTGATTGAAATGAAAAAGCAGACTTCACTAGCTTCAATTTCCGACTGTTAAAATTGACTTTTGTTTTAGTAATTTTATAGTTTGACTATCATGAAAAACTACAAATAACATTTTGACATCATAATCTTATATCTATAGTTTTGAAGATTTTGATTAAACAATATTTACACCATTTAATCAACATAAATGATCAAATTAAAACAAATTTTTTAAATAAAAAAAATTCGTGTAATACCCAAACCAGACCTAATACCCGATTTACCTATAACCAACTGATTACCTGAATTTTTAATCACGTCGGTTATCAAATATTTTTTTTATTAGGCAATACCTAATCTATCCGATCCGAACCACCTGAAACCCGAAAGTTATACCCGATTAACACTCCTACACATTCGTATCAAGGTAGGACATGGATACGTGGCACGTCAGGTGTGCTTGGCAATCGGGAAAACTTAAAATACCCTTTTGTGCAAATGGCCAAAGAATTATAGTTTGATATGGTCTCTAATTTGACCATTTCTTTTGATTTTTTGTAACTAAATAGATTCTTTCTCTAACACTTTTATATGAATGTCTTACTACTTATTTGGACAACGATTTCCACATTAGGAATCCCGAATCTATCGCTATAGTGCTATGAAAAGGATTCCAAAGAAACCAATAAGAATCAAAGGTGTGGGGGAGGCTATTTCTAATAATGTAGTATAATGATTAAATGGTGAGGTCATAGAATATATAAATGGTCTCACCTACAATTTAACCCAACCAAAAATTCAACGAAAATATATGTTAAATGTTATTCGCATTTAACATGTGTTCTGAACCACTCTCTTTCTTTATTGCCACTTCCATTATGCAGGAACTCTCCATCGACCCTTTCCCAGTTCTTCTTAGATGCCTCCTTCTACTTCTCTTTAATCCCCTCTCACACATGGAAGTTTCTTTGAAGAAAGCTTTGAACTTTGAGCTTTAGGGGCTTTCATGGTTGCTTTTCTTGTACATAATCCCCAATTATTCTTTTGTTCTTCAAATTCCCCTTTTCTACACCATGAATTGGTACATGGGCTTTAGATTTCATCTTTGGAAAGCTGATCAAAGCTGTTTGATGATTTGTCTGAACCAGATTTACAAAAGCATATTTTATTGTCTGCCAATTAACTACTACTACTTATTTTATTCATTCAGTTGACTTTCTTTCAGTCAACCGAGTCAACTGCTTCAACTCTCTATCAATATGCCTTTTTCTTTGATCTATCTAAAACTCCAAGAACTACCTTTCTCATGGTCTTGTATTCAATCACAGGGTGTGTGGAATTAGGGTATCTAGGTTACATGGCGATGAATCAACTAAAGAGATTGTTAGTGGTGTTGGTTTTCTTTAACGGATGTTTCATCGAGGCACAAACCTCCCAAGCTCAGGTATGCAATTACTGCACTGTTATTATTATTGTCGGTGCTTAATAGTTACATGTTATTACTATAATTACACTATTATTATTTGCTACTGTTATTGTTAATACTGCATTATGTTTCAGGGATCGAATAAGCCTATGAAAACTAGTGTTCAGTTAAGACCATATGTTGTAAACATCGGGTCGATTTTGACTTTCGATTCGATGATAGGTAAAGTAGCAAAAACTGCATTAAAAGTTGCAGTAGAAGATGTGAATTCTGATCCAATGGTTCTTAATGGAACCAAGTTGAAACTAACCATTCATGATTCCAATTTCAGTGGCTTTTTGAGTATTATGGAGGGTATGTTATATGTATATATATGTCTTCTAAGCATTTTTCTCCTATCTTTCGAACACAGATTCCTAAATTTCATTCCTTTTAATCTTTTTAAACAGCGTTACAATTCATGGAAAACGAAAGCGTCGCATTAATAGGTCCTGAATCTTCGGTCTTAGCTCATATGATCTCCCATGTCGTCTCCGAGCTTCAAGTCCCTCTACTGTCCTTCACAGCCACCGACCCGACATTATCTTCGCTCGAATACCCGTTCTTTATCCGAACAACGAACAGTGATCTTTTCCAAATGGCTGCAATTGCTGACATAATCGACTACTACGAATGGCGTCAAATCGTTGTTATTTATATCGATGATGATCATGGGAGAAACGGAATAACTTCATTAGCCGATCAATTAGCAGGTAAGCGGTGTAAAGTCTCGCACAAATCCCCCATTAAACCCGACGCGACCCGTGAAGAAATACAAAATGTTTTGCTTCAAATCGCGTTTATTGAATCGAGGGTTCTTGTGGTTCACACTTACGCCGATTCTGGATTAGATATACTCGAAATCGCTCAAAATTTAGGGATGATTGGTAGCGGGTACGTTTGGATTGCAACCGATTGGGTTTCCACCGCCATTGACATAAGCTCGCCGTTACCGGAGAAATCGATTGCAGCAATCCAAGGAGTTATTACATTACGATCGTATATAAAAGACTCCGAACTTAAAAGGAACTTCGTTTCCAAATGGAGAAACTCGACAAAATTGGGTTTGAGTACGTATTCTTTGTATGCATACGACACTATTTGGCTGATTGCTCGTGCCCTCGAAGCTTTCTTCGATAATGGCGGAAACGTTTCGTTCTCGAAATATCCCAATATGGGCAGATTCCTGAATCTTGATTCTTTGAGTATCTTTAATGGAGGCAAAATGTTGCTTGAAAACATTTTACACCTCAAAATGAATGGAACAACAGGACCCATCGAGTTCACCTCCGATAAAAACCTCGTTTTTCCGGCATTCGAAGTTATCAACGTGATCGGAACTGGATTTCGGAGAGTAGGGTATTGGTCGAACTCTTCACGCCTGTCGATTTCTCCCCCAGAAACAGTCACCCAATCGAGTTCATCTAAGCGATTGGATAACGTAATTTGGCCAGGTGAAACCCTAAAAAAGCCTCGAGGATGGGTTTTCCCACAGAATGGGAACCAACTGAAAATCGGAGTTCCAAATCGGGTTAGTTTTGAAGAGTTTGTGGAAGAAGTAAACGGGAGCGATTCATATCAAGGCTATTGCATCGATGTATTTACTTCTGCGATAAATTTGCTGCCTTATGCTGTTCCATATAAATTCTATTCGTATGGAGATGGTCATAAGAACCCTAAAAATACAGATCTCGTGAGCTCGATAAAAGATGGTGTGAGTGTTCCTTTAAATTTACTTCAATTTATTTATTTATTATATTCTACTTTATTGTATTTTCATTTTCCTTTTAATATCATTTATTACTGTATGTAGGTGTATGATGCTGCTGTGGGTGACATTGCGATCATCACCAACCACACTCGCATGGCGGATTTCACGCAGCCATTTATCGAGTCGGGGCTTGTAGTAGTGACACCTGTCAGAAGGCTAAACTCGGGAACTTGGGCTTTTCTCAAACCATTTTCCACTAAATTGTGGTGTATTACTGGGATATTTTTTCTAGTTGTGGGAATAGTTATTTGGATTTTAGAACATCGTAAAAATGACGAATTTCGTGGTACTCCTAAGCAACAGGTCGTCACCACCCTATGGTAAATTACAAAAATACCCTTTTAAAATAACTTCTTGGTAATGATTTTATAGTTTGTGTTATTTTCTTGCTAACACATTGTGTTTTGTTCTTTGTAGGTTTAGCTTTTCGACTTTATTTTTCTCCCATAGTAAGTTACTCTACATGAAATCGACCAAATGCAAGAAAATAGCAACGTACTTTCAACATATTTGTTTTATTTTTTTTTTTTACAAATTCCTACTTTTATTTTGTGTTATTACAAAAACATTGAGATTTGAAATAAAAGTACAATGCTAGTTTTTGCATTTAGCCGTATGAATAAATTGCTATAAAACTTTTCACAAAATACTTGTATCTGATTTTATAACACACATGTATCATTGTAGAACAAAACATGATGAGCACACTTGCGCGCATCATATTACTCCTATGGTTATTCGTGGTTCTAATAATAAGCTCGAGTTATACTGCAAATCTCACCTCGATCTTGACCATTCAAAAACTTTCTTCACCGATCGAAGGGATTGATAGTTTGATAAAAAGCAAAGATCCAATTGGGTATCAACAAAGCTCTTTTGTAAGAAACTATTTGGTTGAAGAACTTGGGATTTTGGAAAGTAGACTTGTTCCTCTTAACTTGCCTCAAGACTATGAAAAAGCCCTAAAAGATGGTCCTAACAATGGTGGTGTTGTTGCAGTTGTTGATGAACGTCCGTATATTGAACTTTTCCTTTCTACCCGTTGTCAATTCAGTATTGTTGGTCAAGAATTCACCAAAAATGGATGGGGATTTGTAAGTAAAACTAATTTTTTTGTGCTTAATCTCCATAGTCAAACCAATGGGAGTTGACTTTTTTTATATGATTTTTTGTAGGCCTTCCCACGGGATTCTGATCTTGCAGTAGATATATCAACAGCCATCCTTAAACTATCAGAAAATGGAGAGTTACAAAGGATCCATGACAAATGGCTATTAAGAAGTGCTTGTAGTTCACAAGGGTCAAAGTATTCAGTTGACCAGCTTGAAGTAAAGAGCTTCAAAGGCCTATTCTTCATTATTGGATTAGCTTGTTTACTTGCTCTTTTTATATACTTTGTACTCATCATACACCAATACATTAAACACAAACCCGACCCGTCCGAGTCAACCGGGCGTAGCCTCCGATCGGGACGCATTCAAACTTTCATTTCATTTGTTGATGAAAAAGAAGAGTCGGTCAAAGCCCGGTCAACGAAAAGGGTCAAAGAGGCGAGTTCATGTAGGAGGAATGGTGATGATGTGGCAGTGAATGGATATTGAAATACACCGAAAGAATCGTGTTTGGATACACCGGAATACTTGTATTTATGCCATGTCAGCATGGAAGTTGTACAAATGATCAAAGTTAGTTAGGAGTTTGGCATGTTATTGGTAGTTGTACATATTTTACTACTATAGAGGTTACAAGGTGTTGTATATGAGGATTATAGAACCTCACAATTGTAAAGTGAATGTAAAATAACATGGAAAGAGCATATATGTATTTATTATAATGGCTTGTCAATAGTATTTTGAGAGCATCTTTAACGTGAAATCCTTCCCTAAGTTTCTTGCATTTTGATATATCAGTGACATATAAACTTCCTAATTTCTATTGGTGTTTTTATTTATAAAATCTATCATACCAAACTTTTTTAATGTATTGACTTTTTCTAAAAGCCTTTTTTGCAATTTGTATAGAAATTCTAAACATAGAGTATACCATGAATTGGGTATTTGATAATAATATTTCGGCAAATAATTCTATAAAATATGTATATATCTATTATAATCGGTCATTTCTTTTTGGCGACGTTCATTTGATATTTTTGAAACTTTTCAACTTCTTTTTTAACCCATATATTGTTTTTTTTATTATTATCCTTATTCTAATGTTAATTATTCAATTGTCAACATAATATATTTGATTCATTAATTTAAATTGGATGTAAAACATTATATTTTTAATGTTACAACTTAATAATTATTAATATAATATATACCTAATCTGTTACTTTAAATATGGTGTTTAATTTAAAAAATATATCAAAAGGTCAAATGAAGTTGAAAACTGCCGTCTACAGACTATTATAGTTAACATTTTCCAATATAATGTCAAATGTACAACTTAAATTGAAATGTCAAGTTAACCAAAAATATGACCAAATGCAATTTTTTTAATAATAACTAAAATTTCCAAAATATGTAATTTTTATTAATTAAATAATAATATATAAAGCTAAAAAAATATATTAACTTACTTTAAAAAATGGTACCATATAAGATTTTTCTAAAGCCACTTAAGATTTTTTGAAGCCACACAAGATAAAAAAAATCATAGCATCCAAATGATGTGCTATTTTTAATATCTTTTATTTTGAAAAAAATAACCAATAACAACCCTTTAACACCACCCTCTCTCTCCTCTCGCTACATTGGTGGTGAGCCATGGTTGGCGAGCTCCCTGGTGCACGCCAGAGAGTGGTGTGCAACGCTCATAGTGCCTCCTAGCAAACCCTCCTTGGCGACTCACTCCGTTAAGTATAATCATGATAAAAAAAAAAAAAAAGTTAAAAAACAAACTTCATAAATGACCGTTATGATTTCCCATAATCTAGGCTTTAGTCCCAAACATCTATTTTTCTTCAAGGAGGGTCCATGTACTTTCAATTTCTATCATGATTAGTCGATCACCATATAAAAAGATTTTTTTGCCTTTAGTAATTTCTTTGTTAATTTTTCTATTATTTACTTATCATATTAAATTAAAAAATGATAATAATAAAGCCCACTCACCCCACTCCTACTCGATAGCTGATCCCATACTCACCCTTACCACTTTATCCATCTTACCCTCTCACCATAAAACATAAAACCCATGACTTTAATCTTATTGACTTCTTCAACACCATCGACGACATAACTGTTTTCAACACTACTCTACCACATTCTCTCTTTGTCACTTTCTCCACCATGTATGCCTTCACACTCACAAACTGATCATTCACTATCGCCACCGCTTCCACTTCATTCACCGTCGAATGCTAATAATGGAAGAAGTCACATATTGATCGATTGCATGTTGCAGATTTCTTGTTTTCCGAAAGTGGTGGCTGAGTGTTAATGGCTAATCGAAGGACAGTAAACACGATCAGAGAAGGAAGTGTCATCGGAATCCCACCACCAATTATGAGTTCGCTATGGATCGGAGCAACTTTGAGGTTGTTCTTGAACTCCAAAAGTAATGTGATCCATCATCATTGCCCCTAGTCGAAGCCCCATTCCTCCATCCCCAGTTTCTTCCACCGGCATCTGTGATTTTTATTTTCAGATTGAGGATATGGTTTATAAAATTCATTTATTGGGCTTAATTTCTTCGATTTCTCAAAGGGATCTTCTGGTTTCTGTGTTTTTTCAAGTTTAATTTATTCAAAACTGAGTTGTGGAGATAAATGGATAGTTTTCTTTGTTTCTTTTCTTACTAATATGAGGAAGAAAGATGGAGATAAATGTCCTTTGATTTCCGGATAGATATATAATTCCGTTATATGGTTTAGGATGGTGGTAAGAAGAAGATAGACGAAAAAGGGTGGAGTAGGGTGTATGATAGTGGAGGTGGTGGTGGTTGATGGTGTTGGATGGTGGTGGTAATACCAGTAGATGTAAAGGGGGTTTTAGATTTAATAAGCTATTTTTTTCTAAATTACTATATTGTAACATCCGGATTTCCAGGTACATTATTTATTCATTTATTTTGGAGATTTTGGAGGGACTCGGCGAGTTGATGCTTAGACTCGCCGAATAGAGTCGCGAATTCCATATGGGTTAGTGACCGGACTCGGCGAGTCCGCGCTGTTTAATGAAACCCTAATCCCCGGGGTTTGAGGCCTATTTAAAGGGGCTTATAGCCACCAATTGCGGCTACCAGACCCCTGAGTGAAACCCTAAGTGATCTAGAGCATTTGTGAGGAAGGAGATGCCATTTTTGATCCTTGTGTGGGTGTTTTTGCAAGAATAAGGTGACCAAGGCAAGAGGGAGCTGAAGAGGGCGCTATTCTGTGGATTTCAGAGCCAAAGAACTTCATATTGAGGTATATATTCGATCCTTCTTCAGTTTTGGGTGTTAATCCTTGAGGGTTAGGGTTTCTAGCCCATTTAGAGTGTGAATGATGGTGCAATTGGTCCCTTCTTGTGTTGAAGCTTCGGATCTGGATCCAAAGAGGTCCAGAGACCTTAACTCCCTGATCTTTATGGGGTGACATTGGGTAATATGAGCTTAAGGTAAAATATTGAGGCCATTTCTTCAAATAGAGCCATTGGATCTTTGCATGGGCATCAAGATCCAGACTTTACGTGTTTATATTGCTTAAGGAGGCCAGATCTATGGATTAGAGGAACGGATCTGACCTCAGAAGGTCATTGGAGCTTGAGCATGACATGAACTCGCTAAGTCCCAAGAACAGACTCGACGAGTAGGGCTAGGGTTTCCCATAGTTCACTAAGTGAGTAACTTGCGAGTCGGGGGAATGACTCGGTGAGTCAGAGGGAAATAGAGGACTGGAGTTCAAGGCAGAACTTGCCGAGTTCATAATGGGACTCGGCAAGTTGAGTCGGGGTAGCCCCACGATTCATGCCAGGTGTAACCCATCGAGCAGGGGAAAGACTCGACGTGTCATGCGAGACTAGAGGGATAGTGGACACGCGTAGACTCGCCGAGTCACCCAAGTGCACTCGGCGAGTCGGGTCAAAGTTTGACCGCTGACTTTGTTGACTTTGAGAGTTTGGTCAACAATGGGGTTTTTGTATCAAGAGAGGGGTAAAATGGTCTTTTACCCTTCTGAGGATGCCAAGAGAGGGTTGAGTCTAGTCTTGAGAGTTATATTTATGAGAGTATTTACTTTATGTGATTAGGCGGAGGCTAGACCATATTTCTACCGAGTTAGAGATTTACCGAGACATCTGAGGTGAGTCTTCTCACTATACATTACCTAGAGTGGTAACAGAGTTATGTGCTAGTGTATTGTATGCTATTTATGTGTTGTTATGATATGTGATATGCATGATTAAGAGTTTCCAGAGTTAGGACCAGTGGGTCCATAAAGTTAGGGCTAGAGGGCCCACAGAGAGAGTTGGGACTGGAGGGTCCCACTGAGACACACTAACCAGAGGGTTAACAGAGTTATAGCCTTGAGTGGCTAATATATGTTAGAGTGGTATTTTGGGGAACTCACTAAGCTTCATGCTTACAGTGTTTTATGTTATGTGTTTTAGGTACTAGTGAGGAGCGCGGGAAGGTGTCGACATGATTCGTACACACACACATGGAGTTTTATGTATTTCGATCTTGGGAAACGTTTTGTGGAATAGAGATATGATACAATGAGATTTTATTAATAATTGTGAATGAACAATGTGTTTTGAAAATGTGAGAAATTGCTTTAATTTTTATGGTGTTACAAGTTGGTATCAGAGCCTTGGTTTGAGGGATTCGGATGCATCTTCGGGCGTATCTGAACTCAAACTGAGGATTTTAGAATTTTTTTTGATAACAAAACAGTTTTAAAAGTGTAAAAGAGTTTTGAGACAAACAGAGCAGAGCCGTGTGTACGATCAGCCAGCGCCCGAACGGTGATTTCCCAAAATACCCTTGCAAAAAGTGTTATGAGATATATTATGTTATGTTATATGGTGAGTTTTATTATGCATGCTAGAGTAGACTAGGTATTCTTATTAGGACTAGAGTGGCCTGATATGTGATGCCTTAGTCTAGGAGTTTTGCTGCTAGGGATGCTTGAGAGTGTTTAGATAGCAGCGAGGAGCTTATGAGAGATCTGCTAGTGAGTAGCATATGATTAAAGAGAGTAGATTACTTGGGATTTAGGACTCTAGGAGGAGGAATTGGGATGGATGTTGATGCGGTGTGGACGGTAGTATTGGGCCCGTACTACTGAAGACACTGGGTCAGTACGCAGACCAAGTAAGAATCCTTAGAGTACTAAGGAACAAGTAGGGTGGAGTCATCGAGTGTGGGTATACTCGAGCGATTCCCTAATACTCTTATGTCATATTTCAGAGGGAGATCATGGTTGGGACACGCCACACACCAGGGAGCAGCAGTACTAGTGATGAGGAGATCCGTAGGATCATTCATGAGGAGGTGGCTGCGGCCATCAGGGCAGGGATACTAGAGATGTTCGGGTCTATCAAGACCACACTGATAGAGATATTTGACGAGAGATACGCTGCTCTTTCTGAGGCTGCGGTTGTTGCGGCCACTACAGCCATAACTGCGACTAGGCTGTAGGGTGGTGATGCGTTGCTGTTCCGGGAGTTCAGCAACACAAAACCACCGGAGTTTGATGGGACCCAAGACCCGATTGCAGCGATGAGATGGATTTTACACATCGAGGGGTGTTTCTTTACTTGCTCGTCTCCAGAGCATTTGAGAGTCCGGTTCGCGTTGAACCAGCTTCGCTTGGGAGCGAAGGACTGATGGAAGTTTGTGACAGCGCATTATTCGCCTGCTGAGCTTGCTGCAGTGACCTGGGAGAGGTTCACTTCTATGTTCCGAGATGAGTATGTTCCCCAGGTGGAGAGGGAGCGTTTGGCCCAGGAGTTTCTGACCCTCAAGCAGGGTACTGAGTCTGTTACAGTAATTACGAGGATGTTCCATGAGCGGGCGATGTTCTGCTCAGAGCACGTGTCCTCCGAGCAGGCACGTATGAGCCGATATCTGAGCATTTTGAGGAGGGATATACGAGATTTCGTGGCGAACTCGACGTACCGGACATTTTCTGAGCTTCAGGCAAATGCCCGGAAGAGGGAGATAGAGCTGGAGACCTAGGCTAGGGAGGAGGCTGAGTCTCAGGGGAGATGTAACGTCCCAAAAATCCGTACTAAAAATTTCTTTTATAAATCATTTCTAAAACCATATTCATAAGAGATATCATAAACCATATCACAATTCAGAGTATTAATTTTCAAGACATATGCTCATTATCAAAGTAAAACATCCCAGGCTGTCTAATCTATGGTGTGTGCCATGCGATCACCCCGAGCTCTTCCCTCCGCTACCGGAAGTACCTGAAACCAAAATTGAAAACCGTAAGCATGAAGCTTAGTGAGTTCCCCAACCTACCACATACCATGCATAACCACATACTGCACATACTGGCCATGCCTGCTATTCTGGGCCTCGCCCCCTACCTCAGGCCTCGCCTTCTACAACGGCCCCGCCGCTCCAGGCCCCGCCTGGCTTCGAGCCCCGCTCGGACACATATATGTTTCACTTAGGCCTTGCCTGTCACTGGGCCTCGCCCGCCAACATATACTAACACATAACATATCACAACACATAAACTAAACATATACCACCGAATCCTGTTCTAAGGCCTCACCTATCCCGGGCCTCGCCCATGTCCTGCAACTGATGAGTCATGGAACCCCGTCCACGCTCCTACTGATAGTGAGATACGGGCCCGACCCACACTCACTCTTTCCCTAACCTGGGCCTCGCCCTCACTCTGCCGCTAATGAGATATGGAACACCGTCCATACTCTGCTGCTGGTGAGATACGGGACCTCGCCCACCCTCACCTTCCTACCAGGCACATACAAGTATCACACAGACAACAAGTATACTCTATCATGCAAACTATTTCTTGGGCACCCGCCTGCTATCAATGGACCTTGGTCCTAAATATCATACTGGCATACAGTGCCTAGGGCTAACCCTTGGGTCTTCCTACTCATATCTACATGGACCGACATTGTGGCCTTAGACCCATTCACACAAAGGGAAACTCACCTAGTACTGCTGAACTTGCTGGTAACCCCTCTGGATACTGACCGACAATTCCCTGAACCGCTGCTCCACTAGCTCCCCGAGCTACCAATATCAAAACATATATCATTTAGCTTAACTGATCTCCAAAAGTCAACTAAGTCAACTCTGGTCAAAGTCAACCCTCCAGGTCAACCCTACTCGTCGAGTCTGCCTACTGACTCGCTGAGTTCACATGCTCAGAGTCCTTCCATTCGCGACCCGACTCGCCCAGTCAAACCATGACTCGCCAAGTCCACCGATTTCCGAGTCCTGTCCTGACCAACTCACTGAGTCTCCACCCGACTCACTGATTCGAGTCTTACCTTGAAGGGTTTGGGGTTTCGCGACCTGACTCGCCGAGTCCAAGGCAAACTTCAATAGACTCGCCGAGTTGTTCTTCCAACTCGCCGAGTTCTTGCCCAACTTCATCCAACTCGCCGAGTCCACCCATGTGACTTGCCGAGTCGCTCCAGTTCTTAATCCATTCAGTGGCTTTTCGAGCCATGCTGGGGCTCCAAACTATAGATCCACTCTTCCCAAGTCTATTCCTCACGTAAAGTTGCAAACTTTACGTGAAACCAAAGAGATATGAGCTTAAAACACTTTAGGGCTAGGGCTTGGGGCAAAGATGCTTTACCAACACACCAAGAACTAATACTTTAAGACTCTCTAGGCCAGAATACACTTAGATCTGAAGGGATCCATCTTGAGGATGTCCAGATCCTGAAATTCATCATACTAGGTCCAAAATTTCATAAAGAGGGACATGAAGAGATCTAACAAATAACAAGACAAGGAAGGAAATTGATTACCAAAATAAGTAGCAAAAGAGATGAATCTTCTGGATCCACAACCTTCCTCTTGAACCCTCAACTCCTTATTATCCTTGTAGGCTTCAAGAACACTTAAATCCTTCAATATTGGCTCACACACTCAAAGAGAGCACTAGGGTTTCGTGGGTTAACTTCTGGACAATGGGGGCTACAAATGAGGCTGATAGAAGGAGAATGAGATGTTTAAATAGTGCATAAAGTCCCAGATATAGGGTTTCCCAATACAGACCGGACTCGCCGAGTCCCCTTTTCCGACTTGCCGAGTCGGTTACTTACTCGATCCCCCGGATCCCGCTCCGACTCGCCGATTTCCTCCTTAGAATCGACGAGTTGGCCCTTTAACTTAGGGTTTTCCTTTCCTTTTTTGGTCTTTTTGATTATGGGTGTTACAAGAGAGATCGGCGACCGACGCAGTCTCAGCCGGCAGCCAAGCGGACCAACCCCGCTGATTCGAGATCTGGGAGTCAGAGGGGCCGCACTTGTGGCAAGTGCGGAAAGAGCCACGATGGGGTGTGTAGAGCGGGGTCTTGCTACAAATGTGGCAAGGAGGGGCATATGTCCAAGGATGCCCCAAGGGGTTTGCTGTATGTTTTCACTGCAACCAGACCGGACACCAGAAGGCAGAGTGTCCACAGTTGCAAGGGATAGCTCAGGGAGCATCTCAGGGATCTACGCATGCTGCAGTGAGAGTTATAGACAGTCGGCCCGTAAAGGCCGAGGCACCGAAGGTGCGAGGAAGAGCCTTCCAGTTGACCGCGGAGGAGGTCTGCGCAGGGCCCTATGTCGTGGCTGGTATGTATTCTTTCATGTATCTATTTTGCTGTTTGAGATTTTGTGTTTATATTATGTTATGCGTAGGTACTTTTCTTGTGAGTTATGTACCTGCCTTGGTGTTATTTGACTTGGGTGTGAGTCGGTCTTTTGTATCTTTGGCTTTTAGTCAGCACATCAGTATTAGCCGGGAGGCGTTGAGTCGACCTCTGAGAGTTTCCATAGCTGACGAGAGGGCGGTGTATGCCACCGAGGTGATCCGAGGGTGTGTACTCGAGATTTTCGGCGTTGAGTTTCCGATCGATTTAGTTCCTATTGCGATGGGAGATGTCTGTTTCATTGTGGGCATGGACTGGTTGAGCAAATTTGGAGCGGTTATCGACTGCGAGAGACAGCTGGTGACCATACGAGACCCTAGTGGGGGAGTTCTTACGGTCTACGACGAGGGTACACGTTCGGGGTCAGCATTTTGTTCGGCCTCTAGAGCGAGACAGAGTCTACAACAGGGTTGTAGTGGGTTTATGGCGTATGTGATGGATACGAGGGTTGATTCAGGGAGGCCGAGGTCAGTTGATGAGGTTCCGATAGTACGAGAGTTCTCGGATGTTTTCCCAGAGGAGTTGCCAGGCGTGCCTCCTGAGAGACAGGTAGAGTTTCGTATCGATTTGGTTCCGGGGGCAGCACCTATCGCCAAGGTGCCCTATCGCCTTGCACCTCCAGAGATGCAGGAGTTATCCTCGCAGCTTCAGGAGCTGTTGGGGAAGGGGTTTATTCGGTCAAGCAGTTCGCCGTGGGGAGCGCCTATCCTCTTTGTCAAGAAAAAGGATGGTTCACATCGGATGTGCATTGATTACCGGGAGTTGAACAAGTTGACGGTCAAGAATCGTTGCCCGTTGCCAAGGATCAATGATTTGTTCGATCAGTTACAGAGAGCATCTTGGTTCTCCAAGATTGACTTGAGGTCTGGATATCATCAGATGAGGGTGCGAGATGAGGATATCCAGAAGACAGCGTTCATGACTCGTTACGGGCATTACGAGTTCGTGGTGATGCCTTTCGGGCTCACTAATGCACCGGCGACGTTCATGGATCTCATGAACAGAGTGTGCAGGACGATGTTGGACCGCTCGGTGATCGTGTTCATCGACGATATATTGGTGTATTCGAAATCCAGAGAGTAGCATGAAGAGCATTTGAGGGAGGTCCTTGGAGTTTTGAGACCGGAGAGGCTTTACGCCAAATTCTCCAAGTGTGATTTCTAGTTACGAGAGGTCCAGTTCCTTGGGCACCTCGTTAACCAGAATGGGATATTGGTCGATCTGGCCAAGATTGAGGCAGTGATGAGTTGGGAGGTGCCGAGATCCCCCACCGAGATCAGGAGTTTCTTAGGATTGGCAGGCTATTACCGGACATTTATCAGGGATTTCTCCAAGATCGTCGTGCCACTCACCAAGTTGACCCGGAAGGGTGTTGCTTTTTCATGGGGCCCAGAGTAGCAGGCCTCCTTCGAGACACTTCACTAGAGACTATGCAAAGCCTCGGTGTTAGCCCTTCTGGAGGGGATAGAGGACTTTGTAGTGTATTGTGACGCGTCGATATTGGGGTTGGGAGCGGTGCTTATGCAGAGGGGGCATGTGATAGCATACGCATCGAGGCAGCTGAAGCCTCATGAGATGAGGTATCCCACCCACGATCTGGAGTTAGGGGCAGTGGTGTTCGCCCTCAAGACTGGCGTCACTATCTATATGGGGTTCGATGTACCATATACACGGACCATAACATCTTGAAGTATTTAATGGATCAGCCCAACCTGAACATGCGCTAGAGGAGATGGTTGGATGTGGTGAAGGATTACGATTGTGAGATACTATACCACCCAGGCAAGGCTAACGTTTTAGCCGATGCCCTGAGTCGTAGGGCGGAGGGCGCCCCGATACGAGATATTTGTATGAGGCTGATAGTGATGACCCCAGTGTTTGACGCCATTCGAGGGGACCAGGATGAGGCCGTGAAACCAGAGAACCATAAAAGAGAGCGGGTTATCGGGCAGGTATCGTAGTTCGTCACCGATAGCCGAGGGCTTATGACCTTTCAGGGTTGGATTTGGGTACCGTTTGTGGGCGGAACACGTACCATCATGATGGAGGAGGCGCATAGATCGAGGTTTTCGATCCATCTCGGGGCCACTAAGATGTATTTGGACCTGAAGAGAGAGTATTGGGGGCCCTGTATGAAGAGGGATATTGCATGGTTCATTGAGAGGTGTTTGACCTGTCGCAGGGTTAAGGCCGAGCACCAGAGACCGCATGGTAAGTTGCAGCCGTTGGAGGTTCCCGAGTGGAAGTGGGAACAGATTACCATGAATTTTATCACCAAATTGTCGAGGACTACTAGGGGCATCGATGCAATTTGGGTGATTGTGGACAGGTTGACGAAGAGTGCTCACTTCCTTGCTATCAGTAGAGCTCTTCTGCCGAGAGGTTGGCATAGTTGTACGTGAAGGAGGTGGTATCATGACACGGAGTGCCGATCTCGATCGTCTCAGATCGAGATGTGCGTTTCACTTCCAGGTTCTGGAATAAATTTCATGAGGAGTTGGGTACGAGGCTGCATTTTAGCACCACATACCACCCACAGACCGACGGGCAGAGCGAGCGGGCGATTCAGACGATCGAGGACACGCTTCGGGCATGTGTACTGGACTTCAGAGGGAGTTGGGACACATATTTACCTTTGGCTGAGTTTTCCTATAACAACAGCCATCATTCGAGCATCGATATGCCACACTTTGAGCTGTTGTATGGGAGAAGGTGTCGGACTCCCATTTGCTGGGGGTGAGGTCGGTCAACGTGTGATGGGTAGTACAGAGATAGTACTTCAGATGACTGAGAAGATTCAACAGGTCAGGTAGAGTTTATTGACGGCTCAGAGTCGTCAGAAGAGCTACGCAGACAGGCGTTGCTCGGAACTCGAGTTCCAAGTTTGTGACTTCGTACTCCTGAAGGTATCTACTTGGAAAGGAGTGATCCGATTCAGGAAGAGAGGCAAGTTGGGGCCTTGGTATATTGGTCCTTTCAGGGTGACGGCCAGGGTGGGCAGGGTAGCGTACCGTTTGGAGCTACCTGCGGAGTTGAGTTAGATTCATGATACCTTCCACGTGTCTCAGTTGAGGAAGTGTATCACTGATGAGTCGACAGTGGTTCCATTAGAGGACATTCAGGTGGATGCGAGCCTGAACTATGTAGAGAGGCCGATCGCGATTCGGGATAAAAGGATCAAGGTTTTGAGAAACAAGGAGGTGCCATTGGTTTAGGTCCAATGGCAACATCGGAAGGGTTCCGAGAAGACCTGGGAGCCGAAGTTAAAGATGCGTGAGCAGTATCCAGAGTTATTTATGGAAAGAGACTTCGACGGCGAAGTCTGATTCTAGGTTGGAGGAATTGTAACATCCGGATTTCCAGGTACATTATTTATTCATTTATTTTGGAGATTTTGGAGGGACTCGGCGAGTTGATGCTTAGACTCGCCGAGTAGAGTCGCGAATTCCGTCCGGGTTAATGACCGGACTCGGCGAGTCGACTAGTGGACTCGGTGAGTCCGCGCTGTTTAATGAAACCCTAATCCCCAGGGTTTGAGGCCTATTTAAAGGGGCTTATAGCCACCAATTGAGGCTACCAGACCCCTGAGTGAAACCCTAAGCGATCTAGAGTGTTTGTGAGGAAGGAGAGGCCATTTTTGATCCTTGTGTGGGTGTTTTTGCAAGAATAAGGTGACCAAGGCAAGAGGGAGCTGAAGAGGGCGCTATTTTATGGATTTCAGAGCCAAAGAACTTCATATTGAGGTATATATTCGATCTTTCTTCAGTTTTTGGTGTTAATCCTTGAGGGTTAGGGTTTCTAGCCCATTTAGAGTGTGAATGATGGTGCCATTGGTCCCTTTTTGTGTTGAAGCTTCGGATTTGGATCCAAAGAGGTCCAAAGACCTTAACTCCCTAATCTTTATGGGGTGACATTGGGTAATATGAGCTTAGGGTGACATGTTGAGGCCATTTCTTCAAATAGAGCCATTTGATATTTGCATGGGCATCAAGATCCAGACTTTACGTGTTTATATTGCTTAAGGAGGCCAGATCTATGGATTAGAGGAATGGATCTGACCTCAGGAGGTCATTGGAGCTTGAGCATGGCATGAACTCGTCGAGTCCCAAGAACAAACTCGATGAGTAGGGCTAGGGTTTCCCATAGTTCAATCAGTGAGTAACTTGCCGAGTCGGGGGAATGACTCGGTGAGTCAGAGGGAAATAAAGGACTGGATTTCAAGGTGGAACTCGCCGAGTTCATAATGGGACTCGGCGAGTTAAGTCAGGGTGGCCCCGCAATTCATGGTAGGTGTAACCCGTCGAGTAGGGGAAAGACTCGACGTGTCATGCGAGACTAGAGGGATAGTGGACACGCGTAGACTCGCCGAGTCACCCAAGTGCACTCGACGAGTCGAGTCGTTTGACCGCTGACTTTGTTGACTTTGAGAGTTTGGTCAACAATGGGGTTTTTGTGTCAAGAGAGGGGTAAAATGGTCTTTTACCCTTCTGAGGATGCCAAGAGAGGGTTGAGTCTAGTCTCGAGAGTTATATTTATGAGAGTATTTACTTTATGTGATTAGGCGGAGGCTAGACCATATTTCTACCGAGTTAGAGATTTACCGAGACATCTGAGGTGAGTCTTCTCACTATACATTACCTAGAGTGGTAACAGAGTTATGTGCTAGTGTATTGTATGCTATTTATGTGTTGTTATGATATGTGATATGCATGATTCAGAGTTTCCAAAGTTAGGACCAGTGGGTCCATAGAGTTAGAGCTAGAGGGCCCACAGAGAGAGTTGGGACTGGAGGGTCCCACTGAGACACACTGACCAGAGGGTCAGCAGAGTTATAGCCTTGAGTGGCTAATATATGTTAGAGTGGTATTTTGGGGAACTCACTAAGCTTCGTGCTTACAATGTTTTATGTTATGTGTTTCAGGTACTAGTGAGGAGCGCGGGAAGGCGCCGACATGATTCGTACACACACATGGAGTTTTATGTATTTCGATCTTGGGAAACATTTTGTGGACAGAGATATGATATAATGATATTTTATTAATAATTGTGAATGAACAATGTGTTTTGAAAATGTGAAAATTGCTTTAATTTTTATGGTGTTACATATATATAATAAAAAGCAACTTGGCTAGAAATAATATACATTTAGGTTTTAGAATTTGGCCACCAAAGTTTCTTATTTTAGAATTTGGTCAATAGTATATTTTTATGGTTTTAGACTTTGGCCAAAAATTTTGTGATTTTAGACTTTGGCCACAAAACTTTCTCATGTTGGTACCTAGACTTTCATATTGTAACACCCCATTTTTACCTTTGATGTAGATTGTAATATTGAACGTTTGTTATAAATTCGAAAGATAAATATATTACTTATTAACGTAAATAATCTAAACAAAAGTCGTAGTAATTGTAATTCCAAAAGTGTGCATATAAAGAATGTCTAAATCTGACTTTGTATGAAGAAGTTATGATTTTTCAATGCTTTGATGCAGTGGTGTGCGATATAGAAATTGAAATCAATATCGGTTGAGTGTTAGCCAAAATGATTTAAACAAGATTTGAAGATCTTGTAAATACGAATCCGTTGATATAAACATAGTTGAGAACGAAGATCGTATGAAGGAGTTTTGATTTCCACACAGATTTTAACAATGTAAGCCTCTATAAAAATATGAATTTATAATAAAGTGAAAATTAGCCAACAAAGTGTAAATGAAAGTTTTAGTACTCATTGATAGCTTATAGTACGTCGAAAACGGAGCTCGTATGAGAGAGATACGATTTTTAAAAATATGAGAATTCATACGCGCAACGCGCATAACTACTAGAAGCTGGGACGCGGGCCACATGGAAGTAGACACCTGGCAACCATCGAATGGATCAGCGTAGACCATAAGCGCGACGCGCCCAGGTATAGAGCACGACGAGTAGACCATATCTTTAGTTCCAAGTTTCTTGAGATTTTGGGATTTTAGGAAGTTTCATTCTAGAAAGGTTTGGAAGCATCGAAGAGTCGGGGGAAATAGAAGCGTTCGGGTCGAAGTCCTGCCTGCGATCTTCCCGGTTTTCGTCAAGAAACTTCTGTAGGTTAAGATGCACTTACTACGATTTAAATGTAACATATATTTATATTCATAGTCGTTATTATGAATGTATAAATAAGATTTATCAGTGATTCCATTTATAATCATGATTGATCTACTTATGAGAATGATGTCTAGGCTAGATCTAGTGAGATGTTTAAAATGGGATTTCCAAACAGAATACTTTGTATACCAAACAGACCCTACCTTCGATAAGATCTTATGTGGTTGTTCCTTATTTGATAGATCTTTCGGTACTCATTGGGATTAATGAAAGATCTAGCTTCTATTACTAGATTTCCACAGAGACTAATAACGTATTGCATTATAGGTTAATACTTGTTAGGCACATTGCTCACCAATTGGATTACCTAGATAGCTATTAATCATATGAGAAATTATCCAGGTGATTTTTCTAACTATACTATATACTTTAGTATGTATCCTCTATTTGTTAGGATGTAGTTTCCCTATAGTATGAAATTAGGCAATTAAACTACCTTAGTTAGTTGCTTGTTGAGTGGGACTATTTGTCTGCTATATATGTGTTGATTGATGGTTTTATTAGGTTACAACAAAATGCACAATGCGGAAAATCACTTAACAATTAAGAAAGGGAACATGCAACCTAAAAGGATATATGTATTACACTATGAGGGCAACATACTTCGAATAACAAAATCTAGCATAAACCCTAGTTAATTCGAAAATCATATAAGTGTTAGGGTTTACATACCTTAGAGTTGTTATTGTAAAAAATTCCTTAAATCCCTTCTGTTGTTTCTTTAGAAAGCAATCATCAAAAGAATGATGCCTCTAATGGCTCATACCCAAAACCCTAAAAACCTTAGAATGAAGAGGAGAGAGAGAGGAGAGAGATAGAAATTTCGTTCCTAACCTTTTAGGTAAAAGTATCCACGAAATTTGATACCCAAGGGATCCTATTTATAGTTTGGGTACATTGCAGGTGTGAAGTCCAAAACAAAATGACATATGCAGAATAAGAATCAAATCATGAATCAATCACACAAATTGCAAGTAATCTAGTCAAAGATTTTGTATATTATTGATGAGAAAATGGAACATACAAAGAGCGTTGGGTTTTGCTCAACCTAACTGATGTTAATATAAAAAGGGAGTTTTTGGAAGCTTTTTTAACAAGCTAAGCTAAGATTATATATATATATATATATATATATATATATATATATATATATATATATATATAATAGTGGTTAAATATATCACATGTTAGATAACTAAAGTGAAGTACTAAGCATAAGATTCTTCATGAAAAGTTTCCAAACATAGCCTTCGGAAATTGAATTGATTAAATAATGCATTTAATTCCAATTCAAATCATTTCCTTATTAGCATCCAGGCTTTTGGAAATCCTAGTAGAGCTCCCAAAACCATCCACCCTTGGATGGTTATAGAATTGTCTCTTTCATTCAACAATTGAACAATTACAATTCACCCCTTGAACCTTTAATTAATTCTAATTAATCATGAATTAATTCTAGATTAATTCTGATTAATAATTAATTATATCTTTTTTATTTTTTATTAATTTATTAACCATATAAATTAACAAATCAATTACTTAACTATTGATATCATATTAATTTATTAATCACATAACAAATTAACAAATCAACTATCTATTTTTAATTAATATATTAATCACATAATATATTAAAAAATAATTTCTCTCTCTCTCTCTCTCTCTCTCTCTCTCTCTCTCTCCCTCTCTCTCTTTTTCTATCTCTCTGTCCCTCTCTCTCTCTTAATATCATTTCTAACTATTTATGGTTATGAGGGCAACCCAAAAAAGATTTCAATTCTATTTGTAGGTTTATACCAATTTTTTTATGAGTTTAGGCACCTTAACCCGTTATATATATACACACACATATATATATATATATATATATATATATATATATATATATATATTATGTGGGAGTTAAGGGCGGACCAACCTCGTGGTGAAGGGGAATATTCTCCGGCAGACCAGCGTTATGCTTAAGCGAATGGGTGTACCATCTTTATGCCGAAGGCAAAAGGGGTGGACCAGCATATATGCGGAAGGCCAAAGGGGCAGACCATCATGTTACAGGCCATTATGTGCGTGTGTGTGTGTGTATATATATATATATATATATATATATATATATATATATAGTTGTTGAATAACTATTTTTTAAGTTGTTCTTTGGATTGTAGAAAGGCTCCAATATGACTGTACCCGCATCAAATAAATTAATAATGTTTTTAGTCGTCCGCTAAAACTCTCTTTAATAGTTGTATGACAATGATCTTATAATATAAATGGGATATTGAATCTATATTTTATATGTTTCAAAAATGAAAAAATTTTATGTTGAAAATTGGGATGTTACAAGTTGGTATCAGAGCCCTAGTTTGAGAGAATTGGATGAACACTCGTGTGATTACAAACTCAAACTAAATCTTGAAACTAATATAAATATTTAAACTTTGACAATTATCCTTTAATTGGACAAGCATGATCATTAACTTATGAAAAAACAAGTTTCATGGTTCAAAAAACAATTTGGGGGTAATGATCCTAATCCAATTTCTGGCCAAAAGTCGAAATTCTGCCCACTGGAGCACCAAATCGGCGAGTACATGAACTGGACTCGTCGAGTTGGTCATTTAACAACGGGACTCGGCGAGTTCACTGGACAGAAGGCAGAAATTTGATTTTTTACACTTTGAAAATCAATATAACATCAACTATAATAAAAAACAATCCTAGGCTCTGATACCACTGACGGGTTTTGAGCATCCTAACAACCTTAAGGTGCACATACAACCCTAAATGTTTTAGATCTATGTTTTTTCTAATTATACATGCAATTTGATTTTCCAAAACATTTCCCTAACTAGCATGCAAACATGGGTACTTGTATAACAAAAATCTAGGTAGAACACATACCTTTTCTTGTAGCTTGATTCCTTGGACCTTTAAGAGCCTAGCACCCCAAATGTGATGCCTCAAATTCTTCAATCTTCACACAACATCACCAACAATGGAGGACTTAGGAGAGAATACTTGCACTCAAAAATAGGCTATGGCTCTTCCAAGAACACTAGGGGTGCCGATTTTAGGAGCTCATAGGTTTCTTATATAGTGTGGCAAAACTAGGGTTACACCATGTAAACCCTAATGTACATGACCTTCCATATTCCTTATGCTCCATGGGTTAAAACCTCCATGGATCATCCATGGGTTGTCACTTGGGTTTAACCTAACATAAGGAATCATAGACCATTGGCCCACACCATAAGAATGAATGATTTAGCAAATCAACCCCTTATATTTTATTAGTCTCTTTTGATCACTAAATTAATTCCAAATTAATTCTTTATAAATACGATTTAAATAATATAATTTCATATTAATATATTAGAACTTATAATATATTAATAAATCATGAATATCCTCTTCTCAAAAGTCCATCCTTACAAATTGTTCTGGTGCCATGCAACTCAAATGGACCATGCTTCTCTCGGGTCAGGTACATACCGATTATAGTTATGGGCTTAGACACTAAATCCAACAATATCATCTTGCATTTCGTATCATTCACCATAAAATTTTTATTCTCGTCCATCGCCATAAATGAAGAGGAACAACCATGATCTAATTTCATTGGTATGAGGCACCACAATTAACCACCCATTTGGGTCTAATAGTAAGGGAACTCATAGACGCACACATCTTCTCATCATCGAAGGAAATAGAAGAAGTTTAATTGGTATTCTACTCTATTTTCTATCATTTCAAAATCACAAACCCAATTTCCTTCTTCATGACAATAGTTGCACTTGCCTTTGCCCTTTCTTTTACTTTTTAAAGAAGTCTTTCTCGAGTTGGAACACCCTCGGTTCTTTCCTTAATAAGCCATGGCTACTCCAACTACTACCTAGAGAGATTTAATTATTAAACCCTTGAATTTGACACTTTAAATCTTTTGAAAGAATCCCATCTTCATATTACATAAAGTTATGAAATTTCTCCCACAAATAAGGTTATTGGCAAAACTTGTGTATCTCTCCGAAAAAGTGAGAAAAAGGACCATGGATAATATTTCATTCTTGAACTCTAAACTTGAAACCTTCAAACACATGACTAAATCATAAAATATCCTTATAAGATTCGTTATTTCCATTCTATAAGTAAGAATTAACTTCAAAAGAATTAGCGTATTAGTTAGTGACATTTTCAAATAAATCTCCTCATGCTTGTACCAAATCCCCTCCGTCAACTATATGATACTCAAAATCTATTTTTTCATTTTGCGAAGCTCTTGTGGTGATATATCTAGATCAAGCTCCCCCAAAGCATAAACAACGAGTGATAATTGTTTTTGGGCACTACCACCTTTATCTTCCATTGCAATTTACCAAAATCACTATCCATATTCCACTTTTCAATTTGAAAATGGTGCCCAATCTTTAAAATATGATGAATATTTTGAAGCGAAAATGTTTATTTTATCTAAGTCAGACATTTTATCGAACACTTTGTGTGCACCATAAACTAAAAAACCCTAGAAAAAAATAGGATGCCCAAAATGCAATGCAAATCAAACCTAGATCCCCTCATACCACTCGTAGAGGAAAATATAATCAGCCGAAAGTGTGATGATATCCGAGATTCCGGTTAATGAGAATCAACACCTGAAATACGAAAACATTGGTCCCTAGAGAAAAGGGTTATCCCAACAACCAAAAAGAACAAACACGATGCAAAAATACTAAGATAACGATGTCTAACACAATCCAAACAAACCATATATAACAATAATCATCAAGCAAAAAGGCACGGAATTTAATGTGATTCCACAATTGTAATATTGTGTACATACATAGGGATAAATGATTACATGTATATTGCTCGAATAAAATGGGATTACAAAGCTTACCAATGTACAAAGATAATCCAAAACTATAAAATCATCACTAAAAAGAAAGTGGAAGAACTAGGGTCAAAGCTGACATAAGAACAATTTAAAACCAATTAGGATGCTCTATTGCTACTTTCATGCTAGTTGAAGTCGCATATTAAAGCGACCCTGATTAGCAATATTATTAGATAGAACTAGCAAAGAATTAGTAGAAAAAGTAGTAGAAGTGTTATGCGATAGCTTCGACTCTATGCTAGTTCGATGCTGCTAGTTCAACTAGCTAGGAACACTACTACAAAAAAGCTTATAGGACCCGGTTATTTCATTTAAATAACCCGGTTTTGAACCGGGTCCTAAAGCCAGTGAGACCTATATGGAAAAAGAAATAGAACCCGGTTTTAAAACTGGCTCCTATCTAACACAAAAGAACCCGATTGTTCATAAAACCGAGACATATATATGGCTAAAAGATCCCGGTTCCAATCCCCAAACCGGGTCATATAAAGATTAAATATGGACCGGTTTCATTCAAATAACCGGGTCTTTTTCAGCCTTCCAAAACCGACTAGCAAGCATGGTTATAAGAATTCAATTGGTGCCAACTTTATTCAAATAACCATAATATAAAATAAAGAAAACAATTCATAAAAAACACAAACTGAACAAAACAAAAATTATGCATTGATGAACAAATTACATTTTTATAAACATGTTAAGCAACCAATCATTATAGTCATCGATAAAAACATGCTTAAGTGCTTCTAAAAACTCCTTGATTTGGTCATTTCATACTACATAAAACTTACATAAATAAATTCAAAAATAAAATTGTTTTCCCAGGTGTTGTCCAATAATCAAGTGTTGCAGCTATCCTCCAACCTCACTTAAAAACAAAACACAACAACTATCCTTCATTCCCACTAATAAAACAAAACACAACAAATAATTAGTTTTTTGTCTAGCATTTTAAAAAAGTTAGAATTTAGCAAACAATCATTAAACTAAAAGTAGGATGTTATAAAGATTAACAACTAACCTTATATGCACTTTTAGACAACCACATCATTCATAAAAATTTTCATAAATTCTCTAGCCCATGTAGCAATAGTTGTAACCAATGCATTTTCCTCAAATGCAGTTTTGTCATTCCAAAGGGTACCAAACTATATGAAAATAAAATTAAAACTACTAAATAACGAAACAATTTGTTTCTTACTTTGGAATAAAATATTTTTTAAGAAGTACTTACTCTACTCGAAAATTCATGTTGTCTGTTCAAAACAAAATCAAAGATCCAATTCATTACATAATGCCCACTTAGCTCGCGTTGCATTACACTAGCTTGGTTGCACTAAAATTGTGATAGAAGGTAAACATAAATCATAAGCAAAACTACATCTAACTAGTGGATAAGTAATAAGATAAATTACCTCAGTAAGCTTCCATACATTTAGAATTGATGTGTTCTTTTTATACATCTCAAAAGCCCTAAAAATAAACTAGCAACAGAGTTGTATTCAAACTTATGGAAAGAATGTTATTTTCATGTCATATTAAGAAATTTCTTACTTTTCCAAAAGTTGGAGCAGGTAGTAGTTGTCCACCGGATTTTTCATAGGTTTCATCATAGAATACAAAATGTATACAATATGATTTAAAGAGCAAATCACCAAGAGGACCCAATGCGTACTAGTAATGTTTTGAAATTTTAGTATATAAACACAAAAAAAACAAATAACTAGTAATATAGATAGAAACGTATGATACTTTTGCAGGTATGATGCGATAAGAAACGATTTTCCATGATGAAGTTGCATTGCATCAACGAGATAATTGACGACATCAACATATGATACTTTTGCAGGTATGGTGCGATAAGCACATTTGCTTTGCAGTTTTCATCATGGATATTCCAACGTTTCTGTTTATGTTTTTTTTTTCTTTTAAAAGAATAACTATTAGTAACATATATTAATTAAATGAAAACACATGTAATGTGTATTAGATTAGAAACCTTGATGGTCAACCATAAGTTCTCCTTTTCATTTGCTGGCACTTTTTTCCAAGTGATCAGATATTCAATAAAAATTAATTTTCTCGTAACAACCCCGCAGTCATTGGCGAACTTATTTTGATTATCGCCACAATGCTGACCAAGACTGTTAAATTCAACTTCTTGTGGCTCTATTATATCCATTAGAGGTGTGGCTGTTCTTTTTTTCCTCGATTGTGGTTGTGGCTGTGGTACCGGTTGTTGTTGTGGCTAATAATTCATCATCTTTATTGTAGATGATTTGCAAATGGCTCAACCACCAACCTGAATAGAATACAAAAACATTTCAACATGATATCACCAATAACTCTCTTGTAAAATAGCAACAAGTGAAACAAAATCATCAAAACATGAAGAAGAAAAAACACATCAAATGATAAGTTTAAACTAAAAAAGAAGGCTATGGTTGTCCGTTTTTGTGTGTATTTCTCCTTCCAAACATGTATATATATATATATATATGTACACACTACTATACGTGTGTTTGGTGTGTACGTACAAGGCCATATAGAAGTGCTAAGCTTACAATTTACATAGGAATTAGGAATTTAGTTCAAATTATGCATAAAAAGATAAATAAGCTAATCATATAATATACTCGACTAGTAATAATTCAGGAAAAAAAAGTAATGTCCACTTTTTATCAGTTTCAAATCTCACAGAGCACTTTACATAAATACTTAACATGCAAATTTTCAAGACTACAATTTGTAGTTAGACCCATAACATAAAAAACTAATGTAATATATCACTACATGAATTACAAAACGAAAAAGTAAAAGAACTTACATTTCAAAATATGAAACTTTACATGTTAATTAAAATTTACTTTCAAAAAATATGAAGACCCATTGAAGACTTTTCACAAACACTTAATATGCAATTTCAAATGTTCAATACCAACAATTTTAAATTGTAGTACTTAAACACTAAATTGCAATTTTCTCAAGAATTAAACATATCAAAGTTGAATTGATTAAAAAAGAAACTCACAAACCAGATAACCAAAAAATAAGAACTTAGTATTTTCAAGGATCAAGGATGTATCAGTGTATTGGAATGCTAGGCACTATGGATATATACATACATAAATTTCTAACAAAATCCTTCAAGTTCCTGTTTTGTTCTCATGTATTCTCGTTTAAATCAACATTAGTACATGATTCATGCATATATAAATCCATGATTTTACAAAACATAAGTAAACCCCTCTAATAAAACTTTCAGAAATCAAATATCAACATATAAAACTTACAATTTGAAAGAGTGGAAGACGTTAGCAGTGGCAAAAAGAGGACCAATAGAGATATGAGTCGTGTATACGAAGACTGCTGCCTTGGCAATGAATTGGCGACCTGCAGACTTGGTGACCTGCTGATCTGATGTAGGGGACAGGGGAAATCGAGGAAAAGATAAGGGTTTTAGGCACCAGAATTATAGTCAGGACCAGGAGGAGGAATCGTCCCACAATGGTGTTCCCGTGATTTTGTGGTAGCCAGCGAAATCCCCGGTTGGTTATGCGGTGAAGAAGAATGCGAGGTGTAAGGAGTGAAAACGTGTTTGGGGTTTTGATTTTACCCAAAATTTGTGGCGGGTTATACAATTTCCATGGCGGGATCTCCAAAAGCTTTACCAAATCTTATATCAGCCAAATCTAAAAGGGAATATGACTTATCAAGATAATTAACTTTTCGGTATGTTCACATCTGGGTAACTATCTTTTTTTTTTGTACATATCTAGGCAACAAACTTTTTGGAAGTGTTCACATATGACCATTATAACCTGCTATAGCAGGTTAAATCCTAGATGTGAACTCTTTCAACAAGTTTGTTACCTAGATGTGTACAAAAAAAATAGTTACCCAAATATCAACAAAACGAAAATTAAAAATTAAATTACATGAATGGTCCCTGTGGTTTAGGGGAATTTGTAGTTTTGGTCGCTAACTTATTTTTTTAACTTAAATGGTCCCTCCTGTTTATTTTTGTTGCGCGTTTGGTCCCCATCTTACCTAAAAATACTATTGTGCCCTTATTAATTTATATTTTTAATTAATTTTCTTATCTATGTATTTATTTTTTACATATTTAAAAAATTAATAGACCACACATATTTGTATCTCATCGGATGATCCCTACTGTTTATTTTTAATTAATTTATTTTTTTAACTCAGATGATCCCTACTGTTTATTTTTGTTACGCGTTTAGTCTCTGTGTTATCTAAAAATACTATTTTTCCCTTATTAATTTTTTAAATTAATTTTCTTGTTTATGTATTTATTTTTTATAAAAAAATTAATATACCCCACATATATGTATCTCATCACCGTAAACCTGAAACCACATTTAAGAAATTTAATTTGAGTCTTACCATTCACCATCTCATCTCTGATCCTCCTCATCTTCTATTTCTTTTCTATCTTTAGTAACATCGACGTCTTCACCGTCCTTCTTTTTTTTGGTACTTCAACTCTGGCGAACCAACACCATAACCTACTATCTCTTCATCTTTAGTGGGTTGTGGTGTTGATTCGACGGAGTTGAAGGACCGAAAAAAGAAGTGATGATGAAGACGTCGATATCACTAAAGATGAAAAATAAATAGAAGTTGAGAAGGATGAAAGTTGGGATGGTGAGGAGATACAAATATGTGGGGTCTACTAATTTTTCTTAAACATATAAAGCATAAGTACATAAACAAGAAAATTAATTAAAAAAAATTAATAATGACACAATAGTCTTTTTAGGTAAGACAGAGACCAAGTTCGTAACAAAATTAAATAGTAGGGACCATCCGAGTTAAAAAATTAAATTAATTAAAAAATAAATAGTAGGGATCATCCGAGGAGATACAAATATGTGTGGTCTATTAATTTTTTTAAATATGTAAAAAAATAAATACATAGATAAGAAAATTAATTAAAATAATAAATTAATAAGGGCACAATAGTATTTTTAGGTAAGACGGGGACCAAACGCGCAACAAAAGTAAACAGTAGGGACCATTTAAGTTAAAAAAAAAATAAGTTAGCGAACAAAACCACAAATTCCCCCAAACCACAGGACCATTCATGTAATTTAATTTTTACATTTCGTTTTATTCATATTTGGGTAACTATTTTTTTTGTACACATCTAGGTAACAAACTTGTTGAAAGCGTTCACATCTAGGATTTAACTTGCTATAGCAGGTCATAATGGTTATATGTGAACACTTCCAAAATGTTTTTTACCTACATATATACAAAAAAAAGATAGTTACCCAGATGTAAACATACCGAAAAGTTAATTACCTTCATAAGTCATATTCCCAATCTAAAAGGGCGCTCATTTTCCCACTTAATTGATTTGATGCTGCCACTGAATAATTTATGGAAAGAAAATAATACCCTTAACTTATTTAACTGTAAAATACCTTAAATAAAGCCCTAGGATAACAGCCCCTTGTGTATCGGCCACCACATTATTGAGCTTGAATTTTAAAAAAATGGATATAGTTTTCAATTCTTTAAATTTTTTAAAAGAGAAAGAAAGTATAGATTTCCTATCGTAAGTTTTTTCCATAAAAAAAGGGATATATATGGTTTAGATCTTTCTCTCTTCAAAATCATAAAACGGAGTATAAATAGGTTGAGGGACATAATTTCCACATATTAACTTTTTTTACGGTATATATTTCATTAATTAAGTAACTTAAAATTTTCAAACTTGACATTTATATTTGTACATAAGTTTCAATTGATACCTTTTTCTTATTGAACTTCTAATATATATCATTATAAAAATAATGTGTTGATTTGACAAAAAAACAAGTAATATTTTTTTTAAACCCATCTTTTATACGTACATGTCTCGAAACAGATTGGGAACCGGTCGAATGAGAACAAAGAACCGGGAATCGATCCATTGTTAGAAATAGTAGGGTTTGTTGGGTCGTCATGAGTTACTTTTGAAGCAAGTCACCCTTAAGAATATGAATTTCCCATTATGTTCCTTGGACCCCGCTAGGGGCGCTGCCCCTAGACCCCGCCAAATTCAGGGGCTGCCCCAGACCCCCAACTTGTTGTCAAACTAACTTCTAATTTGATCTTATACATAAATAAAATTGATAATTAAACATGAATAATTCCGTGATGCAAACATATTCGGATTTTAGAAACTTAAGTCTTAAACATCCAAATGAAAATTAAAAACATTCATGGAACACATGTTCAAACTAAAACATTAATACAAACATAAATAATTCAAATTCAAATGACACTAAAACATATTAAATAATGTCACGTCTCATCGTCAATCACATCTTTGTCTGAGACCTCACCCAAATCCTCTTCATTTTGCCCCATATGTGGGTTATGATATCCATATTCCTTCATGGTGATCTGACCGTAAGTAAGTGGTGTCATCAACATCATCATTTAAATATGGAATGCCGATGGAAAAATGGGGGTAGTTCATCAAACTGATCACACTCTTCCTCGTCCACAACATCATCAACACCAAGTATATGTCGTTTGCTATGCATGACGATGTGCTTTCCCGATTCCTTTGGGTCCTAAACATAGAATACCTGGGTAACTTGTTTAGCTAGGATGAACGGTTCTAATACATAGTCATTTGTGGAAAGGTCAACAACTGTAAAACCATCATTGTCAACTTTAACACCTCGTTGGTTGTCAACCCATTTGCACTTTAACATAGGTATAATGATGGAATCATATTTCAATTCCCACATTTCCTTAATGACGCCATAATATAATTCTTTGGCGATCCTCACCTTGTATCATGACTATCTCCATATACTTCAGTTGAGGCTATTACTGTTACACCACTATTTTGAAGTGTACTTTTTCCATCTTGTTGATTAGTGTAAAATGTATAACCATTAATGTCGTATCCTTGGTACATTGCCACAAGATCTTCATGACAATTTCCCTAGATGTACTACAGCTTGATCCACACTATCGATGCCATAACTTACTCTCACTTTGTCTTTTAACCATTGTGAGAATATTTTGTTATGTTCCTTAACCAACCATCTATTGCTCCTACCATGATTTGACATTTCCAGTGTTCTTTTGTGCTCATTTATATATGGAGCAATGCTTGTCATATGTTGTAGGACTGTAAAATGTGAAAGTTGTAAGTCTTCTCGGTTTGGAATGATCTTTTTCAATCCAATTGTCCCACTCCCTACAAGTCTACCCTCGTGTCGAGATTTTGGAATGCCAATACTATCAGCTCCTTGTAGATAGTCAGTACAATATTCAATTACCTCCTCTGTTTCGTATCGTTCAACAATACTACCCTCTGGTCGATGTCTATTCCTTACATACCCTTTTAAGACGCCCATATATCTCTCAAATGGATACATGTATCGTAAGAATACTGGCCCATAATACTTTATCTCTCTAACAATATGAGATATCAGATGAACCATGACATCAAAAAATGAAGGTGGGAAATACATCTCGAGTTAGCATAATGTCAAGATAATATCACTTTCCCATGAATCTAATACCCCAGTATCAATAACTTTAGAATGAATCATGTTGAAAAACAAGCATAGCTTTGTGATTGTGTGTCGAATGCGGTCTGGTAGTATTCCACGAATTGCAATGGGAATCATATGTGCCATTAAAACATGAAAATCATGGGACTTCATACCAAATATTTTTAGTTATTTCACCGACACTAACTTCTTAATGTTAGCAGAATAGCCTGATGGAACCTTTACACCATGTAAGTGATGGGTTTTAGCCATAAGAACATCCAATGTGCTCATGCAACCCTAATGCTTGGATCTAGGTTTCTCTATTGTACATGCAATTCAACCAAGACTTTAAACCCTAGTTCTAGCATACAATTAATCATATTAACATGTGAAAAGGTTTTTAGATCATACCTTGATTGTTATGTAGTAATAACAATCTCAAATCCTCCTTGTAATGACTTTAGAAAGCTTAGAGTCACAAGTGTCACTCCTCTAATGGCTCACAAACACCAAGAGCAAGAGGATGAAGAATAAGGAGAGAGGAGGCTGCCCAAGAACGTCCAAAACCCTAGAGGAACTCTTATTCACGTTTTTGGGGCTTAAGGGTATTATATATACATGTAGGCTATTAGGGTTTTCAACTAGGAAACCCTAATTTGACTGCTTAAGCCCTAAGCAGCCCATGGACCCTTTTAGAATCACCCTTGGACGATTTCTAATGGGTTTCCCCATAGAATTCGTCCAACCTATTATTCCAAGGTAATCTATAGCCCAAATGCAATTATCTTATAATTACAGTTCTAGTCCCTTAAGTTTAATTAATTTCTTTTAGCCACAAAATTAATTATCAATTAATTATTGAGTAATATTAATTAAAGAATATGATTTATCCTTTAATATATTATTCTCATAATATATTAATAAATCATAATTAATCCTTTCTCTCCATAATTCATCCTATCAAGTTGCTTTGGTGAAGGCAACCCAAAAGGACCATGCACCATCGGGTCAAGTACATACCAAAATAGTTATGGACTTAGACACTAATCCAACAGTTTCGCACTTGGATAAGTCTAATAACTATTCTGCGTATGACTTCAGATCCTGATATGCAATTGTAGCTTTCAAAAGCCGCTGTCAACTCTGATCCTATCAGAAGTGTGTCCTTTAGATAAGGGATCATATATTCCTCCATTCTAGATATCGTATAGACTGAGACATGGATTTAAATCATTCTCTCTGTCTATGTGTTATTTCTCGATTTCCGATTTATGACGACCGACAACAGACTACATTTGAACACATCAAATTAGTCCCGGCTTGGCCAAGCGCTTAGTGTCATCACTAAATCATCGAGGGGCCCACAGATATCGCTTTCATCCAACTCTGGATAAAAGGAACGGATAAACTTTGATTCAATGCTTGCTTGTACTCACTCACCGAATCACACATAACAATATGTTTTATGACACCAAGTTACTGGTGTGTTTACATATTATCAATGTGTAACCGACTCACAAGATACAACTCGCACATCTTGGTTTCAAGAATATAAGATGTTATCATCTCACCAATCACTCGTGATAAAATCCATGAAGTGATCCAAGTGAGCGTGGGTTTAATCCAATGCTAAGATCATATTCATAAGCACTCATGAACGTTGCAGCAAACATTTGCTTATGTTTAATACACTTTAGACAATCCACACACCAATTCAGGACAGTCTTCATTCATACCTACTTCCAACATATGAACGACTGTGGTCCGTTCGAATAATTTGATTGTTCTGAATCAATTTAATTATTCAGGAAGTCAAAACATGCAAAGTGAAACACAAGAATAATACTAATCCCATATGGCCCCAAACTCTGGGTATAAATAAAACATTTTATTTAATCACCATATTGATTACTCATTATTTGTTGTTTCGGGTAATCAACTTCTTACTTGAAGTATAACAACAATTGTCCCATGCTCTTAGCATGCACACAATGTTTATCTACGGTCCTTACTTTGTGAAATAGATCAAATGAACACATTTCTAACCATACTCATTTCACAATTCCCAATCCTTATCATAAGTATAAGAATATCAAATTCTTATTACTTATGCTAGATTCTAACATTTTATGCAATGATTCTTTCGTAAAGTCATAGCTCAAAATCATCAAGAGTTGGCTAATCTCTATCAGAAACAATTCTATAGATATGATGTCTCTCACTCAAAGTACATTCCTTTGAACATCCTTCTTGCATAATAATTTCTAATCTAGATATAGATTCTCAATATCCAACTCCCAATATGGAAACATTTCCATATTTTCCATATGACAATTCACTCTTAATAGAATCTTATCTATTCATAATAATGTCAATATGGTCCATCCAATACCATACTTCCAACTACTCACAAGCGACCAATCATCAGCGAGCTTTGGATTGTCCTTTGATAGTTGTTTAATTATCTTAGTCAAAATCGATTATTGTCCTTTTTCCTTCAAAATGCGCTAGACATTTGGAAAATTTTAGAATGGTCAAATATTATAGCATTTGCAACCGATCCTATACCCGAAGCGTATGGGACACGATGCATAATGTCTTACATAAAGATCTGATAATATTTTATGTGCCACATTCTTATAATTCGAACTATGCCATAATCACACTATGTATCCTTGACTAAATTTATTAACATTCCACAACCTAAGCCTTTAGATTTGAAATGAAGCATAATATTCTCTCCCTTAATTATAGCAAAACAACTATTTAACCCTTACGACTTTGCAAAGTATAACTCTTGTTTTCTATAATTAATATTGCTAACTTGCAGTACTTGCCTTAATAATCATACAAGCACAACATTTATGCTCCTACTATCATGATGATTATTATCAAATAAGCATAACACTTATGCTCCCACTAGCTTTGACATGATAATCCTTTATCTAAGCTTCTTAAACTTATACACCTTTGCCTTAGATAGCTCATATGTGTGTCTAAACAATTCAGACTAATTGCTAAATCTCACAATTCGAATTATGGAAAGGGATACCGTAACCATAATCGAATTCAACAATACAATTTCACAATCACTATCTTCTTAAAATCTCTCTTAGTGAAAGCATTTCCTCACAGTCATCTTCATGAAGGAGGAAATCTTATGACACTTAGATTTTAATGGTGTAAGTGTTCCTATCCATGCGAATTGTCAAAACCAAAGTTGCGACAAATCCAAATTCATATGGACCGAACCTTCTCAATCTTGATCTCTTGCCTTATGCTAACACGGCTGCCCACCATGTCTTCCAAGTAGTTAAGCAGCTCATCCTTTCTTATCAATGTACTTTTCATTGATCAAGGTCCTTGCCTTTTATGCATTCAAATGAGAACTCATAGAACTCACATGCATAATTAACTCAACTGGAATGGCACAGAAACAAGATAGTGTCAACATGATAGGTTGTAAACCTCAAGTCGTGTGCTAGTGATGATTGATAAGCTTTATTCTTGATTAGTTCTTGAAACCCTTCAAGACCATTAAGACTCCCACTGACTCTTTGACATATAAGATTCTCTTGTCAACAAAAATTTATTGACAAACAAATATTCAAGAGTTAGTGTAGCTTTTATCAAGACAAAACACTTCACAAAATTGATTCTAGTTGGTCTTTGTCTTATCCAAGACATCACAACTTCCCTCATTTGATGAATGTTATAAACCTTCTGAAGACTTGTCACTCAATGTCACAATCTTAACTCTAAGACTTGGTTTGGGAACGAAGTATGATTGACTTCTTGATTTAACCATTTCTTCAATTCTTGATTCCTCTTCTCAGACATACAATTGCACTAAGACTCACTTAGAGGATCAATTGAGATATGGTTCTTAATCATTAAGACCTATCAGAAAATATAATAAAGGTACTCTCCTTCTTCTTAGAATAGAGAAACTTTTATCTTTCTGCCTACTTGATTCTTCTTATTTGTTCTGCTATTGATTTAAACTCTTTCAAATCAACTCGGAATTACACTTAATCTTATAAGTATAATCATATCCATTAAACCTTTAGTAAATCATGACGAATATCTTTGTCACTCTTGTGGTGGACTTGATCAACACACAACCTTGTGTACTTGATCTCCTAGTCCTTCACTTGACACTTTGTCAACGAATTAGTCTAATTTCCAAATATGAAACTTCTCATTCATCATGCAATACTTGTTGTATGATTCCATGTTTCTATCCAATTGAAACTTGGGCAATGAGAAACTTTCCTTATTTGGTAAATTATTGTCCTTTCCGCAAATAACATAATTAAGAATCAAATCCATTATTGCTAATAATAGAAACTTTCAAACATCAATTTTTCATACACGCCATTGCAAGGATAAATAAATAATATAAAAAATCAAATTTTATTTTATTGCGGAAAAATTTGTCCTTACAATGCAATTCAATTGAAAAACTATGTTAATTCATATTTCTTAGCAATCTTATTCTAACTCCAAGTAGTAGCTCAAGATTCTAATCTTCAAGTAATGCGATCGAAATCCATTTCTTCACGATTAGATTCCGCTCACTTCTTCCCTTAAGCTTCCTCTCTTTTCTTCGATCCTACAAGACATCGAAATGTAATCTTATCACATCATGTATTAAGAATCTAGAATAGGAACTTAAGAGAGTTAGTTAATGGATTTTACCTAAAGCAGAGCCATACGTTTTGACTCTCCCATCTCTTAGATCTCTTAGGTAAATAGGACAGCTTCGTCTCCAATGCCCCTTCTCTTGGCAATAAAAGCAAATTGAGTCTCTTGGAAAAGCACACAGAACTACTTCTGACTTTGCCTTTCGCTTATGATCAAACTTTTCGAGCATGGCATGCCTTTCGTTGTCATTGCCTATATCCATAGAGGTCTGGAAGGCAGATCCACCAATCAACTTTGCTTTTCCAGTGTGCCAAATCATTGCTGATTTAGCAACAATAAGCATATAGGTGAGATCGATGAGGGTTAAGTCGTGGTTCATCATATAGTACTCTCTTACGAACTCACTATATGAGTCAGGAAGTGACTGAAGAACCCAGTCAACAGCAAGCTCCTCACAGACAACAGATCCCAACATTCTTAATCTATCAATGTGTGACTTCATCTTTAGGATGTGTGCACACACTGAATTTCCTTCTTCATGTTTACTTGCCAAAAGGGCTTGAGTGAGTTTGAAAATTTTCAATCTTTTGAACTTGTGGGTTAGGGAGAATAATAGGAGGAGGTGGAGGAAGTGAAGCATGATCTCGTGTTCCTCGATCGAATCATGGAATATCATCTTCATGTGAAAAGCTTGTTCCACGGGATTTGGGAAGATCATAGTTGTCATACTTTGACATCTATAAAACGGGAGAAAAATTAAATTCAAGTTAGTTGATTGATTGAGTCCTTAATAAATCACCCAAATGAGATATTAAGGCTAGGACCCAACACAATACTCTACAACCTAGAAAAGGGATGTCGTAATCTAGTTGCAGAATATTTGAAGGTAAGTGAATGACGATTCACTAATTTCCACCATGAAAAACGAAAAAGAAATTTAAGTTTTAAATCTTTGAAAACTCCTAGATCCTTTGAGATTCATTGAACTTTTCAATGGCATGTTTAAATCTCGATATGCCCCTCGATTTGTGACTGGGATGCCGAGGATCACAAAACAGGGTGTGAATAACCATGCAAACTTACATGGTGCCCCCACATGTTACAGTCACCTATTCGATGTGCCGGTTAACCACACACGCTCCACCGAACTATGACAAACATTTAGTCACCCTTTGCTACCTTTGCTTAGAGCCATTTAGTGTGCCGATTAACCACACACGCTCCACTAACGTCTTCGCAAGGGTACAAAGTGCAATTTCATGGAATTGCATCAATTCACTTTTGCCTAAAGTAACTAAGATTGGGAATTTGTAAAAACATTTAGTTACTTTTGTACTTCATTATACTTATAATGGAAGGTTTCTGTCCTATCCTACCCGTTCGGCTAACGACCCTCCACTAGTCAAGAGTGCGGTGGGTAAGAGTGGATACCATTCAATCGCCATTTTATAGGCAATTTCCTTAAACACCCCTTACAGACCAGCTTCGTGAATGAGACATACTAACAGTAAGACTGACTTTTACTCATATATATATATATATATATATATATATATATATATATATATAATGTTAGACTTTTAATGTTATATATAGTATAGGGTGTATTTTACACTTTTAAAATACTAGGTGGTCTAATTTAATAAATTACACTTTTAATTTAACTAAATGTGAACCTAAACTTTATGGATTTATTAAATCTCCTTTAATTATACACCTTAATTAATTAATAAAACCATAAGGGTGTGATTTGAACTTTTCAAAACAATACTAGAGTTTTAGAATTTAACATTTCTAAATTAAACTACTAATCAACTTTTAAATTCCAAAACTTGAGGGCAAGTTTTGAAACATTTCAAAACATCAAGGATCAAATAGCAAATAATTTAAATTAAACAATTAATTTAATGATTATCTAAATTTGACCTAATTTCAATTTCTTGCAAGATAAGTTACCCAATTAATACAAATAATCAATCTTTAATCATATAAGGAAGTTATTATCTAATCAATTGGTAAATATCTTTTGTTTAATCAACGATATACTCCAATATAAGATAAAATTCGAATATTAAAGACCCAAAACAATTAAGGCAAGTATCCTCAAGCAAAACAACAAGAAATCCCGAAACTGCCTCCTTCTGACGCTCGAACTCGCCGAGTTCCTTTATGGACTCGCCGAGTTGGAGCAACTCGCCGAGTCCACATTGGAACTTGCCGAGTTCATCAGACAGGGGACCAAAAAATCGATTTTTGAAGCTTGAACAAATAACCAAGGCATCAATACAACAGAAACCAATCTAGGCTCTGATACCACTGATGGGTTTTAGCCATAAGAACATCTATGTGCTCATGCAACCCTAATGCTTGGATCTAGGTTTCTCTATTGTACATGCAATTCATCCAAGACTTTAAACTCTAGCTCTAGCATACAATTAATCATATTAACATGTGAAAAGGTTTTTAGATCATACCTTGATTGTTATGTAGTAATAACAATCTCAAATCCTCCTTGTAATGACTTTAGAAAGCTTAGAGTCACAAGTGTCACTCCTCTAATGACTCACAAACACCAAGAGCAAGAGGATGAAGAATAAGGAGAGAGGAGGCTGCCCAAGAACGTCCAAAACCCTAGAGGAACTCTTATTCACGTTTTTGGGGCTTAAGGGTACTATATATACATGTAGGCTATTAGGGTTTTCAACTAGGAAACCCTAATTTGACTGCTTAAGCCCTAAGCAGCCCATGGACCCTTTTAGAATCACCCTTGGACGATTTCTAATGGTTTTCCCCATAGAATTCTTCCAACATATTATTCCAAGGTAATCCATAGCCCAAATGCAATTATCTTATAATTACAGTTCCAGTCCCTTAAGTTTAATTAATCTCTTTTAGCGACAAAATTAATTATCAATTAATTCTTGTCTAATATTAATTAAACAATATGATTTCTCATTTAATATATTATTCTCATAATATATTAATAAATCATAATTAATCCTTTCTCTCCATAATTCATCGTATCAAGTTTCTTTGGTGAAGGCAACCCAAAAGGACCATGCACCATCGGGTCAAGTACATACCAAAATAGTTATGGACTTAGACACTAATCCAACAGTAAGCACTTACAAATTTTGTTTTCTCGTCCTTTGACATGGTATAACACGCTGCTGGCAGATACATATGCTTTCCAGGATTCCTAATAGGAGCACGCTCGGGGCGAAAGATCTTAAGAGAATAAGTGTTTAATAGGAGTTTAGACCCGGCTTGAGTACAGTCAATGTGGTTTTGACCCATTGTAGGAGTGGTCGTTGGGCTCATGGAGGATCATCGCGTGTCTGGGTCGAAGCAGACAATATTGTCGAAGGAACTGTAATTCTTGCGTTTCCCATTATACATTAATAAAGATGATTATGTGGTTAGAGTCAATAATTGTATTCTTTTTAGGTTAACAAAAGAAGGTTACTTTATTATTATTTATATGTATATATATGTGTAACATCTCAATTTTTAGGAATAAGATTTATGGTTTAAAAGGCAATTTTCTTCGGGAACTCGTCGAGTTGATGGAATCAAACTCGACGTGTAGGAAGGTCTCTACTCGACGAGCTTTTAAAAAAAACTCAATGAGTTTTTTCAAGGTTGTGTATGAAAACCCTAATTTTCAGAGTTTGCTCCCTATTTCAAGGACCTTAAGTCCTCCTCCCAGCCTCCTTACCACATTTTCGCATCCATAAGCAAACCCTAATCGATCTAACCCTCATTTTGAGTGTGTTTGAGGCTAAAGTGTGTGTCTTTGGTGCATTCTTTGAAGTAGCTTGAAGATTTAGAAGCTTGGAACGAGAAGGAGATTGTAAATCCATCATCTACTTCGTCTTGGCTTTCATCTGGAGGTAAAAATTCATTACCTTGATCCTTTTCTTGTTAGATCTCTTCATTCAAGAGATTAGGGCCATTTCTAGATTAGTCTTGAAGTATTTATGGTTTTAAGCATTATTTGAAGTTGTAACTTCAGATCTGGACTCCTCTAGGCCCTTATGGACATAAAGCCTCAAGCTTTATGAAGCTTTTATTGAATAAGGTGTCTAAGTCCATAACTATATTTGGTATGTACTTGACTCGAGAGTAGCATGGTCCATTTGAGTTGCATGGCACCAGAACTATCTGAAGGATGGACTTTTGAGAAGAGGTTATTTATGATTTATTAATATATTATAAGTTCTAATATATATATATATATATATATATATATATATATATATATATATATATATATATATATATATATATATGGAAAAGGGAATATACATTACAGCCTCACCTAAGCTTAGGTACTAAACCTCTTGAAAATACATTGTTTTACTATATAAAGATTACGGTTAATGGATTCACGATTAATACTTCAAGATGTAAATTCAAAATCAACACAATAGGGTTTAAGGTTTAGAGTTTAGGGTTTAGGGTTTAGGGTTTAGGTTTATGTTTAGGGTTTAGGGTTAAGGTTTAGGGTTTAGGGTTTAGGGTTTAGTGTTTAGATTTAGGGTTTAGGGTTTAGCTTTAGTGTTTAGGGTTTAAATTTAGGGTTTAGGTTTAGGTTTAGGGTTTAGTAATGTTCACTTGGATGAAGTAATAAACGATAATTGAGGAAAGAAAACGGAGATGATAAAACGATAATGAAAGAATGAAATGTTATGGAGAATGATATATTTACCAAGTGAAACCAAACCGGGTATATTTAGCATGTTAAAACGACATATTTTAGAGGTTTAGTACCTAAGCTTAGGTGGGGCTGTAATGTATATTCCCTATCCCCATACATATGTATATATATATATATATATATATATATATATATCATATTATTTAATTAGTATTGATCAAAAATTAATTTAGAATTAATTTTTTTCATCATAAGAGACTAATTAAATATAGGGGGATTGATTTGGTAAATCAATGATTATTGGAAAGTGGGCCAATAATCCATAGTTCTTTAGGTTGGGCTAAACTAATGTAATAACCCATGGATGGTCCATGGAGGTTTAAACCCAAGGATCCTAAGGAAACATGAGTTAAGATAGAAACAGGAGAAACGAAGGAGCAGTGCAAGAAAAATAAATGCTTTACTTTAGTATACATGAAAACTCGACGAGTTAGAGGGCCCAACTCGTCATGTTGAGACCCTTATGGCCGCATGATTTTTGGGACCTACTCGACGAGTTGGAAGACCCCAACTCGACGAGTAGGAGCTGAATGAGGAAAACCCTAATTTTTAGGGTTTGCAACCTATTTAAAGGCTCATTAGCCAACCTCTGCCTCTCTTATCGCCCCCTTGACCTCATAAAAACCCTAATCGTGTATTACTCCCCATTTTTTGTGTGTAAAAGCTTGGAAGGTGGTTTTAGTGCAAGGAACTTGAAGACTCAAGAGATAGGATAAAGGAGAATCTTGTAGATACAGTATCTACTCCATTTCTATTTCAAGGGAACAAGTTGTTACCTTGATCATTCTAGTGTTAGATCTCCTCATTAAATGGTTTAGGGTCATTTCTAGCATATTTGCGGGTCATTTCGGGTATTGAGCATGATCTAAAGTTGTAACTTTAGATATGGACCCATCTAAGCCTTTATGGTCATAAAGTTATCAAATTTATCATGCTTTGGCCCTCCTCTTTGGCTTCAATTTTCTTCCATAGCTTGGTTTTGGCATTATAAGCTTTGCATGCACGTAAAGGTTGAAACTTTATATGTTATGAGTATGTCGACATATGTGTGTGTATGGTTAGGTTGAGGCGGTCTTGCTTTGTGCTGAAGGCCAACAGACCCAGGGCGGACTGGATAGACTGAAGGCCATGCGAGGCGGACCAATCAGGCCGAAGGACCGGCGAGCGGTCCGGATAAGCTGTAGGCCCTATGAGGCGGTCCAGATGTAACGAATGCTTGGGAGTGGTCCATATAGGTTGTAGGCCCTGCGAGGCGGTCCATTCAGGCTGATGACTCAGCATGCATGCTGTTTGTTATGATATTGTTCTGGTTTGTGTGGCGTTGATATTTTGGGGGTAACTCACTAAGCCTTCGAGCTTACATTTATCGATTATAATTTCAGGTACTTCTGAGGATTGCGGGAAGGTGAAGGCGTGATCGTGAACCTCCTTATGTTTTTATGATTTGATTTCTAGGATACTCTGACATGGAACTATTTTGAAAACATTTTGCAATGATTAATGGTTTTGAATGATTTAAAAAGTTATAAATTGGCATGATTTTTAAGGATGTTACATCAAACCCTAGAATCATAATGAATCGATTCAACTCGTCGAGCTTCCTTCAACTTGTCGAGTTTTCCCCTCCTTTTCATTAGAATCAGGATAATCCGAAACCAATTCGCCGAGTTGTCCTATGAACTCGTTGAGTTATTCAGTCAACAAACCCACTTAATCTATTAAGCCATTTAATCAACAAGATAAGGCTTCAAATTGCAGATCTGGTCCCTCAAGGCTGTATTGATGAGTAAAGTCTCAAAATTTACTGTTATGCAAGGCTAGAAGAAGCTCAAAAGCTCAAAATAAGCTAGAAGAAAGACTTAACGGATGTATGGAGCCCTTAAGACCATAAAGTTGGCACCTTTATGCCAAAAGAGCTCCCTAGGACCTTAAATCTGAAAGGGTTTATCCAAATGGGACGTCCAACTCCTAACAACTACTCCATTTGGACCAAAACATGCGAAAGAACCCTAAGAAGGAGATCTATGAATTCACAAAGCAAGGTTGAGACTTTTTACCAGAAAAGTGTCGAAAATGAAGCAAGGATTCGAGATCTAGCAGCTCCTTCTTGTATCACCAACTATCACCAAGCTTCCCTTCCTTCTAATGGCTTCAAACACCCCACTAAAACACTCAAAATGGCTCACAACACTCAAAATGCCTTTGGGTATCGAGATTACACATAAAAATATTGGGAAAATGACACAAATGCCCTACGAACATTCTAGGGTTGGTCCATTTAGTCCCTAAACTATTTTTGTGGCTTTATGAAGGAACGAAGTCATATTTGTCAGGTCGATTACGTCCTTTTGTAGAAAATGAAGGGGTAACCCAGTTACCCCTTTGCCACGTACACATTTGTTTGACCAGTTTTCTCTTAAACCACATAAACCCAGTACTATTCATCTTCTTCCACAACTTTTTCTCCTGTCTGCTCTCCATTCACATCCATCTGGGTCTCCTTATACTGCACATCTCCTTTTTTCTCTTTTCCAAATCTGATGCACATCTACTTTTTGTTGGAGTCAATAAAAAGTCTTAATAATCTTATAATCAAATCGACAAAAGTAATTTAGCCATATGATAAATGAATTGCAAGAGCAAAAGAATCTTTATGGATAATATTGAATTACAACCACATGTGAAACAAAACCATGCGATGAAACAAGAAAGAAAGCAAATCCCTATTTGAAACCTCTTAAACTGCCACTAATGAGACAAACTTTAAAAAGGCATAGACTTTTACACCCCACAAAAGGAAAAAGCAGTAAAAAAAGGTTCTAAATTGATAATCCTCTTTTCAAGATTCGCATTTTAAAAACCTAATTTTGGTCTAAGACGAACTATCAGAACTGTTAATGTTGACTCGGAAAGCATGCTCTGACCCTAACCAAATAGATCAGAAGGGTTGTAATGAACGGTATTAAACAGTTGCAAAATCTCATCTTTATCCATCACCATTTCAAGCTGCTCAAGCTTCTTGCCACATCTGCCATATCTATTGACCTCACCTTGTAACCCAACACCTCTAGAAGCTCATCCATTCCACTCGAATCCAACAACGACTGATGCAAATGTTTAGACTTTCCAATTCCAACCGCCATTGATGATGACGACGATGGCTTTGCTTGTTACTCTCACGGTCCATTTTCATGTTTGATTAAATTTGTAGATTAATCAGAAGTCCCTCCATGATTGTTTAGGCTAATTTAAAGGGTGCTCAAATTAAATGGAAATCAATTTTTAGAAAGTCAATATATGATTTTGACTTTTACATGGAATATAGTTTATGTGTCTACTGAAACCGGCTAAAATATGTTAGAGGGACTAAAAAAACAGGTCGCTTCCAACCTTATGCCCCTATAAAGAAACAAAATAACTTTAGTGACTGAATCGGTAAATTCTAGAAACATTGTAGGGTATTTATGTCATTTTCCCAAAAATATACCACATTACACATAAAAATATACCATTTTCCATGAATAAGAATATAAATAGTTTTTTAGAATTAAACATAAACTAATAATCATTATTGATGATATTTTGTAATATAATCGTTTTTATACATTTATAGACGTGCTTTGCGTTTGATGTTTTGTTATTATTATTCTTTTAATTTCAAACAAATAAAAGAATTTAAATATTTTAAAAGAACTTGATAAAATAACATAATATTTTAACATAATTCGTATTATCATTGTAATTGTTATATATTAAATAACAATTAAAAATAAGAAGTTAACTAAGAAAGAAATTGTAAAACACTATATAAGTCAATATAAATATTAACTTTAGCGTTGTATTCGTTTAGATGTTAGTTTACTGTAATTTATTTATTTGATAAAAGGTGTGGTAGTATTATGCCAAAAATCTCAACTATTCGTATTGATTGTTGTTGTACTTAAAGAAAAAGGATTAGAAGTGCTTTTGTTGAAAAATGAAAAAGGATTGGCTATACTCAACATTATTACTATTAACTTAGTAAGTGGTTTGGCCACCGTTTGCATTAATGGTATTGAGTTGGTATATATTGAACTCATTGAACTACATTTATATTTGTTAAAAATGTCAAATAACCCGGTTTTAAAAAAGTGGCTCATATAGTTTTCTTACGCGTGCATTTTTGTCTCCTAAAAAAAGAGAAGTCGGTTGTTTTCTCGGTCATATACCTCTATGACTAAAAGTCTCGGTTGTTATGTAGGGAACCGGTTTCCTTAAGTGAGCATATATCCCGGTTTGTTAAAATGAACCGGGTTATATTGGTTGTTCCCTTTTAGGGCCCGGTTTTTTAATTATATATCCCGGTTTTTCTAGAAACCGGTCCTAATTGGCGAGTCCTATAATCCCTTTTGTAGTAGTGGAAGAAACTACCAGTAACCTGAAATATCCAACTTTCTTCGGATAATGTCAAACTCGATGTGTCAAGATACGTTGCATATCACAAATTACACAATAAGTACGTACATAAAGTTGGATCCTAAATCATGAAATAAACCTTGCTTTTATTCCAATTCATATGCACACACACATATACATATCTACATGAACACATACACTTCACTACCAAAACCTTGAAAAGTAGTCATTAGCAACATGAAAATCCATTGCGAATTATTTAATGCCTTTTAGAGACTAACCATGTCAGTCACACACCTCGAAAGAAATTCTCTTATAGCGGCTACAATATCTCTTCGAGGTGAGAAGTCGTCGGGACTTTCGAGCGAGTCGTCAGAGAGTAGATGGAAAAAAATGGACACAAATGAAAGCTGAAAGCATAAAGAAGGAGTCGTTGTTTGGTTATCTACGTTGACCAATAGCGGCGACAACAAAACCTTTAGTGGCGACATTAACAAATAGCGGCGACTTATACGGAGGGAATTAATGCCACATTTTTTTCGACCTTTAGTGGCGATATTTTTGGCCTTTAGTGGCAATATTTTTGTTGCTGGTATTTAGTTTGTGTGAAAACGAGACCCCAACCATTGGATTAGATACTCGTTCGAACGGTTGGGCTTACAAGAAAGGGATAACGCCGATTCGGTCCACAAGGCATTACCGACACATTTTTAGCGGCGACTCAACAATTTGTCACCGCTAAAGGCCCTTGTTGCCACAAAAGGCATCGCCGGTAATGCATTTATTTCTTATAGGGAATGGCAGTTCCCAACGTAAAGTTTGTCACTAAAAATGATGAGATTTCCTCCTTGCTATCTATCCAATTCCCAACTCTTTCTTACTCTTCCTATCAGCTCTCTCACTTGTTGGCGTTCATTTTTATAATACTTTTTTCCGGAATTTGTAAAATATCTAGACGCACAAAGCAAAAGACTTCCCCCAATTAAATTCATGAATCATACTCCCTAAGACAACTTTTTATTTACTGGAGGTATGACTTATTGACTTCGCCATAATAGATGAGAGATAATGTGGGATCAAATAGAAGCAAATAATGAGATTTTAATATTTCAAGTGAGTAAATTAAATATATAACGTGTGTGTTATATATAACATGAAGAAGGAAAACGAGCCCATGCAATCTCAATCATCGCTAGTGTAGGAAAGCACACCAATGTATTTTATTTTATTTTAGCGATGCTGTTTTCCAAAGTCTTTCTTGGAGTTGGATGATCAACGATGGAATTGTTTTGTATTTCACATTTGTAGCTAGATAGCAACTTGCATATAAAGAATCTAACATTTACTTATTTTATGTAAAAAGGCATGTGTCCACTGTCTACACGTTCCCCAATATGTGGGTTTATCCCTTGAAGTCCTCATATGTTTAAATATACGAGCTGGGTCGTCATGTAGAAAATCCAACCCCCCTTTTCAAATTTTTTGGTCTTATATAGATATAAACAATAATTAATATCTATTATTCTGTATTCCCTATTTGTATTATCTTCGATCATGATGATGTCGCCAAAATACATATCCAATATATGATTCATCTTAATTATCTAAAAGGAATCTTATATAATTTAAAATTAATCAATTTAACTACTCCTGGACTATACTGCAACTCCAATCAATATTTTAACTGATTATACTTGTCAAATAATAAATTGTTACAATGATATAAAGTAAACATATTTTCAAATATGAAAGATTTTTGGGGGCATAGTTTGAACAAATTTCCCGATAGCATTATGGTGAGTTGACAAAAGATGGACGGTTTCATCTAGAATTCAACGCAGACAAAACATAAACCTCATGCCAACTGCGTGTAGCATGTGCTCTCAACGACTCTGTGTTTATATTGCTTCTCATGGTGTTATTTTCAGTCACAAGTTGTGTGGAAATAGGCTTTTGAAGTAGGTGGCTATGAATCAAGTTTGGGGATTGTTGGTGGTGTTGGTTTTCTTCAATGGATGTTTCATTGAAGAGCAAAGGCACACCTGCGCTCAAGCTCGGGTACATTCCTGAAACTTTATTTTTTGTTACATAAAAAGATGAAAGTCTTCTGTTACCATTATGCAAAACTTAACCCATGTTTTTTATTCTTTCAGATTCCTAGATCCAAGAAGCTGATGAATACTAGTGTTGTTTCAAGACCAAAAGTTGTAAAAATTGGGTCGATTTTGACTTTTGATTCGACCATGGGCAAAATTGGCAAAATTGCATTAGAAACTGCAGTAGAAGATGTGAATTCTGATCCAACGGTTCTTAATGGAACCAAGCTGGAACTAACCATTCATGACTCAAATTCTAGTGGCTTTGTGGGTATCATGGAGGGTATGTCTTCTAAACACCTGCTTATGTATTTTCTTCACTACTGTTTCGGTTTCTAATTAAAAGGTATCCAAGGAGGTTTCTTTATGTTATAATATATATCATGAGGTGTTTCAAGGCATACAATGCGTCCTTACATTTTTCAGATTTAGCCTTAAACTTTATAGTTAGAATCATGCCTGATGCCTATAATAGTAAAATGTATTAAGATAGCATGCAATGACAATCGTGCTTCAAAATGTTGAACTTTTGGGGGAAATTTGAAGTTAGAACCAGACCTTTACATGGAGTTAATTGAAGGGTCCATAACCCTTGTTAGATCAAAAGATTATGGTGGTTTGAAGTGTTAAATCTAGTAAATGTTGGTAAATTTAGCGTCACCAAATCATTTTCGTGTGTTTCGAATTGATATGGGTGCCAAAGGGGGTTAGACTATAATCTAATCCAAATTTCGTGCTATGAGGTGAACATTTACATAAGATGAGTTTGATCGGGAACAAGACGAATGACAGGGTTAAAGGGGCTGTGCTCGTTTCCACTAAAATATTTTAGGGCAATTGAGGCGACATATGTTGCAGCCCACTATTGCCAATAGCTATTAAGTACCCACTAATGTTTTGTCTCTAATGAACGTCTCCCCTATTTTTTTTTTTTTTTCAAATTAAAATATTGTTTTCTCATCAAAAAATAACAAAAACGCAGAAACGAAAGCAAAAAATACAGAAAACTAGAACATTATAATGCTAAAGTTATTTGTTACACGAAATGTCTAAGAATCATAAAATAAATCATAAAGCTACTTTGACATGTAATTATTGCCATCACCCTCGTTGTTTGTTCCCCTCGTTATTGCCTCCGCTATTTTTTTGGGACTGTGAACGATCAAATAATGTCTTCAAGTCTGCTCTAAACACCGAGTCATTATGAAAAGGATCAGCAAGAGTAGCCTACAAAATAAACCAACTACCAGTTACCGAAGGTACTAAACCACCAAAGTATCAACATATATAAACCAAAAGACCAAACTACCAAAGTATTGACATAAACCATGCTATCAATTACCAAAGTACCAAACTAACTTTTAATGGATAATCAACACAAACCAAAATTACTAGGGGCAAAAATGAGTCATGCTATACTCTGGATCGACTTGTCAAAAGCTCGACTTGAGATGAATTTTAAATGAGTTGAGCAGAGCTGAAGCCCGTGTTACAAAGCTCAACTTGCGAACCTAAAAAAGCCTACACACACACACTCACACACACACACACACACACACACACACATATATATATATATATATATATATATATATATATAATTTTACTTTTATATATTGATATAAATAGGTATTTAAGGAATACCATTTTAGAGAATTAGGGTATACTATATACAAGTTGACTCCAATCTGATCCTGATCCCTTATAATTCTCTAGGAGCCGATCTTGGGCTCTGTACCATAAGGCTCAAGATGATTTGAGCTTGTGCTCGAGCCCAAAATTTTAAATGAGTCGAACTTGAGCTTTAACCCAAAAGTTTTAAATGAGTCGAGCTTGAGCTTTGTTAGGCTTGGGCTCAGGTTCGACTAAGTTCGTTTGAAACCCTAAAATTACTAAACTAACATAAATCGCGAGGTGATGGATCCTCACAACCATCAGTGTCATGGCGCAACGTTAGAAAATCGAGGTTTTGATTACTTGGATTACTAAGAGCCGTGATTGCACTTTCATATTAAAGTATTTCGATAAATAGAAGTTATGATCTGTATACCATAATTAGAATGACAAAAATTAATTATGACCAAATTAATTCAGACAACTAATGTTTGAAAAACTGCCAAAAAACTGTCATAATGCAGTTAGAAAACCACCACTTAACCATCATAGTAATGTTTCAGCTCGACCCCATCCAGGGGATCTGCCCCTTGTATCCTGCTAGGGGTTGCCAACCCTTGCACCCTTCTACCAGGGGCGCTATCCTCGGACCCCCGTTGTTGAGGGGTTTCACCTCTAAATGACAGTGTACTTTAAATCTGAATAAACTCAAACAAGTGTGCAGACCGCACCATCCTTACTTGTTCATCAATGTTTATCAAAATTACATTGGTTAATATGTTTATCCCATTATACTTAAATAATATTGATAACACAAATCACCAACACCCTGTGTGATTAGCTGATTAGCCATCAAGTAAAAGAGAATAATCCATATGAATGCCATAGCCTGCAAAGATAAAAGATATAGAACATAGAAATGCAACTGAAATACAAAGCAATTTAATTACAATATATAAACAAGAAATATAAAGTCTAGCTTAATAGTTCAAAAAGTATGCATATTGTGTAGCACATCCAAAGTCCTTTTGATATGGACGCATATAAATCCCAAAGGTTTTTAGATAAAATAAGGAACATACATTTTGAGGTTGAGCAACAACTTCATATGTTCCAACTAAAGTACAAACAACACCATGATCAACATCGACTTCAAGGATATTTATATGAGGTCTCCTTCAGTTGCATCTTGTAAAAGATCGGTTGATGTCATGAAATTCAAGTTAGACCTGGTTGATGTTAAACAAATTATAAAACACCTTGATAATTTTTGAAGTACTATGAGTAGTTCACCTCATTAGGTACTAAAGATTATGGTGGTTAGTTATGGCCAGCTGCTAAAGGCCTTTAGGTATTGAATGATGTACGTCGGAACACCTACTAAAGAACCAAGTATAAGCAATATGAAGAAAAAGGTAGCAAAGTGGGACAACTATTGAAGAATTGTGTTAACGGGCGAAGAAATGAAATTTTTTATAGCCATATTGTGAAGACCGGGCCACAACAATTTTCAGCACCTGAAGGCACAATTACTGAAGATGTTAAAGACTAGATATGAAGAGTCAATTACGCTAATAATATAACTAATATGAAAATTCTCTAAGGATGGTTTTCTTATTATTTTGATGTCCTAATTATCAAATTATCTCAATGGAGTTCAACATTTTGAACTCTTCACGAAAAAACAAAGTGTGTGCAATGATCAACCATTGATAGAAAGATATGCCTTAATACACACAAGCTCACACCAGAGAGATAGAAGAAATTTTTTATTGTGAGTTAGAAGCCTCATGAGAGTTTTTATTAAAACTAGGATTTCACAAATACACAAGGATTTTTGTGTTCTATATTCTTAACTGATTGACCATAAAATAGTGTGTTTCTTGAATGAGTTGTAATTAGGGGAGTTCGTTTATTTAGATATCAAAATATAAGCATTGAGCTATACATTGTGAGAAGTTTATTAACAAGAGATTATTAGATTATGATCATGTTCCCTCTAATTCCTTTTGTTGCAACAGCTTTACAGTTCATGGAGAGTGAAAGTGTGGCGTTAATAGGTCCAGAATCATCAGCCTTAACTCATATGATTTCCTATGTAGTAAAAGAGCTCAAAATTCCACTCCTATCTTTCACCGCCACCGACCCCACATTATCCTCACTCCAATACCCATTCTTCATCCGTACAACTCACAGTGATCTTTTCCAAATGGCTGCCATAGCAGACATTATCGACTATTACGAATGGCGTGAAATTGTCGCTATTTACATAGACGATGATCATGGAAGGAATGGAATTACTTCATTAGCAGATCAAATAGCCTTTAAGAGATCTAAGATCTCTTACAAAGCGCCTATCAATCCAGATGCAACCCGTGAAGACATACGCGATGTTTTGCTTCAAGTTTCTTTCAAGGAATCAAGAGTTCTTGTTGTTCACACTTGCACGAATTGGGGATTAGATATACTTGATGTTGCTCAAGAACTTAAAATGATGGATAGTGGGTATGTTTGGATCACAACCGATTGGCTTTCTACCGTTATAGACATTAACTCGCCACTCCCTAAAAAATCGATTGCTGCTATGCAAGGAGTTATTACATTAAGATCTTACATAAAAGATTCACAACTTAAAAGAAAGTTTGTTACCAAATGGGAAAACTCGACGAAACTTGGCCTGAATACGTATTCTATGTACGCGTATGACACTATTTGGCTGCTTGCCCGTGCTCTTGACGATTTCTTTCATCAGGGTGGAAACATTTCATTCTCGAAAGGTCCCCAAATGAAGGACTCACAAGGCACATTCTTGAATCTTGATTCTTTGAGTGTTTTTAATGGAGGGAAAATCTTGCTTAAAAACATCTTAGGTGTACAAATGAATGGAACAACTGGACCAATTGAGTTCACTTCTGATAAAAGCCTGGTTTTTCCAGCATTTGAAGTTATTAATGTGATTGGTACTGGCTTTAGAACAGTTGGGTATTGGTCAAACTCTTCACGATTGTCAACTTCTCCTCCAGAAACACTCAACAAAAACCTTACAAACCAATCTAGTTCATCTGAGCTGTTGTACAGTGTAATTTGGCCAGGCCAAACTGTTATAAAGCCTCGTGGATGGTTTTTTCCACAGAATGGAAAACAGTTGAAAATTGGGGTTCCGGTTCGAGTCAGTTTTCAGGACTTTGTGGAGGAAGTCAAGGGGACTGATAGGTATGTGGGATACAGCATCGATGTGTTCATTGCTGCAGTAAAACTACTACCATATGCTGCTCCGTATACGTTCTATTCTTATGGAGATGGTCATAAGAATCCGGCTTACACTGACCTCGTGAGCTTAGTAAACGCTGGTGTGAGTGTTCTTTCTAACTTGATCTTCAATCTTAATTTTCAGCAAAAACCAAGTTCAAATTTTTAGGGTTCTCTTTGTGGTGATTACGTACTGTATAGGTCTATGATGCTGCGGTGGGTGACATTGCTATCATCAGTAACCGGACACGTATGGCGGATTTTACTCAGCCGTATATTGAATCTGGGCTAGTTGTGGTGGCACCTGTCAGAAGGGTAAGCTCTGGGACTTGGGCATTTTTCAGGCCTTTTACTGCTGAGTTGTGGTGTGTTATTGGGATCTGTTTTTTAGTTGTGGGAGCAGTTGTTTGGATTCTAGAACATCGTAGAAACGATGAATTTCGTGGTACTCCTAGACAACAAGTCGTCACAACCCTATGGTATGTGTGTGTGTGTGTGTTTTAAAAGAGGGGAATAAAACAGGAATCAGAACATCTGAAAACTTGCTTGTCGTTAATGAGACCCATAAATGCAAATAGGGTTTGAATCATTATTCAGCACTGTTATAAGTACTCATTATCATGTATAATTAAGAGTATCCAAGAACATCCACAATAAGGAATTTTCACTAAGCTTTTTTTGTATCAACAAATAAAAAAGCTCAAAGTATCTTGAATTCTTGACTACAGTAAAACTTTTTCTTACCCTTATATATTTATGGGTCTCACTGAAATAGAAAAGATATGAAATGATTTTAATTTTATTAAAGTGTTAAAAAGCAATACGTCAAAGCTTGTAATTTACAAACAAAGTGAATAAGCTTTGCGATGAATTAAACTCTCATAATATCTTTGTTGACTTTGGGAATAATCTTATTAGACACAATAAGTTCCTATTATGAATCATCTAATTTGTGTTATTTTGTCACTAATGGTTTGCGTTTGGTTCATTGCAGGTTTAGCTTTTCTACTTTATATTTCTCTCACAGTAAGTTCATTATATACTCTACATGAAACCGACTAAATCATTCCTTACTGACTGACATTTTGCTTTTCGTTGTCAATTTGCTTCTATACCCATTATCTTAACTTAACCATGGTTAATGCAGAACAGAACATGACGAGCAGTCTTAGTCGTTTCGTGTTAATTCTATGGTTGTTCGTGGTTTTAATAATAAGCTCAAGTTATACGGCAAGTCTCACCTCAATATTGACTGTTCAAAAACTATCGTCCCCTATTGAAGGGATAGATAGTCTAAAATCAAGCAAAGATCGTATTGGGTACCAAGAAAGTTCGTTCGTCCGAAACTATTTGGTGGAAGAAATTGGCATTTCGGAAAATAGACTTGTTCCTCTTAACTTGCCGGAAGACTATGAAAAAGCTTTAAACGATGGTCCTCAAAATGGTGGTGTTGTTGCAATTGTTGATGAACGTCCATACATTGAACTTTTCCTTTCCACTCGTTGCCAGTTCAGCATCGTTGGTCAAGATTTCACCAAAAATGGATGGGGATTTGTAAGTAAATTAAAATTCTCAATTTCATGTATAGGTGCTCTTTATAGTTTATACAATACGTTTGACTTCTAATTTAGTCAAACTGAATCATTTCTAAACTTCAGATTTGATATGACGTTGTTGATTTTATAGAGAATATTTTTTACAACGTTAAACATCATAACAGTTAATGTCTCCATTAACAAGTGTTAGATTCAAATCATAATCTTTTTGTGTTCTTGAATATTTATAGGCCTTCCAACGGGATTCACCACTTGCAATAGATATATCGAATGCCATTCTCAAACTATCTGAAACGGGAGAGTTACAAAATATCCATAACAAGTGGCTACTGCGGAGTGCTTGCAGTTCACAAGGAGCAGAGTTTTCAGTTGACAGGCTCGAGCTAAAGAGGTTCAAAGGCCTATTCTTCATTATTGGATTAGCTTGTTTTCTTGCACTTTTTGTATATTTGGTGCTCATCATATACCAATACACTAAACACAAACCAGATCCTTCTGAGTCACCTGGAACAACACCAGGACGCCTACAAACGTTCATTTCATTTATTGATGAAAAAGAAGATTCGCTTAATACCCGTTCGAAGAAAAGGCTTAGACAAACAAGTACATTTAGGAGCAACCGAGATATTGTATCTTTGAATGGCTATAGAAGTAATCGCAAAGAATCATCATTGATCGCACCAGAATGTTCAGAACATGGAGATTAATCACATTTGTATTTATGAAAATGTATTTTTTCCACCTATGCTAGGTGAGTCCAATTCGGAAAAGTTGTTTAGGCGGTATCGATTTGTTAGTAGTTGATAACCAGTTTCCTTTACATTGTATATATAGCATGGTTTTACTAAGTAATGAACGTTTTTATTATTCCTATTGATGGCAGGTTCAACGTTCATTATATTTATTGTTCAAGATGGTACATGATGGCTCATCATGGTAATCTATAAGCCGTATGAACCATAGTTTACCATCGCCAAACATCGTGAATATTTTCAGTTCATTGCAAACTCCATGAACCATCATCAACCAACATACAAACAAGATAAATCACACACAAAGACCCAATATTTACTATTTAATATGGTTCCGTCAACATGTGACCTGCATCAACATGGCACATGGCATGAAGGAGTGTTCTTATTCATGCGCTTACAAACGATAGTACAATGAAACCCTAGCTATAAGTTGTATAATATATGCAAAGTACAATACATAACCCTAACTAGAACACGGTTAGCCCAACTACACATATCAATGTAGGTCACATAGATATCGAATGTCGAGTTTCTTTACTTTGTTTGGACAGGTTGGATATACATTTGGGTCGTCAACTCTCAAGAACCATTTAACATAAACCATAGTTTACTATCAGCTTTCCTTGATATAAGTTCTTCCATCCAATGGTTTACAATGTTCTTAACACATTGGAAGGAAGAACTAGTAGTGACGACACAGTTCAACTGTAAGTACAATACATGATAAACCTAACTAGAACACGGTTTGCCCAACTACACATATCAACGTAGGTCACATAGATATCGGATGTCGAGTTTCTTTACTTTGCTTGGGCAGGTTTGATATACATTTGGGTCATCAACTCTTAATTCCCACTTAAAATAAACTAGTTTACTCTCAACTTTCTTTGTTATAAGTTCTTCCATCCAATGGTTTACAATGTTCCTAACTCATTGGAACGAAGAACTAGAGGTCACGACACAGTTCAAACAACTTTAAGTACAATACATGATAAACATTTCAATTTTGACTTTTCTGGTTTGAATTATACAAAACAATCTCAATTGACAACCATTCTGACTGAGTTTTTGTAACAACCCGTCATTTCAGGTCATTGAAAATCGAGTCTTGTAACCTCTTTGAAAAAGTAATTAGAATATCATCGAAAAATGAAGTATTCAAAAGCTCTGTTTGGAGTACACTATGTAGTAAATATCGTCTTAAGGTTTCCAAGCATATAAAGAACATTAAAATCCGAGTTATAACGAAGAAGTTATGACCATTCTAAGTTTTCCGACAAAAACCGGCAATACGAAGTTACGTAAAAACGCAAAGTTTCAATAAAATACTTTTAGACCTTAGGTGTCTAAATGAAAGTCATAGATATCGTTAAACTACAAACATACATAAAAAGAACGCCTAAATCGGACATCGTATGAAAAAGTTATGAATTTTTAACGAATTTTCTTACCCCGACCTTTTAAAAATAAATAATAAAAATAATTTCGGAATTTACCGACGGAATCTAAACGAAAGTTGTAGATCTTAGTCTCACCTACGCATAGATATAAAGAACGTCGAAAACGGAGTTCGTATGAAGGAGATATGAATTTTTGAAGTTTGATAAATAATTAATATATATTTTTTTAATTGAAAACTTCGGTATTATCCGAAGTCTGAGTCACGCGAGTACGCCCAGCGTACTCAAGGCCTTGGCCCCGGTTCGTCCACGTCGCCCCCTATGCGAGCTACGCCCCGTCCCATCCGAACTCTGGGGCAGTCGAGGACTCGGTCATGCATGACGCACGGGTACGCCCCGCGTACCGAGGCCTCTCAGCCCCTATAAAAGTGATGCGAGGGTTCCCGGAAAACTTGCTCATTTCCTCTCGTTTTTCTTGCGTTTTGCCTCGTTTTCCGTGCCCGTGCAAACCCGAAGCCCTGGTCGCTTAGCTCAAGTTCCGAAGGTCGTTTGTACTCCTGAGATTCCCGAGAATCCCGAGAAAATCCGCTCTTTCAAGCCAAAGTTCTGCTCGGTTTTCGTCACACCATCTTCAATCTATCAAGTGAGTTCATACCCCCTTCAAACACACTTTAAATACATTTTAAATGCTTTTTATACTCTTTTAGGGGGGGAATACAAGTAAACATACGGTTATTATCGTGTATTTTATAAAGTTTCACTTCACTTGTTTTTATCGAATAAATCACTTGGAATTCATTACTACTATGGAAAACTCTTGTCATACTTTGCATGCATTAGACTTATACAAAGTATCAAAGTACCTTTCATTGCTAAGCCGTTTTATACATTCTAAAAACTTATGATTTATGCTTTGTCAAACATTGTGAAAAAGGATAAACTTTGCATACAAAACTATTACTTTAATATAGACTTAGTTGAGAATCCATGAGACGTGTATATCTTCAAATACTACCTTCTTGTTAGAAGGTAATACTACAAGTCCTGTCTATAACCAGAGTCTCCCGTTAGGAGAACGTGTCAAATGTGTATAGATCTATATGGGAAGTCATGATCCCACGCCCTGACTATTAGCTACAGTCCGTCCTTTGGGGTGACAGTTTGTCATAACGCTACGACGCCTGAAGAACGTCGCTACAGGCATATTATGTTTAGTATGGTTATAAAACTCATCGGATACATAATTATTATAGTACTTCTGATTGATGAACGAGTAGCTATTAAAACTATTCTTTATCTAACAAACTGAAATCTTCTGATAGTGTTATTATATAAATCTATGTTTAAAATTTTCTAAAATTTTTAGTCTTGGACGTTAAACAAACTATTACTTTAGGAAAATATGGGATTTTCCTGTATACAAACCAAACAACTATTAGGAAAATAAGGGATTTTCTTGGTTCAACTATCTACATTTTTTTAACACAAATACTCTCATGCATTTCATACTTTTATATAAGAAAATAAGGGATTTTCTTCGAAAACATACACTCATTTTGGAATGGAATTCAATTTTTCTAAACCACTTATGAACTCACCAACTTAATTGTTGACACTTTCTCTTTGAAATGACTTGTATTCTCAGGGAACCGCTAAGCAGGTTGGAAATCAACTTTTGGGGATTAACGCGCTGGCGTTAATTATTTCTTTTTAAAAGATGTTTATGTATTTATCTTTTGAACATGTAATGAATACCATTATGTAAACACTTTTAAAAACCCTTATTTATGTATGGTGGTGTGTACGTTCCTTTCTATGAACTGTTATGATACTGAATATGACGTCCTCCGCCCCCGAACGTTTCCGCCGTTTTGGTTTGGGGGTGTGACAGTTTTCACCCAGATTGCGAAACCCTTCAACAGTTCTTGATTACAACAGATGCTGTTACACACAACAACCCTTAATCAACAATACTCCATACCATCTTTAATCTTCACAAAACGATATAATCAGGAAGCAAAATTGATATTCGATGAATGAATGTACCAACTTAGATCGAACACAAAATCAGATAAATTCAATATCGATCTTGATAAAGGGCTTGATTATGAAAATCGACTCAAGGACAGAAGAAAAATGGATTTGCAGGAACGAAAATCACAAAATCAATATTAGTCGATTGCAGTAAGCGAATTTAAGAACGGGATATATGGGCTTAACCACTAGTGAACAGTGCACGAAAATAGTAATCGGCCCAAGTATACATAAACGAAATTGCATCGGAATCAATAGTGATAAAACGAAATACGACTCGATTATATGGCCTCAAATGGGATCTATAGAAAAATTGATCTCAAAACAAATCAATCAGATCCAAAGAACAGAGAAAAAAATAACACGATGAACAGTAGAAGAATATAATAAATTTTCATGAACAGTAGCTTGAACAGAATTATGATTCCAATACGCCAAAACACCAATAATCTTCAATAACTTGTGCAGAAAATCATCAAATCAAGAACTGATACTTCAAAAATCAATAGATCTTCAAACACCCGCTATGATACCACTTGTTTTGTAACACTCCAAACCAGGTTTTACCTTAAAGCCCTTGAAGATTTTAAAAAATTGCATAATAAGTCCCTTAAGTACGTTGGGCATAGTCATGGGTACGCTTAGCGTACTATGTATGATTGATCGCAGAGGGACAACACGTATGTTGGGCATACCAATAGTACGTTGGGCGTACGTGACGGATGTGCATACTTTAATTTTCAGACTTAAGACCTATGTAAGCACCCTTATCTTATTTGAGCCTCACCATAATCAACCTCTTTCACCTTCAAACGTCTCTGGAAACCCTAATACCATTTGAGAGTGTGTTTTGAGCTTAAGGAGTGCTTTTGTGACCATTTTAGTGTCCATTCAAGAAGGAGAAGTTGTCAAGCAAGCTTGGAGTGGCATTGAGCTTCAAGGATTTGTATCTAGTTTACCTTGAAGAGCTTCTGGAGGTATAAAGCTTTGATCTTTCCATCTTATTCATTTGATCTAGCTAGGGTTTTCTAGTTTTGTCCCTTTTATTGGTTTTGGATCTCCTCTTGTGAGTTGAGCAACTCCAGAGGCTGGGAATGTTAGATCTGAGGTTCTTTGGTCCATTCATAACATAAAAATGAAGTCTTGATGGGTGTTTTGACCTCATGCATGGATTAACACCCTTGAAAAGGTCTTAATGGGATTTTTGGGAAAATATGAGACATGCAAAGGCATAAAGTGGCCAGCTTTATGTCCTAGGCCATCTTAATAAGTTTAGATCTGACTATTAGACGTGAGAAAATCGAGTATTAAGCACTTATGGAGAAAGTGTTTAATCTGTTAGTACGTTGGGCGTAACCTAGCGTACACAACACGTTTGGCCCACGGACTCAGTATGCTGCGCGTACCAGGGTGGTACGCTAAGCGTATGCACATCAGATGGACTTGGACTTGTTTTGGGCTTTTGACCATCTGGGCCTCAATTAGTCATTGGGCCTGGTCATGTGTTGGGGTTAGGGGGCCAGTTTATCTGCTTTGGACCATGGATGTTATGATTGGGCTTTATTGGGCCATGAGGCCTATTAATGACTTTAGATATAGACTTTGGGACCATTAACTAAGGAAGACCTTTTGGGGCTTGGTGAAAGGACTTGGGGATTTGGGTTCCCTACTTAGATGGTGTTTGATCCTAAGATTGAGTAATATTATTATTGTTCGTCACAGGTGTCTACAGACTGTTAGGAGAGAAGCCTTCGGATTCTACCGTCAGAGGTGAGTCTCCTCACCATACCAATGGGTCTAAGGCACCAAGTGTTGGATTAGGTGTATAAGCTCATAACTATAATTGGTATGTACTTGACCCGAGAGTAGCATGGTCTATTTGGGTTGCATATCATCAGGACAATTTGTTAGGATGGACTTTTAAGAAGAGGTTATTTATGGTTTATTAATATATTATAAGTTCTAATATATTAATATGAAATCATATGATTTAATTAGTACTGATCAAGAATTAGTTTGGAATTAATTTAGTGATCAAAAGAGACTAATTAAATCAATGGAGACTAATTGTGTAAATTAGTTATATTTATATGTTGGGCTTATGATCCATGTTGGACTAAGTTTATGTATGGATACATAAAGAGTTGGGCCACATGAACCATGGATCATAAAACCATGGGTATGGATTAGGGTCAACCCATGACCCTTGGAATCCCACATATAAATATGTTACTCCATAGCTAAAATCACTACTAATGTAATCTTGGAGATTATGGACGATTTTGGTGGCTAGGATTCTCTCTCAAAATGTCATCCTTTGTCCATAGTGTGTTGTGATTCCATTTGAGGCATTCATACTATTGGTGCTAAGTTCTTAAAGGCTAAATACTACAAGTTCTACAAGCTACACAAAGAGGTAAACTCCTAAATAGTATTTAATGTTGTTTATATCATTTGTATGCTAGTTGTAGGCTTAAAAGCTTTGGAAACAATATTACATGTATATTTAGAGAAAACATAGATCCAAAGCTTTTAGGGTTGTATGTCCACCATAGGATGTTGTAGTAAACTAAAACCCAACAGTGGTATCACAGACATGAGTTGTTTTCTATTATACTTGATGTTATTATTGGTTTTCAAGGTAAAAAAAATTGTTTTTTGTGATGTCTGGACAGTGGACTCGCCGAGTCAGTTCATGCACTCGACGAGTTGGTGCCCCTGACAGCAGATTTTTGTTTTTTTTCCTGTTTTGGATTAGGATCATTACCACAAAGTGTTTTTGTTCATAAAATTTGATTTTGATGCTATGGTAATGATTATCCTCATCCAAAAACAAGATAATTGTCAAAGTTTCAAGATTTGTATTAGTTTATATGATTAGCTAATTTCTTGAAAATTGTGATGTGAATTATCTTTACTTATGAGTTTAATCTAGATCATAGAAAATTATTTGATTATTGTGTTAATTAGAATATTTGATCTTAATGATTTTTATGAACTCCATAACTTGCCCTCAAGTTATGGAATATGAAGAGTTTTTTCCTTTTAAAAGAGTCATTAAAACTCATAGGTTATGAAAAATGGAAAAGTCTCATTTTGTTAATGGTGTTAATGTTGTCCGTAACTTGTCCTCAAGTTATGGAACTTGAAAAGTTTTCAATAAAAACCTTATTAAACTCATAAGTTATGGGATCCAAAAGTTTTTGAAAAAGTTCAAAACTTGCCCTCAAGTTTTGGAATTTGTAAAGTCACCCCAATGAATACTTTAATTCCAAACCTTAGAATTTTAAAAGTAAAAATTCAGCCCTTATACTATTGTAATATTAAAAGTATATATATATATATATATATATATATATATATATATATATATATATATAAGTACGCCAGTCTTACCGTTAGTAAGCCTCATTCATGAAGCCGGTCTATAAGGGGGGGGGGGGGGTATAAGGTTACTGCCTATAAAATGACAGTTTAATGGGTATCCATTCTCACCCACCGCTTCCTTTACTGGTGGACGGTTGTTAGCCGAACGGGTAGGATAGGACACTAGTTCTCCCTTCATTAAAAGTATAATGATAAATATAAATTAATTAAACTTTTATTAAATTCCCAATCTTAGTGACTTAAGGAAAAATGTGAATATGGTGCTAACCCATGAAATTGCACTTTGTACCTTGTTAAGTCATTAGTGGAGCGTGTGTGGTTAACCGGCACACTAATCTGGTACTGACAATGCGTGTCAAAGGGTAGCTTGATGTTAATCATAGATCAATGGAGCGTGTGTAGTTAACCGGCACATTGATTAGGTGGTTGTAATGTTGGGTGTACCAAGCTAATTTGCATGGTTATTCACATCTTGTTTGTGATCCTCGGCATCCCAGTCACAAACTTGAAGGGCACAATTGAGACTAAACATGCCATTCAAAAGTTCAATGAATCTTAAAAGATCTAGGAGTTTCAATTCACTTAAAACCTAAAATTCTTTTTTGTTTTTCGTGGTGGAAATTAGTAAATCGTCATTTACCTACCTTCAAATAATTTGCAAATTGGATTACGACATCCCTCTTCCAATTTGTTAAAAATTGTGTTGAGTCCTAGCCTTAATTATTCAAATTGGGTGTTATATTAAGGACTTAAATCAACTAAACTTGAATTTCTCCCTCATAGATTTCTAGTTATGACAACTATGGTCGTCCTTATCCTTTTGGATAAAGCTTTCCTAATGAAGATGATATCCCACATGGCGATCAAGGTGAAAGATTAATCCCTTTGTCATGTATTAATGGGACTCGAAATCATACTTCACTTCCTCTACCTCCTCCAATTGTTCTCCCTAACCCACAAGTTCAAAGACTTGAAAAAGTTCAAGGTCACTCAAGCCCTTTTGGAAAGCAAACATAAAGATGGATAGTCTGTGTGCACTCACGTCTTGGAGATAAAGTCACATATTGACAGGATGGGAGAGTTGGGTGTCGAAGTCTCAAGGAAGTTGACTATTGACTGGGTTCTTTAGTCACTTTCTGAGTCATATAGTGAGTTCATTAAGGACTACTATGTGACAGACCACGACATGACCCTTAATGATCTTACCTATTTGCTTTTTGTTGTTGTCGAATCAATAATGACTTGGAACACTGGTAAAGCAAATTTGATTGGAAGATCAACTTCCCAAACTTACATGGACATTGACAATGGAAACATAGGAAGTCCAGAAAAGCCTTCTCTTCCCAATAGAAAGGGATCGGCCATAGTCAACCCGATTGACCAAGTGGTAAAGAGAAAAGCTAAGTCTGAGATAGTCCCATTTACCATTATTAACTAGTCCATATGTTTCTATTGCCAAAAGAAGAGGCATTGGTTGCGAAGCTGCCCTATTTACCTGAAAGTTCACTAGGATGGTAAAAGTCAAAAATTTGACTATGCTTCAGGTAATGGCCACTATCTAACTCTATTAAGTTCCTATTTGGAGATTCTTATTACATGACGTGACTAGGTCACATTTTGATGTTTTGTAGAATCAAAGAAAAGAAAGGAAGCTTAAACAAAGAATAAGCTAATTCTGATCGTGAACAAATGGATTTCGATTGCATGATCTGAAGATCAGAATTTTGAGCTGCTGCTAAGAGTTATGATAGATTGCTTAGGAATGGATAACAACATAGTTTTCATATGTATTTGCATTTTAAGGATAAGTTTTCCGCAATTTTAAAATAAAAAGAAAATTTTTTATTTTATTTATTTTAAGTATCCTTACAGTGGGATTTGTGAATATTGTTGTTTATATGATTCCATCGATAGCAATATTAGAAAATGGATTTGATTCTTTGGTTTGTGGTAGTGTCGAGAATTTTCCTAATAAAGAAAGATTCTCATCACCCAAGTTTCAGTTGGATAGAAACTTGGAATCATGCAACTTGTGTGATGAATGAGAATTTTCATCTTTGGGAAATCAAGACTAATTCCTTGTTTACATGTGTATGTGAGTCAAGTGAAGGACTAGGGGATCGGGTACACTTGGTTGTGCACTAGTCATGTCCACCACAAAATTCGATAAGACTATTCGTCATGATTTACTAAAGTTTAGTAAATATGGTTATGCTTACAAGTTTAAGTGTAATTCTGAAACATTGGAAAAGTTTCAATGTATGACAGGACAAATGAGAAGAATCAAATTAGGCAGAAATATAAAAGTTTCTTCAATATGAAAAGATGGGAGAGTACTTCAGTATCATGATTTATGATCATCTTAAAGATTATGGAAAACCATATCACAAGTGATCATCCAAGTACATCTTGGTGCATTTGTTTGGCTAAGAAAGAGGAATTGTGAATTGTTGAAATGGTTAAATCAAGAAGATGATTCATACTTTGTTCCAAAACAAGTCTTAGATTCATACTCCAAGATTGTAACTCGAGTGACATAATCTTATGAAAGGTTTATAAAACTTGTCAAATGTAGAGTAAAATGATTTCCACTCTTATACATTTGAAATTGGTAAGTTGAGATGTTTTGGATAAAACAAAGACCAACTAAGACCAATAGTGTGAAGTGTTTTTCATGATAAGAATCCGCACTAACTCTTGAATATTTGTCTGTTAAGGAATGGTTCTTGACAAGAGAATCTCATATGTCATGGAGTTAGTGGGAGTCTTAATGATCTTGAAAAGGGTCTCAAGAACTAATCAAGAATAAAACCTGTTGTTTATCACTAGCACACGACTTCAGGTTTGTAACCTATTGTGTTGACATATTCTTATCTTTGTGATCATTCCAGTTAAAAGTTGACTATGCATGTGAGTTCTATGTGTTCTCAATTGTTTGCATAACAACTTATGTCACACCCCGAAACCTAAGGTGGAAACGTTCCGGGGCGGAGGACATCATGAATATCGTAACCAATGTACATAGTAAGCATAGCAAACACAAAACAATACATTACATAGAGTTATTACATTTGTTTGAAATCAAAGTGTTACAGGCTTCATACACACACACACACACACACATATATATATATATATATATATATATATATATATATATCATATGAACAAAAGCAAAGACGAGTCTTCCAAACACTCTATCTTCTCCAAAAGATGGCGGTGTACCTGTCTAATATGGACCTGAGAATACAAGCAGTTTGAAAATCAACATAAAGCTGGTGAGTTCATAAGCAGTTTAGTTTTGAAAAGAATGAGTTCCCTTTGGTTTTTTGAAAAGTTGTTATCCAAGAAAATCCCATATTTTATTATAAAAACAGTTTAGTTATCATTTGTTTCACGATTCGATTATGAGTAGTTATGTTATCCCAGAAAAATCCCATATTTTCCTATTAGTTTAGTTTTCCGTTCGTTACACCATTCGTTTACGAGTTGTTATGTTATCCCAGGAAAATCCCATATTTTCCTAACGTTGCGGTTAGTTCTTAGTTCAGATTTCGATGTACTCGTATCTACCATACTTATAGCATTAGTTAGGTATTCTGATATCTTAGTTATCCTACACTCGAATGTCGATTATCTACTACACTTAGTTCTATTTTCGAATATTTGGATACACTCAGAAACGTACATTAACTGTATTTTCGATGTTCTGGTGATTTCCAAAAGAGTACATTAGACGTATCTTCGAAATTCTGTCGACATCCAAAGGCGTATGTTTTCGAAACTCAGTCGATGTCCAGAGGCGTACTTTCGAATTATTTTCGAAACTCTGGTGACACTCAAGGCGTACGCTAACTGTATTTCCGAAGTCTTGGCGACATCCAAAGGCGTACTTTCGTTTTCGTATTCGTATTCCTATTCCTACTCCTAATCGTATTCGTATTTCTAGCTATACTTTCGTGTTATTATCTGTTTCTAACTGTACTTTCGTATTTGCTCTGTTTCTAACTGTACTTTCGTATTCGCTCTGTTTCTAACTGTGTGTTATTATCGCTTCACTCTCGTATCTACGGGGAGTGGTAAAGTTCTAAGTTTAATGTTATTAGTCCTGCACTCTCGTATCTACGGGGAGTGATAAAGTTCTTAGTTTAATGTTATTATTCCTTCACTCTCGTATCTATGGGGAGTTATATCAAGAACATCTTAATGCTTTAAGATTCACGCTTTTAAGAACAATTATATGGAAATTCATTTGTGAAATATAAAATATAATATTTTAGAAACGAGCTTCACAAATAACATGACGGTTTACTCTGCAAGTTGAACGATTGGTTAATACAGTTTTCCGTGTTAAAAGCATACGAAATATGAAATAGATAAAATAAAATCATAAGTTTGAGTACAAGATTTCCTTGTACTTTTGCTTGTATTCCCCCTGAAAACATTGAAAAACATTGAAAAAGGGTAAGGGTATGAACTCACCGGTTGGGGAACGCGTCAGTTTGGATCCTAAATGTCAGTTCGGGGCTTGCAAACGCACAAGATTCCTATGTAATTTGAAAAGATACACATTTGTATCTAATTAGGACTTGAACTACTAATTAGTTGAGGACATACACTTCTAGATGCGAAAACACTTCATTACATGTGTTTGGAGGGACCCGGGTGATATCTATGGACACATATAGCTTGGATATGGAGTTTACTCTTCAAGAGTAAACTCTCAAGAGAGTTCATGGCCCTAATGACCCACTCCCCATGAGTTTACAGCTGTAAACTCATGGTGGGGTGTTCTAGAGTGTTAAATGGCCTTATATCATTTTCGGGGTGATGCTAGATTTGGTTCTAGAGCATTGGAAAGGGATTAAGCCACCACATGGACCACTTAAAGGAGTTTACGGCAGTAAACTAGGAGTTTATGGCCGTAAGCTCCCTCATACCCATTCCTTATATGTTTTGGTGGTGCTAAGTCAATCACATATGATTCAAAGTCATTTTACAAGCCAAGGGGTGAATTTAGGGCACCATTTAACCCATTTATAGGAGTTTACGGCCTAGGAACCCATTCTTGGGGGGTTTACGGCCGTGAACACCTAAAAGAAGGGTTTTCATCAAGTTTAAGGCTTCTAATTCGTTTGTGGTTGCTTCTAGATTTTAGTTCAAGGCTTAGGAGGTGTGTAAGTGGCAATTTAACACCTTAGAAGGAGTTTACTACCCATGAATGGTTGTTTACGGCCCAAGCATGTTATTGCGCAATAAACTCATGTTTACTCCTCTAATAACGAGTTTAAGGTGTTCTAAGTCCATTCCATTAAGTCTATAAGCCATATCTAAGCTCCAAAGGTGGTTTGGAAGGGTTCTAAGGCTCAAAAACCCCACTTATATGTGTTCACGGCCCAAGAATGTTCCAGGGCCGTAAACACATGTTTATGGTCCTAAATCATGATTTGAACACGAAATTGAAGGTTAAAGATGCTAATCTAAGGGTTAGGGTAGTTACCTTGATGATTTGGAGCCTTAATTTGATGATTTTGGACTTAGAGTTTGGATTTGAGGAGAAAGGTTAGAGAGAGAGAGTGTAAAAGCTTCAAATGATGCTTAATCAACTTTATATATGGTTCGGGTTTGGGACACGGTGGAATTCTACCCGATACCGACGTTAAACGGGGCTTTTGGTCGCACCCGATTAAGTTGTCGTAACCCGGCGGGGCCGATTTTTAAAAATTCTCAAATTAATAATTTGGGTCGTTACATGAGTTTCTAGGGAGTTTGGACACTCATAAGATTATAATAAACATATAAATTTAAATAACTTAGCCCAAAAACGAAATCGGAACGAATTGCTATAGACAGGTTTTACGGGCGGAACGGGTTATGGCGATGGAACAACTTTGGGTTGTCACATTATCCCCCCGTTAGAGGGAATTTCGTCCCGAAATTCAAAAATTAAGATACAAATCATGAATTGAAAAGAGGTATGGATGAATCTACTGCTTCGGGTCTTCATGCTCCCAAGTGGAATCGGGTCTCCGCTTGACATTCCAGCGAACCCTCAGTATCGGGATGTGGATTTGTTTCGTACATTTAACCTCTAGATCTATGATTTCGATTGGTTCTACCATGAAGTTCAGACTTTCGTTGGCTTCGGTCTCATCGAAGGGATTACTATGGTTTCGCCGATTAGGTACTTCTTAAGGACAAAGACATCGAATACCGGATGAATGCTGTTAAGTTCTGAGGGTAGTCGGAGTTTGTAGGCTACGGAATCGATCCTAATGAGGATTTCGAAAAGTTCTATGTACTTCGGGATACGCGTTTCAGAATGTAACATACGTTCTTTCTCATCGTTAGCTATCTCAACGGTAGACGTTTCGGTTACTAGTTTAGGACTAGGTTTATGAAGATGTTCGAATGAATAGCTAACAATTTATCTTTCAGTACTAGAATTGAAAAGGATTGCAAGCATAAAGGTTGTCGAAGAGAAATATATACCTGTAGCAATGGTGGGATCGGCGGTTGCCTCACTTTATCCTATAGCTAGGACTCTCCTGGTGTTGCCAGATGTTGCTGCCTTAGGGCAGTTTCGCTTGTAATGTCCGACTTCCCCACAACTGTAGCAGGTCTGACCGATACTCGCTCCAGAAGCTTGACTAGTTGATTGGGTTGCTGCTCTGCAGCTTCGCGCGAGGTGACCTTCTTGGCCATAGTTCTTACAAAATTTTGCACGACAAGGGCCAGGGATACGATGGTGGTAACTGCACCTATTGCACCACGGAAGGATACCAGTATATCCGGTGATAGGTGCTTGGGCTGAGGAACCGATAACAGAAACAACAGCAGGGGTAGTGGCAGCGTGGACTGCCATTATCTGCTGTTTCTTCGAGGACTCCAGGGAAGGTTGGCTCTTCTTCTTCTTCTTCCAAAACTTTCTTTTCTCACCACTCTTCTCTGTCAGCTCAGGAGTGGTGGCCGCTTCCTCTGGGTCATCGCTATGGTCGATCAAGGTTTGCGCTAGGCATTTGGCGTTGTCATAGGTATCCGGCTTCGCAGCTAAAACGTTCCCTTCGGTTGGATGGGTCAATCCCCAGATGAACCTCTCAACCTTTTTACTCTCCGGGGTAACCATTCCCGGACAGAGTAATGCCATGTCGTCGAATATGGACGTGTAGGCGGCGATATTGGAACCCTTCATCTTCAGGTTCCAGAGTTCATGCTCCAGCTTTTGTATTTCACCCCGAGGGCAGTATTCTGCAAACAAAAGTTCCTTCATAACTTCCCAACCCATAGCATTTTCTACAGGTAAAGTTAAGGATTTGACTCGGCCGTTCCACAAAGTCAGAGCTTTATCGGTGAATGTGCAAGCGACGAATTTCACCTTGTCGGATTCTAAACAGGCACAGATCTCGAAGATAGATTCGATTTTCTCTAACCACCGAGTTAGGGCAATTACACCTCCAGTGCCATCGAAGAATGTGGGTTTCGCGTTGATAAAGTCCTTATAGGAACACTCCTTCTGGTGCCCCTGGCTACCTTCCTAGTTTTGGGGCTGGGGACCACCTCCTGATCCACCGGGATTTATGTGAGATAAGGCGGCTGCCACTGCAACAACAACATCTGTCTGGAACACGACAGGATCAAATTAAGGAGGAGGTGGTGGTGGCGGAGGGTTGTTGTTGTTCTTTCAGCTGGGTCTTTTCCTAGGAGGCATCTTAATCTAGAATAGCCAGGAAAGAGAGGATCATAAGTCCTCTGAGTTGAACCAAGATATATGATACAAGGGATATCTCATTACGACAAATATAGAATTCCATTAAGCGATAAAGCAGGAAAGAGTTATCAAAGCAGATAAACTATCGCTAAAGGAATGATCAAGGAACAATGCTTTGAATGAGGATTTCTACAACGGATTGGCTCGAGAAATACTCCCATAGTATTTCATGATTCACTGCAGCGACGACTCGTTGTTTGGGCATTGGGTAAGTTTTAGGCATGCTGCATACTACAGTCACTCCCATGCACATGTTAGCCGTGTCTCAAATGAATATAGTTGGCCAGGCTATATTGATCCTAGACACGACTACATAACTGCCCAGGTTTAACCGCAGCGTACAACACCCATTTACTTATATTTTGTTCTACTTGTAGTTACGGATTTCGACGGTTAGGTACACTTGTATACTTTTGAAAATACTTATACTTTAAGGTATACTATTAGTTCAGAGCACTTAGGCCCCTTAATGTTTATAGTCTTATACCATGTAAGGTTTGGTATACTAGTTCACTATAAACAAGGGCTCTGATACCAATCTGTCACACCCCGAAACCTAAGGCGGAAACGTTCCGGGGCGGAGGACATCATGAATATCGCAACCAATGTACATAGTAAGCATAGCAAACACAAAACAATACATTACATAGATTTATTACATTTGTTTGAAATCAAAGTGTTACAGGTGTCATACATATATATCATATGAACAAAAGCAAAGACGAGTCTTCCAAACGCTTCGTCTTCTCCAAAAGATGGCGGTGTACTTGTCTAATATGGACCTGAGAATACAAGCAGTTTGAAAATCAGAATAAAGCTGGTGAGTTCATAAGCAGTTTAGTTTTGAAAAGAATGAGTTCCCTTTGGTTTTCTGAAAAGTTGTTATCCAAGAAAATCCCATATTTTATTATAAAAACAGTTTAGTTATCATTCGTTTCACGATTCGATTATGAGTAGTTATGTTATCCCAGGAAAATCCCATATTTTCCTATTAGTTTAGTTTTCCGTTCGTTACACCATTCGTTTACGAGTTGTTATGTTATCCTAGGAAAATCCCATATTTTCCTAACGTTGCGGTTAGTTCTTAGTTCGGATTTCGATGTACTAGTATCTACCATACTTATAGCATTAGTTAGGTATTCTGATATCTTAGTTATCCTACACTCGGATGTCAATTATCTACTATACTTAGTTGTATTTTCGAATATTTGGATACACTCAGAAACGTACATTAACTGTATTTTCGATGTTCTGGTGATTTCCAAAAGAGTAAATTAGACGTATCTTCGAAACTCTGTCGACATCCAAAGGCGTATGTTTTCGAAACTTAGTCGATGTCCAGAGGCGTACTTTCGAATTATTTTCGAAACTCTGGTGACACTCAAGGCATACACTAACTGTATTTCCGAAGTCTTGGCGTCATCCAAAGGCGTGCTTTCGTATTCGTATTCGTATTCCTATTCCTACTCCTATTCGTATTCGTATTCCTAGTTGTACTTTTGTGTTATTATCTGTTTCTAACTGTACTGTGACAACCCGATATTTCAACTCTTTGTAATGGCCTAATAACTCAAGTATTGTAACCACTTTTGAGTTAAAGAAATTAACTTTGATAATATAATGTCCAAAAAGTTTCTATTTAACTACCTACTATGTTTAATATCATTAAACCGGGATCGTACGTAAAAAGAATGCCCAAATCCGGCTTCGTATATTGAAGTTAAGATTTTTCCAAGTTCGGCTTAGCAACAGACAGCTAAAAACTCGAATCGGAGATCGAGCGACTTTTGGCCGGAATGACCTAAACGAGAATCGAAGGTCTCGACAATGGTATTTCAGCGGTAAAAGTCTGGCAAAAACCGACGTCAGATAAAGAAGTTATGAATTTTTAAAGAAATTCCTTAATCACGTCATTTTATAATTAAATAATAAAAATAATTTCGGAATTTGCCAACGGAGTCTAAACGAAAGTTGTAGAGCGTAGTCTCACCTACGCGTGGATATAAAGACCATCAAAAACGGAGTTCGTATGAAGAAGATATGATTTTTTGAAGTTTATTAAATAAATTATATATAAATTTAATTCAAAAATCCGGTAATATCCGAAGGAGGAGTCAGCGTCCTCATCCCAGTTACGCGCTGCGTAACCCCGTATGCCCCGCGTACCCGAGGGCCTTGGTCTCGGTCTGTCCACGTCGCCCCTATGCGAAGCTACCCGATCCGTCCCATCCGAAGCCGAGGCAGTCGAGGACTATAAATGCTTAAGGGACTAACACTCTCTGACAAAACATTTTTCTTTTTACGCTTAAGCAGCGTTAAGTTTAACTTAAATTGATAGTTCATTTAAGTACAATTACATGCATACAACAAATTATTTTCATGATATCTAACTATACAACAAGTATTTAGACAAGTTGACACTACGATTAAGCCTCGATATATGTAATCAGATTTTGGACAAATATAGCGTGATCAACTATATTTGCCCAAGATTGGACCAACGTATATCGATGAATGATCGTAGTAAGCAACAAGTCAAAACTTACCAAACCGTTACTAGAATCAAACACAAGAATTTAAACACTATAGGAGTATTTGCTACCTAAACTAGTTTAACTTACATGTTTTGCAAGTTTCAACTTTATTTAACTCCTATAACCCTATTTCTCGTACAGTCAAATGGCTAGATTTCACCACCCCGGCGACCCCTACTTTCCCAACCAAGGCAACGAAGGATGGGTCGAAGATGATCCCGAAGAGGACGAGGAACCCATAGAAGTGGATGATGACTCCGGTACCGACTCAGAACTGGAAGTGATCGATCCACCACCCGTTCAACCTCCCGTCTTCGTAAGGAACTTTCAAGGACCGACTCCCGTCTGGGGAAGTCACCTCCATCATTGGAGCCAACAACAAAACTTACGCCCTCCCTACGGCATGTGCCGGGACTTCTATGATGTCCGCGGCGGAGGTTCGGCTGATCGGGCACTCCCGGTAATGGTGGGTAAGCTAGCCAATCAGTCCTATCAGTCCGAAGTTCAAGCTAGCCGACTCTAGGATGTCAACGTGGAAGTGCAGGTTCACACTTCTGACATCCGTAGGCTGGACAAGATACAAGACAATGCTCAACTCCAAACCGAGGCATTCCAAGCGCAAATGATTATAGCCCTCGCTGAACTGAGGGAACAACAAGCCGCTTTTGATAGGCGTCTAATGGAGTCGAAGCAATCAGATGCAGAGTCAAGCTCCAAGCGCAACCTACGTCGCAAGTAGTGCTTATCAAAGACTCAAATTTTGTTATAGCTTAGGACCTCGGCTAAAAGTCTTTAAATTTCTCGAACTTTGTAATCGGAGACCCTTATAGGGGTCAAATTTTCATGATCGTTGTATCAACTTTTATATTAATATAAGTGACACTATTATTACTACGTTGAGTATTTCGTTCGAACCTTGAAAAGTCTTTGAGAAACCAAATACTTGTTTCATACTTTCAGTCTTACAAATAACTTTCATTCTTCTATTTTAAGACTCATACTAGCATCTGTCGTTGAACTATAGCAGTTTAGTTCATGAGACACATTAATTTTCTATTCTATGGAATTCTTATCTTTACCTTTTCAACCTATAGTTAAAGGATGCCTCCGCGTAGGAATCCAAGGCGAAACAACGGTGGGGAAGCACCTGTACCACCACCACCTCCACCACCTCAATTTGATGCTGTTATGTTCCAAGCAGCAGTCACCGCAGCGGTAGCAGCTGCCATGTCACAGATCAATAACTCGAGTACTAATGGCTCGAGATCTGGCACACACCCATCCAACCATGGCGAGAGTCATGGACCACCCCGGGAATGCACCTATAAGGACTTTACTAATGCCAAGCCCCGGATGTTTTATGGATCGGGTGGTGTGTTAGCCCTGAGACAGTGGATTGAAAGGACAGAGTCAGTCTTTGAAATCTGCTCCTGTCCCGAGCACATAAAATTCAAATTTGCAACTTTCACCCTTATTGATAGAGCTTTAACTTGGTGGAATGGCCACGTTAAAGTACTTACCCTGATAGTGGCAAACTCAATAAGCTGGGAGAGCCTAAAAGCCATGATGATGAGAGAATACTGCCCACGGGGATAGATTCAAAAGCTCGAACACGAACTATGGACTCTCGGCATGGTTGGTATCGACATCGCAACTTATACCAACCGATTCTGCGATCTGGCAATCCTTTGCCCAGATATGATTGCTCCTGAGAGCAAGAAAATAGAAAGGTACATCTGGGGACTGACGCCCCAAATACGATCAAGCGTATTAGCTTCCAAACCTGACACCTTTGAAAGTGCTAAGGAACTGGCACAATCTCTGATTGACTACGGAGGTCATCAGAACTCAACCGTTTCTGCACCAGAACCACAGAAAGGAAACAACAACAACAACAACAACAAAAACAACAACAGGAAGAGAGTATGGAATAAAGGGAAGGGTGGGTCTTCCCAATAATCCGCAAAGAAACAACTGGTTTCAGTAAATGCTGCCACTGTACCTACTACAGTCCCTACAAATCCCTACCCCACAAAGCCTTATGTGGGTAACCTTCCAAAGTGCACCAAATGCACTTACCACCACCATGGACCTTGTCGGGAAATGCAGTGCGCCAACTGCAACCGGAAGGGACACACAACCCGTTTCTGCAAGGACCCCGCAAAACCGATCACTCAAGTTCCCAGTGCGGGTGTAGGCCAGACTTGCTACGGTTGTGGCGAGGTGGGCCACTACAAGAGGAACTGCCCTAAGGCAGCAGGCACTGGCGGTGTGGGACGAGTTTTGGCGATAGGCCACGACGAAGCTGTAGCTGACCCAATTGTAGTTGTTGGTACGTTCCTTCTCGATAATTCATATGCATGCATATTATTCGATAGTGGAGTGGAGAGAAGCTTCATGAGTCAAAACTTTATTCATTTACTTAAACCTAAACCTAGCAAGTTAGAAAAATCATTCACTGTAGAGATGGCCAATGGAAAAACCGAAAACACTAACTGCATATACGTGGGCTGTACGTTAACTTTAGACGGCCATTCTTTTCCAATCAATCTCATGCCGGTCCAAATTAAAAGTTTCGACGTCATAGTCGGCATGGATTGGTTGAGTCTTCTTCGCGCCGATATCATGTGCTTTGAGAAAGCAGTCCGTCTTAATCTCCCTAACAACGAAACATTAGTTATCTACAGCGACAAATCAAGTACAAAACTTCGCATCATTTCGTGCATCCAAGCTCGAAAGTGCTTGCGGAAGGATTGTCGAGCATTCCTAGCGCACATCATTGATACAAGTCAAGAACTGAAGGACATCAAGAACATTTCGGTAGTTCGCGACTTTCCCGATATCTTTCCAGAAGAACTATCAGGATTACCACCGCAACGCCAAGTCGAATTCAGAATCGACTTAGTTCCAGAGGCTACCCCAGTAGCGAAGTCACCTTATCGTCTCGCACCAGCAGAGATGCAGGAACTTTCCAGTCAACTTAATGAACTCCTTCAAAAAGGATTCATAAGACCAAGTTTCTCACCATGGGGAGCACCGGTCCTGTTTGTAAAGAAGAAAGACGGATCGTTCCGTATGTGCATCGACTACAGAGAGCTGAACAAACTTACTGTCAAGAACCGTTATCCTCTACCCCGTATTGACGACCTATTCGATCAACTTCAAGGAGCAAACTACTTCTCAAAGCTAGATCTACGATCCGGATATCACCAATTACGAGTTCTAGAGGGGGATATTCCAAAGACAGCTTTCCGAACTCGTTATGGACACTACGAATTTGTAGTGATGCCGTTCAGATTAACCAAATCCGCACATTTCCTACCCATCAAGGTGACTGACAAAATGGAAAAGCTTACAAGAACTTACTTAAGGGAAGTAGTGCGACTGCATGGTGTTCCGATATCCATTATCTCCGATGGAGATAGTAGATTCACTTCAAGATTCTGGCATTCACTACAAAGTTCCCTGGGGACTAGGCTAGACATGAGTACACCCTACCACCCACAAACAGACGGGCAAAGTGAGAGAACGATACAAACTTTAGAAGATATGCTAAGAGCCTGTGTGATTGACTTTGGAAAGGCATGGGATATCCATTTACCCCTTGTCGAATTTTCATACAACAATAGTTATCATACAAGCATAAAGGCTGCTCCGTTTGAAGCCCTCTATGGTCGAAAGTGCAGATCCCCTCTGTGCTGGACTGAAGTTGGCGATACCCAGTTAGCTAGAGGAAGAGTTCTTGAAAGCACTCTCACCGGTCCGGAAATCGTACGAGAAACGACAGAGAAGATCGTTCAGATTCGTGAACGATTGAAAGCCTCTAGAGACCGACAGAAAAGCTACGCTGACCAAAGGAGGAAACCTTTGGAATTCCAGGTAGGAGACCACGTTTTATTAAAGGTCTCACCGTGGAAGGGTTTAATACGCTTTGGAAAGCGTGGGAAACTAAATCCAAGATACATAGGGCCTTTCGAGATTCTTGTCAGAATCGGCCCTATGGCTTACAAGCTTAACCTACCGCGTGAACTTAGTAACATACATCCAACCTTCCACGTCTCGAACTTGAAAAAGTGTCTGTCCGATGAGACTCTTGTTATTCCACTCGACGAGATCGAGATCAACGAGAGCCTCAACTTTGTGGAAGAACCAGTAGAAATCATGGACCGAGAGGTCAAACAAACAAAACAAAGTCGCATACCCATCGTGAAGGTTCGCTGGAACGCCAAGCGGGGACCTGAATTCACATGGGAACGCGAAGATCAGATGAAACAAAAGTACCCTCATCTATTTCATGTTCACTAGTATCTTTACTACTTTAAATTTCGGGACGAAATTCCCTCTAACGGGGGGATGATGTGACAACCCGATATTTCAACTCTTTGTAATGGCCTAATAAGTCAAGTATTGTAACCACTTTTGAGTTAAAGAAATTAACTTTGATAATATAATGTCCAAAAAGTTTCTATTTAACTGCCTACTATGTTTAATATCATTAAACCGGGATCGTACGTAAAAAGAATGCCCAAATCCGGCTTCGTATATTGAAGTTAAGATTTTTCCAAGTTCGGCTTAGTAGCAGACAGCTAAAAACTTGAATCGGAGATCGAGCGACTTTTGGCCGGAATGACCTAAACGAGAATCAAAGCTCTCGACAATGGTATTTCAGCGGTAAAAGTCTGGCAAAAACCGACGTCAGATAAAGAAGTTATGAATTTTTAAAGAAATTCCTTAATCACGTCATTTTATAATTAAATAATAAAAATAATTTCGGAATTTGCCAACGGAGTCTAAACAAAAGTTGTAGAGCATAGTCTCACCTACACGTGGATATAAAGACCATCGAAAACGGAGTTCGTATGAAGAAGATATGATTTTTTGAAGTTTATTAAATAAATTATATATAAATTTAATTCAAAAATCCGGTAATATCCGAAGGAGGAGTCAGCGTCCTCATCCGAGTTACGCGCTGTGTAACCCCGTACGCCCCGCGTACCCGAGGGCCTTGGTCTCGGTCCGTCCACGTCGCCCCTATGCGAAGCTACCCGATCCGTCCCATCCGAAGCGAGGCAGTCGAGGACTCGGTCATGCATGACGTACGAGTACGCGCTGCGTACGAGCGTACGCCCCGCGTACCGAGGCTTCTCAGACCCCCTATAAATAGAAATGCGAGGGTTCCAGCAAAATCACCCCATTTCTCTCATTTCTCTCACGATCTTGCCTCGTTTTCCGTGCCCGCACTACCCCGAAGCTCTGGTCTTTTTGCTCAAGTCCGAGGGTCGATTTTTCTCCCGAGAATCCCGAGAAAAATCCGTTTCTCAAAACGAAACTCTGCCCGGTTTTCCATCTCGTTGTCTTCAAACTTTCAAGTGAGTCCATACCCCTTTATTAACCCTTTTTAATTATTCCAAATGCTTTTATATGCTTTCTAAAGGGGGGAAATACAAGTAAAACACACGACTACTATCGGGTGTTATATATAAAGATTTTTATACACTTTTATTAAGTAGAATCATATGTGATTTATAAACTTTATAGGGAACTCTTGTATACAAAATATATTACAATGGAATCCTATCTTTAAAAATATAAATTGTTGTAATGCATGTATAAACTAAACATTTTCTTAGATTTTATGTATACTTGTCTATCTTAGGCTCTACAAAAATCTATACTTTCATAACAAGTGATTCCTTTTCTAGGTATTTCTAAACAAAAGAGACACACTTTTAGAAAACTATAATAGGTATAGTTTTACGAGGATATTGCTAACTTTTACATACTAGAAACATGATTTTCAAGAAGTCACTTTCATATACAAGAACAAACGAACATTTTAACACGTAAATCTGTTTTTATACCACGGTTTTGTGAAACATAAACTTCACGTACGTTCGAGTACACATTTCAAGTCCTGTATTATATACCAGAATCCCTTGGAGGGGGAGCATGGTGTTTGTGTATATATCTATACGGGCTTGACAACCCGCGCCCTGACTGTTAGCTACAGTCCACCATTTGGGGTAACAAATGTCATAACATTCCAACGCCTGACGAACGTTGTGTATAGCCATTCCGAGTCAATAGTATGGTTATAAAACTCACATGGGGTATTAAAAATGCATTGATTTACAAGGTTTTCAAACACATTGGTTATTTTACACTTACATACATTTTAGAAACAAACATGGGTCTTGAGAGAAGGCTACTTTTATACTAGTAGAAAATATAGGATTTTCTAAACACAACACAACCAAGGACAAAACATTTCATTTCATACAAACATTGTCATTTAAATACTTATGAAACTCACCAGCTTAAATGCTGATCTACTCTTTCAAAATTACTTGTATGTCCCAGGAAATCAGTAATTTCAGGTATCATTATGCTTTTGATGAAGGGATGCTGCGGCGCCAGTTTAATCTCATATTTTGACATCATATTGTAATTGGTTTTGAACATGTAACTTTTGACAAATGTAAACTTTCAATTATATATGTGATGGTTGTATTGCTTTCTTTACTATGTATTCATTTGTTACGTTACCACATGAAGTCATCCGCCCCCGAACGTTTCCGCCGTTCAGGTTTGGGGGTGTGACATGTACTTTCGTATTCGCTCTGTTTCTAACTGTACTTTCATATTCGCTCTGTTTCTAACTGGGTGTTATTATCACTTCACTCTCGTATCTACGGGGAGTGGTAAAGTTCTAAGTTTAATGTTATTAGTCTTGCACTCTCGTATCTACGGGGAGTGATAAATTCTTAGTTTAATGTTATTATTCCTTCACTCTCGTATCTATGGGGAGTTATATCAAGAACATTTTAATGCTTTAAGATTCATGCTTTTAACAACAATTATATGGAAATTCATTTGTGAAATATAAAATATAACATTTTAGAAACGAGCTTCACAAATAACATGACGGTTTACTCTGCAAGTTGAACGATTGGTTAATACAGTTTTCCGTGTTAAAAGCATACGAAATATGAAATAGATCAAATAAAATCATAAGTTTGAGTACAAGATTTCCTTGTACTTTTGCTTGTATTCCCCCTGAAAACATTAAAAAACATTGAAAAAAGGTAAGGGTATGAACTCACCGGTTGGGGAACGCGTCAGTTTGGATCCTAAACGTCAGTTCGGGGCTTGCAAACGCACAAGATTCCTATGTAATTTGAAAAGATACACATTTGTATCTAATTAGGAATTGAACTACTAATTAGTTGAGGACATACACTTCTAGATGCGAAAACACTTCATTACATGTGTTTGGAGGGACCCGGGTGATATCTATGGACACATATAGCTTGGATATGGAGTTTACTCTTCAAGAGTAAATTCTCAAGAGAGTTCACGGCCCTAATGACCCACTCCCCATGAGTTTACAGCTGTAAACTCATGGTGGGGTGTTCTAGAGTGTTAAATGGCCTTATATCATTTTAGGGGTGATGCTAGGTTTGGTTCTAGAGCATTGGAAAGGGATTAAGCCACCACATGGACCACTTAAAGGAGTTTACGGTAGTAAACTAGGAGTTTACGGCCGTAAGCTCCCTCATACCCATTCCTTATATGTTTTGGTGGTGCTAAGTCAATCACATATGATTCAAAGTCATTTTACAAGCCAAGGGGTGAATTTAGGGCACCATTTAACCCATTTATAGGAGTTTACGGCCTAGGAACCCATTCTTGGGGGGTTTACGGTCGTGAACACCTAAAGGAAGGGTTTTCATCAAGTCTAAGGCTTCTAATTCGTTTGTGGTTGCTTCTAGATTTTAGTTCAAGGCTTAGGAGGTGTGTAAGTGGCAATTTAACACCTTAGAAGGAGTTTACTACCCATGAATGGTTGTTTACGGCCCAAGAATGTTCTTGGGCAATAAACTCATGTTTACTCCTCTAATAACGAGTTTAAGGTGTTCTAAGTCCATTCCATTAAGTCTATAAGCCATATCTAAGCTCCAAAGGTGGTTTGGAAGGGTTCTAAGGCTCAAAAACCCCACTTATATGTGTTCACGGCCCAAGAATGTTCCAGGGCCGTAAACACATGTTTATGGTCCTAAATCATGATTTGAACACAAAATTGAAGGTTAAAGATGCTAATCTAAGGGTTAGGGTAGTTACCTTGATGATTTGGAGCCTTAATTTGATGATTTTGGACTTAGAGTTCGGATTTGAGGAGAGAGGTTAGAGAGAGAGAGTTTAAAAGCTTCAAATGACGCTTAATCAACTTTATATATGGTTCGGGTTTGGGACACGGTGGAATTCTACCCGATACCGACGTTAAACGGGACTTTTGGTCGTACCCGATTAAGTTGTCGTAACCCGGTGGGGCCGATTTTTAAAAATTCTCAAATTAATAATTTGGGTCGTTACATGAGTTTCTAGGGAGTTTGGACACTCATAAGATTATAATAAACATATAAATTTAAATAACTTAGCCCAAAAACGAAATCGGAACGAATTGCTATAGACGGGTTTTACGGGCGGAACGAGTTATGGCGATGGAACAACTTTGGGTTGTCACAACTTAGAAGACATGGTAGGCCCTTGTGCTGCTAGGTGGCAAGAAATTGAGATTTAACAAATTCAGTCCATATGAGTTTGGATTTGTCACTAACCTTATTTTATGATTATGGTTTGACAAATTACCATGGATAGGAACATACACACCATAAAATCTAAGTGTCATAGGGATTCTCTCCAATTGATGAAAATGATTGTCAGGAAACACTTTCACTAAGTAGATTTTAAAGAGATATCAATTGTGGGATTTACATTCTCAAATTCGATTATGATTACGGCATCCCTTTTCATAGTTCTCAAATTGTTTAGACACACATGTGAGCTATCTAAAGAAAGGTGTATGATTTTCATAAAGTCTTATCAAAGAATCTCGTATCAGAAATCTGAACTTTGGTAAGAAAGTTAATAAAGTATTGATTTCTAGAAGTCCAGCTGATTTCTGGGTACATGTCAAAGCTAGTGGGATCATAAGTGTTATGCTAGTAAAGTAATTATTATGCTAGTGGGATCATAATCAATTATGGTAAGTGTTTCAAGTTAGCAATGTTAATTATAGAAAATAAAGGTTTCAATTCGCAAAATTGCAGGGTTTGAAAAGTTGTTTTGCTATAATTAAGGAAGAGGAATTCATACTTCATTTCAATTCTAAAAGCTTAGATTGAGATTTTAATCAAATTTAGTCAAGTATATATATATATATATATATATATATATATATATATATATATATATATATATATATATATATCAAGGTTGCAGAAATCGCTCGACGGTAGCTCGACGGTTGACTGGGGTTAAAGGATTAATCAGTCTCAACGGGGATTAATCGGGGACCATTATTTGTTAATAAAAAAATTAAATATATGCTAAGAAAATAACCATAAAAAATTCATAACTAGTATTTAAACATTTAAGTCATAATCCATCATATTACAAGTCCAAAATAAGTTTAATAGTAATAGAAACACACATTTTCATATATTTAAATGTCCATATTCTTTTAATCTTCAAGTTCTTCCACTATTTTAACTCCATCCGACTCATATTCATCTTCTTCAAACATTTGCTCCTCATTGTCAGATTCAAAATCTTCATCAAAAAGCTCTCTCGGTGTTGAACTTTTACGGGGTACTTGATTATTATTAGTCCCGAGAGCTTCATCAATTGCTTCCATCAATGATTCGGGGTCAACTTCATCTCCATCACCGTCATCTCCATCTATCATCCATTCTTGAGCTGCATGAGAATCATTTGCTAAAAGCACTTCCAAAGTCCTATCTTTTCTCTTTTTGTTTTTTTCCATTAGATTAGCATTGAATTGAACATAAACAAGATTGTCCAATCTATTTGTCTCCAATCTATTACGTTTCTTTGTATGTACCTATAAAAGTAGACATAAAAAAGGTTAAAAACGTTCTTGATATTTAAAAAATACAACTTTATAACTAACCGCTTCAAACGTGCTTCAATTTCTTTCACAACCCGATGAACTACTAGTTAAAGAAAGAATCCTCATTGCAATCCTTTTCAAATGAGGAGTTGAGCCACCAAAAAGTCCCCACCATCTTGCTATAATTTTAAAACAAAAACACATTATTAAATTGATAGATATAAAATTCTATTATTTTATAAATTACTAAAATAAACAAAAAGCACATTACCCGGATCAAATTCGGCATTGTTCACCATACAACCTTTAATTGCAAGATCCGCTCCAAATCTATCAACTTTTTCCTTGTATTTTGGCAAATCTATCATCACAACTTGTCTTTGCATCTCAAAATCTCCACAAAGTAATGTATCAAAAAATTCAAGAACCGCATCCATTACGTTGGGATCATGTTGGAGTTGGGAATCCTTATAATGATAATAAGGATTCAAAAGATAAGTCGTCAAATGTAATTTTGAATCTAGCCTACCTTTCATCTTGTGGTTTATGATATCTATAATAGGCTTGTAAGCTTTCTCGTTACCACCCAAAGCTTTCACAATTTCTTCTTTTGCTACTTTAAGCTCCCCGTAAACAAAACCCATTGAGGGCTTCCAATCCGCGTCAACCATTCGAAGGACTTTCACCAAAGGGGAAAACACTTTTAAACATTGTGTCACACCAGCCCAAAATTGAAGACTTTTCACTGTTCCATATGAGGCTCTTCCTTTAGGTGTTCCAGAAAATTTGCATTCCTCGGCCCACTCATTACTAGAGAACATATTTTTCAGTTGCTCCTTCTTTTCGGATAAACTTTGTAATGTTAGAAAGGCAGAAGCAAATCTCGTGACTCCCGGTCGGATAATTTCTCTTTTCTTGGTGTGGTTTCTCATCATAGCCAAAGTTTTGTGGTGAGCATAAATGAAGATGGTTAATTTCTTTGCTTGATCTAAGACTTTCTTAAACCTTGGAAGTCCACCGATACCTTGAAAAAAAATATTATATAACAAATTAACGAATTATAGTATAAAATAGGACATGTAAAAAAAGTAAATAATCTAATAAAAAATATAAATACCTTTGAGCATAAGGTTAATTGTGTGTGTCGCACATGATGTCCAAAAAATAGTTGGTCTTTTCTCTTGTAGTAACTTTGCAGCTCCCATGTTATTCGTGGCATTATCGGTCACAACTTGAACAACATGATCAGGACCAACTTGTTGAATGCAAGATTCCACATAATCATATATGTACTGACTTGTATGTGATTCATTGGAACATTCTTTTGATGATATAAAAACGGTACCCATTCATGAATTTACACATAAATTCATAATGCTTCTTCTCTTTCTATCAGACCAAGCATCTGTCATGATCGAGCATCCAATCTCTTTCCATTCTTCTTCGTTTTTTTCAACAAACTTTTTGTTCTTTCAACCTCATGCTTTAGAAGCAGGTCACTCAAAGAATATCTGGTAGGAGGTGGGAGCCCTGTTCCAAATTAGCCAACAATCTCCAACATCATCTTGAAGCTATCATCTTCCATTGCATGAAAAGGAATTGCAGTTTTATATGCCCACCAACTAATGAATTTATGACACGCTAAAATTCTTTCTTTCCGAACAACATCATTAAGATCAATTTTTTTCCCTTTCCCTTCATAATTTCAGGGTTTATTTTCTTCGCATAGTCATCCATGGGGCCTATATAACTTGGTGCTTTCGACCCTAAAGAATCTTCAATTTCATCCATTTCAACACTATCATTTAACACTTGTATTGCTTCCGATCTTAAGGCCTTATCATGTTCGAGTTTAGTTTTCTTTTTTATCTTCCCTTCGTTAATAAAATTTCGCATTCTCAATTGATCATCTTTTGTAGAGTTTGGACATCGACTTACATTTCCCAGCACATGACCAATATGTTGTTTCAATCTAGTAACCCCCCCAGTAAACACTTTTCCACACAAGTTACATTTCACTGTATCCATTTTGTTTTTATCCGGGCAAAAACCATATTCCCAACCAATATCATCTGAATTTCGTTTATGAGCAACGCTCGCGGTTGATCCCACTGATGGTGAAGTCGAATTTTTGGATGTCATTATTGGAAACTGTTATATACATAAAAAAATACATCAAAAATCACAATAAGTTAATAACACAACTACATTCCAGACTACAACAATTAATCAAGAACATATACAAACAAATAGGAATGCAAAATTTGGCTGCATTAATCAAGAATAGATGTAATAAGAAGATGAAAGATACCAGCAAACAGATTACATTCTGGAACATAGCATTAGTTCCTTTTTTCCAAACTTTGATAATCATTTGTTATTATTTATTAATGACTATGATTTTTGCCGCTGAATATTCATCATATAATAAAACTCAAAACAACATATTATATATAATATAATGGATATAACTTCGTAATTTCAAAACATATTATATATAATTAATGGGTTTTAACTTTTAATCATAGAAGCAGATTCACGTGCTTTGAAAGAAAAAAAAATATCAAAATTAACAATCATATAAAAGGGTTTATGTCGCATTTTCAAGCTGATTATGAAGTTCCCACTGCAAACAAGAAGAAGAAGGATACCGGCAAATAGATTAATCCCGATTTCTGCAACCTTGATATATATATATATATATATATATATATATATATATATATATATATATATATATATATATATATATATATATATATATATATATGTTGGAATGGTTCAACATAAGGAAATTCTATATATGGAAATATTATTTGCGTTCTAAAATTCGATTATGATTACGACATCCATTTTCATAATTCGAATTATGAGAACATGGAAAACAGAAATAGAAATATTGTAGAAAAAGACTGGTTTTGTATCATGTCTTTATGTGAGACATCATGAATCGTGTCCCATATGCTTCGGATATAAGATCGATTATATGTGCTGTAATATTCATCTATTCTAAATTTTCCAAATGCCTAGGGCGTTAAGAGGGAAAAGGACTAGAACTGGATATGACTTAAATGATTAAGCAATTGTCGAGGACAATCTGAGGTTTACCAAAGATTGGTTGCTCATGGACACTTAGAAGTATGGTGTAAATTTTGGAAAGGACCATATTGACATATTCTGAAAATAGGCAACTCTTGTTTAGAAGTGATAGTCAAAATGGGAATATGGAAATGTTTCGATAAGTGGAAGTCATTCTTTAAATCTGTGTAAGATTAGAAAACTTAATGCAAGAAGGATGTTCAAAGGAATGTACTTTAAATGTGAGACTTTGTTTCCATGGAATTACTCTCCATTGGAATATTTTGTAATGTCTGTTGCCAAGTCTTTGTGACTTTTATGCATAGTCATTACAAAAGGATCATTATATATAATTTTAGAATATAACAGATTACAGTAAATGGCAATAATTTAATATTCTTACGTTTACGGTAAGGATTTGGAATTATGAAATGAGCATCATTAAAGTGTTTTCAATTGATCTATTTCACACAATAAGGACCATAGACAAACATAGTGCGCATGCTTGGAGCATGGGAGAACTATTGTTTTAATTCAAGTATTAAGTTGATTATTCGAAACATTATACAATGAATAATGAGTACTTAATGTGGTACTCAAAGTTTTGGAGCCATATAGGATTAGTATTATTCTTGTGTTTCACTTTGCATGTTTAGACTTCCCGAATAACTAGGTTATTTAAACCATCCACAGTCATTCATACTTTGGAAGTAGGTATTGAGGCAAGACTGGCATGAATGGGTCTGTAGTTGGTCTAGGTGTCTGGATTAAACCCACGCTCATTTGAATCACTTCTTGGATTTTCTCACGAGTGATCATGAGACGATAATATCTTATATTCTTGAAACCAAGACATATGAGTTTTAGTTTACAAGTCGGTTGCACATTGACATATGTAAACGCACCAGTAACTTGGTATTATAAAACATATTGTTGTGTGTAATTTGGTGAGTAAGTAGAGGCAAGCATTTGAGTCGAAGTTTATCCATTCCTTTTAACCTTGGAGGAATAAAAGCGATATCTGTGGGCCCCTCGATGATTTAGTGATGACAACCCTAAGTACTCAGCCAGACCTAGACTGATTTGATTTGTTCAATTAGTCGGTCATCATAAATTGAAAATAGGGAAACAACAAATGGACAGAGAGAATGATTATAATCCATGTCTCAGTCCATATGATATCTAGAATAGAGGATTATATGATCCCTTATCTATTGGACGCATCATTGACTAGGTCGGAGTTCGACAGCGGCTTTTAAGAGCTACGATTTCTAGTCGGGATTTTGGAGTTGTACTTGCAGTAATAGTTATTAGACTTATCCAAGTCTGAGACTGTTTGATTACGTGTCTAAGCCCATAACTATAATTGGTATCTACTTGACCCGAGATTAGCATGGTCCATTTGGGTTGCATATCATCGGGACAATTTGTTAGGATGGACTTTTGAGAAGAGGTTATTTATGGTTTATTAATATATTATAAGTTATAATATATTAATATGAAATCATATGATTTAATCAGTATTGATCAAGAATTCATTTGGAATAAATTTAGTGATCGAAAGAGACTAATTAAATCAATGGGGACTAATTGTGTAAATTAGTTATATTTATATGTTGGGCTTATAATCCATGTTGGACTAAGTTTATGTATAGATACATAAAGAGTTGGGACACATGACCATGGATCATAAACCCATGGGTATGGATTAGGGTTAACCCTTGACCCTTGGAATCCTACATATAAATATGTTACTCCATAGCCAAAATAACTACTATGTATTCTTGGAGATTATGGACGATTTTGGTGGCTAGGATTCTCTCTCAAAATGTCATCCTTTGTCCATGGTGTGTTGTGATTCCATTTGAGGCCTTCATAAAATTGGTGCTATGTTCTTAAAGGCCAAATACTACAAGTTCTACAAGTTACACAAATAGGTAAACTCCTAACTAGTATTTTTTTGTTGTTTATATCATTTGTATGCTAGTTGTAGGCTTAAAAGCTTTGGAAACAATATTGCATGTATATTTAGAGAAAACATAGATCCAAAGCCTTTAGGGTTGTATGTGCACCATAGGATGTTGTAGTATACTAAAACCCAACACCAAGGCTGGCCCATTTTATGATATTTAGCATCCTAGTTGTAGCTGTATTATGTGGTATGATGGTTTGTTGAGCTAGGAAGCATGCTACTGATATATGTGATATGTATGTATGGAAGACCATGGGAGAGCCCATGACCCTTGGATGTAAGACCATGTGGGGAGCCCATGGCTTTCCTATCGAAGACCATGAGAGATCCAATGACACTTAGGTGTAAGACCATGTGGGGGAGCCCATGGCATCCTGGAGTAAGACCCTGGGGACGAACCCATGGCATCCCTATCTGTTGTATGCATGGCTTATATGATATGTGTAGCTGTTATAGCTAGTATGATATGTTGTATGTGGTTTGTGTGTGTATGCTCTAGGGAACTCACTATGTATTAGCTTATAGTTTGTGGATTTGTTTCAGGTACATCTGAGCCCAAGGGAAAGGGCAAGGGCAAGGCTTGATGGCGCGACGTGCACTCTCTCACCGACACTTTATGGGACACTCTGATGTTTTTAAATAAAGTTGTAATGGATTTGGATTTGAAAACAATTGTTTTGGGATTTCATGGTTTATGGAAATGTGTTTGATTAATTAAAAATGAAAATTTTCATTTGAAAATTTGGGTCGTTACATGTTGGGTTTAAAACCCTAAGAACGATTTGATGAATAAGATGCGAAAAATAAGAACAAACACAATTATGAAGATATGTCGAATGATTAATCGATTTATACATGAACATGAGGAATAAATTACACTTTCATAATAGACTAAAGAATCTAACTCTACACAAGAAACCTCATAATGTTTGACGGCCACATTATGCCTCACTCTTAATCCTAATTATGAATAATACATGACTATTTATAGGGAATAAGACAAGTCTTGGGCTTTTAACCTACACTTCATCAAGGGGGCCCATAGCCATAATCCATGGAGTACTTTGAACCCTACAGTTCGCATTGTTCTCTCTCTCTTGTGGTCTTAAATAAATGGCGCTTACATTAGTTCGATGTCAAAAACACTTTTTTGCATGACCATCTTACCGAGACTATCCTTATGGAGCAACCGTTTGGGTTACTGATCCTTAGTTTCCTACTCATGTTTCCAAATTATCTAAGGCACTTTATGGATTATAACAAGCACCCCATGCCTGGTTCAACGCCTTAGTTCTTTTTTGCTTACCAATGGTTTTGTTTACAGCCGGGCTGACACTTCTTTATTTATTTTTGCTAGAGATTCATGCATCATGTATCTGTTAGTCTATGTAGATAATATCATCCTTACTGGTAATCAAGAATCCGTCCTTACCTCTTTTACTGCACGTTTTCCCAAAGAGTTTGCTATTAAAGATCTTGGTGATCTAAATTACTTCCTTGGTTTAGAAGCCAGCTATACTGATGATGGACTCTTCTTAAGTCAGTTCATGTATGCCAAATATATTCTTACTCATTGTGACTAACTTAAATCTAAACAGGTTCGCACACCTTTGGCCACTCATGAGACGTTTACAGCTGATGCAACACCTTTTCCAGACCCTACTCTTTATGGATCCCTAGTGGGTGCTCTCTGGTACTTAACGATTACTCGATCGGATCTCTCCTATGTTGTTTAACAATCAAGCCAATATATTCATGCTCCTATTGATTCCCATTTTCAATTTGCCAAGTTTTGTTAACGACATCATTGCTTTTAGTCTTATTTTTCGATGTCCTCAAACCAACAACATTTAGGGTACTCAGATGCAGATCTGGCTCGTTGTCTTGAGACTCGACGGTCTACCTATGGTTACTCAATCTATCTTGGTGGTAACTTTGTTTCATGGAGTGCCAAGTAGATATGCACAAAGACCCGATCCGATCCGATCAGATTTGGATCTGGATCCGATCCGGTTTGATGATGTCACAAAGAATCCGATTTTGCCCTTAATCCGAACCGGTTTCAAACCAGATTTGACCGGTTTTCCGAGCAACGGATCCGAATCGGTTTAATCTGATCCGGACCCGATCCGATCCGAAATCTGATCCGATTTTGCCCTTTTTTTTAAATAAACATTTTTTGGACCTCATATATAACACAAAATGCAACATAGGTTCATTAAAATGGTTAAAACATACATCAAATGTCGAATTAGAAAGACTTTTTAAACTAGTTAACTAATAATAATAATAATAATAATAATAATAATAATAATAATAATAATAATAATAATAATAATAATAATAGAGTGGCGTTATAACATTTAGCCAAATAGAAATAGTTTTTGTGGTCTTCCACTTCGTGTCGCCTTCATTTAATTAATCTTCAACCGCCACGCAAATAACTAGGGGTCTCATCAATACCATATTCTTCATCTTCGTCTTTGTCTTCAGCGTCATTGTCTTCGTCTTTCGGAGGTGTTGATAAGCCTTGTGCATATTCTTCATCCATGATCTCCGGTTCAACATTTTGTGGTAGTGGGCCTTCTAGTGATGCCAAGTGTTGTATACGTTCCATAGAATCCAAGTAATCCTTCAAGCAAACGCAAACCTTTACCGCAGCCGGGGTAAGATTCGTCCTCAACTTTGATAATACTCTACCACTAAAAGAAAAAGCGGATTCCGAAGCTACCGTGGAAGCTTGGATGGTTAGTAAATCACGGGCCATGACGGAGAGAATAGGAAATTGTGCTTCCTTTTCTCTCCACCAAGCCAAAAGATCCAAAATTTTAAATTGTGATGCACTCATGAATTTTAAAAATTTTGAACCCATATAAATTCCAAGTTCGCTACTAGGCGTTAATGTGCATGCTCTTTTGTTTTGATCCTCCAAAAGGTAGTTATATAGGTTGATATGAAAATCTGTTCGACCCCACCACTACCCGATGCACCGCTAGTAGACTTGGTTACACTTGCAAAAGTGTTTGACATATTGCCATATTTTGTAGCATAAATGTCAAACAAATTAGTAAAAGTATTATTAAAAGTGTTTGTTTGGTTTGAGTTATCTTTGTGCAAATTTAAAGACATAGAAATTTTGGCAATCAAAGCCTCTACAGCCATATCATTGATACATGGGTTTAATGCCACGACGCAAGTAAAAAGTGGTGGCATTTCCTTGAAATATTTGACTAGTTTTTGTCTCATCAGTCTCGTAACCAAAACAAATATTTCACTTCTTTGTTCAAAACGTTCCAATTGTGCGGACATCAACCATAATTCATTTAGTAACAACGGACTTGTAGGGTAATACACGCCCGATAAAAAAAGTGGTTGATTGTTTAAAAACTTTTAGCATTTCCACAAACTCTTCCATCAAATCCCAATCATAATCCGAAACCGGGTTTTTTCCTTTTGAAATTGTGTCGTAAAATAATTGCAAAGCGATTCTTTGACGTGTCAAACTTTCAAACATCATGCATGTTGAACTCCATCTAGTGTCAACATCCCAATGAGGACTATATGGAGTTATGTCAATGGAAATGGCAAACTTTCGATATTTTTCCATTGTAGCTTTATTTTTTCCAAAAACTCTAGTTAACACAGTTTTGAATTTTTCAGTCGTTGAATCTATCATTTTTAAACCATCTTGTACCGCAAGATTAATAATGTGACAAACACATCTAGTATGAAAAAACGAGCCATCCAAAATAGGTTTATATTTTGCAATTAATCTTTTTGCCGCGGCGGTATTGTTACTTGCGTTGTCAAACGAAATAGAGAAGATTTTGTCGCGTAAATTATAAGTCTCTATAACGCTTACTAAAATTGCAAATAATCGTGCCCCCGTGTGAGGATGCGCAAAAAGTTCAAAAGCAATAACAAGTTTGTTCATTACCCAAGTAGAGGGATCTATCCAATGTGCCGTGACACAAAGATAACTTTTAGGACAACTTCCGGTGGAGGACCAAACATCACAGGTTAAAGAAACACCGGTTTTTATATTTATAAATGCCAATTGCATATCTTTTTTGGCTATATCCCAATACTTTAAAGCATCACGTCTAAGAGAAGTGCGACTTACTTGCCGGTATTGTGGTTGCATTTTTTCCCGCAAAATCCTTGTTAATCGTGGGTTATCGAAGTGGTTGAAAGACAAGCCCTCTTGAATCACGAACTTGCAAAAGCTTTCACGAAGGTCATCATTGTTGTAAATAAAGATCGACCCGTCGGGAGTAATATTTGGTTGATCCGGATCGCTTTGACCTTTTACAGTTGGACAAGTTTTTGTTGTATGACTCCTCAACGTGCTATTGCCATCTTTTCCCAAAAACATTCTGCACTTCTGGCATCTCGCTTTTTCCTTCCCGTTCGACAACAAACACAAATCGTAATGTTCCCACACTTCTTTACTCCGAGTGGTTGGTATGATTTTAACCACCGTTGCATCCGAATCTTGACCCGCGATTGAATTTCTCGAGCTCATTTTTTGGAGTATTATGAAGATAAGTAGTAGAATTTTTGTGTAAAATTGAGTGGATTTATAATGTAAGGATAGGAAAATAACCTTATTGTAGGAATATATTATGATTAGGATGATGACAAGAAAAACGAAATATGTTATATGTGAAATGACCAATGCTAGTTACATAAATGTCCATTCAATCAGAATAACTTATTACTTATTGAATAGATTAACGCCAATAAAGTAGATTCAGAGTAGAATAAGTATAATTTTGAATACGTAAGCATAAAATAAACATATTTTTTTGACAAAATTATTATTATGATGAGGTTGATTGTGGATAAAGAGTGTTAATTTTATCTTGTAATGATATTGGAATATGAAGAATCCTTATCCCTATACTAATAAAAGAACAACTTTAATCTTCTTTTGTCATGTGTCACTCTAATACAACTCCACATTAATATTATACCATGTGCCAAGGGATATATTAAGCAAATCACTATCACAATTAATGAGGTTAAAGTTTTAAATAAGAGATTTTAAGTTTTTTATAGAAACATTTAATTTTTTTAATTATATGTTAAATTTGAAGTTATAACTAACTTTAAAATATTTGTATATCTTTTAATTAATAATTTATTTAAAATTATTTATTTTAAATAATTGATTAATAATTAAGAATTTTTGCTATGAAAATTGAATTATTTTTATAATTATGGTTTTCACGGGTTATATAATAGTTACAGAACATATAATTAGGACTCATGGATTAAGAAAAACAAGGAATTAGGAATGGTAAGGGTATTAATGACTCCTAAACATAAGCTTAGTGGTAGACTAAGGATTATATAAGCCGTACGTATTATAATAAACACGAAAAGTATGAATTTTATGTATGATGTTCAATACTTCATTATGAGTAAGATCCAGTCGTATCATCATGACATGTAATGATAACTTTAAGTAACATCATTACCTATAATGATAACTTTAAGTATGAATAATAATTCTTTGAGTAAATTATACAAATGGCTCCTGTGGTTTGGGATAATCTGCGTGCTAGGTCCCTTATTCTTTTTCTTTGTTGCGCATTGGATTCAGACATAAAAAGACCATTATACCCTTTTTTATTTCTTTTAAACCTTTCTTTTATTATTTTATGAGTTTTTTAAATTAAACTAGTAGGAAACTCATGCTACCTATGGGCAGAAGATCTTTGGTAGTAGTAATAAGTGAAAGTATATAGTATTCCATAGTTAACATTAAATATGTTGCTCCATAGCCAAACTGTGGAATACATGGATGATATTACGCAAGTTAATTACATAGCTAAAGCATACAAAATATGAAAATAAGGGGATTAACATATATAATATTCAAAAGAGGGGGTTTGATTCTAGGCGTCAGCTGCACCATCTTCAAGACTCCCACCATTTTATCTCATTAAACAATTAATGAATTACAACCAACTCCATTCATACTTACAACTGGACAAAATAAAACCTGCTACTGCCCACCAAAGAGTAGCGATTATTACCGACCATCCAAAGCTGATATCAACAATCCAATCGGACGATCTGAAGGACTCAATGCAAGGAAGCCTCTATCCAGAAATTAAACAAAACGAACCGTTGGATCTCCGGGAAATTACGAAACACTGCATGTGTATCCAAAAAAACTAAAATACAAATTTTTTTCATTATTTAAAACAATAAAAAAGGAAACTGTTTGTCATTCTAAAAGAAATGTAAAGATGTAATACAATTTTGAATAATTTATAAAACATTGTTCATATATCTGAGTTTTTACCCGGTACATGGTTGTGGAAGCACTATCATCCAAATTTTTCACCAAGTCAACATCCCCTAATTTTGTTCCTCTTCTGCCATTTTTAGTTGTGGATACTTATAAATAACATATATCAACAAATAAAAAATAATAAAAACTTGTCCAAATTTATAAATTGGCATACCTCCCTATACCTGCTTTAAATGAAGAAATATGTTTCTCAATATCTACCAATCATGTCATTGTAAACCGTAAAAACTATAAAGGGTATAGTAATCTTATTGAAGTTCTACATTCATTCAATAAGTTACAAGTATATATAAGGGCTGATTACAGAGGTTGAGAAGAGCTATTCTACAGGAGATCAGGAGCTTATCTAGACTCTGTTGACTATACATTTTAATATACAAAAGATACAAATAGAGTTAATTGTAAATGTGTTGTATTGGTGAATTGGGCTGCTGTGGATCTTTGGGCTGTTGTGGATCACCATTGGATTGTATAGCCTTGATATGCCCCCGCAAGATGGAGGATCCATCGGAAACTCCAATCTTGGAACGATTACATAAAAATGGTGCTCGAGTGAGAGGATTGGTGAACATATCAGCCAACTGATCATGAGAGTTCACATGCAAGACTTTGAGATGACCTGATGCAATTTGTTCACAGACAAAATGATAATCGAGATCCACATGTTTCATCCTTGAGTGATAGACAGGATTTGCACATAGGTAAGTGGCACCGGTGTTGTCACAAAAAAGAGTTGGTGTAGTGGGGCAAGATACACCCAGTTCATGTAGCAGATTTTTCAGCCAGATAAGCTCAATTGAGGCATTGGCTATAACTTTGTACTCAACTTCTGTTGAAAGATCGGGAAACTGACTTTTGACGTGTGGACTTCCATGAGACAATATTGGTGCCAAGGTATAGTAAATAGGTCGTGGTTGATCGACCCGCACTGTGAACACCGCCCCAATCAGAATCGGAGAAGACCGAGAGTGTTATGGATGAGTTGCGATTAAGAACAAGACCATGATAGATGGTACCTTTAAGATAACGTAGGACACGTTTGAGAGCTTGCCAATGTGTGTGGCGAGGATTGTGCATGAATTGCGAAAGTTTGTTAATAGCAAAGGAGATATCGGGACGAGTAAAGGCAAGATATTGTAAGGAGCCGACTAGTTTGCGATACGGAGTGGCATCAACAGTAGGAGATTGATCATTGAGAGATAGAGGTTCAATTGCACTTAGTTGGGCAGTGACATCTTTAGCACCATCCATGTGAAATTGACTTAGAATGTCTTGGATATGACGATGTTGGGAAAGAAAGAGACGTGGGGGTTGGAATGACTTCAACTCCAAGAAAGTGATGAAGCATTCCAAGATCTTTGAGAGAAAATTTAGTATTTAAGGCTTTGACGAAGTGATCAAGGAAGTTGGAGTTGTTACCGGTGAGCACAATGTCATCTACATAGACCATGAAATAACAAGTAACATTATGTTGGTTATAAATGAATAAGGAAGCATCTGCTAGGGATTTCTTGAACCTGAAATGAAGAAGGAAGGTAGTGAGCTTAATGTACCAAGCTCGTGGAGCTTGTTTGAGACCTTAAATGGATTTTTTTAATTTGCAAATGTGGTTTGGGTATTGAGGATGGACATATCCAGGTGGTTGAGACATAAAGACTTCTTCAAGAAGTGTCCCATGAAGGAAAGCATTATTGACATCGAGTTGTCGGAGAGACCAATTGTTTAAGATAGCTATGGAGAGGATGGTTCGAATGGTCACAGGTTTTATAACGGGGCTGAAAGTGTCGAAGTAATTTTTCCTGTATTGTTGAAGAAAACCCTTAGCAACAAGTCGGGCTTTGTATTTGGATATTGAGCCATCCGGATGTCGTTTTATACGAAAAAACCCATTTACAGCCAATGGGTGTGTAAGAGGGGGGAGGAACTAGATCCCATGTTTTATTTTGAAGTAGAGCATTGAACTCATAATCCATGGCATTTTGCCATTTCGGGTCATTGAGTGCTTGATTGTAAGTGGAGGGTTCAAGTGTAGGGGGTATAGGGTGTAATGTAGTAGTGTTGATAAGATTGTCATTGAAGTATTTTTTGTTTGGTTTTCTGGTTCGATGTGGATCAGAGGTAGTTAGAGCTGCTGGTGGGGATGGTGGTGGAGAAAGGTTTTCTGGAAATGGTTCTGGAGATAGTGGTTGCGGGGATATTGGTTGTGGGAAGGGTGATGGGGAGTGAGGTTCTGGTTGAGGGGTAGGGTCTGCTATTGTGCGAGTAATAGTGGGTTGTGGACAGCAAGGTGCTGGTTGGGTTGGAGTTTGGCTATTGGTGATAGAGGGGGTGATCAGGCAAAAGGAGTCGGTTGTAGGTAATGTAGCAGGGGTCTCGGTTTGGTATGGATAAACATTTTCAATGAATTCAACATGGCAGGAGTGGTAGAGACGATGGGAAGTGGGCTCATAACATTTGTAGGCTGATTTGGATGAAGAATAGCCTAGGAAAATACATTTGGCAGATCTTGGGTGCAGTTTGGATGAAGAATAGGGTCTTAACCATGGATAACAAAGGCAACCAAAGGGATTGAGTTTTTGATAGGTGGGTTCGATGTTATGAAGTTTTTCATATGGAGATTTAAAATGGAGGATGGGTGTGGGCAGAAGATTGATAAGATGGGTGCAGTTTGGAAGGCATGAGTCCAAAATGTGAGAGGTAAATTGGCATCATGAAGAAGAGAAAGACAGTTTCAACAATGTGTCTATGACGTCTTTCTGCAATGCCTTTTTGCTCATGGTTGTGAGGAGGGGTAGTAAAGTGAGAGATGCCATTTTGTTGAAGATAGGAGGTGAGTTTAATGTATTCACCACCATTGTCAGTGAATAGAGAAACTAGTGGAGTGTTATAGTATTTTTCAACAAGTGTGCGAAATTGAGGGAATAAAGTAGAAACATCAAATTTGTGTTTCATGGGATTTGTGTTTCATGGGATATAACCAGATGTAGCATGAGTAATAATCAACAAAGGTCACATAATAGGTGAAACCATCATTAGATAGTTGAACGGGACCCCATACATCAGAATATACAAGTTGTAATGGTTTGGATACTTGAAAAGAATTAGAACCAAAAGGTATTTTATGACTTTTATTGATAGAGTATGAATCAAAATGAAATGAATCAGCTGAATTGTTATTACAAGATAAACCTAAACGACCTAGAAGCATTTTGAGAACTTTGATTGACGGATGTCCAAGCTTGTGATGCCAGGAACCAAGAGATTGAGTTGAAGTGACTGTTGAATTTATTCTTGGAAGGTTTCGAAGTGAGCAAATTGCTGCATAGTAAATTTCATTGATGTTCACCCCCCGCATGAGAATTCTGCTCGTGCGCAGATCCTTGACAAGAAAGAAAAATGGGAAAAATTCAACAGAGACATTGTTAGATTTGAAAAGTTTTGCAACAGAAATAAGATTGATACGTAATTGAGGAAAAAAAAGGACATTGTTCAGGGTTAATGGACGAGAGGAAGTAGGAAGAGTGGAATGACCAGTATGAGAGATAGATAGAGTTTTACCATTGCCTAACACAATTTCATCGGGTCCTCCATATTCAGATAGGGTGTGAAACAACACGGGATTGGATGCAACATGATGAGATGCACCACTATTAAACATCCAAGGTGGTGTGGGAGAAATCTGACTTGTAGAGGTTGAGTTGACCATCGGGCTTTGTGGTGAGGTCATGAAGATAGTTATGTTGTTTTCTTTAAGAAACCGAGCTAATTTCCTGCACGCTTTGGTATCATGGCCAGGTTTGAGATAAAAGATAACCCTTTGGAGATTGAGCAACTTCAATCCCCAAGAAATAACGAAGTAATCCCAAGTCTTTCATAGCAAAACAGTGAGCCAAATCACGCTTTAAAGACTCTATACCATCATGATCATCACTAGTAATAATCATGTCATCGACATACAAGGAAAGAATAATCCGACCTGCATTCATACATCGAATAAATAGAGCCGAATCATGTTTACTTGGTTGAAAACCAAGAGAAGTAATCACCGTAGAAAATTTCTCAAACCAAGCACGAGGGGCTTGTTTGAAGCCATATAGAGCCTTCCGAAGTCGACAAACTTCACCTGGTCGGTGAGCAATACCAGGGGGAGGAGACATGTATACTTCTTCATGAAGATCACCATTCAAGAAAGCATTCTTGACATCCATTTGATAAATCTTCCATTCACGAATGGAAGAAACTGCAATCAAGGTGCGAACAGTCGTCATTTTTGCAACAGGAGCAAACGTCTCCTCATAATCCATACCATACTTTTGCGCGTACCCTTTCGCAACAAGTCTAGATTTATAACGCTCAACGGATCCATCAGACTTTGTTTTGATTTTATAAACCCGACGACAACCAATCGTGTGTTTTCCAGGTGGAAGCGGAATCAGATCCCATGTATGAGTCTGATAAAGAGCAGCAAGTTCCTCAGCCATAGCGGTCTGCCAAAGGGGATTAGAAATGGCCTCTTTATAGGATGTTGGCTCAGAGAGATGATGTACATTAGCAATAAAAGATGCAAAAGCCGGTGAGTAAGAGGAATAGACAAATTCAGGAAGCTTTGTGGACTTCTTATTACGATAAGGTCTCGATGGAGGGGGGGTCTTGATGATTTGTAGGCAGAGGATCAACGATAGGTGCTAAATCAGCCACATGTGGTGGATCAGCAGCAAGTGGTGGATCAGTGACATGTGGTGGATCATCAATGTCAATGCTAAACGGATAAATAGTATAGAGCTCCTCTCGGGTTGCATCATGTGACTGAACAGGAATGCTATAGAATGGAATATGCTCAAAAAGGTGACATTGCGAGATACATACAGTTTCTGATTTGAAGGATCATAGCACTGATAACCTCTCTGACCAATACCATATCCCAGAAAAACACAAAGAGATGATTTTGAAGATAACTTATCTCTCTCTACATGAAGCTTCAAGACAAAACATGTACACCCAAACACTCATAATGAAGAATAATCTGGGAGTTGTCCAAACAACATTTCATAAGGAGACTTCCCCGAAGTGTACGCAGTAGGAATGTGATTAATAACATAAGTAGCAGTATGAACAGCTTCTCCCCAAAACATATTGGGAACTTGAGCAGAGAGTAGTAAGGATCTAGCAGTTTCTAGGAGATGTCGATGTTTTCTTTCTGCAATACCATTCTGCTGAGGAGTGTCTGTACAAGATGATTGATGTATAGTGCCATCAGATGCCAATAATTGTTTAAAATCATTAGAGGTAAATTCTTCTCCCAGATCACACCAAAAACATTTTATGATAGCAGAGTGTTGAGTCTTGACAATAGCTCTGAATTCACTATATATGGTGAAAAAGTCAGACCTGCGCTTCATAAAATAAACCCACGTATAACGAGTGTAATCATCAATGAATGAAACATAATAGTTAGCTCCTTACTTGGAGGTTATCGAAGAGGGACCCCACACATCAGAATGCACAATATCAAAGGGAGCAACATAACGAGTGACTCTTTTATTAAAGGGTAAAGCAGAAAATTTTCCCAGTTTACAACCACAACAATCAGAAATATCATCAAATTTCAAAGAGCCTAACACACCAGTAGAAACCAAAAACTATAAATGAGATGCTGAAACATGTCCCAAACAAGAATGCCAAAGATAAAAAGGAGACGATGAAGGGTTTAAACAAAAATACGACAAATCGACACTAGATGCAACAACATCAGCAACATGTAGCTGCTCCAAGACATAAAGCTCCCTAAGTCTACGGCATATCCCAATCACCCTCCGAGACCGAATGTCCTGTACACAGCAGAATGAATCAGAAAAGAAGACCCAACAACAAGATTTACACAACTGACTGACCGATGCAAGATTCAAAGCAAGTGTAGGAATGTAATACACATCTGTTAAAGATATATAAGGAGTGGCAATAGAACCAACACCCTCTACTGACATGGGTGTAGCACTAGCAGTCATAACAGAGACTGGTGTACGAGAAGATAATGAAGCAAAAGATGAAAAATGTGGGACGTGACTGTCCAGAAGACTTGTTCTGCTGTGAAGACTGAGAGTGTGCTGGTGATCTTGTTTGTTGTTGCTGCTGATTTCCTTTGCTTGTCAGTAAAGGACAATTTGCCTTCCAATGGTTTTTCTTCTTACAGAAAGCACACTCATCAAATGCAACTCTAGGACGATTTTGTTTTGAAGATTGGGGTCGTTGTGAAACAGCAAAGACAGCAGGAGTGGCTGTCTTGGGAGCCGTTATATGTATTTCATTTGTTAGCCTAATAATATTTTGGGCTTTATTTTGTATTGGGTTTTATGATTGGGCCTTTTCGCTAGGAAACCCTAATTAGCTTGTCTATATATTATGTCATTCCTTTTCATTGTATTTGTACTTCTCTTTGATAATAATACGACACCCTAGCCGTTATATGTAGTTCATTTGTTAGTTTACATGGTATCAGAGCTCGGTTGATTATCTGTAGTTTTTCGTTTTTTTTAAGGGGCGAGTACTGTTCATCGGCGATTATTGTTCATCGATACTATTCATCGGAGTTACTGTTCATGGTTACTGTTCATCGCAGTATTCATCGGTACTGTTCACGTGCACTGTTCATTGTCACCATTTGCAATTTTGGGGTATGCCTTTTTTGCTCGTTTCTGTATTTGGTTTGGTTTGATTTGTTCGTTTGTCGGTTTTGAGGGTTTTGTTTTCGTCTAGCTTTGTTGATTTCGAGATCTTGATCATTTTTTGTTGCTACTCGTATTTACTATTTGACTGATATTGAAATATGGCCCCAAGAGATGATTCTCTTCAGTGCATTAGTATTCAACTTGATGGCAAAAACTATGCCTATTGGAGTTATGTTATGAAAAATTTCTTGTGGGGCAAGACTATGTGGGGGATTGTTACAGGTGACAAGAAGAAACCAATAGACGAGAAGGCTGCTAATTATGAAACCTTACTGGATTCATGGGAGACTGATAACTCCAAGATCATTACTTGGATTAATAATTCTGTCATCCAGTCTATTGGTACTCAGTTGGCGAAGTATGATATGTCAAAGGAGGTTTGGGATCACTTGGCTAGGTTGTATACTCAGTCTAACTTTGCAAAGCAGTATCAGTTAGAGTTTGATATTCGAGCCCTCCAACGGAACAATCTTAGTGTTCAGGAATTTTATGCAGCTATGTCGGATTTGTGGGATCAGTTAGCTCTTATAGAACCTGATGTGTTGAAGGCTTTTAAGCCTTATATTAATAGAAGGGAAGAGCAACGTTTGGTTCAGTTCTTGATGGCATTACGTTCAGATTTTGAAGGTCTGCGTGGATCAATCTTGCATCGTACACCTCTTCCCACTGTTGATTCGGTTGTTCACGAGTTGATTGCTGAAGAAACTCGTATCAAGTCCCATGCTGACAAACCTCCCAAGACAGCCACTCTTTCTGTCTTTGCTGTTTCACAACGACCCCAATCTTCAAACCAAAATCATCCCAGAGTTGCATTTGATGAGTGTGCTTTCTGTAAGAAGAAAAACCATTGGAAGGCAAATTGTCCTTTACTAACAAGCAAGGGAAATCAGCAGCAACAACAAACAAGATCACCATCACACTCTCAGTCTTCACAACAAAACAAGTCTTCTGGACAGTCACGTCCCTCTTTTTCATCTTTTACGCCAGCACAGTACGCTTCTGCTACACCTTCAGTTGAGAATGAAACAGATTTCACACCACCATCAGCCTTGGATCCACAGATTGTTGAGCAGTTCAGACAGTTCTTAGCTACCACTCCAACTGCCATGTCAGCTTCCATGTCTCATTCAGGTCTGTCTTCATCCAACACATCAGGTATTCCTTCATCCTTGTGGATATTGGATTCTGGTGCATCTTATCACATGTTACCACATTTTTCATCTTTTGCTTCATTATCTTCTCGTACACCTATCTCTGTTATGTCTGCTAGTGCTACACCCATGTCAGTAGAGGGTGTTGGTTCTATTGTCACTCTTTATATATCTTTAACAGATGTGTATTACATTCCTACACTTGCTTTGAATCTTGCATTGGTCAATCAGTTGTGTAAATCTGGTTGTTGGGTCTTCTTTTCTGATTCATTCTGCTGTGTACAGGACATTCGGTCTCGGAGGGTGATTGGGATAGGCCGTAGACTTGGGGAGCTTTATGTCTTGGAGCAGCTACATGTTGCTGATGTTGCTGCATCTAGTGTCGATTTGTCTTCTTTTCGTTTAAACCCTTCATCGTCTCCTTTTTATCTTTGGCATTCTCGTTTGGGACATGTTTCAGCGTCTCGTTTACAGTTTTTGGTTTCCACTGTTGTGTTAGGCTCTTTGAAATTTGATGATATTTCTGATTGTTGTGGTTGTAAACTGGGAAAATTTTCTGCTTTACCGTTTAATAAAAGTGTCACTCGTTCTGTTGCTCCCTTTGATATTGTGCATTCTGATGTGTGGGGTCCCTCTCCGATAACCTTCAAGTCAGGAGCTAACTATTATGTTTCATTCATTGATGATTACACTAGTGATACGTGGGTTTATTTTATGAGGCGTAGGTCTGACTTTTTCACCATATATAGTGAATTCAGAGCTATTGTCAAGACTCAACACTCTGCTATCATAAAATGTTTTCGGTGTGATCTGGGAGGAGAATTTACCTCTAATGATTTTAAACAATTATCGGCATCCGATGGCACTATACATCAATCATCTTGTACAGACACTCCTCAGCAGAATGGTGTTGCAGAAAGAAAACATCGACATCTCCTAGAAACTGCTAGATCCTTACTACTCTCTGCTCAAGTTCCCAATATGTTTTGGGGAGAAGCTGTTCATACCGCTACTTATGTTATTAATCGCATTCCTATTGCGTACAATTCGGGGAAGTCTCCTTATGAAATGTTGTTTGGACAACTCCCAGATTATTCTTCATTACGAGTGTTTGGGTGTACATGTTTTGTCTTGAAGCCTCATGTAGAGAGAGATAAGTTGTCTTCAAAATCAGCTCTTTGTGTTTTTCTGGGATATGGTATTAGTCATAAAGGTTATCGGTGTTATGATCCTTCAAATCAGAAACTGTATGTATCTCGCAATGTCACCTTTTTGGAGCATATTCCATTCTATAGCATTCGTGTTCAGTCACATGATGCAACCCGAGAGGAGCTCTATACTATTGATCCGTTTAGCATTGACATTGATGATCCACCACATGTCACTGATCCACCACTTGCTGCTGATCTACCACATGTGGCTGATCCAGCACCAATCGTTGATCCTCTGCCTACAAATCATCAAGACCCCCCTCCATCGAGACCTTATCGTAATAAGAAGTCCACAAAGCTTCCTGAATTTGTCAATTCCTCTTACTCACCGACTTTTGCCTCTTTTATTGCTAATGTACATCGTCTCTCTGAGCCAACATCCTATAAAGAGGCCATTTCTGATCCCCTTTGGCAGACCGCTATGGCTAAGGAACTTGCAGCTCTTTATCAGACTCATACATGGGATCTGGTTCCGCTTCCACCTGGAAAACACACGATTGGTTGCCGTTGGGTTTATAAAATCAAAACAAAGTCTGATGGATCCGTTGAGCGTTATAAAGCCAGACTTGTTGCGAAAGGGTACGCGCAAAAGTATGGTATGGATTATGAGGAGACGTTTGCTCCTGTTGCAAAAATGACGACTGTTCGCACCTTGATTGCAGTTTCTTCCATTCGTGAATGGAAGATTTATCAAATGGATGTCAAGAATGCTTTCTTGAATGGTGATCTTCATGAAGAAGTATACATGTCTCCTCCCCCTAGTATTGCTCACCGACCAGGTGAAGATTGTCGACTTCCGAAGGCTCTATATGGCCTCAAACAAGCCCCTCGTGCTTTGTTTGAGAAATTTTCTACGGTGATTACTTCTCTTGGTTTTCAACCAAGTAACCATGATTCGGCTCTATTTATCCGATGTACGAATGCAGGTCGGATTATTCTTTCCTTGTATGTCGATGACATGATTATTACTGGTGATGATCATGATGGTATAGAGTCTTTAAAGTGTGATTTGGCTCACCGTTTTGCTATGAAAGACTTGGGATTACTTCGTTATTTCTTGGGGATTGAAGTTGCTCAATCTCCAAAGGGTTATCTTTTATCTCAAACAAAGTATATTTCAGATTTGTTTGAACGTGCACGACTCACGGATAATCGAACAGTTGATACGCCTATAGAGAGTAATGCAAAGTACTCTCCAACTGATGGTGTCCCATTATCAGATCCAAGTCTTTATCGTACCATTGTTGGGAGTTTGGATTATCTGACTGTCACTAGACCGGATATTGCTCATGCAGTTCATGTGGTTAGCCAGTTTGTCACTACTCCTACTACTGTTCATTGGGGAGTTGTTCTTCGTATTTTGAGATATTTACGTGGTACTCAGTTCCGCACTCTTATGTTTCCTTCTTCATCCTCTCTTGAGTTGCGTGCCTATAGTGATGCAAATTGGGATAGTGATATTTATGATCGTAAGTCCACTACTGGGTATTGTGTTTTTCTTGGAGATTCATTGATATCATGGAAAAGCAAGAAACAAGATGTTGTTTCTCGATCTTCTACAGAATCTGAGTATCGAGCCATGGCTATCCCCAGTTGTGAGATTGTTTGGTTGAGATGGCTTCTTGCAGATATGGGCGTTCACATCTCTCAGCCTACCCCTTTGTATTGTGATAACGAGAGTGAGATAATGATTGCCAAGAATTTAATGTTTCATGAGCGCACAGAGCACATGGAGATTGACTGTCATTTCACATGTCATCATCTCCAGAAGGGCACTATCTCCCTTCCTTATGTTCCTTCTTCTTTGCAGATTGCTTATATTCTTACGAAGCCATTGACTGCTCCTCGATTCCATTTTCTGTCTGACAAACTCTCAATGCTTATTGATGTTGCATTATGAGTTTGAAGGGGGATGTTAGCCTAATAATATTTTGGGCTTTATTTTGTATTGGGTTTTATGATTGGGCCTTTTCGCTAGGAAACCCTAATTAGCTTGTCTATATATTATGTCTTTCCTTTTCATTGTATTTGTTCTTCTCTTTGATAATAATATGAAACCCTAGCCGTTATATGTATTTCATTTGTTAGTTTACAATCTAACACTATCAAGCCGTAATCCGGTTAGGGTTGCGATGACTTGTTTATGCCAAACTGGGAAATTGCTTGAATTGAGTTTTATCGGGAAGTGAGTGTGAGTGGTGACTTCGACAATTGTCATGGCTGTGTGCGATTGCTGAGTAGTGTGGGAAGGATCAAGAATTGAGGGAAATACTCGAAGGAGCTGTCAATGCTCTGATACCATATAAAGGGTATAGTAATCTGATTGAAGTTCTACATTCATTTAATAAGTTACAAGTATATATAAGGGCTGATTACAGAGGTTGAGAAGAGCTATTCTACAGGAGATCAATTAGGAGCTTATCCAGACTCTGTTGACTATGCATTTTAATATACAAAAGATACAAATAGAGTTAATTGTAAACGTGTTGTATTGGTGAGTTGGGCTGTTGTGGATCACCATTGGATTGTATAGCCTTGATAAAAAAAATACGGAAGGTCGAATCTCTAGTCTGGTATAAGGAATGGGGCTGGTAGGTGCCAGACCAGGAAAAGTAAGCAAGACATCAAACCTAGCAACTAACATAACTTTGCAACATCTTCTTCATCAACATATGCATCTAAATTTTGTCATTAAAAAGAGATATATAATAAAACAAAAGTATGTATGATTCAATACAAACAAATGTAAACTTTTCCCTTCATTAGCTCATTTAAGAAAAGACACTAACCTGGTAAGATATAATCACATAAAATAGAACTATTTTGAACAAATTAAGATGAAATATAATACTAATTATTTGAGATAGTCACTAATCTTGTCTGTCACAACTTTAAGCAAGACCTGGTATCTATTCATTAAGGAAAATATTCAATCACTACCCATTTGATCTTTACCAATTGATAGAAATCTCAAGTCATTGTTAAAATTATAAATGTCAAGCGTAACATCAAGCACATGGTGTACAATTGTTATAAACTACAAATGAGCCACTTAGTTATTGATATTCATGTTCAACGCAGTCGGTGAAGCTTCAATTCATTTAGAGATAGGATCCCATGTGGTGTCTTTCACAAATCTTATTTCTCCAATTTATGAAAACAACCCACTCATTATCATGAATTATGTTTAAAGTGTCGATATATATATGGATTTAGTGAAAAAAATGATTCTACTTGTAAATGCTTTTAATGGAAAGCAAATAGTTTGGGAAATGAAGAAACTATCAACTACCTTTAGCATCTCCAACTCAGATTTTGTCTGATAGAATTCTACAACATAAGTGGAGAAGTTTGTCCAAACATTGAAAACTTGGATTAATTCACCATAACTGCCTAAAAGTTTGACCATTGTTGACTTTCACATGGTCTTCAGATCCATTAGTTGACTTCTGATTAGGTCTCCACATGTAAATAACAGGTGATATTGTGTGTGAACTGGGAGTTTCGGCATGATGAAGCTGTAAAAGTTAATATACAGATTTACAATAGATGCAAAAATCTCAATGTTTATATACCATGATTTTATCAGTGTATAAAAAGTTAAAGACAATGACTTACCATAGAAGTAGCATAAAAACCACAAGAAATTACATTTTCAGCATCCGGTGAAGGAAAAGGTGACTTTACAATGCTTAGAATAGACAATGTGGAATCCTAAAAAGAAAAAATGAATATTAAGGTGATGTTAAGATGAAAAAAGAAGAAGGGTAATTTGGTACATTACTTGTGAACCGTCTACATGAATAATAGCTTGCATGATAAACAACACTTACATTTTTCAACCACTTCAACAGAGCTCTCGACCCTCTTCCACTTCATTTAACAAACCATAATTAGAAATTATCGATACAAAATTACATAGAAGGGTAAAAGAGTAAAACTAGCTAAAAATATATATGATTGAATACCTGCCATGTAAACCATGTTGGACATACATAGAAATCTGTATGCAACATAAGGAAACAAATGTGTTTGATCCAAAGTTGATTATTCTCTTAGTCTGATGGTGTTTTAATAACAATGGTTTATTTGGAACTAAAATCCATGTTTGGTTGTTCTTGAAGTAAATCGGTGTATTTGTTATCCAAAATAACTTGAAAATCAAAGTATCCCAAATTAAAAACAAACAAATTAGAGCACCACTAAAAATTAAGCACATAGTTGTAAAACCAGAGGCTACAACATTTGTTTGATGCCTCATCATAATCAGTCCCTAAGTTCCAATCACATAGTTTCATCATTCATCCTGATATTCGTACCCAAATTACACAATTTCCCCCTAAATACAAACATTGAAAACATCACTAAAAGAAAGAAAGAGGGAGTAGAAGGTGGGTGCTTTTGACAGTTCTAACCTGGGTAGTAGTCACATTCCAAAATCAAAAAAAGAAAAAAGTTAGGTCTCAGTCCCGCCGGTTGAACCACCGTTGCCGCCAGCTTTACCCCTTTCCCCCCGTGTCCATTCATGGGCGAAGCAGAGGTTTTGTTTGCTAATATATATACAGAATCCTTTGAATCAGTTGTGTTGAAAATACGTCGACCACATTGAAAGTGTGTGTCGACGGGAACCGATGATGGGTGAAATAGTTGTGGAGGTGGTCGTCTGGGGAATGCAATCAATGATTTTGTGGAAGTGGTTATACCAGTGGGGGTGGGGCGATCGTCAGTTTCATCTCCACCGGTGGGACGTCGAGTCCAGATTGAAAGTTGGCAGTGGTGTGGTTGATAATCGGTTGAGAGAAGAGTGAGAAAGGAACGAAGCAAGACGAAATCAGATGAAGGAAGATATTGGATTATAGAGGTGGTGGGGAAGGATCCAGAGGTGGTTACTAGAGTTAGAATAACAATGGCGGAGTTAGGTACTATTCCTAACTCTTAACTTCTTTAATACATATTTTAAGGGGATATATATAGTAAAGTCCTAATATTTTCATCGGTTTGACAAGAAAGTCTTAAACTTTATTTTTTTGACAATAAAGTCCAAATTACCGACAATTTTTGACACTTTTACCCTTTTTTCTGGTTACCTGGTAGTTAGGATTTTTTTGTCAAAAAAATAATGTTTAGGACTTTCCTGTCAAAAAAATAAAGTTTAGGACATTCTTGTCAAATCGTTGAAAATATTGGGACTTTAGTGTATTTTTGTAACCCAAGAACTTTTAATTGTAACTTTTGTTGCAGCACCGCTGTTTTTCTTACCATCATCATCTTTACCCTGACACAATCACGATCAGGAGAAACATATGCAAAAGACAGAGCGAGAAAGGATGAAAAGACTTGTAAAACTTTCTTCTTGCTTTGCCACCAAATCTTGAACTAAAAAGTGGGGACAAATTATACAAACACAAAAAATACATGCTTAGTCAAAAAGGTGTGAATGTGGAGAAGGGAAAGAAGGGCAATTTCGTTTTTTTTTCTCCATTTTTGGGATTGCAAAAAGCCAACACAACCCTGGTTCTTTCTTTCTTTTTTTATTATCTCCATTTTTTCAATGTCGGTTTGTTGAGATTAAAAAAACGATTTAACAAGAAGCAAATGTTAAGGATTTCAATAGGATCTAGCTGACTAGAGAAAGTTTCAATAACTCTTATGCTTAAAGAGTATCATACCATTAAATTTCTAACCAAACAAGTGATATATACACTAAAGTCCCAATATTTTCAATGATTTGAAAAGAATGTCCTAAACTTTATTTTTTTGACAGTAAAGTCCTAATTGGCGATTAGACAAGAAAGTCCTAAACTTTATTTTTTTGACAGTAAAGTCCAAATTACCGGCAGTTTTTGACATTTTTACCCTTTTTTCCGGTTAGCCGGTAATATTTGTGCATGGAATAATTGTATTTGATGTTTTAAGTTTTGTACTACTTAAATTTAAGACTTTCTTGTCTTAAAAGAGGGATATATACAATAAAGTCCCAATATTTTCATCGATTTGACAAGAAAGTCCTAAACTTTATTTTTTTGACAGTAAAGTCCAAATTACCGGCAGTTTTTGACATTTTTACCCTTTTTTCCGGTTAGCCGGTAATTAGGACTTTACTGTCAAAAAAATAAAGTATAGGACTTTCTTGTCAAATCGATGAAAATATTGGGACTTTATTGTATATATCCCTCTTTTAAGACAAGAAAGTCTTAAATTTAAGTAGTACAAAACTTAAAACATCAAATACAATTATTCCATGCACAAATATTCTTAGATATCGCATACGTTTGACTAATCCTATAAAAAATGTTAGATATAACCACATTTAAAGAAAAATAAGGAAATGAATTGGTCAATGTTGACCAAATATTCCAAATTTAATCCGATATGTTGACTACTTATTTATATCTCCCTCCCGTATGAAATGCTAAAATCTCAATTCCTATCTTAAAATTCCGTCTCCTAATAAATCCTCAACGCCTCCACCAATTCTCTCATTTGAATTCAAGTTTAGAAATACGAACTCTCTCTCTTAGACTGGTCCCTAATGTTAAATCCCTGGGGCAAATCACGTGTAAGGTATCTTTTTCTCTCTCTTTATGGGTTTTAATCTCACACAAACACATACATACCCGAAAACGCACCGCCATCAAACCACTTACCGCCACCATCGCAGAAAATCCATCATGCCAGTCGTCGCCGCCTACCACCACCTTCGTAATCTCCATTAGCCACCACAGGTACCCTCGAGACCATCTTCAACACCTTTATTTTAGATTTATAGGTTTGGATATTGTTGTTCCATTTTTCTTCTTTTCGCTTTATACCCTCGATTTTGTAGTTGTAACATACCAACACCTTCGTCGCCATCAGCCACCAGAGGGTAAAACCATATTTTTTGTATATTTTTTTCGATTAAAAGATTTTGGATTTTGTTGTTAATTTTTCTTTTTGACTTATAGGTTCATCTTTCAGGTAAGTATGCACCAAGGGTTATCTATCTGAGTATCGTTTGTACACGTTCCCTCTGATTTAGTTTTTATATCGATTTTCTTTTTCCCTCAATTCTTGATTTTGATTAACTTGTGGTTTTTGATTCTAATGAAGGGTTGATGTTGGTTCCATCTCTCTTTCACTCTCACATAACGTTGTCGATCCTCAGGGTTTATATCACCTCCCTCATAGATTAAAGCAAGGTACGTTATCCTTCCAAATTCCCTTTTTTGGTACGTTTTTATTTCATCACAAGTTATCTATTGTTGGTTTGTATTAGGACCAAACAAGAATCAAACAAGGCAAAAGTTGATTCAAAAGCTATTTACCGACTAAAGATGTGTTTCATTTCATATTCTAATCTATATGTTATGTATTTATTTATTTTGTGAATTAATTCTAATTTTATTAGATTTTCAGATTTTGTGGGTTCTTGAAATTTGTGATTGATGGTGAAGTTTTTTGTTTTTTTTTTCAAGTTATGTTGAGTCGTACATAGCTTGCTTCAATCTTTTCCTCTAAAAAATGTGAAATCTACAAGTTCATTGCATATCAGTTCCTTCTCCATCTTCATTTCATAAAAAAATCCACTGGATTATTTATTTTGAGTGTTCAGTGGAATGGAATGGGTTATTCCATTGAAATGGAAAAAAAAACATATGTTTCTGAGCTTGTTTTCTTCTATAGGGTATGTGATTTGTGTTTTGTTCTCATATTATGTGGTTTGAGTGATAACTTTCATATGGGTATCAAAATTAGGGGTGTTGATTGGGTAAAGTTTTCGGGTTTCGGGTAGAACATGTCGGGTAGTTTGGGTATTTCATTAAAATAATAAAACTCGATACCCGACCTATATTGTAATTTGGATTCTCGGGTTTCGGGTATTCAGGTTTTAGGTCGGGTGAGGTATTTTCGGGTATACCCGAAAATTACTTAAATGTCACATACTGATTTTTTTAAATTCTTTTTTTGCATTTCGCTTGCTTTAATAAAAAATTGGGTAACAAAATATTCCATACAATTAACAAGTACATATACAATAACAATACAAGTCATTATAATATGTTATGTGATTTTTGCATTCCATTTCAAATTTTGATAAAAAACAGTTTATGGAGTACATGATCAATGTTTGATCAAATTTGAATTAACCAAACATGTTACATTATTTAATGCAAAAAGTGAGTATAGAAAGTTATAATTTTTTTTTAGCATGTTATCTAAATTGCATGGACCAATTATATTGCTATATATCAATTCACAAAGAAGAAATGACAAAAAAGAAACATGTGCATAGTTGAAAAAAAAAAAAAAAAACAAATCCGTAGTGCACAAAGAAAATAAAGGGGAATCTAACATCTTATTCATTTTCATTTTCATTATATTTGTTGTAACCTTCTGTTCAAAACTTCATTTCATTTTCAACAATTTCTTTTGTATTTATTATATACCGTTCAAATAACGAAGTCATATAACATTTGGTTTAAACTATAAAGAACAATAATTATGTAAAATAATGATACAACTTTAATAGTTATTATAACTAATGTATTAATTAGTCTTTTTTTTTTCTAAATCGGGTATTTAGGTATACCTGAATTTTTATAAACCTACCCAATATCCGACCTATTTAAATATCGGGTTACCCAATTACCCGAATTTTCAAACCCGAAACCCGATTTACCCGACCCGATCTACCTGAATTTTAAACGGGTCGGGTCGAGTAATCAGGTATTAGGTATTTTCAACACGCCTAATCAAAATTACTATTTAGTTTTGATTTTATGATTTTTAAGGTTAATACAATTAAATGGGCTATTTAAGGACAAAGCAACTTTACTAAAGTAAGCTTTTACAATTAAATGGGCTATTTAGTTTTGATTTTATGATTTTTAAGGTTAATACAATTAAATGGGCTATTTAAGGACAAAGCAACTTTACCAAATAAACTTTACGAAAGTGCAAGGAGCTTACTGGAAAAAATAAAAGAAGATCCCCCTTCTAAGCCTAAAGTATACCATCTATTGGAAGCCTAAAAAACTGGTAAAACCTCTTTTTTTCTCTTCTATTTTTATATTTGCTTAGGTTCTTTGGTTTGTGCGTTCTATTATATGGTGTCAAAAGGAATTTAGAAGTCTTGACCATGGTTTCTAATCTCTCACAGTTGTTTTTTGTCACACTCAAGGTAAGCAATAGTTTCTAGAAATTATTTGGTTATTGCAGCTGCAGAGATGATTGAGGGCCATGATTCATGGTTAAACCCATAAACATTTTCCCATCAATGTTAATTTCATCTTGATTTCTCATGCAATTTTGTTTTTTGATTTCATATAGAGATTGCTTTGGTTTATTATTTCCGGCGGCATAAATAAATGATTATGTTGCTTTGTCATTGTTTCTTTTGAATGTAAACTTGGTTTGATAATTTATTAATATGGTTGTGTTGGTTTGAATGTAGGAGGAAGCCATAACACTCCATCCAAAGAGGGAAAAAGGTGAATTACTACTTCTAATGCATTTTATATGATAGTGTTTTATATAGTTTCTACTTTCTATTATCCGTAGCCAACCATGAGTCTAGGTCTATGCAATGATTTCACCAAATTACCATTATCAAGAAGGGTACCTATGTTGTTTTTGGAACTGCATGTCTATTATTAGTTAACAACTATCAAGGAACAAGTGGTCTTTTTTTTTTGTTATGATTTTCATATTTTCAGAAAGTTAGTGTAGTCATAATTGGTTGTCTTGGGGATTTTATTGTGATAGTTGTTGTTTGGAATTCCTTCTGTGATTTTGACCATTTTATCCCTACTGGTTCGTGTTACTTGGTTGCTGCCCTTATATATATATATATATATATATATATATATATATATATATATATATATATATATATATATATATATATATATATATATATATATATTTACCCCTGGTTATTTTTAGACTCATTGAAGATGGTGGAGATGGTAGAGCTTATTGTTGTCAAAATTTTAAGGTATGTTTTAATTTGGTCCATTCTGCCCCTTGGTTTTGCTTTGGTTTTGAAGTTAAACAAGAGAACCAATTGAACCAAAGCAATCTTGATTTTCATAGCGAATAGTGGCTTCTACTTAATAAATTATTATTATGACTTTAAGTTCTACTAATAAGTCCAAAATAGTCTTTCATTTCCACTAGGCCACCATGTTAGAAAGATAAAAACAAAAAACAAAGGTTAGAAAACTTTATATGTGACAAATGTGCATTCTTGGTTGACTTTTAGAGAAATAATCACTAACAAAACACAATAGAATTTTGAATTTTTTAGAGCTTGACAATCACCTTCCTTACCAAAGACTTCCACTTTCTTTCTTGCAGGTTGTTGTACTCGAAGTCGATGTTGGTTTACTCTAAATAGGAAACATATTAAAGCATGTATTTTCTCATGAGATACTTCTCTTAAGTCACTCTTTTCCTACCTAGCAATCAAGAATATTTGGGCTTCAGAAGTTATAGTTTTTGGGTTTTATGTTCAACAAATAGGTATCAAAAAGAAAAATAATGACTTTTGTTTTGTTTTGCTAACTGTTTAGAAGTTAACCTAACCGTGTGTTTGTTTGTTGCAATCTTCATAATATAGAATTTTGTGTCAACATTTTCAATTTTACTACTCCGGTCCTTCAAGTATTAGCGATTGAAAATTTTAAAATTCTTTATACATACATATATATATATATATATATATATATATATATATATATATATATATATATATATATAACAAAACCAAATAAATGGTCAAATAACATTATTTAGACTCGGTTTAACCGGTTTTCAAACCCATAAAAAATCGATTTTTATATATTAAATAAATATTGTTTTTATTAATTATTTCTTCGGTTTGTTGTTTATATAAAGTTTGAGAGGTTTCTGAAGACCAATTTCACCCCCTATACTATCTCGGATGCCCTGAAAATACTTTTCTAGGTATTAAAAGTTAGAAAAAAATACCGTTGTATGGTGTACCTATGAGTTTTACATATTTACCCACCTATTGTACAAATATAAAACTAGCTAGAAACTATCTGATACAAAACAGTCTGTCAAAAGGCCGCAAGGAAGTAGCTCGCACCTAAAGGAAACTAATCGCCTCTAGAAACCAATTTATGAAAAAAAAACTATTCGCACCCGTCGCTTGGCGCGAGTAAACAACTAGTGTGTGTGTGTGTGTGTGTATATATATATATATATATATATATATATATATATATATATATATATATATATATATATAAGGCTAGGTTATAATGTGGATGACATCTATTGTATGGTCGTAGGGATAATTCTGGACCAATAGATGAATAAAATTAATGGTCAAGAGTTGAGGGTATATGATATTACTATGGGATATCATGTACTATATAATCAGATAAATTTTAGTATAAGGGCAACAATTATTAAAGAATATGGGTAACAATTGCTAACAATTACATTTATTGTTAAAGAATAAAACTAAGAACGATTAAAAATTAAAAAAAAAAAACATCAAAATCTAACAAATGACACTAATACGTTCTAAAAGAATATTGTTGCTAAGAATCACTTTTAATTTTGCAGTCCGTTCTTCAAGAATTTGTGAAACCAAATCGAATTGTAGTCTAGAACCCAGTAATATACATTAGCAAATGAAAAATAAAAAACTAACGTTTTTGTACAAATCTGAAGACCTGTGAATTACACCAAATCCATAACCAAGAATTGTAGAAAATGCGCAAATTAGTGATGAAATATCATAATTTCATTCCAATAGAATTGAAATTCCTGATTCCATTCCGACAGAACTGGATTCAATTCTGGCAGAATGACCCCTCACCAATATTATATATCAATGCAAAATGAAAATTTAGAATGTTAAACAAACAAACAAAAGGGACTGTAACATGTAAGAAAGTAAAAGAAATATGCAAATATGGATTACCAAGGTTATAACAAAACAATGAAAATCCATTACAAAAGTTATCACAAAAAATGGATTGCCAAGAGTTATCACATGAAAAAAAAACTTTTCTATATTAACCAATTGTAAAAAAAAATTGATCTGTGAACAAATTGTAGAAGTGATACATACATTTATCAACATTACACTACATAGTCACATATGTGAATTTAGAATACAACTTACTTTATGATAGTTAAATTGCAATTATTACACACATTCATGAAGTTCAGTATGTGGATGATGAAAGTGTAAAATACATTAAAAAGAAATTCATAAATTGCTATAGAATTTAACTTATGTTGTATATCAAAATACAACATATCTTCTAATAACCATATTAGTATATTATTTCCGAAGAAATACAATTCCAAGATTTTCAAAGACATAATATGTACGCATTAGGCTTAATTTCAAATGCAAAATCACATAACCAGTTTCTACATCTTCCCAAATAAAAAAAAGATTTATGAAAACAAAAATCGAGCCAAAGGCAAACAAACGATATAAAAAAATGAAGGGCTGATACAATGATTATATACAAAACCAAAACCAGGAGACTAGATGAATAGACATTAAGCAAAGAACAATCTTCATCTAACACGTGATAGTAACTAAATGATCGATCTTTTCCAGAATTTAATAGAAAACGAACATAAGGCCAATAGATGTCCATCAACATATGAACCTACCTATATATATATATATATATATATATATATATATATATATATATATATATATATATATACACATACACACACACACACATAGTGGAGCGTTCAATCGAGAACATTTGAAAACAAAAATTGACCACACAATTTTTTTTAAATTAAAATCATCATATAATATTAATACAAACAAAGAAATAAGTAAAAAAAACGTAACCAACACCACTCACCACCCAAACAATACCATCCACCACCACCACCACCCGTCACCGCCACCCACCTCCACCACCCATCACCACCACCCCAACCCACCATCCATCACCACCACCTAGCACCACCAACCTCACCTACCACCATCACCACCACTCACCACCACCACAACCACCACCCACCACTACTATCCACCTCCACCATCCACCACTATGACCACCACCTACCACTACCACCACCCGCCACCATTACCATCACCCCTACCCACCACCCACAACAACTACCACCCACCCACCTCTACCACCTAGCCACTACCCATCACTATGACCACCACCCACCACTACCACCAACCACTACCCATCACCACCATCCACCACCCACCACCACCCACCACCAACATCCATCACTACCACTCGCCCCAATCACTCCCACCAACAAAAACCATCACCATCATTACACCCCACCTACTACCCACCATTATGACCACCATATGTCATTACCACTAACCATCACCCACCACCCACCACCCGTCTCCACCACCCCCACCACCACCCATCACCACCGACCACCACCACCCATCACCAGCACTCGCCTCCACTACTCATCACCACCACCCACCTCCACCACCCCCACCACCACCAACCATCACCACCGACCTCCGCCCATCACCACCACCCATCACAACCACCCGTCACTACCACCCCACTCATCACCCACCAAAACCACCATACACCCTCACCACCCTCACCACCAACCACCACCCCCACCCACCACCTATCACCTTCACCCGTCTCCACCACCCATCACCATCGCTCGCCACCACCACCCACCCACTATAATCACCACCCCACATGTCACCCCCACCACCCTTCCCCACCATCACCACCAAACATCTCTACATACTAGGGGTGGCAATTGATGACATGATACGAAACAAAATTGAGACAAAATTGAAATTCCAATTCATGCCAAGTGTCAAGTGTAAAAAACATGATGTCGTGTCGTGTTGTCTATGATCACATGTGATTATTTGAAAGTACACACCACCACCCGTGATTATCTGTATATAATCACATGTGATTATTTGTATTTAATCACATTTGATTTATATGGACAATATTCTTTTTTGTCCATATAAATCATCTGATTAGATACATATAATCACACGTGATTATATATATTTAATCAAATGTGATTAGATATATTTAATCACGTGCATCATTATTGCATTCTCGATTCAATAATTATTTTTTGTCAACTTTAATCATATATGATTAGATACATATAATCACATGTGATTATATGTATCCAATCACACATGATTTATATGAAAATTACTCATTTTTTAGTTTTCGTTTCAATAATTATTCTCATATATGTAATCACATATGATTATAATTATTTAATCACATATGATTAATGTGGACATAAATTTGTTTTAATGTTCTTGATTTAATCGTTGTTCTCGTGTAGATCATTGTATGTGATTATATATATTTAATCACATTTAATTTATTGAATCAAGAACGTGAAAACAAATATTTTTCACATAAATCGTATATGATTAAATACATGAGACCAACTATTGAATTAAAGCGCAATAATGAATATTGTCCACATAAATAATATGTGATTAAATACATATAATCACATGTGATTATATGTACCGAATCACATATGATTTATGTGGACAAGATTCATTATTTTTTTTTTGTCAATTCAGTAGTTGTACTCAAGTACTTATATTGATAATATTCATTTTCACATTTTTTATTCAATGTTTTTTCTTATGTATTTAATCATATGTGATTATATGTATTAATCACATATGATTAATGTGGAAAAAGAAAAACTATTGAATCAAAAACGCAAAAATGAATCTTGTGTACAAAAATCATATATGACTAAATGTATAAGAACAAATATTGAACAAGAATGCGAAAATGAATATTGTCCATATAAATTATATCTGATTAGATAGATATAATCTCATGTAATTAAACACACAAGAACAACAACTGAATCGAGAACGCGAAAATGAATCTTTTCCACATTAATTCTATGTGATTAGATATATATAATTACTTGTAATTATATGCATTTAATCACATACGATATATATGGACAATATTTATCTTTGTGTTCTCGATTCAATAGTTGTTCTCTTGTATATAATCATATGTGATTATATGTATCTAATCACATATGATTTATATAAGCATCATTATTTTTTTGTCCATATAAATCATATGTGATTAGATACATATAATCACATATGATTATATGTATTTAATAACATATGATTACAGTGGACAAAGAACAATTACTGAATCGAGAATGTGACAATGAATCCCATCCAAATAAATCATATATGATTGGATACATATAATCACATGTGATTATATGCATTTATTCAGATATGATTTATGTAGACAATATTTACTTTTGTGGTTTTGATTGAATAATTGATTTTGTGTATTTAATCACATGTGGTTAGATGTATATAATCACATATGATTTGAGGTGAACAAGATTCATTTTTGCCTTCTCGATTCAATACTTGTGCTCATGTACTTAATCACATACCATTATATATATAATCACATTTGATAAAATACATAAGTACAAATATTGAATCACCAAGAAAAAATGGACTATGTCCACATAAATCATATGTGATTAGATTCTTATAATCACATGTGATTATATGTATTTAATCATATATGATTAATTTGGATAAAGATTTGTTTATGTGTTCTTGGTTCAATATTTGTTATCGTATATATAATCACATGTGATTTTATGTATCTAATCATATATGATTTATATATACAATATTCGTTTTTTCAAAATAAAATCATATGTGATTAGAAACATATAATCACATCTGATTAAATGTATTTAATCACATATGATTAAAGTGAAAAAAACAATTATTAAATCGAGAACGTGAAAATGAATCTTAGCCACATAAATTATATGTGATTAGATCCACATAATGACATGTTATTATATATATATATATATCTAATCGCATATGATTTATTTGGAGAATATTCATTTTCGTGTTCTCGATCCAATAATTATTCTCGTCTATTAAATCACATGTGTTTATACATATCTAATCACATATGATTTATGTGAATAATATTCAAATCCATGTTCTCAATTCAATAGTTGTTATCATATATTTAATCTTATGTTATTTTATGTATTTAATCACATACGATTAATTTGGACAAAGAACAACTATTGAATCGAAAAAACAAAAAATGAATCATGTGCATATAAGTCGTATATGATTAGATCATATAATCACATGTGATTTAATACACAAGAACAATTACATAATCGAGAATGCATAAATGAATTTTTCTGCTTGTCTCAATAGAAAACAAACTATATTCTGCATTTTCTTGTTGACTCTATCAGATTAGGGTATCCATGAACAATAACATAAAACAAGTAATGCGTATATAATAGGAGAGTTAGTGTAACTCACCTCCTTGAACTTGAAAATTAGCTAGCATGAGCAAGATGGATCATTTCCTCTCCGAGAACCTACACAAAATTTATGACAATATTTAGCTTGTGTTTTGTTGTATTAATCTTATAAATCTTATGTAGATATTTCCTTATTTTCACTTTGATTGTAGTGCTCTGTTTGGGATATGTTTTCTTACCTTTCAACCCATTATTAAATTTCGATAAAATTATATTGGTAAAGTTTCCCCTTGTATCTTTTCATAAATATAAAGATCTCGTTCTAATGAGTTTTGTTTTATTTTATATTAAATTTACAAGTTAATAACTTTTAGCTATCACTTTCTGGACCACTCAACACTCTTGGAATAAACCGTACTAATCTACCAAGAATTACATCAGTCCCTTTATATGCAGGAAACTATACATCTATATCTAACTATAGGCTTTGGAATTTTGGCATTTGGAGTTTTGATGAACTTATTATGATTTTTTGAAGACAATGCATGAAATTTATGACAGCATGGACCAGCCAGAGAAGATTGCCAATTTTACCCCTCAATGAGTTGGAATTTCAAATTGTGATTCAAATTTTGAAGAAACTAGACACATTAAGATTTCCAGAAAACTAAGTCTCATGATTTTTAGGTGTTCTTATTGAATTACACGAATTTTAGAAGTTGGAGGACCGATTTGGGAAAATTGATCATAATAGCTTTTAAATCACTTTTGGTGCTCTATTAAGGACTTAATGGTTAAGCCTTAAGTTTATAACTTTTAACATAATTATTGGTTACTTATTAGGCTAATGAGATGTGAAATTCAATCTAACATAAGGGCCTTAAAGCTTGGCCTTATAAGGGTTCAAAGCTAAGGATTTTCACATAAAATGGTACTTTTACACTTACTAGGTTCTTTCAGACAATATGAAGAACACCTTGTGTGCATGAAATCCTACAGTGATAATCAACTCTCTAATAGTCTCCAATCCATCCCTAGAGCAGGACCAAAAAAAATTGTCGCGTTTTTTTATCTTATTAGTAACTACATTAGTATGTGGACATGGGAATAAAAAATTATAATGTTGATACAATTGGCATTTTTACATGAAAAGTGTAAGTTTTGAAATAATAGTTTGCATCATATAAGAACACATAAAAGTTGATTTTCCCCCGTAAACTTGCACCGTGTGTCAAGGAAATATCAATTGCCTCTTGTACATCATAAAACATACAGAGGACGTCATCTACGCAACATGATTGTGGTTGGGGAATAATAACAAACAACTTAGTTGTCTTATAGAATAAAAGTGTGTTTACTCTTTTACAAATAAATTTAATATTAGTTTCTTTCAGACCATTTCATCAACACCTTGTGTGTATCAAAGTCTACACCAATCTCAACTCTCAATTTGAGTAAATATACATTCGTTTTCAATCAAAATCATAAAGTTTTATTGTGTTCTCCAATAAAAAATAACAATTTGCACAAAGTATTGATTAATAATTGTAATTATAAATTTGAGAGTACTGAATATGAAATGCCAACAAGGAACAAAAGAGAGACAAAGGAATTACAAGTTATCATTGTAAAGTGATGGTTGGAGGCTTCCATATGGAACTTTTTCATTTATATAGAGAGAAAGAGGAACACTATAATAGAATACCATGAATTCTCATAAGTTGTCGATAAAATAAGAATATATTATAAGAGATAAAACTGTAAAGTGCTTAAGATTGAAGAACCGGAAGACACATAAGAGAAAACTCACATAAACACCAACAAAAAGGATCAGACCCGTAAGCATTCGCAAATACCCATCTCTCGTTAACTGCATTCTTCTTCCAATATCTCCTGGTAGGAAAAAAACAAAACGGGCGTCGGGATGGGAGAATTCTATTATTCCTGATTTTGAATCTCATTTACCTTGATCACTACTGAAAATTAAAATTGATTCGGTATAACGATGTATAAAAGCAAATTAGGGCTCCAAATTATAAGAAAACGAAAATACAAAATTGAAACCTTCTTGTGCATTCGTCGATGTTAAAGAAGGCCTTATAGATATCGAGGGAAGGGTATGAGATATGAATAGAGTGACAATCCTCCGAGTATCCAAATACGTATCAACCACTGGTTTCGACATCTCCGACTCCACCAGTTCACCATTGTGCAAAACTGAATCTTCACTCGCTTTGCTCTCCGTTTCCACCTTCGCTAAATGTTTCTAGCACTTTGATGACAGGTATAGTGACATAGCTTGACTACACTAATTTTCATTCAGCAAACCGATGGTTAAATACTTGAAATAAAAAATTGTTGCCAACCTTGAAGTGAATTCCTTTCATCGCCTATGAGAAACATGTTAAAACCTGATCCAAACTCGGAGATTATAGAATCGATGGTGGCGATAGGCGTCGTCCGTGAAACTAGCGAAGGCGGAAATATCATTGCAGATCGGGGCAAGGTAGATTGATTGTTGAAGATCAGAGAGGGTAGAGGCAGAAATGGGGCATTGTGTCGACGAGTAGAAAGAAAAAAAGAAAGTGGCTCGTGTTTAATAGTTTAAATTTGTTCTCAAATATTCTCAAATTTAAAATTGGTCTCATTTATATATATATATATATATATATATATATATATATATATATATAGGGCTAGGTTATAATGTGGATGGACAATTACTGTGCGGACGTGTGGACAATGTTATTCTATAAGAATTACTAAGAGAATAAGTTGTCTAGTAATGCAAATACGTTCAACCATACAAAAATATCGTCATTTTCATGCATTCTTACTAATTCTTATTCATTTTTGTTCTCACACATCGTTTTTTCACTCATTTTCATTCTGACAGAATACGAATCAATAAACATCCAACATCCTGACAACATTCTGACAGAATGAAAATAAAAATACAAAGTCTGTAATAACCTTATAGACGATTTAATTAGTGAGAATGTGTGTTAATGACAATAGTTATGTAAGATTGAACGTATTCATATTATCAAACAACATATTTTCTTTGTCATTCTCATAGAATAGCATTGTCCACACGTCCGCACAAAAAATGTCAATCCACATTTGAACCTAGCTCTCTCTCTCTCTCTCTATATATATATATATATATATATATATATATATATATATATATATATATATATATATATATATATATATATATCAGGGGCGGAGACAGTGAGGGGGCTGACGGGTGCTCTGCCCATCCAATCTCTTTTATAACTTCAATTATAAAATATATATATATATATATATATATATATATATATATATATATATATATCAGGGGCGGAGACAGTGAGGGGGCTGATGGGTGCTCTGCCCCTCCAATCTCTTTTATAACTTCAATTATAGAATATATATATATATATATATATATATATATATATATATATATATATAATAGTCCATGCAGTAATCTTTTAGCCGACGTTCGTTGTTAAGCCCCTCCGAATCTCTTTTATAACTTGACGATCCAGAAGAATAGACTTCAATTTTAATTATTGATATTCTTATTTAGACGGTTTTTTGTTTATCAGTTTCTTATCGAATTTTACAAAGCGTATTATATTATTTGGTTATAAAAAATAATTTAATATTCTTATTACAATATCAGCCCACTTAATTAATATATATATATATATATATATATAATATGTTGTTTGATAATATAAATACGTTCAATCTTACATAATTATATATTGTCATTAACACACATTCTCACTAATTAAATCATATCTATAAAGTTATTATAGATTTTTTTTTTATTATTATTCTCATGTTGTCATAATGTTTATTGAATCATAATCTATTAGAATGAAAGTGAGTGAAGAACGTTGTGTGACAACAAAAATGAATAAGAATTAGTGATAATGCATGAAAATGATGATATTTATTTGAGGTTGAACGTATTCGCATAAATAAACAACTTATTCTCTTAGTAATTCTCATAGAATAGCAGTGTCCACACATACGCACAATAATTGTCCTTCCACATTATAACCTAGCCATATATATATATATATATATATATATATATATATATATATATATATATATATATATATATATATATATATATATATATATATATATATATATATATATATATATATATATATATAAAAGAATCTCCTTTTACTTATTTTATTTTAAAAGGCATCTGTGTACACACTTCCCTAATATGGGTTTTGCCCCTTCATGTCCTTAATTTTATATATACTAGTTTGGGGTCCTCAAGAATAAAATTCAAGCACCTTTTTCCGTTTTTTGGTTTTATATAAGTATAAACAATAATTAATATAAAGTATTCCCGATTAGCATTATCTTCGATCTTAATGATGTAAGCAAAATACATAAGGTATGATTCTTTTTACTTATCTAAAATGAATCTTATACAATTTAAAATAAACAAAATAATTAACCTTGGGCTATATTTTATCTTCAATCAGTATTTTAATTCATAATATCTGTCAAAAACTAAAATGTCACAGTGATATCAAACATATTTCAATATTAAAGATTTTTGGGCAAAGTTTGACAGATCTCCCCATTAGTAGTATGTTGAGTTCTTAGAAGATGTATGGTTTCACCTAGAATATAGAGCATATCAGACATACTACCCATATTTCTACTAACTGCTTCTTCCCTTGTGCAAGAGACTTCTATCACTACTTTGTCTGCTCTTCTTTGATGCCTGCTTACATTTCTCTGTAACTCTCTCTCTCTCTCTCTCTCTCTCTCTCTCTCTCTCTCTCTCTCTCATGGATGTTTGTCTGTAGAAAGCTCTGAGGTTTTTGACATTTAGGAGCTTTCATGGTTGATTTTTCTAGTTCATAATCAATTTGCTCTTTTGTTCTTTAAAATCCCCCTTTTCATATGTGAGTTGAGCATAATTTAGTAGATGGGTATTAAATACTCTGATGTTCTATCATCTTTTAATGCTGGTCAGTAGATATTTGACGGGTTTTATTGAATCCACATTTCAAAAAACAACTTTTGTTGTCTCTCAGTTGAGCACTAATACTGCTACTACTACATTAGTTACTTTTTATTATTATTAAGGTTTTGATCAATTTGGAAATCGGTAAACTGTGTTTATCAGGGTGTTGTTTTCAATGACAAGGTGTGTGGAAATAGAGTTTTGAAGAGATATGGCTGTGAATCAAGTTTGGGGTTTGTTATTGTTGGTGGTGGTGGTGGTTTTCTTCAATGGATGTTTCATTGAGGAGAAGAGGCACTGCGTCCAAGCTCATGTACATACTTGAAACCTTTTTTGGCTACATAGAAAATGAATTATTTTTTTTATCATTAGGAAAAACCCAGGTTTTTATTCTTTCAGATTCCTGGATCCAAGAAGCTGAGGAATGCTAGTTTTCCTTCAAGACCAGAAGTTGTAAAAATTGGGTCGATTTTGACCTTCGATTCGATCATAGGCAAAGCTGCGAAAATTGCGTTGGAGGCGGCAGTAGAAGATGTGAATTCTGATCCAACGGTTCTTAATGGAACGAAGCTAGAACTAACCATTCATGACTCAAATTCTAGTGGCTTGGTGAGTATTATGGAAGGTATGTCTTCTAAACATTTGCTCACTATGATAAATATATTATGGTGTCTTCTTTTCATTACTTTTTCTGTGTAGTATAAAAAGTATCCAAACAGGAATATTTGTCTAGTGATAAATATATCATGATATCTTTCTAGGCATAGTGTTGTAACAAAGAAAGTAAATCATTAACTAAAGAAGAAATTTAGAAGAAACTCTTGAACAATATGGGTAAAATAAATTTATCTAATTCACATTTTGTAAACGTATGCTAGGAAAGAAGAAAACAGAATAAAGAATTTGTAACTGAAAATTGGAGAGGTTATCTGATGCATTTAATATAAATTAGTCAAACATAAAGGCACTTTGATAATTTTATCCCATCTATTCTAAACAATGGGAACTTTGTTCGTTGAAATGTAATTTTGAGTCAACAAATCTACAGAACTCCACCTTTACTCCAAAGGTAAGTCCCACAATCAAATATCCAGTTTCCAGTATGAAGCAAATGAAGACAACGTCAGAATCTCACTTCCAGATATCGGTTGTGATCTCTTGAGTCGTGACATTTTTGAACTAGGCCTCAACAAGCTTATGGTGTAGAAGTGTGAAAGAATAAACATCTATTTATAATTGAAACATCATAACTTTTTTTTGGAGTCGATGTGGGAGCCCTTATAAATGATATGCCTTCTACCGTCTATACTCATACATCTTTTTTCATTCATCTTTTAGCCAAACATATTAAGGTAGGTTGTTCAAATTTAAAGTATGTCCTAATTTTTTTTATACATATAATTCATTGTACAAATTTAAAGTTAGGCGGGTCATGCGATCCGCCTAGGCTCTAGGTAGACTCCCCCTTGAATGAGCTCCAAAACTTCAAACATGCTCCAAAACTTCAAAAAAGTGCTCCAAAAAACTCCGAAGGTTCTCCAAACACTACAAGGAAAAAGGCAATTAGCGGCGACAAAAGTCACCGCTAAAGGGTCACGAGGCGACACGTCGCCGGTATTAAGTCGCTGCAACTGCTCCGTCACTATTAATCAATTTGTCGCCGTTAATGATTGTGTCCCCGGTAAAATGTGGAGTCGCCGCTAATGCTTATGTTGCCGCTAAAGAGTAAAGTCGCCGGTAATAGTGTCATCGGTAATAACAATTTTCATTTTCTAATTTTTTTTAATCAACAATTTGGTTGTCGGTAAAAGTGTCGCCGGTAATTACATAAAACAACAAAAAGTTTACAATTCTAACAAGTATTTTACTTTAAACAATTATATTATGTTGTGGTGTTGCTCTTTTTTACCGTCGATATATATATATATATATATATATATATATATATATATATATATATATATATATATATATATATATATATAGCATTGTATAAATACGTTGCAAATAAGAAATTTAAAAACTAAAAAAGACATGAAAATATAAATATGAAACTATAGAAATATAACATTATGAGTTAAGTTGAAGATTATAAGTTAACTATAGAACTTATTGGTTAATTTGTAGTTAGTTTGGGAACAAACTAGAAATTTTCTAGTATTCGTATATAAGTTTTTAAACAATTTTATAACATTTTTTGTGTTTTTTTTTTCCAATTATAACAATAATTTATTTTTATTTTTTTCAATTATAGCATCCTACTTATACCAAAACCACATACTTTCACATAATAGATAAGAGCATGAAATTCACATACTTTCACATACATATACCACATATGCACCAAATACAAATACATTCACATACACACATAATAACATCCTACTTAGACCAAATACACATACTTTCACATATATAGATAATAACATCCTACTTATACGAAATACACAAATTTCACATTCATATAACACATACAACAAACATACATACATTCACATACACACATAATAACATCCTACTTATAACAAATACATATAATTTCATATATATAGATAATAACATCATACTTCTACCAAATACTCATATACCACATATACATCAAACATACATACAATGACATATATACATCAAATTTACATAGATTCATACAAATATCAAATATACATAAATATGGAAATTTTCACATAATTGATACAACTACACATAGCTTGCAATTAAACTCAAATTTCACAATAAATTGAAGTAAATAGAACCTATAGTGGCGGAAATCAACGAAAATGTCGCCGGAGAAATTGGTCTTCAACGGAAAATACTCTCACACGGCCGGTACAGTAAACCCAAAGACAAAACGACTAAAATCACTAAAATTGAAAAATAATTTGCAATTAATCATCAAATGGAGCTATAAAGCGATGTTAAAAGAGAAAGAAAAAGAGATATAAGAACTTCAAGTTACCTTTATATCCGAGATGGAACTAGAAATTTGTTGTTTTCGTGAGTTAACCCGTTTAATTGAAGCCCTAAACACCTTTCATCCCTAATATCACAATGTGGGGAGATTTCTTGTTGGAATCATCGCAAAAAATGGGGCAAGAAGGAACAAAAGGCGTTTTGATCGAACACAGGAAGCAAAAGAGCAGAATGCATCGGTTTTTTTTCTTTTTATCTGCGCATGCTTTTAGCGGCGACAATGAAGGCCTTACCGACGACAAACGTTAACAACGATGACTATCTGGAGGGAAGGGTACCACGTCTTTTTTTTTATATCACTATTAGCGGCGACGTTTTCGACTTTTAGTGGCGAAAAAATGTCGCTGGTATTGGTTTTGTCCAGATAAAAGGCCCCAACTGTTTGTTAGATACTCGATTGAACGGCTGAGGTGTATAAGAAGGGGATAATGTGGATTCGGATGAAAAGCCTTTAGCGTCAACACAATTATCGGCAACACAGGTTTTTAGCGGCGACTCTACCATTTGTCGCCACTAAAAGCTTGTGTTGCCGGTAATTGTGTCGCCGCTAAAGCCATGGTTTCTTGTGGTGAAAAAAAGGAGCACCAAAACTCCAAAGTTGTTCCAAAATTCCAAAGGTGCTCCAAAACTCCAAAGATGCTCCAAAAACTCCCAATGTATTTTTGTCGTGAGAAGGGTCAAATAGAACTCTGATACTGTGTAAACTAATGAAAAAAAGAACCCAATGTGGCTAGGGTTTCGTTATTGAGAAAAATGTATCTACAAAGAAAAGAAAAGAAAGACAACTATAAATAAACAATATTTCAACACAATATTGTTATTATTGAGAAAAATGTATCTATAAAGAAAAGAAAAGAAAGACACCTATAAAAATGTATCAACAAAGAAAAGAAAAGAAAGACAACTATAAATAAAACAATATTTCAACTATAAATAAAACAATATTTCAACACACTATTACTATTATGCTAATTGGACTGGAAAGCTAAGGTTGCGTTTAGTTGTAGAAAAATTGGCTGTTTTCTAGAAAAAAATTCAAGAAAAATGAGAATTTTGAAAACGTGTTTAGTTTGTTTATTTTTCTAAATTTTTCACGGAAAATGAAAATGAAAATTTTCCGTTCTCTAAAATTCAAAAGAAGTTGGAAATTTTTGGAAAACCGATAATCATTATTTTCCACATTTTTTCTAATTCCAAAATTCTTCTAAAATATAAACACATACCCACTCCTACCCCATCCACCTCTATCTACCCCCACCTTAACACCTCTAACCCACCACACCCCTACCTACCAACACCCACCCAGTCCCAAGCCTACCCTACCCCAACCCACAAACACACACCCTTACAAACACACACACACACACATCGCTACAAACATAGACACATACATACTCACACCACCCCCACCCTCAACCACATCCATACCCCTACAAACATACACCCCCCAAACACACACACACACACCCACACCCACCCACACCCATACAAACACACACATGCACACACACACATCCAACACCACTACCACAATCACCGACATACCATCACCATAACCACCACCATTACCCATCACCAGCACCAACACCACCGTCGTCGCCATCACCACTACTGCCACAATTTTTTGTCGCCATCACCACTACTACCGTTTTCTAAAAATGAAAACCGATAGAAAAATACATATCTAAACACATTTTCTAGTTTTCTAAAACTGAAAATGAAAAATAAATAAGTTTTAACTAAATGTGTTTTCTAAATTTTCCAATGAAAAGTGAAAACGGAACACAATAACTGAAAAGGGAAAAAGAAAAACGAAAAATGTAAACTGTTTTTACGTAACTAAACACAATCTAAGTGGGCTAAGAAGCCCATTACAAATTAAGCCCAACACACTATTACTATTGTGCTAACAGATACCAAGATAAACTAAACAAACTCTGTAAATAAAAAAATATTTAACATAACCCTACAGTGTTTTTGTTGGATACAAATCAGAAAAACAACAAAATGTTTATGTACACACATGAAGAAGGAGAAGTGAAGGTCGTTCTTGTATTCTAATACAAAGACTTTTATTATCAACACCAAGAACAATATTTTACATTTGTTCACATATGTATATATAGAAACTAAATCGATATGACTCTTAAGCCTTAACCATCACACCCTTTTATCTTACTGTTAAGATAAATAAGATATATGGGTATATTACATTATAAATATCTAGTGATCACAATACAATGAGTGAGAAGGAAAACGAGCAACAAGCTACTAAACCTTTTTTAATGATAAATACAAATTCTTTTGAAGACTATATCTATAGATCTAGGGTATATAACATTGCTATGCATGATCCGTTGTACTCTATTAAGAAGCTCCACCACATTTGGCGATAGGAAACCAAACGTATCAAAGGCGAATGGTATAAACACATGTTGATTTTACATGCACGATTTATCATGTTTTGTGACTTTGCATGTAACAACTTTGAAAGTTGTTTGCCCTACCTTGAAACCCCCATGCCTCAAGCCGACGAGAGGGGGATACCCCTGTAAAGTCAACACAAGTGTGTTTCCCTCTAACCTATCCAAAAACCAATACATCAACCGATCTAAGGATTGGAATCCCTTATTTCATGTCAGTCAAGAAATTCATAGGTGCCTCTTTCTTGGCGGAAACCCTGACACACTTAAATATGTCAAACAAAACATCCCTAACCATATCTGTCAGTATTTGAACACCGGGAGTTCTTTACAATGAATCGCATGCTCTCCAAAAGATTTCAAACATGCCTTATGGCAAACCAAACATATCTCGTCAGCAGGAAATGTTGGGATCATGGCCGATATTTAAGGATAGTACAATACTCCACAGGAGATGATATGTTGGCCAAGCCCATCTATAGGGATAACTAGAAGAAAATCTTGAGCATATGGTGCTCATAAACACTAGCAAACTTTCTGCCGAACTGACATGTCGAAATGCACTTTCATATTTGGGACAATTTTACTAAAAAGGGCACTCGTCAGTGTTTGTTGGGATTTAGAGGGGCAGTGTCGTTATTAGTGAAACTGCTAAAGTCAATGCTTGGAAGCTTGTTACGAAGAGAAGCCAATGCACAAGCATAATCAGAATCCATAATGCATATGCCACTATCCTATAAGATATGGTCTTGTAACACCCAAGATTGGGTCTTTGAGGCAACAAATGCATATAAGGTAGCCTCTGCTACCAAGTACAAACCCAAACCACCAAAGCTAATGAGTAGGAAAGCACTTTGCCATTGTATTAACACTAATAAACATAAATAACACTAATAAACATAAATAATCCAAAATTTAGCTTATTATTTCAATAGGTTTCACATTTTTTGTTGTTCCTTATAAGATTATGATCTTATGACCTCTAAGTCCCTTTGTTGCAACAGCTTTGCATTTCATGGAGAGTGAAAGTGTGGCATTAATAGGTCCAGAATCATCGTCCCTAACTCATACAATCTCCTATGTAGTGAAAGAGCTCCAAATCCCCCTAGTTTCTTTCACAGCCACAGACCCTACATTATCCTCGCTTCAATTTCCTTTCTTTGTCCGATCAACTCACAGTGATCTTTTCCAAATGGCTGCCATAGCAGACATAATTGAGTACTATGAATGGAGACAAGTGGTAGCGATTTACATAGACGATGATCATGGGAGGAATGGAATAAGTTCATTGGCAGATCAATTAGCTTCTAAGAGGTCTAAGATCTCCCACAAGGCAGCTATCAATCCCGATGCAACACGTGGAGATATACAAGATGTTTTACTTCAAGTTTCTTCCATGGAATCAAGAGTTATTGTTGTCCATACTAGCACCAAATGCGGATTAAACATACTTGATGTTGCTCAAGATCTTAGTATGATGGAAAGTGGGTACGTTTGGATCACAACGGATTGGCTTTCTACCATCATAGACATAAGCTCCTCACTCCCTACACGATCAATTGCTTCTATGCAAGGAGTTATTACACTGCAATCATACATAAAAGATTCAGAAATTAAAAGCAAGTTCATAATGGAGTGGGAAAACTTGACCAAAATGGGCTTGAGTACTTATACTCTGTATGCATATGACACTATTTGGCTGCTTGCTCGTGCTCTTGATGATTTCTTTCATCAAGGTGGAAACATTTCCTTCTCAAAAGGTCCCGAAATGAAGGACTCACAAGGCAGATTATTGAATCTTGATTCTTTTAGTGTTTTTAATGGAGGGAAAGTCTTGCTTGAGAACATCTTACAAGTCAAAATGAACGGAACAACAGGACCGATCGAGTTCACTTCTGATAAAAACCTCGTTTTTCCGACATTTGAAGTTCTTAATGTGATGGATACGGGCTTTAAAACAGTTGGGTATTGGTCAAACTCCTCACGTTTGTCAACTTCTCCAGAAACACTCAACTCAAACCTTTCAAACCTATCTAGTTCATCTGAGCTATTGTCTGGTGTAATTTGGCCGGGTGAAACCATTAAAAAACCTCGTGGATGGGTTCTCCCAAAGAATGGAAAAGAGTTGAAAATCGGGGTTCCAACTCGTGTCAGCTTTCAGGACCTAGTGGAGGAAGTTAAAGGGACTGATATGTATGTAGGATACAGTGTGGATGTGTTTATTTCTGCAGTAAACGTGCTTCCATATTCTTTCCCATATAAGATCTATACGTATGGAGATGGTCATAACAACCCGGATTACACTGATCTAGTGAGCTTAGTAAACGCTGGTGTGAGTATTCCTTTCTAACTATTTCAATCTTTTCTGTTGAAACAAAGTTAAATTTTTAGAGTCTTTTTGGGAATTACTGCAGGTCTATGACGCTGCAGTGGGAGACATTGCGATCATCACTAACCGGACACTTTTGGCAGATTTTACACAACCATTTATCGAGTCTGGCCTAGTTGTGGTGGCACCAGTCAGGAGGCTAAGCTCTGGGACTTGGGATTTTTTCAGGCCATTTACTGCTGAGTTGTGGTGTGTAATTGGGATCTTTTTTCTAGTTGTGGGAGCAGTTGTTTGGATTCTAGAACATCGCCAAAACGATGAATTTCGTGGTACTCCTAGACAACAGGTTGTGACAACCTTATGGTACGTGTGTGTGTGTGTGTGTGTGTGTGTGTGTGTGTGAAAGGATGTGAAAACAGCTAGGGGAGTTAAAAATAGAAGAAGATTGAATCTGCATCTATTCAACTGTTATGACAGAAAATAAATTAAGGGAAACAAACTATTTATAATGCAAAAATATAAAAACTACCAAATCTGGAAACATCAAGAGGCATACCCACTGATCTACCACACAACACAAAAGAAGTAGCTCACAACTAATGCAATTAAGTTTTGAATCTTTATTCAAGAGAGTTAGCATCCACTATGATGATTATTTTTTTTTATCTTGTCACTAAAGGTTTGTGTTTGGTTCCATGCAGGTTTAGCTTTTCTACCCTATTTTTCTCCCACAGTAAGTTATACTCTACATGCTATATTATATACACACACACACACATATTCCTTATGTTGAAATTTTACTTAAACTTAACCATTGTTGATGCAGAACAAAACTTGATGAGTGGTCTAGGTCGTTTCGTATTAATAATATGGTTGTTCGTGGTTCTGATAATAAGCTCGAGTTATACCGCAAGTCTCACCTCAATCTTGACCATTCAAAAATTATCTTCGCCTATAGAAGGGATCGACAGTTTAAAATTAAGCAAAGATCGTATTGGGTACCAACAAAGTTCGTTTGTCCGAAACTATTTGATTGAAGAAATTGGCATTTCGGAAAGTAGACTTGTTCCTCTTAACTTGCCGGAAGACTATGAAAAAGCCCTAAACGATGGTCCTGACAATGGTGGTGTTGTTGCAATTGTTGATGAGCGTCCATACATTGAACTTTTCCTTTCGACCCGTTGCCAATTCAGAATTGTTGGTCAAGATTTCACCAGAACTGGATGGGGATTTGTAAGTGAAGTACTCATTTTCGTGTTATGTTTGACTTATATAGTCAAACCGGATCATTTTTAAACTTCAAATTTCATACAAACTTCCTTATTTTCCACAAAAGGTTTGCGAAAACATTGAACTTCATACCCAATAGCGTCTATTTTGACCAATATTAGATTCAAATCATAAATGTTTCTATTACAACCTCCTACTTTCATTTCTTTCTATTACAACATTGTACTTCCATTTTTTTTTATTAAGGCATGGTACTATGAAAACTCTATCCTTTTATAGCATTCTACTTTCATTGTATTTTTTTTAGGACATTATAATTTGAAAAATCAATCTAATTATAACAATGAAAATCACTTTTTCATTGAATGAGATGGCTTATAATTGGGTAAAATTTTCATATACAATGCTCTAATAGGAAAAATAAAACAAAAGCACGATACTATAGTAAACAATTTATTGAAAGTACATTGTTATTTCTAGGATTTTTCTTTATTCTATTTTTGATTTCTATAATCAAATTAGATCAACAAGTTGGCTATTTCTTTGAAAAACTATGTTCAATTTCATATGTGACAATTAAGCCAAGATCTCTTCGTTAGTTAGGGGAGGAATCTGCCCAAATCAGATTTTTTGAGGAAGGTATTGAGAGATTTCTGAACTTTATATTTGATAGGAAGTTTTTGATTTTCCACTGAAATTATTTTGCTAAAACATTATACTATATAACAAATAACCTCTGTATTATGTAATTTGACTTGAACTCATTACTTTTTATGTGTTTAACTTCCATAGTCAAACCGACAGTAGTTGACTATTTCGGGTTCATGATGTCTTGTAGGCCTTTCAGCGAGACTCTCCTCTTGCAATGGATATGTCAAATGCGATTCTCAAACTATCAGAAACCGGAGAGTTAGAAAACATCCACAAGAAGTGGCTAAGGGAAAGTGCTTGCAATTCACAAGGAACAGAGTTTTCAGTAGACAGGCTCAAGCTAAAGAGGTTCAAAGGCCTATTCATAATAATTGGATTAGCTTGTTTTCTTGCACTTTTAGCATACTTATTGCTCGTCATATACAAATACACTAAACACAAGCAAGATCCTATTGAGTCACCTGGAACAACACCAGGACGCCTACAAACGTTCATTTCATTTATTGATGAAAAAGAAGATTTGGTTAATACCCGTTCCAAGAAAAGGCTCAGACAGGAAAGTTCACTTCGAAGCAACAGAGATATTGCATCTTTAAATGGGTATAGAAGTACACAGAAAGAATCATCTTCAATCACAATAGAATGTTCACAACGTGAAGATTGATTATAGTAATATATATGCAAAATGTGTTTTTCCACCTATGCCATATCAGTATCCAAGTGGCGCACAAGTCCCCAAAGTTGATTAGGCAGTTTTGGTCTGTTAGTTGTTGATAACTGGCTTCCTTTTCATTGTATAAATAGCATAGTTTTACTAAATAATAAACTTTTTAGTATTTCTATTGATGATTGGTTCGAGTTTCATAATATTTATGACTCAAAATGGTTCATCGTGTTAAACTAAAACTGTATGTACCAGTCGAACCATAGTTTGCCATTGCTAACTATCATGAATATTTTTGATTCATGGCAAACTCTTTAAACCATCGTGAACCCAGGTATAAAGCATAGTTTACCCTCAGATGCCATTGCTAGTTCTTGTTAATTAGCAAGGTTCTAAATAACATTAGGCGTGACTTTGGCGGCAATGTCAAACTTCAAGTTTTTACGAGCCATGGCGAGCCACGTCGTTAGTAAGACGTAACTTAAGGTGACAATTTTGTATATAACTAATATTTTTATATGTATTTTGTGCTTGTTGGTACAGGCCCTTTAAAAACACACACACAACACACACTACTCACGAATGTATGTGAACAAAACTTGTTCTTTATATTCAATAAACAAAGTTACAACTAATGCAAGAAAAGCTACTGCTATATATACTACTCTAACTATGCTATCTAATCTAATTAATAGATCATAATCATGTTTCACAACTTACAACTTACTCCTAAAGTAAAGCTAGATATGGGATAAAACCCCTCATGAAATCGGTCTTGCTTTTGAACAAGTAAACCTTTCTTATTTTCCATGTTTATTATTTGTGGATATCCTCCATTAGTTACCAATACCCGTGAGCTACAGGATCATGACCCATTGACCCATAAATAAAACTATATTGAACTGTGATCCAATGACCCGTACGTGTGACCCGATAAACGATTAACCCAATAGTGTTATCATTCATTTTTATATACATATATGACTTCAGGCGGCATTTTGTTAACATTTGATGTTAAGTACAAGCCTTGGAGCATGGTGCATCATTGCAAAGCCATCGCGAGCTTTTCAGAACATTGTTAAATAGTTAAATAGTCATATTTTATATCTTCTAAGGACCCTTATGTAATTTGTATCTATATATAGAAGTCAATATATGAAACCCTAATTTACGGGTTTTCCACAATATTCATCATGGTATCAGAGCTAGCGGAAATACTAGAATTATCCCTGGAAGCAAATCTCGCCTACTATTTTTACCGTATTAAATTTATTTCTTGATTTTCCATTAGTAGATGTGGAAGATGTAAGAGTGACATCATCGGTAGGCATGGCAATTTAATCCGACCCGTTGGGGAACCCGGTCACCCCGCCTCGATCGAGGATGGGTATTCCCTGCTAAAGCGGATATCGGGTATGGGCTTGGGATCCCCGTATGGCAAAAATTGGGGATGGGGCCGAGGCCGGTTTTCTTATTCACCAACCCGCCTCGTCCCGGTTTATATTATACCCACATATTACGTAGATATTTGAAGTAGCCCAAGTCCAGATTTGAATTTCTTTTATGCGTATATAGACTTTCAGTAGGCCCAATTTTGTTTGAACCAATTTCAATTTAGCAAACAGCATATGCCAATACTCAATCGGCAATTCCAAAAACACAATTAGACATACAATCCTTGGTGTGGTGCACATGCGACGAACATGTTTGGCAATTCGACTCCCCATTGCTTTATAGTGGATTTCAAGTAACTTTTTTGTTTTGTTTCGGTTGCACAGTGATTTTCAAAGATGAATCATTGGGTTTTTATTTTAATTAATGTTATTATTTATAAATTATGTTTGTTATAGATGGCTACTTCAGAAAATGATAAACAAGCAGCTATGAGTGACGAACATGAAGATATTAATGAACCAGAAGGTCAAGAACCTATAGAAAATCATACTCAGTATCCCAAAAAAATGTTGAAATTGGCTGCTTGGAACCATTTTGATCCAGTTTATGTTGATGGTGTTCGAAGATGGGCGAAGTGTATACATTGCAAGAAAAACTGACTGGTAGAGCTACTGATGGAACAACACATTTGAAAGATCATCACAAGATACGCCTTAGGAAAGATACAAGGGACATTAGGCAACGTATATTAGTTCAAGGCCATAAACTATTGATGGTAAAACCTTATATGAGTAATTATGCCTTTGATGTTGAAGTATCCAGAGATGAATTAGAAAAGATGATTATAATTCATGATTATCCGCTCTCCATTGTTGAACATTATGGTTTTCGAAAGCATACTGAAAGTCTTCAGCTTTATTTAAGCTAGTGTTGCAAAACTCAGCCTAGGCGGGCGATTAATGGGAATCGAGTAGGGGCCGAGGCGCCTAATTAGGAATTGGCAATAAAAACTCGGAATCGGTCAAACTCGGTCAAAATCAGCTCCAAATCAGTCAAAATCAGAAGAAATTTGGAATAGGTCAAAAAAATTAAAAATCAGAAAAACTTAGAAATTTCATCTTTCTTTTAGAAAAAAATGTATAATTCTTATTGACATTCATCTATTTTGTTATAATTCTAATAAATTTGTTATATTTGTTATATATACAATTTTTCTAAAACTAATTTCATATAATTTATCCAATCCGAGTACTCCCGGAATACTCCCCCACCTAGACCGAATACTCATTAGGTGCTAGTCGGCCGCTTCGGGAACGTCTAACGAGCTTTGCAAGATTTATTTAAGGGTCCTTGTCGTAATACAATCAAGGGTGATATAATAAGGATATATGAGGATAAAAAGATGTCATATCTTGAAATGTCTTGAAATGTTACATGGCAATCACAACACATAATATATATGTCAACTACTGGAAGTTACAAAATCAAATTATGAGGTATTTATTCTAATTAATTTTATTAATTATAATTTATAAAATTTTGGATGAAGTTTTGAAGTGTTATGAAAATAAGTAACATAATGACTAATTTCTTTGAAGAGTATAAAAAGAAACATGATGACAAACAAGGATCTTCTTGGAAATGACAATGTGCCTCTAACGTCTTAGATAAAGGGGGTTCTAGTTTTATCAAATCAACATGGGAGTTGGATTTTTTGGCTATGCTTTCTGCGGGTGATGGATTTGAAAAAATTGATTTGGATGATTATTTAGCTGCGAAGTTGTTACCAAATGAGGAAGGTTTTGACATATTTATTTTGGTGGAAGTGCAATGGCTCTAAGTTTCCTATAGTAAAGAAGATGGTTATATATGTTTTAGTCATTCCAATTTCTACGGATGATTAAGAACACTTTCTAGCATGAGTTGGAATAATGTGACAAAACAGCGTAGCCACTCAAATCGAAAATAGTTGGAGCATTAATGTGTAGCCAAAGGTGGTTATGGATGGAACTTCAAGGTAACTTTTTGATAACTATACCAATTTTTATATCATACATGTGTAAAAATATTATTTATTCTAACTATATAACTTTTATACGTTTCAGGTCAAAAGCTAGGAGAACCAAAGGCTTTTGATAAACGGTTGCATATAATGATGATGTTGAGTAAGTTTTAAGAGAAACAAATAGCACCAAAGACTTGAAATTTCTTTTGTATGTGTATAATCACATTCATGGTATTGATGGTTGTTAAGCTTTATTATTAATGTAAACACAATAAAGTTATGATAGCTTAATAAAATTGAAATTATTTTTTGCATACGTTGATTTATTATGTTGATGGTTCGGGGAATGGGTCGGGGATAAGCTCAAAATTTAAAGGGGAGGGGATTCGATTCCCTGCATCTGTCGGGGATGGGGACGAGGTTACAGATTCAGGGGTGGGGACAGGGATGGTAAGCCCCGCCCCATGGACCAATAAATTCTTCACGAGACTCGTATACGAGGAGCATGTTCTTAGCTTCAAGGAACGATGGAAACGGTTTGGTATTAGTGATCACATCGACAATTGTATGATAACAAGGAGGGATTTGTTGGAGAATTTGCATTACAATTTCAATTTCATCGACGTTAGAATCACAATCCACAAGAGTCGCGGCTAAATTCTTCAAGAAGTGTGTTAAGTGCATTTTATACACCTTTTTAGCATGTTTAATTCAATCTTTTGCACTTCAATTCAGAATAGTCCATGAATTTTACTTGTTTTTGGGACAAATGTTGGTGCACTTCACTTCCATAATTTTTATGTCATTTCAGATGCATAACTGCCTTTTGGCAGTTCTCTTTTATGACCTATTTAAGGATTTTTAACGACTTCACACTTGCTCTCTCACTTTAGACAACCAAGGGGTATTTTTAAGGGGGTTTTTAGCTATTAACTTGAGAACATCATTCTGGAAACATTTTAATTTCATTTGTAATTCAGATTAATCTTGCCATTTCTACTTTCTAGACTTTGGATTCAAGCTTTAGCCATGTCCGGCTAAAGCCTTTCATTTCTGATTTTGTAATACGATTGTGTTTATGCTTTTAATCATGTGATTTGATGTTATATTCATGATTCTATATAGAAGTTCTAGTTTCATTTTAATTTAATGTTTGATTTAATCATGGTTCATGTTGGCCACTAGAATTAGGGTTATACCATTCTCGTTATTCACTTTATAGAATCTGTAATTGTTTTATGAATTGAAAGTAAAGTACAAGCATCAAACTGGTTCTATAGTGTGATTAACTTTGGTGTAAACTACAATTGCATATTTTTATGTTTCCGAGCTTATGAGAAATATTGAACATTTTTAGCAACATTCGTATTAATTCTAATGTAGTTTTTCAATCTAATTCTAATAGCTTGTTTAGGTTAGATTAGTAAGGCTTGGTTTGGTTCAAAGAGCTTCTTTTGATCAAATACTTTAGTGACTGGAAAACACTGGATCTTGTTAGTATTTTCAAGTACCAACTTAGATAGGTTGTAACATAACTTTATCACGTGATTGAATTGCATGAAACATGAGTTTACTACGAGATTAGAACTATTTTATTATCAAATTAATTAGAAAGTTCATAATTGTATGTGTTAGTACTGATATCTACAATTACAAATTAAACATCCCTCCTATTTTTTTGACTCAAATACCTTACACAAAGAGGTATAATCATTTGTCTCGTGTCTCTGTGGATCGACCCTTTTTACCTTGTACTACTTTCTAGTGCAAAGTAATAGTGTATTTGGAGTTTATTTTGTACCCCTATCATTTGTTGGGTTTGACAACCTATCATAGTGACAAAATTCAGTAATGGGGGAGGAACTTTTATAGATGTTATGAAATTGCTCTTGGAGTTGAAGCATTCGGGATATTTTGTTATTGAGGAAGAACTCATCGAGCTTGTCCCAAAGGTCTTGCGCAATACAAGTGTCACTAGACATTACCTACATAAGGTTAGCATCATAAATGGAATAAAACCATGATTTTATCCAAGAGTCAATGGCTTCCCAATCCTCATCATCATCACCTTGAGGTTTGGATTTCCCAGTGATATGACCATGCACTTTAGCACCCTTGCACATGTCTAAAGAGATATGTCACCATAGTTTAGATTATGAGCCATCAATAGAGAGTTTAAAACTATATTGCAAGTAGACATTAGTGAGTGAAAAAAAACTAATTGACTAGTTACAGGAGATGTGAGGGTGCTTGAAGACGATGAAGTGGTCACCGATTTCGAAGAAAATCGAAAAAAAATAAATAAAAACAAAGGCAGGAAATAACGGCAAAATACTAACTATAGGTACAGAGAATTGAATGTACTGATAACCTAATTGCTTAAATGAGGCGGGTAGTATTTGAGGAAGGTTAATGCAAAATCTCAGGTTGTACGGTAAAGAGAAGGAAACCAAATGTAACTGTTGTGGTTGCTGATGTAGAAGTCAGACCAAAATAGTTAAGAAATGGAGTACAACTTCCATCCATGACCGAGAAAGGGTACAACGACAAATCAATGGGGAAGAGTTGTCGTCGACGACTAAGAAAGAAGATGCAGTTGTCGTCGATGGTGGTAGTATAATGGAAAAAAATTGGTGATTACTCTATCAATTGTGTTGCCTTAAAACTTATAACATCCAAAAATATGGACCAAGAAATTTCGTTTTTATAATAGATAAAATAGTATTTTCAAATATCATCCATACAACTCAACAAAATCAATGTATCATGTGTTATCAAAATCAGAGTAAATATCAAATGCGGAATCCCCATGGTGTGTACGGTGCAGTCAATTAAAGTCCTTCCCCTTGGAACCGGAAGTACCTGAAACACAAACTAAAATCCATAAGAACAAATCTTAGTGAGTTCCCCAAGATACCGCATACCAAACATATCACATAACGGGCCCCGCCCACACTCGCATAACGAGCCCCGCCCACACTCGCAATACGAGCCCCGCCTAATGAGATATGGGCCCCGTCCACACTCATAATACAGGCCTCGCCCACTTAAGCAAACATGTACAAACACATACAAGTATCACACAGACAACAAGTATAACGGCATAATCATCAAGGGTCGGCCTTGGTGCCTTCGACCCGCTAAACCCGGTGAGGAAAACTCACCTCGAAAAGCTGAATGAAACGAATGATCCATGATTGCTAGTCCTACAGCTCCCCGAGCTATCAATTTCCAAAAACAACGGATTAACATTTAGGATCTACATCATTAACCAAAAATCCTTGCATGGGGTAAAAAGACTATTTTACCCCTAACATCACTTGGTCGAAGAATGAAACCCTAAATCACAATCCAATGGCCCAAAATTTAAACAATCCATCAAGGCCCAACATATGGCCCAATTTCCAATTAGGCCTAATCTCTTCACATAGGCGGCCTTAGCCTAAAGCCCAATAATGCTTCCCTAGCCCAAAGATTCGATTCCAGATGGCCCACTAAGGCCCAAGACACAAAGTCCAAGAAAGTAGCCCATCCGAGGCCCAAAAGATGTAAAGCCCAAATCCATTGAGTACCCTGGGCATACTCAACCGTATAGGTTGCATGGCTTGTATGTTGTGCGTACTGGCTTGTACGCTCAGCGTACTCACGCATTAAGACATAAACCCAAAAAGCACTTAAATTGTTAAGACCTAGGGTTCCAATCACATATCTGATTCATATGAAGTGTTTTAAACCATAAAGTCGTAAACTTGGTGGCTTTGCATGCCCTAAATGAAGCAAATCTCGAAATATCAAACACTACTTCCATAAAATGAACCCAAACTCATGCATGGATGATTCAAAGCCTCAAAGATGGCAACTTTATGACTCAAGGACCAAATGAACACCAAGAGTAGCAACTCTAAGCTCTAGAAATTACAATAACTCACAAGATCTCATATATGGGACCAAAAATACCAAAAAGATCAAACAGAGAAGACCTAAGCATTAACAAGGCAAGTTCTGAGCTTTATACCTCAAATGAGTGCCAAATGATGAAGATAACCTGGATCTTCAAGCTAAACTTCAACAACTCTCCTTCACCAACTTCTTCTTCTTTCCATGGCACCAAAAATACCAAAAATGCACTCCAAAAGGTCAAGAGCACACCAAGATGATAAAGGGTGTCAATTTTAGGGTTTTTGGACAAGAGAGGCTGATAAGGGGCTAACCCATGGGACTTAATGACATTATATAGGGTTGGAACCCTAAAAATTAGGGTTTTTGGTCTTGACCTCGTACGTTGCACGTACCTCTTCGTATGCTAAGTATACATGAAATGCCTTTGTGTTCCTTAATGGACCACTACACCCAGCGTACACCAGGCTTACGCCCAACGTACGGCCTCAGCAAGCCCATCAAATAAAGGTCAATTCCACTAAGCCCACACAACTTGTATAATTAAACAATTAGATAAATGATGAAATAATTAAATAATACCTTGAAACCATCGGGAGTTACAATTATCTCCCACTTGTATTAAACTTCGTCCTCGAAGTCTGTTGTCTCGAATAACTCGGGATAATGCTCCCTCATCTCCTCCTCAGGATCCCACGTCCATTCAGACCCCTTGCAGTGCAGCCATTGCACCTTTACCAATTCCACAACCTTGTTCCTTAAGGTCTTCGTCTTCCAATCTAAAATTGCCATCGGTCTCTCAATGTAATTTAGTCGGTCATCCACCTGAATATCCTCCAAAGGTACAATTGCAAAATCATCCACTAAACAATTTTGCAGCTGAGAGGCATGAAAAGTCTTATGAATCTGAAGGGACCAATATACCTAGGGCCCAGCTTGCCCCACTTGCTGAACCTAATGACACGTTTCTAAGCCGACTGTAACACGCCGTTTATTTATTAGATAAATAAATTAATTAATGATCGAGTTGTAGCCCTAAAATCAATAATTATATAGCGAGGTGTGATTTCGAGGACCTAATTGTCATAATTTTCAAAGTTGGGGGTTAAAAGTGTAAGTTCTAGATTTAATTTGAGAAAGGTTTTAGAAGTCAGGGTGCGTTTGGTAATTAATGGATTTAAATTGAAAAGATTTGAAGGCTTAAGGGGTTGATTGGTAATTTAAGGACTTATTATGAAAGAAATTTAGGGATTCAGGGTTTAGATGGTAAATATTGGCCTTGCTTTGAAAGAAAATGTGAAGGGAGGGGCTATTTGTGACATTATGGAAAAATGATTAAGGGCGTCGGGTATTTAGGGAACAAACCCTAACCCTAATTGACCATTTTTGCAGCCGCATCTCTCCACCCTGTCTCTCCAGCCGCCACCCTCACCTCCCAACCTCCGTCCGCCGCCACCTCATTGCCGAGGTCAAAAGTCGCCAAGCTATAGCACCACTTCCAACATAGAGTCCGTCGGAGACTACTGTGACTCTTGCCATCGATGAAGTCATGAACCGAGGCGGATGCGGTTGCCACTGTTGGGGGTAGCGTAACTCGTTCCTCCTCTGTCCGGTCGTCTGTCATGCCACCTGGTGTCGCCGACTAATGGTCATGGTCGCCGGTGCTGCTATCCACGTAGCTGAGGACGTCGTTACCCTCTTCATCCGGTCGTCGGTATCACGCGTCGAGTGCTAAACAATCTTCGTTGATGTTCTTTCTCTCGGAAGACGGAACCGCCGCTAGTGCTGGCGTTTAGCTTGCGACTGTTCGTTGTGGCCACTACTCGTTCCCTTCTTCCGTGCCTCCGTTGTTGTGCCCTAACGCCACCTGTTGCCGATAGCTGTTGCTGCTGTCCGTTACCGGTGCTGCTACCGCTGCCTTACGCCACCAGGTGGGTGGGTGGAGTGCATCTCGGAATTTATAGTGTGTGAGTTTATCTTTTGTGTGTTTGTGTAGTCGGAAAACCAAGGAAGCCACCTCCACCACCGTGAGGTGGTGGCTGCCACCATGAACCACCACCGGCCACCACAACGGTGCCTGTGTGTGTATTATTTTATGAGTGTGTGTGTGTGTGTGTTAATTAGATATTATTGTAAATTGTATTCTAATCCGTAGCGGAATAATGAAAAAGAAAAAGTCTAAACCACCACCGTAAGGTGGTGGCTGCCACTTCCTGCCGCCACTAGCCGCCATGTTGGGTGGCGGTGTGCTCTGTGTGTTTTGGACCCGTTTGGGATGCTTAGACAGAATTGGGCCCGACGAAACCCTAGTGGGCCCAATAAGGCCTATAGTGACCTAAAAGCCCAACCAATGGACTAATTGGCTAGTATTGGGTTGGAAAACCCTAATGGTATAAAACCCTAATTTGTGGGAATTGATCGGGACATACATGGGAGTTATTTAAGAAACTTAAAATATTAATTAATGATTAATTGAAAATTACCCTAAAGCAATACTGGACTTAATGGATTAAGTCCTTAGTGGATTAAGTCTTTAATGGGTTAAGTGGGAACACTTAACCCTAATCGTCATTTCATGTGAAAACCCTAATTTCACATGGCCTCGAGTTGGGCCTTCCTATTGGGCTTTGGCAATTCGACTATTGATGGGTTATCCAAGAACAAGTTAATAGACCAAACTAATTAGATGGGATTTAGGATAAGTTCCATGAGAGGACTTGGGCCCAATTTGGAAAATTGGGCAATAGACATGCCATAATTGGGCATTTATGATTCTGTGATATTGGGCCATGGGAATTAGATTGGAATAATTAAATGGGCCTTAAGGAAAGACCATGTAGAGGTCTGGGCCCAATTTGGAAAATTGGGCCATATGTTAGGCTCTGGCCCATTACTTAACTTTTGGGCCTTTGGAGTGTGAGTTGGACCTTAAGCTTAGAACCAATTATTAATTGGGTATTGTTTGATGTTGACAGTTCGGGAAGCTGTCAGCCAGCAGTTGGAATTTTATCCGTGGGACTTCATCGGTGCCAGGTGAGTCTCCTCACCATACCAATAGGTCTAAGGCACCAATGTCGTCCCATTTTATGATATGTGATACACTAGCTGAAGTTGTATTATGTGGTGTGTTAGCTGGTTATGTGATAGGGAGTATGCTATTGATTATGTGGTATGCTAATTGATTTTGTGGTACGTGATATGCTAGGTGTCTTTGTGATACTTGCATGGAAGACCTCGGGGGTTCCCGGGGCACTTAGGTGTAAGACCTTGGAGGGTTTCCTTGGCATCCTAGGTCAAAGACCTTGGGGGGTTCCCGAGGCATTGGGCTAACCATGTGGGGGTTCCCATGGCCCCTGGAGTAAGACCCTGGAGGGTTTCCAAGGCTTTCTTATGTGTTGTTTTGTTTTGCATGGCTTATGCGTTCTGTATAGCTGTTTAGCTAGCATGATATGTTGTACGTGTTTGTGTGTGGGTATGCTCTGGAGAACTCACTAAGCTTCGTGCTTATAGTTTTGTTTATGGTTTCAGGTATCTTTGTTTTGGAAAGGAAGGGCTCAGCTTGATCGCAGCGCACACACCCATGTTTTCCGCAATGAAGGATTTTGGGATGAACTCTGATAAACCTTTTTTTAATTAACAATGTTTTAGAATGAATGGAATAAATGAAATCTATGTTTGGGTTCTATTAAAAATGAAAATTTAACCCCCGATTTTTGGGTCGTTACACCGACACCTTTAGGAGAACCATATCTCCCACCTGGAACTCCAAGTCTGGCCGACACCTATTGGCATAACTCTTCTGCCGACTCTGAGTTGTCTGAAGCCTGCTCCGAACCTGTTGAATCAACTCAGTGATCTTGAGCATCACTTCGGTACTCGCCATGACTCGCTAACCGACCTTGCCCCAACAAATCGGGGTCCTTCACTTCCTCCCTAGAGCATCTCAAAAGGAGGTCAATCGATGTTGGCGTGATAACTGTTGTTATACGAAAATTCTGCCAAAGGAAGATACGTATCCCAACTCCAACCGAAATCCAATACACACGCTCGCAGCATGTCCTCAACAGTATGAATAGTCCGCTCACTCTGGCCATCAGTCTTCGAATGAAATGTCATACTGAAATGGATACAAGTACCCATTTCTTCATGAAACCGCTTCTAAAATATGGAAGTAAAGCGAACATCCCAGTCTGAAACCACTGATATCAGCACCCCATGATGTGCCACCACCTCCCGAACATAAATCTCGACCCACTTCTCCGCAAAAATACTCTCCTGGATCGGGATGAAATGCGTGCTCTTGGTAAGTCGGTCCACTATGACCCAAATAGAATCTACTCCGCGCGCGGTCCTGGGAAGCTTTATAATAAAATCCCTGGAGATGTCTTCCTATTTCCATACAGGAATCTCCAATGGCAACATCTTGTCGTGAGGTCGCTGATGCTCGGCCTTGACTTTCCTACAAGTGAAGCACCACTTCACAAACCATGCTATATCCCGCTTCATCATGGGCCACCAATAATCAGGGTGAAGATCCCTATACATCTTCGTCGCCACGGGATGAATAGAGAATCTCGACTTTTTAGTCACCTCTGTCAGAACTTGGCGCACACCACCCTAATACAGAACGCAAACTCTCCGATGCAGAGTCAACAGTCTGAGGCTATCATAATCAAACGAAGCCACCTGACCCATAATCCGCTCATACTTCCAACATTCTTCCTTCATAGCCTCAGCCTATGCCTCCCAAATACGCTGCAACAACGAAGTAATCACTTTCATCGTAAAGCATATACCTCAAATCAGATCCGCGACCGCCTTGCAGCTGAGAGCATCAACCACCACATTGGCCTTCCCTAGGTGGTATAGGATCTCACAATCATAATCCTTCACCACATCCAACCATCGACGCTTCCTCATATTCAGATTCGACTGATCCATCAAGTACCTCAAGCTCTTGTGATCTGTGTAAATGGTACACGGGACCCCTTATAGGTAATGCCACCAAATCTTGAGGTGTAACATCCCAAAAATACAAGCCAAAAATTTCATTTTTTTAAATACGTCATTATAAAACCAACAGTGTAATAAAACATCTGTAATATCATGTCATGTCAAAACCAAAGTAGAAATGATCAAAGATGTTATCATAAAACAATATCAGAGTGTAATCCCAAAGATCTCATGTGCGGAAAACCATAGTTTGATGCGTTGCGATCAAGTCGGCTCCTTTCCTAAACACGAAGTACCTGAAACCAAAACTGAAAACCGTAAGCATGAAGCTTAGTGAGTTCCCCCATCATACCACATACAACACAAGCACATGACATATATACTGCCGGGCAATTCTGGGGTGCCCGACCTACCCGGTACGGCCGTTCTGGGGTGCCGACCTACCCGTACGGCCATTCTGGGGTGCCGACCTACCCATGCGGCCATTCTGGGGTGCCATCCTACCCGTGTCAAGCCATTCTGGGGTGCTGACTTACCCATGTCAAGCCATTCTGGGGTGCTGACCTACCCGTCGGTCCTAACAACCGACCCTCAGGGACTATTCCACCCCTACTGCTACTATCACACATATCATAACATAAACATACTATCAGACATATCTGGGGTGTCCGAACTACCCTTCGGTCCTAACAACCGAACTTGGGGACTATTCCCCTCCTACTACCACTATCACATATAACATATCGTGCCAGCATATAAACATATCATCGCATACTGTCAGACATATATGGGGTGTCTGACCTACCCTTCGGTCCTAACAACCGAACTCTACTACTATCACATATAACATATCATGCCAGCATATAACATATCAGGTAGTAGCAAACCTAGATAATATCACAAAGACAATCATCTAGCATACAACTCCTACTGGTGGGCCGACATTGTGGCCGTATACCCACCGTTACTGGAAGGTAACTCACCTCACACTGCTGAAGTCCCGAAGACACAATCCCACACTTGCTGAAGTCCCGCAGACTCGACCCCCGCTGCTGGCTGACAGATTCCCGAACTGTCAACACCAAAATAACACCCAATTAATAATTAGGTTCCAATACATAACCATAAGTACATTCTTTGGGTAATTACTACATTAACCCTAGCTTGGGTTATTCAAGCCCAAGGTCCGATCCATAGGCCCAAAGTCAATTATGAATCAAACCCCAATACATGGCCCAATTTTCCAAATTGGGCCTAGGCCTATACATGGTCTCATTCTACGGCCCAACATCGTATAATCATTAAGGCCCAAACTATGGCCCATCTATGGCCCAATTTTCCAAATTGGGCCCAAGCCCCTTACATGGGCCTTACCCTAGGCCCATTAAATTACTCTAGACCATTTTCTTGATCTTGGATAGCCCATTTAATAACCCAATCATCAAGGCCCAACAATAAACCCAAGTGAAATTAGGGTTTCACATAAAATGATGATTAGGGTTAAGTTTCCTACTTAACCCATTAAGGACTTAACCCAGTAAGGACTTAATCCATTAAGTCCAATATTGCTTAGATTAATCTTTGCCAATGATTATTATTTAATATCTCAAGTTATTAAATAATTCTCTTGTGCGTGACCCGATTAATTCTTAAAGTTAGGTTTTCATTGGCATTAGGGTGTTCCAATCCAAATATTAGCCCATTTATCAATTTGTTGGCCTTTTATGACAATTAGGGCTTTGTTGGGCCTAATAATCCCACTAAAATCTTATTAAGCCCATATGGGTTTTATTGGGTCCATTAGAGTCCATTAAGCTTCATTGGGCCCATTAGAGCTCCTTTGAACCCATTAGGGTTTCTAGCACCCCAAACGAATCTATCACAAGAGGCAAAGCGCACAGCCACCCGACACGGCGGCCGGTGGCGGCAGGAGGCGACAGCCACCGCCCTACGGTGGTGGTTTGATTTTCTTTTCATTATTTTCTTTCTGGTTACATTTTACAATGCTAATCTCTAAAAATAACACACACACAACTAGACTAAACACACACACACACAACCACCTGTGGTGGCCGGCGGTAGCGAGTAGCGACAACCACCACCCTATGGTGGTGGTGATGCCTTTTCGAGCAATCCAGCTAGACCAAACACATACATCACATACACCTGATTTCTTCTTGCAAGATGAACCCAATCCAACCACCTGGTGGCGCGCAGAGGCAGCGGCGGCAGTAGATGGCGGCAACAGCAACAGCTAGTGGCGGTGTGACGACAGCAGCCACCATGGCCGGCTGCCATGGTGGTCCTTCACATCTTTACTCGACAGAGGGCCCATATGCATGCAAATCCACCTCGAATCCTTGAGAAGCATTACAACATACCTCCACAACCACCATTCTAATGGTGACGACGACCGGAGTTGTTTTCCACGAAGATGAGACCACCGCATGGAGCGATGGCAACAGTGACAACATGAGCTAGCCGATACGGAGAAGTAATGGGAGGAGGAGGAGGAGGAGCGTCTGAAAACACAAGCAGCACCACTCTGAGGTCGTCCCTGGTAGCCTTGGCGTCGCTCAAGGTGGTCCTTCTTCCGTGCATGGCGCTACCAGCAATGAAGCCATGATGGCATCTCGTTGGAGAGGCAGCAGACGACGGTTGCTCGGGACTTCATCTGGTCGGAGAGCATGAGGGAACTCGGAGTGGTGACGGTTGATGAATCAAGTGGCGGATGATGAATCATTAGGTTTAGGGTTTGAATGACAAGGGAGGCGGGTTATAAATCCCGACCACACAATATCTTTTGGCGATATTACACTTCTAGTCCCTCCCTAAAGCATTGTATCATGTGTAATCCAAATTTTACCCTTTCTACCTTGGCTTTGGAAATCTTCCTCAAATTAAATCTGATAATTACCATTTAAATCCTCAGCATAAATATCATTTACATCTTAGGTACAATATTTACCAAATAGTCCCCAATGTCTTAATTATTACATGTTCAGTCCTTCCACCACATTTCCTTTTAAATTAATTCCAAATAACTACCACAGGCTCCCTGTCTTCATATATATTTACAAACTGAGTTTGGAACTTACACTTTTAATCCCTGACTTCCAAAGTCTTTACAATTAGCTCCTCGTAACCAACACCGGACATATATAATTATTTATTTTAGGGCTACCTTTCATTCATTATTTTGTTTATTTATTTAATAAATAAACGGGTGTTACATGAGGGAAAAAACCACAACCCCCAACTCCAAATCATGCGTCGGATAATTCGCCTCTTGAGGATTCAGTTACCTCAAAGCATAAGCGATCACGCGACCCCGTTGCATTAATATTGCACCCAAACCCGTGATCGAGGCATCATAATAAACCAAAAAGTCATCAACACCCTCTGGTAGGGTCAAAATCAGTGCCTCAGACAACTGTTGCCTAAGAGTCTTGAAAGTTGCCTACTGCTCAGGCCCCTAGCAAAAAGTCACCGACTTCTTGGTCAGTCGGGTCAAGGGAACAATGATCTTGGAGAAATCCTGAAAGAATCACTGATAATAACCAGCCAAAACAAGAAAGCTCTAAATCTCAGATGGAGACCTAGGAACCTCCCGCTGGATCACGGCCTCAACCTTGGCCAGATCGACCAGAATACCCTTCTGGTTGACAAGGTGCCCCATAAACTGCACCTCGCACAACCAGAACTCACACTTGGAGAACTTTGCAAAGAGTCACTCCCTCCTCAAAGTCTCCAACACCTCTCTCAAATGCTCTTCATACTGCTCTTGAGTCATGGAATAAACCAAGATATCATTAATGAATACTATCACAGACCGATCCAACATCGGTCTGCACACGCGGTTCATGCGATTCATGAACGCGACTGGAGCATTGGTGTGCCCAAATGGCATCACCACAAACTCATAATGACCATATCGAGTCTGGAAAGTCGTCTTCTGAACATCCTCATCCCAGATCCTCATCTGATGATAACTCGATCACAAATCAATCTTGGAGAACCAAGATGCACCCTGAAGTTGGTCGAAAAGATCATCAATCCTCGAGAGGGGATAATGGTTCTTCACCATTACCTTATTTAACTCCCGGTAGTCGATACACGTCCGATAAGACCCGTCCTTCTGCTTCACAAACAGAATAGGGGATCCCCAAGGAGAACTGTGTGGCCTAATAAATCCCTTGTCTAACAGCTTCTGCAGTTATGTAGACAACTCCTGCATCTCAGGAAGAGTCAACCGATACGGTGCTTTGGCTATCGGAGCCGCACTTAGAACTAAATCAATCCTGAAATCCACCTGCCTTTTTGAATGTACCACGGGCAAATCCTCCGGGAACACATCCAGATACTCCCGCACGATCAATAGGTCATCCATGGTCACCTTACCCTTATCCCAGGTATCCATGACATAGGCAACAAAACCCAAACAACCCTGATGAAGGTAGCGTCTAACACTCGCTGCAGAACACAAAATCAGCCCATGATGCGGTCTATCACCCTGAATCACCAACGCTCCCTCACTTGGGATCCGAACCCAAACCAATTGCTACTCACAGTCGATCACTGCCCCATTAGGGCTCAACCAATCTATGCCCACGATAACCTTGTTCCCACGCAAAAGGAATGGGAACCAGATCCATTAGATACTACTTGCTGAATAACTTAAGAGTACAAACTCGATGAACCTCACAACCCGAATAGACTTATCATCAAAAATCTCAACATCTAAAGGACAATCCAGTCCCCCTGGAGCTCCAGCAAATCGCTAGCTAAGCGCAAGAGATACAAATGATTGGGTAGCCCCCAAATCAAATAACTAAAGCAGAGATACTATTCACCAGGAACGATCCTCAAAATAAAACATATAAACATAAGCAAAAATTCAATATAAATAAAGAGATAAGGAGAAGATATATACCCATCACCACATCAGCAGCTGCACGCGCCTCCTCTACCGTTAGCTAGAAAGCCATGCTCTTCCCCACAGGTGCATCTGCTCGGCCCTGATGGCCGTCAGTAATCCTCAATGTCGCAGGAGCGGTGCTGACACCGGTCCTGCTGCAGCCAAAGTCGGACAATGGGACTTCTTGTGGCCCCTCTAATTGTAATGAAAGCAAATTAGATTAGATAGTTGGGTGATGGTGGTGGTAGCAGTACAATCGCTGCTGATATGACCAATCCGGCCACACTTGAAGCAGCCAGAACCACCTACCCTGCATGTCCCCTCGTATGACCTGCCACACTTTCCACAGTGGCCTCGGCCCTGCTGGCCCTTCCCTCTCATATCTATTACCTTAGGCCTCTTGCCCGAACCCTCAATACTAGACACAAAATTTGGCTTCCTCTTATTCTCCATCTCCAAATCAATCTCCCTCTTCCTAGCCCTTGTTATCATGTCTCCAACGTTTTGCAGCTGCATCGGCTAACAAACTGACGAATATCACTCCTTAGCATCTTATGCTATCAGGCATTTTTTAACTCCTCATCCGCCACATACTGCGGAACCCGAAGTGCCCTCTCCGTAAATATAGCGGTGATCTCAGCCACCGTCTCAGTAGTCTGACGAAGATCCTAGAACTCTCGCGCCAACTGCTACACCTCGATCACCGGTGAAAACTTCGCTCGGAAACTGGTCGAGAAATCACTCCAGTTCATCGAATCAATAGCAGCATCATCTCCAATAGCACGCCCTACCTCCTCCCACCAATCATGCGTTATGTCCTTCAAGAGGCGGGAAGCTAGTCTGAGCCTTTCCCCCTTGGGACAACGGCTGGTACGTAAGGTGTTAGCAACATTTGCCAACCACCTGTTGCTCGCAATAGCGTCCCTCGTCCCATGACAATCTGCTGCTCTACATGCCTAAAACCCCCTAAAAGTCAGAGAGCATTTCCCGACCAAAGCCACAATCTTAGTGTGACAGGCGCTCAATCGCTCATCAATAAGCTCCAGGATGCCCTCCTTGACCGAGCCAAATATCATAGGAGTCTGATTAAGGATACTACACGTAATCTCAGACGAGATGAACTCCCTCATCTGGACATCAAGCCGCCCAGCTCCAGATCCTAAACATGAACCCTCCCCAGCACCAGAACTGCCCACTGGCCTGCCTCACAATACCACCATAGTAAAAATAGACCATATAAACGATCGAAATACGCATCAACATACACATCAGGGAAATCACAACTCCACAAGCTCCTTGGCTTCATTGCAACCCTCCTTGAATCGAGTACGGATCCTCTGCTTCCAGTAGTTCAGGCCGATACTACCTTCCACATCTATCCGTACTTTCCTCAAGAAGCACCTTAACTCAACCAAGTTACTTTATATTTAATAATCCCATCACAAATAAGGCTCCCAACACTAAATATCATCCTAGGTTTTCCTAGGGCAAACTGCACACCACTCTCCGCCATCAGTTACAGAAGGAATTCCCGCTAACTTCCTCTAACTAGCTCGCGAATACAATGATATATTACCAAAACTAGATAATTATTTGAATGAGAGGTCTCGCATACAACGGTTAGACTCAAACAAGGGTTGCACAATAGAGTTAAAACCTAACCCTCTAACATTATTTAGTTACCATAATATGTAACTCAACGTATTCATTTACTAGTTAGTTGAAGCTAGTTAAAACTCCTAAAAGCACAAAGCAAGCAACATTCGAGAAACAAGTAATCTGAACCAAACATCACCTAATCATGCCATCCTATTATTCACTGATCAGTACTAGCATGCAAATCTATAAACTCATACAATAGGCATAAAAAGGCATCTCTCCTAGATCCTTAGCCCAAAACTAGCATGCTATCACAATTCATAGTTCAAACATATCATAAAGATGTATGGGTATTTTGGGATAACTTACTTAAGCTCGGTTGATTGAATGCACCACACCGTTTATTATTTTAGAAAACTTTTTCTTAAACATATTTATCTTTTGAAAACTTACCAAATCCTCGATTTGAGTTTAGACACTCCCGAGAGTGTACCCGAATCCCTCAAACCAAGGTCTGATACCAACTTGTAACATCCAAAAATATGGTCCCAAAAAATTTCATTTTTATAATAAATAAAATACTATTCTCAAATATCATCCAAACAACTCAACAAAATCAATGTATCATGTGTTTATCAAAATCAGAGTAAATATTAAATGCGGAATCCTCATGGTGTTTGCGGTGCAGTCAACTCAATTCCCCTTGGAAGTGGAAGTACCCGAAACACAAATTAAAATCTATAAGCACAAAGCTTAGTGACTTCCCCAAGATACCGCAATGCCAAACATATTACATAACGGACCTCACCCACACTCGCATAATGGGCCCCGCCTACACTCGTAATACGGGCCCCGCCCAATGAGTTACGGGCCCCAGCTAAATAAGCAAACATGTACAAACACATACAAGTATCATACAGACAACAAGTATTACAGCATAATCATCATGGTTCGGCCTTGGTGCCTTTGACCCGCTATACCCGATGAGGAAAAATCACCTCGAAAAGCCGAATGAAACGAATAATCCCAGACTGATGATCTTATAGCTCCCCCGAGCTATCAATTGCCAAAAACAACTAATTAACATTTGGGGTCTACATTATTAACCAAAAATCCTTACATTGGGTAAAAATACTATTTTAGCCCTAGCATAACTTGGTCCAAGAATAAAACCCAAAATCACAATCCAATGGCCAAAAAGTTAAACAATCCATCAAGGCCCAACATATGGCCCAATTTCCGATTGGGCGCAATCTCTTCACATGGGCCTTATACTGAGGCCCAATAATGCTTCCCTAGCCAAAAGATTCCATTCCAGACAGCCCACTAAGGCCCAAGACACAAAGTCCAAGAAAGTAGCCCATCTGAGGCCCAAAAGACGCAACCCAAATCCATTGAGTACGTTGGGCGTACTCAACGTGCGCTAAGCGTACAGGCTGCATGGCTTGTATGCTCAGCGTACTCATCTATTAAGCCATAAAACCAAAAAGCACTTAAATCCTTAATACCTAGGGTTCCAATTAAAGATATGAGTCATATGAAGTGTCTTAAAGCATAAATTCGTAAACTTGGTGGTTTTGCACGCCCCAAATGAACCAAATCTTGAAATATCAAACACTACTTCCATAAAATGAACCCAAACTCATGCATGGATGATTCAAAGTATCAAAGATGGCAACTTTATGACTCAAGGACCGAATGAACACCAAGAGTAGCAACTCTTGCTCTAGATATTTTCAACTCACAAGATCTCATCTATGGGACCAAAAAGACCGAAAAACTCAAACAAAGAAGACATAAGCATTAATGTAACATCCCGTTTTCAGATCGTCTGAGGTTAGGGTTTGTGGGCTGCAACTCGGGCACGAGGAAGTCTCGGGGTTGCGAAGAGTTTCTGGAAGCGTAGAGCATCACGACACCTATCCAAGGATATGAGATTCATTGGAAATGAAGTTATATCGAGGAAGCAATGGAAGTTTGAAGTTATGGAAGGATAAGTCCTTTAATTGAAAAAGGTGGCAGCGGAGTGCGTTGGGCGTACATGTGAGTACACTTAACGTACTCATGTGTGTGACTTTTAAGCGGAGCCACTTAGTACACTGGGCGTACTAAGCTCAGAAGGAAAACCCTAATTGAGAGAAGTGTCCCTATATAAAGAATGTGATGGCCTCATTTCTGGCCACCATCCTAAGTTGTAAACCCTCTCAAACCCTAATCCTCGTTCTTGAGCTTATGTGTGAACATGGTGAGCTTTTAATTGTTCTTGTGGGACTATTGAAGTGAAGGAGGAGCATGGAAGATAATAGAGTTGGAGTCCAAGCTTTGGATCTGAGATTTTCTATGGTTGGAGCATCATTTGAAGGTATAAAGCTCAAATCTTTCCTATCCTTTTGTTTTATGCATGATATGGTCCATTTTAGGGTTTTCATCCCAAAGCTTGAGGCTTTATGAGTTGTTGCACTCCAGAGCTTAATATATGTCCTTTTAAGTGTTTCTGAAGGAGAGGATCCATAAAAATGAGGTCTTGAACACGAGAATTGGCCTATGCATCAATTATGAGCATTTTGAGGAAAGAGAGTAAGAGTTTTGTGTGTTTGTGACCTTATCAGCCATGCAAAGGCTTAAAGTCACTGACTTCATGGAGTAAGAGCTATTAGGGAGTCCAGATCTGAGAAATGAGCTAAGGTCTTAATGGGTGAAGACCAAGAGAATGGACTAAGAAAAACTAGGTGTATGCCCAAAGTAATTTCAGTACGCACCGCGTACTAGGTTGGTATCCCCGATCAGATTTGTGCATGCTAGTGTACGTTCAGCGTACCAAGCGAGGTACGCCCCGCGTAACCTCTCTGTGAGCTTTTGGGTTGAATCTATTATTGGGCCTTAAGGGTTGGGCTTGGATCTTTGGGCAAAGAAATATTATATTGTGCTTTGGGCCCTTAAGTTGGGCTTTCCATTTAGATTTAGAATTGGGCCTTTGGAGAGCCCATATATTATTGGGCCTTGGTGGGCCCAATGGTTTTTAGGTCATTGATGGGATGGTTAGTGGACTACCTTTAGACCTAATGAGTGAGAGTTTGGACTTAGTTCCTAATTGGGATAATTGTGGGTTTGGCATAGAGTTAGTGGCCGGTGCGTAGCAGCAGCGTTTATAAAAGTTGTTCACCATCCGAGGTTAGTCTTCTCACTATACTTTACCTCGAGTGGTAATTATGTGTGACCAGAGGGTCTTATGTGCTTACATTGAGTATTATGTTATCCTACCTTATGTTGTATGCTATGTATTATGTATTTGTGATTTATGCTATGCGGAGCTTTACAGACCGGACCAGAGGGTCCAACGAGCAGTGAGACCGGAGGGTCCTCACTTAGACCGGACCAGAGGGTCCAACGAGCTGTGGGATTAGAGGGTCCCACTGAGACACATTAACCGGAGGGTCTTACAGAGCTATAGCCTCGAGTGGCTAAATATAAGTGTGTGGTATTTTGGGGAACTCATTAAGCTTCGTGCTTACCGTGTTATGTTATATGTGTTTCAGGTTTCTCAGGATCGCGGGAAGGCACCGGCTAGATTGTACACACCAGAGCAGGAGTTATGTTTTGAGGATCCTGGAGTACGAATCAAACAATTATGGAGTTGTGTTTTGTAAATTAAATCAATGAGATTTTTGTGAAATGTGCTACGAGAATTATATGATTTAAAAATGAAAAAATTGTTTGAAAATTTACGGTGTTACAATTAACAAGGCAAGTTCTAAGCTTTATACCTCAAATGAGTGCGAAATGGTGAAGATAACCAGGATCTTCAAGCTCAACTCCAACAACTCTCCTTCGCCAACTTCTTCTTCTTCTTCTTTCCAAGGCACCAAACTACCAAAATGCACTCCACAAGGTGAAGAACATACCAAGATGAGGGGGTCAATTTTAGGGTTTCTAGACAAGAGAGGCTGATAAGGGGCAAACCCATGTGACTTAATGACATTATAAAGGGTTGGAACCCTAAAAATTAGGGTCTTTGGTCCTAATCTCGTACGCCATGTGTACCTCTTCATACCCTAAGCGTACGTGAAATGCCTCCGCGTTCCTTAACGGACAATTACGCCTAGTGTATGGCCTTAGCAAGCCCACTCAAATAAAGGACCAATTCCACAAAGCGGGCACAACTTGCATAATTAAACAATTAGATAAATGATGAAATAATTAAAGAATACCTTGGAACCATCCGACATTACAAGACTTCCTCCACTGCTACGCATAAATTGGTGCCTAGATCCTCTACATGTATCTACCTCGGCCGAAGTATTAACCATCATGGTTATCAACATTTAGATCTTAATACTCAAAAGATTATAGTGTACCTTCATGTCACTTTTGATGAATCTCAGTTTTTGTAGTCTGATTTTTATCCCATTTATCCTCTTACGGCTTATAAATGTTTTAACACTGATTATTCTATCTCTCCTATCTCTCTCTCTCTCTCTCTCTCTCTCCTATTTGTCACTACGAAACCAACCATTATCTCATCTCCAACGACATCTTCTACATCCCCCAATCCCTTATCAATCCTAATGACATCCCTTTTAGAATATCTTCCAAGTCATCAGACACATCAAACTCTCCTCCCCCACTAGTCTTCCAATGCTCAAACGATCTCACACTGGCTCTCTTTGTCCAAATCAGACCTTCAGTCTCTCTATCACCTCAGATATCTATCATATACCCCGTTCCACTGTCCAAGCCATGTGTGATCTGTGTTGGCAATCTACCATGGATTCCAAGATGCCTGCCCTTCTATCTAATCATACTTGGGATCTTGTCCCTAGACTTCCTGCTGCTAATATTGTCGATTGTAATTGTCTCTATCACTATAAGTTTGACAGTAAAGCGCACCGTGATTAGTACAAAGTGATGGGTTTTAGCCATATGAACATTCCTATGTGCACATGCAAACCCTAATGCTTGGATCTAGGTTTCTCTAATTAAACATTCTTTGAATCCAAGACTTCTAATGACTAATTAGGTATAAGAACAATACAAAATCAGATCTAGAAGTTTTCCTTTGAATCTCTTGTTTGATCTTGTTGTCTTGGAGCTCTAGAGTCACAATTGTCACTCCTATAATGGCTTACAAACACCAACTAACAAGGAGGATGATTTGAGAGAGAGGAGAGGGATTAGAAATCGGCCAGGGTTTCTTTGCTTTAGCAGAGGTGTCGATTTCCCTTGCCCTGGAGGTCTATTTAAACTTGTAAGGCTCCTAGGGTTTCACCCTTAAACCCTATTTGGATAATTTTTCCTTAAAGCAATCCAAATCCTTTCCAAAGATAAGCCTTGGACGAATTTGAGGCTATCCCAAGCCCTAGAATCGTCCAACCCTTATCCCTTAAGGATTTACAGCCCAAAGTGAAACTATCAAACAATTGACAGTTTATACCCTCTTATTTAATTAATCTCTTTAAGTCACCAAATTAATACTAATTAATCTATGACTTATATTTATCAAATAATAATATTATTATTCCTTATATTATTCTCATAATATATTAATAATATTTATTCTCTCATAATAAATCATCCTATCAAGTTGCTATGGTGAAGGCAACCCAAAAGGACCATGCACAATCGGGTCAAATACTTGTCTAATATAGTTGCAGCCTTAGACACTATTCCAACAGTCTCCCACTTGGATAAGTCTAGTAACTATATGCACAAGTACAATCCGATTTGCAATCGTGGCTCTCAAAGACGCTGTCAAACTCTGATCTAATCAATCTTGTCCTTTAGATAAGGGATCGTACAGTCCTCTGTTAGATATCATGCAGACAATTCTATGGAATATTTAGTCTAGCATTTTGGTTTCTCGATCTCCGATTTATTCGACATAGAACTTAATCGAACACATCAATTCAGTTCTGACCGGGCCCGGCACATAAGTCAAATCAAATCATCGAGCGGCCGAGATATCGCTTTTACCTTCTTAGGATAAAAGTTACAGATAAACTTCGACTTATATGCATTTACTTATTCATTAATCAACTATACACAACAATGCGTTTTATAACATCGAGTTACCAACGCGTTTTCGCATTATCAATGTACAATCAATTAACAAATAACAAACCATATATCTAGGTTTTAAGACTATATGATATTATCGTCTTGCGATCACCCTTTTTGTCGTATTCCATAAGGTGATTCCAGCAAGCACGGGTTTGTTCCAATGCTCAAAACCAGTTCATAAGCACTCATGAACGCCGCAACAATCTTTTGCCATGTCTAATACCATTTAGACAATCTACGCACTAATTCACGACAATCTTCATTCATATCTACCTCCAACATATAAACGATTGTGGACAATTTGAATAATTCGATTATTCTTAATAAACTCAATTGTTCTGGAAGTCAAAACATGCAAAATGAAACAATAGTTAAACAATTAACATAAGACAGTAACATTACTCATAAATAAAACTCCTTTATTTAATCATCAAGTGTTAATTACATTTATCTATTACACGTTTCTTATACTATCTAATCTATTCTAACATCATCCTTCAGCCCAATGCTCCTAGCATGCTGCAAGTGCTTAACCCTACTCAGTCCCTTCGTAAGCGGATCTGCTGGGTTATCTTCTGATGATATCCTCTTCACTACGAGTTGTCCTTCTTCTACACGATGTCTAATAAAGTGGTATTTTCTGTCGATGTGTCGCGATCTACCATGATCTCTCGGTTCCTTGGTCAAGGCAACCGCTCCTTCATTATCATAGAAAATCTCCATGGGCTCCTTGATTGCGGGTACAACTCCAAGATCACCGATGAAGTTCTTCAACCATATTGCCTCCTTCGACGCTTCGCTCGCTGCAATGTACTCTGATTCGCACGTTGAATCAGCTACGGTTTCCTGTTTGGAACTTTTCTAAGTCACTGCTCCTCCATTCAGGGTAAAGACCCAGCCCGACTGCGAACGGTAGTTGTCCCTGTCGGTCTGAAAGCTGGCGTCACTATACCCTCGCACCTTCAATTCATCACTCCCTCCGAGGACTAAGAACCATTCCTTCGTCCTCCGAAGGTAATTAAGGATATTCTTCACTGCAATCCAATGGGCTCTGCCAGGGTTCCCTTAATATCTACTAACCATGCTCAAAGCAAAGGCTACATCAGGGCGAGTACAAGTCATAGCGTACATGATTGAGCCAACTGCGGAAGCGTATGGTACTCGGCTCATTTATGCTATTTCTGCTTCGGTACTCGGACTTTGAGTCTTACTCAACTTAGCATTACTTTGTATCGGTAATTCTCCCTTCTTTGAGTTTTCCATACTAAAACGTTTCAGTACCTTCTCTAAGTAAGTGTTCTGACTAAGTCCTATTAGTCTCTTACTTCTCTCTCTTACTATCCTTATTCCCAAAATATAGGAAGCCTCTCCGAGGTCCTTCATAGCGAAGCACTTCCTGAGCCAGGACTTAACCTCCTGCAGAGTCGGGATGTCGTTTCCTATGAGTAATATGTCATCGACATATAGAACGAGGAAGCTTACTATACTTCCACTGGCTTTGACATATACACACGATTCATCTTCGCTTCGTACAAATCCAAACTCTTTGACTTTCTCATCGAAGCAAATATTCCATCTGCGAGACGCTTGCTTAAGTCCATAAATGGACTTCTCAAGCTTACACACTCTATTCGGATGCTTCGTATCCACAAACCCCTCGCGCTGAGCCATGTAAACATCCTCAGCCAACTTTCCGTTAAGGAAAGCGGTCTTGACATCCATTTTCCAAATCTCATAATCATGAAATGCGGAAATCGCTAGCATCACTCTAATAGATTTTATCTTCGTAACTGATGAGAAGGTCTCGTCATAGTCAACTCCGGGAGTTTGAGTAAAGCCCTTCGCGACCAATCGCGCTTTATATGTGTGTACATTTCCATCCACGGCGGTCTTCTTCTTGAAGATCCATTTGCACCCAACAGTCTTACGTCCGGGCACATTATCAACCAAATTCCAAACTTGGTGATCATACATGGATTGGATCTCGCTATCCATTGCCTCTTTCCATTTTGCAGACTCTGGGCCTGCCATGGCTTCCTTATAGCTATTAGGTTCATCAAGGTTTATTAGTGTACCATCACTAATATACGTGTCTCCTTCGGTAGTAATATGAAAACCATAAAACTGGGGTTGAACTCTAACTCTTTCGGAACGTCTAAGAGGTAAGGACTCATCAACCGATTCAACCGGAGTTTCCTCCTCGGGTTGAGTGCCAGCGGTAGAGGTTCCTTCATCTATCGACTCTTGAATCTCTTCAAGCTCGATTTGCCTCCCACTGTCTCCATGGCCTATGAGTTCTCGCTCTCGGAAAACTCCTCTCCTCGCAACAAAGACAACATTGTCCTTCAGTCAATAGAAGAGATATCCAAAGGATTTCTGTGAGTAGCCGATGAAAATACATCGCTCACTATGAGGTTCGAGCTTTTCGTGACTATCTCTTCTTACGAAAGCCTCGCAACCCCAAACCTTGATATGTGCCAACGAGGGAGCTTTCCCTGTCCACATCTCGTGAGGTGTTTTGGCAACCTTCTTAGTAGGGACTCGGTTAAGGATATGGATGGCGGTCTCTAAGGCATACCCCCAAAAAGAGATAGGTAGTGAAGCACGACTCATCATAGAGCGAACCATGTCCAACAAGGTTCGATTACGCCTTTCTGCCACACCATTCAATTGTGGTGTCCTAGGTGGCGTCAATTGTGAAACTATTCCACACTCCTTGAGATAATCATGGAATTCAAGACTTAGGTACTCTCCTCCTCGATCGGATCGAAGCATCTTGATTTTCCTGCCCAATTGATTTTCCACTTCATTCTTGAACTCTTTGAACTTTTCAAAAGTTTCTGACTTTTGCTTGATTAAATAGATATACCCATATCTACTATAGTCATCGGTAAAAGTCACGTAGAAGCGGTTCCCATCCTTCATGGTTGATCTAAACGGTCCACATACATCGGTATGTATTAGGTCCAATAGACCCTCGCCCCTTTCATACGTACTTGTGAAGGGTGACTTAGTCATCTTTCCAAGTAAACAAGATTCGCATGTGTCATCTTCCCTAAGGTCGAATGACTCCAACACTCCATCCTTTTGGAGTTGGGCTATGCGTTTCTTGTTGACATGTCCAAGACGACAATGCCACAAGGATGCTCTATCCATACTATTGGAAGAATCTATGTTCAAAACATCATTTCCTAAGTTATCAACAATCACAACAGTTTCATAAATTCCATTACACGGTATTGCTTTAAAATAAAAGACACCATTTAGATAAGCCAAAATAGAACCATTCTCATTATTAAAAGAAAATCTAAAACCTTGTCTAAACAAACCATGAAATGAAATGATGTTTCTAGCCATTTCTGGCGAATAGAAACAATTGTTCAAATCTAAACTTAAACCATTCCTAAGCACTAAAGAATATACTCCAATCTTCGTCACAGGCGACAATCTTTATATTCCCCATGATTAGATTAATTCTTCCAGCCTCCACATCCCTATTTCTTCTTAGTCCCTACACATTAGAACAAATGTGGTAACCACAACCGGTATCAAGAACCCAAGAAATAGCATGAGATGAATCGTTAGATTTAATTGTGTATATACCTGTGAAAGACGGCTTGATCTTTCCTTCCTTGATGGCTTGCAGGTACTCTGGGCAGCTTCTCTTCCAATGTCCTATCTTGTGGCAGTGGTGGCACTCTACCTCCTTTGGGTTGGGGCAGGGCTTAGCAGGATCAACTTTGGTCCCACTAGAAGAGGCACCATCTCGGGCTTTAACCTTGCGATAGTTCTTAGACGAAGCCTTCCTCTTCTTTCCCTCCCCTTGTCCAATAGTCAAGACAGGAGCAGCGGGTGGATTGGGAGTTGGTGCAACAGACTTGTCCTTGAAGTTGCTCTCAGCGACCCTCAAGAGACCTTGGAGTTTGCTTAGGGTGACCTCCTCTTTGTTCATGTGGTAGGTCATCCTAAATTGATTGTAGCTTGGAGCCAAAGAGTGAAGCACCATGTTGATCGCCAAGTCTTCCCCAAAGTCAACATTCAACTTGCAAAGACGGTCGACATACCTTTGCATCTTTTGCAGGTGCACGGTAAGAGACTCTCCATGACCCATTTTAGCGGAAATCATGTTAGTGAAAATCTCATAACGCTCTTGTCTCGCGTTCTGGTGGTATCTCTCCAATAAGTCTTGGTGCATCTCGTACGGGTACATGTCCTCATAGGACTTTTGGAATTCAGAGTTCATAGTGGCTATCATGATGCAATGTACCTTCGTTACATCTCGCTCGTGAGTTTCAAAAGCGGTCATTTCAGCCGGAGTAGCGATTTCCGGGTTGATTTTCTCGAGCTTCTCATCGAGGACATACTCCTTATCCTCATAACGAGCAATAGTACGAATGTATCTTATCCATTCGCTAAAGTTCGTCCCATCGAAGGTGACCTTTTGACAAAGGCTCGTCAATGTGAAAGAACTAGCAACAGCGTTGTTTGCGTTCGACATCTACAAATAGAAAGGACAAAGATAGATTAGAATATGAATCCCTAATTATCACCCAATAAGAAAATTAGGGCTAGGATCCAATAACAATATTTACATATTAGAAAAGGGATGTCGTAATCTAACATGCAAACAATTTGAAGGTAAGTGAATGACGATTCACTAATTCTCCACCATGAAAACCTAACTTTAAGTTCTAAATGAATTTGAGAATTCCTAGGTTTAGATGAGATTCATTGAAACTTTTCAATGGCATGTTTAAATCTCGATATGCCCCTCTTGTTTGTGACTGGGATACCGAGGATCACAAAGCGGGTGTGAAATACCATGCAAATTCACATGGTGTCTTCATTGTAACGATCATCTATTCGATGTGCCGGTAAACCACACACGCTCCAACGAACTATGATAAACAATGAATCACCCTTTGCCACCTTTGCTTAGAACCAATTAGTGTGCCGGTAAACCACACACGCTCCACTAACTTCTTAGCAAGGGTGGAAAGTGTAATTTCATGGGATTGCATCAATTCACTTTTCCTAAAGTAACTAAGATTGGGAAATTTTTTAGAAACATGTAGTTACTTTGTATTTCATATTATACTTTTAATGAGAGGATGAGGTTGCCCTATCCTACCCGTTCGGCTAACGACCCTCCACCGATCAAGCAAGCGGTGGGTGTGAGTGTACACCCATTAAGCGCCATTTTATAGGCCGCAACCTTATACCCACCTTATAGATCGGCTTCGTGAATGAGGCCTACTAACGGTAAGACTAGCATTTTAGTTATACATACATATATATATATATATATATATATATATATATATTAATCTTGTAATATTATATTAGTATAGGGTTGTATTTTAAACTTGTAAAATTCTAGGGTTTGAAATTTAAATTGTCTAAATTAAACTTTTAATCACAAAACATAAATTTCAAAACTTGAGGACAAGTTTTGAACATTTAAAACATGGAGGATCAAATAACAAATAATCTTCATTAACAATTAATTCCATAATTATCCATATTTGATTTATTTAAGATTTCTTGCATAATAATTTACCAATTTAATCAAAATAATTAATTAATTATCACATAAGGAAATTAAATATTTTATTAATTGATAAATCTCTATAATTAGATCAAGATTATAGTCATATATATCAAAAAATCGGATTAGGCCCTTCCTGACGCTCGGACTCGCCGAGTCAGGCCAACTCGCCGAGTCCACAATGGGACTCGCCGAGTCCATGACTCAGAAACACAAATTTCGAATTTTGCAGGTAAGATTCAAACAAACAAGCAACAATTTAATAGAAACCAATCTAGTCTCTGATACCACTGATGGGTTTTAGCCATATGAACATTCCTATGTGCACATGCAAACCCTAATGCTTGGATCTAGGTTTCTCTAATTAAACATGCTTTGAATCCAAGACTTCTAATGACTAATTAGGTATAAGAACAATACAAAATCAGATCTAGAAGTTTGCCTTTGAATCTCTTGTTTGATCTTGTTGTCTTGGAGCTCTAGAGTCACAATTGTCACTCCTCTAATGGATTACAAACTCCAACTAGCAAGGAGGATGATTTGAGAGAGAGGAGAGGGATTAGAAATCGGCCAGGGTTTCTTTGCTTTAGCAGAGGTGTCGATTTCCCTTGCCCTGGAGGTCTATTTAAACTTGTAAGGCTCCTAGGGTTTCACCCTTAAACCCTATTTGGATAATTTTTCCTTAAAGCAATCCAAATCCTTTCCAAAGATAAGCCTTGGACGAATTTGAGGCTATCCCAAGCCCTAGAATCGTCCAACCCTTATCCCTTAAGGATTTACAGCCCAAAGTGAAACTATCAAACAATTGACAGTTTATACCCTCTTATTTAATTAATCTCTTTAAGTCACCAAATTAATACTAATTAATCTATGACTTATATTAATCAAATAAAAATATTATTATTCCTTATATTATTCTCATAATATATTAATAATATTTATTCTCTCATAATAAATCATCCTATCAAGTTGCTATGGTGAAGGCATCCCAAAAGGACCATGCACAATCGGGTCAAATACTTGCCTAATATAGTTGCAGCCTTAGACACTATTCCAACACAAAGTTCATGTAGTTGCTCAGGGATTGTCTCAGAATCCTGGTCTAGATTTTGATGACACCTTCATTCATGTTGTCAAACCAAGCACCATTTACATTGTCCTTATTTTACATATATATATATATATATATATATATATATATATATATATAATTTCTTAACATCGAGCTGATGGATATGCTAATTGCGATATATATATATATATATATATATATATATATATATATATATATATATATATATATATATATATATCGCAATTAGCATATCCATCAGCTCGATGTTAAGAAACCTTCCTTCATGGCGATCTTGTTGAGACTATATACATACTCCATCCCCTAACTATGTTAATAGTCAACTTATTGATCTTGTTTTCCTCTTTCGTAAGGCCCTATATGGTCTCAAGCAAGCTCCTCGAGCACAATATGAACAATTTGATATCTACCTTTCCTTCTTTGGCCTCCTTAGCAGCAAGTCTGATAGCTTTATTTAATTTTCACTGCGGCTCTGCTATTGTCTACCTTCTCATGTATGTAGATGATATCTTCCTCTCTTTATCTTATCTTAATAGTCATCTTTGAGAGTTATTCTGAATTTCCCATGTCTGGTCTGGGACTATTGTCTTTTTCCTCCAATATCTTCTTATCCCGATCTGATTTTGCTCAAGAGGTTCTCTCACGTGCTGAAATTGTCATGTGCAATGCATGTATTGTTGGAAATATTTTTATTTGATTTTCACTTGAAATAAGTTGAGTATTGATTTACATTTTCTAATTAACACTATCAAAAAAAATTTAGGTTGGAAAGATCCTAAAGATTCAACAAGTGTTTGAAGAATCAGATGTTGGAGCACTTGAAGTTGACATGGACCAATTGAAGTAAACATGGAGCACTTGCAGCTTACATGGAGAACTTGCTGAAAGCAATTTGGACCATCATGATCTTAAATGGCACATCTATATCATATGTCGAGCAGCAAGATATTGGTGGATTATTTAGAATATTAATGGCTCATTAGAAACATTGTTGGCTCATTCACAACTCTATGGCTCAACAAGACATTGATGGATCAACATGAATACTTTGTGGCTCATCTCAAATCATTGGATCAACATGATCACATTGATGGCTCAAAAAGATTGCACATGGCTCATCATGTACAATGATGGCAAGTCCAATTTCTAAATGGAACACACAGTTCATTCGTGGTCCATCATGAACACGTGGTTGTACATCTTTGAGTTCAAGACACATTCCAACATTCAAGAAACAACTCAACTTGATCAATGACACTTCTGGAAGTTGATGACATATTAGAATACAATGGAGTAACATGATGTTCATGTTGCTCATCACATTTTCAATGTTGATCAAGAAGGCTCTAGAAACATGAAGACTCAAAACTTAGATGGAACCCTAACGGAATACTAATAGAATTGGAATATTCCATCCATTCTCCATTAAGTAGGGCAAAGGTGTCAACGAATGACTAAATCATGATGACGTGTCAACACCTGATTGGTCAAGCCATGTCATGGGATTTTCCAATGCCTATAAATAGGCCCCTTGGGATCCATTATAAAGTTGCTCAATTCTGATCACTCTACACATTTTGTTGCTTAGACTAGTTTTCAGAGAGCCATTTGATTGTTTTAGTTTGTTTACCATTTAAACACTTGTAACTAAATCTTTATGAATATGAGACACTTTTGAATCATTGATCTTGAACATACAAAAACGTTTTTATCATTAACATGGTGATTCACAACTCTTTATTTTCCGCATTACTTGCCACTTGACGATTCTGAAGCTTTGTTTTAGTATTTTTCAACACTTGGAATTTTCTAGTCTAGGTTTACTGAATTTCTCACCTTTTTAGTTGGTATCATAGCAACTGATTTTCTTATCTTTCTTCAATTGGTAACAGAGCAACAAATTTTCTCATCTTTTCAATTGGTATCAAAACAATTGACTTTCTCATCTTTTCAATTGGTATCAGAGCGACTGACTTTCTCATCTGTTCAGTTGGTATCAGAGCAATTGACTTTCTCATCTTTTCATGTATTAATCTGGCTGATACTAAAACCAAGCTCGTTGCTGATGGCAAGCCGATTTCTGATCCTGCTCTAAATTAAAGCCAAACTGGAGCCTTGCAACACTTAACCTTTATTCATGCAATAGGTCTGTCTATTCATGCAATACATCCATGATCCGAATTTCAATGCTCTGTAATGCATCTTACTGTATCTCAAGGGTACCCTAATGCATGGCCTTCATATTTGAGAGTCAACTCACTTTGTTGGTTATTTTGATGTTGACTGACACAGTGTCCTACTACATGTTGGTCCACTTATCGGTTTTCTATCTATCTTTTCGATAATCTCATCTCCTAGTCCTCCAAATGGCAACACGTATTTTGCCGCTCTAGTGCCGAAGCCGAGTATCAAGGGCTGCCAATATGGTTGTTGAAACTGTTGGCTTCAAAATCTATGATTTGCAATTTATATACTACTAGTTTTAAATTTATAAATGTAACATATGTAGCTAACTAATTGCACTTAGGTACTAAACCTAGTAAATTTATAGGATGGTTTTGGTAAGTCGGGTGTCAAACACACAGAATGGAATTTTAATTTAGAAAATAACTACTAATAATTAAACTAAGAAACAACTTTAAATATAGGGTTTTTACTGATTTTTAAAGTTCAATAACTTAATTCAATTAACTACCAATTAAAATCTATTAAAACTAAGCGAACAATTAACTAAAGACAATTGTAATCAAGATTATTAAGACACTTTCATTTTGCTTTAAATCCTCATTTTTCCTATGGTTAGTTTCAACACATGGATTAATTTAGTTTACCAATATAAACACTATTAAGAATCATATTCCAATATCCTAATGGTTTCACCAATTCATGAACTACTATGCAATGATCATACATAAGTGAACATAAAATTGATTATGTAAGATTATTGGGCTATGTAAGATATATCTAAGATTAATTATCTATGATCAAGAAAAATAGGCAAACACAATTATGATTAAATTATGTTCTCTTACACAATTAAAGTTGTTACCTTTATAACCTAATCCAAGATTTAGCCAATCCTAGCTCTAGCAATTTAATGATCATAAACAACTAGGTAGACAAGTTCATGCAATTAAAGTGATCATTCAACTAAACATGACTTGAACTTAGGCAACAAAGATTAAAACGTTTAACTTGTTAGGTGATGATAATCAAACACAAGCTAAACGAACTTCATAGAATCCATGAAAAGAGAAACTAACACATAGTATTAGGGTTCATCTACACTAAAGGAAAATATAAGGTGATTAGTCCATCACTAAAACAGAAACAATCATAAAATCAAAGCTCATTAGACTACACATGGTTAAATCTAGCAAACTGAATGATTATAAGTTTTTCTTCTTATTATTATCATCAAACCTTGATCTCTAAACGAATTCTTAAATTCAAAGGGTTCTCCAAAGGGTTTTAGTCTCAACTCTTAACTTAATTCCCAAGCTAACTCCTGAAATTCAACCTAAAGTTTGAAATATATAATTGCAAAATTTCTCTTCCCATGTCATGGCAAATAGGTTCCATGGCGTGGCAACTATTAAAAACACGTAGGCCCAAGTCCCGTGAATCTTCTATGTCAGGAAAGATGGCCATGTCGTGGAATTTAATTTGCACGACTTCTTCTCAAATTTGTCTCTATTTTCAGCTTCAGTCCTCCAAGTATCTAGCTCTATTTAATTTCAGCTACTTTTCATCAAGAGTAGTCTTTTTGGCTGCAACATACAATTTAATCATTATAAGTACCCAATATCTTTGCACTTTACCAAAATATATCTTAAATGTATTAAAATAATGCTTATATATATATATATATATATATATATATATATATATATATACCCCACACTTGTCTTTTGCTTATCCTCAAGCAAAACTAATTTTATCATTATCACACTATCACATCGAAACCTTAGCTACCAACATCGCACAAGACAATCCATTTTGAGTTCATCCATTACATCGAGACTGCAATGGATGTATATTTCTGTCTAATATTCCTAAGTACTTCCCCAATCCCAAATACTCACAATCCTTATAAACACTTCTCAGTTATTTTGAACAACATTCCTTTTATGCATCCATCCGAATATATCCTCATAAATCTTTCTTGACCTCAAGGTAATATTTAGTTAAACTCCCAAGCATACATATGGAAAAATAACCTACATAGAAAAATTACAACAAATAATTACTTGGAAATCTGCCTTATTCTTCATTTTCTTCAACTTGAGTCTTCCATTTTTGGAACTTTTGCCATTTTCTTCATAATTCTTGATCTTCATACTTTGAAAGCTCTTATTCACTCAAACTTTGCTATTTTTGTTTTCTTTTTTTCTTTTTTTCCCTTTTCATACTCACTTTTTTCTCTCAAAACTAAAAAAAATCGTAAAAAGAAAAACATATGTTTAAGCAAGGGAGCTTAACTTCAACCCTTATTAGTTAAAGGCGTTAGTCTAAGGTGTAGTGACTACATAAGCATTCATGGAAACATTTCTAGTACGTGATGGTAAATGTATTATATCCCTCAAACTAAAAAAGGTTATATTTTAACTCATGATTTCACTAGGATAGGGAAGCCACAAATACATTAGAACATATATTGACTCAAATAAACATTGAAGCTCGCATCAGATCGTCCCATACAACACTATAAACTTAAGTCTCGGCACAACAAAATAACAATTTTTTTCAACTGGATTTCAAAATTAGACCATTGTTTCAAGTCTTTATACTCTAAAATCACTTTTCTTGTATTCCTATATTTGACCCCCTACCCAATACTTAATTGATGTAATGTCCCCATTATATGCTTAAAACAAGTAAAGCACATAAAGGTAAATAAAGGGGAGGAAAGAAATAGACTCCCCTGAGTTAGTAGTGGTGAGATCGAATCCGATTGTTTGTGGGAAAGCTTGACCATCTCGAATAAATTTCTGGAACTAGATTTCTGCTACTTTTCATGATCATTCCACATAAATAGAATGAAAAACCTCAACTTAAAAATGTGGTACGAAATCTCAAAGAATATTTACTATAGCTCAGCCACGACATGGGAAAGCATACTGCACGTCATGGTATCGAATCTGGAAAAGTTTTTTTCGTCAGGAATTATAAGAACGCTACTACGTGAGAATTTGGAAGCCACGTCATGGTATCTGGGATATGCCAAAAACGCAGCTTCAACCAAAGTGTACTTCTGAGAAATTTTTCAATTGACTTCACTAATAAACAAGGCAATTTTTAATCCTCCTTATTTCCAAAATTCTCACAAACTCTCAAGACGCACCCTACACTTATTCAAATTTGTGGTTATTGATTACATGCTTCAACTCTCAAGGCTTAATTTTTCACTCAAGAATAACCATCAGTCCTGAACAACCAAAAATAAAACAAACTTCCTAGATAAAATAAGAAAAAAAAAACATCAAACATTTGGTTACACATCAAATAAAATAAAACAAAACAACCAAAACTAATAAGTAGTCTAAAACAAAACAAATCATATCAAAACACAAAATAAAAAGAAAAGGATAATTCATCACCCCTCGTCATCATCCGGTGCCCTGGTTGTCCCAGCTCCATCATTTTCAACTTCCCACAACTCTTGCTAAGTCAGAATATAAGGCATTTGTTATGGAATATGTGGTGAGCGCTCAATGTGAAAATGAATATATCACATCTAAAGATTGTCCTATGTAACTCACACCCCCATGAATGTTTTCTAAGTAGGTGCCAACTTGGTTTTGAAACGGGTCATCCAAAATTCCTCCCATCGATACATTGTGTGTTGGTTATTGGGTTTGCTCCTCTTGTCTTCGAACATTTTGTCACCCCTTCGGCCTAGTCTTCTCCACTTGCTTAATGGGTAATACCGAGTCATCCCCCATAATAACATCAACACCTCTCACTATCTCTACAACGTGCATTGTCTCCAAAGAATGAGCAATAGGAACATTACTTGGAATACGAGTCAATAAACAAACCAATCTCGAGCTTAAAATGTCAAAAGATCTTGCTAAGCAAGTCACTAAATGTCCACCGGTTATCGGGCTTCCTGCCCTTGAATTTACCACATTTTCTCCAAGGAATCGAGCCAACATATAGGGTATGTCATAGAAAATTCCCAGTAATACTCCACAAATAGAAAATATTCTTCCTTGGAAGTATGTCCCCGTGCTTCTTATGATTTATGCTACACGTGAGAAGTCAGTGAAGAAATCGTTCAATTGGAGACTGGATATAACTTTCTTGAGATGATTTCAATTCATACGTCCTATTGGCGATTTGCCAATATACGACATCTTGCACCTCGGGAGGAAAACCTCTCCTTGTATCTTGGAAAAAACAAAGAAAATTAAGGTGACATAACCTCATCTCTATCATATAAGCCCATCCGCTAAACAAATTATGTGAGGCTACACTCGTGATATTTCCCTCCAATCTGAAAATTAAGCACCCTCCCAAACCACAAATCCAGAGTGTTCACTTCAAAATTAACTGTTTCAAAGAATTCACTTGATAGCTCATGGTAAATGAGTTCTTGAATTTTAAATAACCTCTTCCACCCGTTACACACAAAAGAAAACCCATTGCCATCATAGAATTTGTCCAATTACGGGTTCACTATATCCATAAACCCATGATGAGTCAACCAAGCCCAGCCAATGACAGGAGCAACTGCAAAGTCCCGATTATGAAGCCACCCCAAACGGTTGTTGAGTCCTTCCAAAATTTCTTGTGGTATATCTTGTGAGAATTGGTAAAACAAATGCATGTTTGATACATCACTTTGAGCTTGTTGAGAACCTCTCCTTCCAACCAATTCTGCAAAATAAAAACAACAAAAGCTAAACGAAACAAAAACCGAAAAGGTCGGTAAAATAGAAAAATAATAGTTTCTTTAAACCCAGTTCCCACGACGTGGGAAAGCAATGCCACTTCGTGGCCTACGTACGACAACATGGTTCGATTGGGTGTTGTTCTGTCCATTTTTTTCAATTGCCAAAATTGGTTCAATGTATGACTTAACTAGACTAAAAAATCAGGCATGAATTCAACATTTCATGGGAAAGAGTAAAAAATTCTAAAAACAAACCATAAAAGCAACCCTAATCTAAAATTTAAGCACAAACCAACAAAATTAAGTGAATTAAAACTACGGATTCGAACCTTGGAGTGGATTAAACAAGAAAATCAAGAAGTGATTGTAGAAGACAGCCGAAATTCCCCCCCCCCCCCCCCAATTACTTTCCAGGTCATGGCTTTTCGAATAGCCACGTCGTGGTTTGCTTTGCGACACAACTTACTGTACTTTTCAAATTGCCACACTGTGGCCTAAGAAACCATGTTGTGGGGTTAAAATCTTATGAAAATATACATTTTTAATCAAAATTTAATCCAATTTACTCCCAAACATAAAACTAAATCACCCAACACTTGAATAAACACATGAATCAAAGACGAGAAGATAAATTACCCTAGACAAAAATTAAAAAGAAAGAAAAAAGTAATTAAATAAATTGAAAGAAGCTCCGAACCAAAAAGATTGGGTTGCCTCCCGATAAGCGCTTCTTTTTTAGGGTTCGTGAGTTGGTCTCCTTCCTACTCTATGTTGTTGCGCGTGAGAGTGGGATCTCTCTCTTCTCCTTCTATTTCTTTCATCTCCTTTTATAGGGTGCAACTCTCCTTATATACACCTTCTTTGAGTTTTCCTTTTTCTTTTCGTTGGCGCTTTCCTCATATTTGTGTTTCAACCCTTTGCTTTTCTCACTCAACGTGATCTTCTTAATTTTCCACTGCTTGGTGTTTGTTTATTTCTACTTCCATCTTCTCAAACATAATTTCTTCAAGATTGCCTTCCCTTAGCTCGCCAGCTACCTCTTTATTTGCTCTAGTGTCCTTAAATTCCATCTTGGGTGTAGAGAATGTGACTACTTCAAATACAATGGGAATTGAAGCTTAAGGTTTCGTGAGAATCGCCTCTTTTTTGGTTTATGGTGTTCCCAAACAAAAATTTCCTTTTCCATCATTCTCTCTCATTAACATCTTCCACTTCTTCTTTGTTCTCCGCCACATTAGCTATATCATTCACACACAACACTTCACTCATAGCTTGTTTGTGTCTTGTTTTGTTGTTTAGTCCAAAGGTGATTTCTTCATCTTCCACTCTAAGCGTAAGGTTAGATTCAAGGATGCCAACAAGAGCATGAGCGGTGCTTGGAAAGGGTCTTCCAAAAATTATAGGAAGGTCTTCATCTTCTTCATGTCTATCACAACAAAATCTAACGGAAAAATAAATTTCCCAAACTTTACCAATAAGTATTCTATAATCCCAAGAGGACAAGTAATCATGTGATATTCCATGTGAATGGTCATCCTCGTGTTTTTCAACATCGGTAACTCGAGCTTCCTATAAAAAGAGTAAGGCATTAGATTAATACTAGCCCCCGAATAAGCTAAAACATTAGTACGTATTTGCAAGGCAAAGTTCGATGCCCCGGGTCTCCCATCTTTGTTGTCAACCCTTCAATAATTGTTGCAAAATACAATGGTAGGTGCCTTCTCCAAATCGTTACAATATCTCATCACATACTTAGCAAATTTGGGAATTTCAGCCATGGCTTTGATGAAAGGTGTGTTGATAGAAAAGGATAGGACTTGTTCCATGAATTTCTTCCGCTCTAGCTCTAGTGGATTCTATTTAGCTCAATAAAGGTATGCCAATGGTGGTTGATAAGGTCAAACAAAAGAATAATTTTCACCATTTTCTATAGCCACGACGTGGCATCAAGGTCGCCACATCGTGTACACTAGGCATACCCATTTTTCAAATGTTTTTTTCTCTTCTTTCAAGTTTTCGATTGGGATCCTTTTTTTCTGCTTCAAGAACAACCAGAGGCTCAAAATTAGTTCTATTACTAGTAGATATGGCCATTACATTAGGTTGTGGTTTTAGATTGGGATTTTTAGGAGGTCACCGCTCGATTATGAGTTTGTTCAACTTCCCCAATTGAGTTTCAATGTTTGATATCGCGGCTTTTTGGTTTGTTATTATAACATCAGTCGCGTCATGTATTTTCTCAGAAACAACTCCGAAGCGTGCAAGCATCAACTCGAACTTGAATTTGTTCTCGGGCGGTGGTTTTTCTTTTTTATAAAATCCTCGACCATTTTGCCTAAAATTTTCTTCGTTAGCCTTCTTGTATTCGTCATATGGAAACCATTCATTTTTAGGCTTCCATTAACCATCGTCATATTTGTCTCCACTAGTGGAACAGACTTGAGCTTCATGATTTCCGTTTTCATCCAAATCGCAATCTTTTATTAAGTGTGGTCCACTACAGTTGTCACCACCCGCTTTTATTGTGTGTATAGATTGGCCCATCTTCGTCATCCTTCGGTCCATATTCTCGAGTTTCACCATCACCGTTTCCAATTCCTCTAAAGCTCCATTTCCATTTATCTTACCTCTTGTAATATCCTCTCTAGGGTTGTGATGCTCTCTTGAATGCTTGGAGAATTCTTCTATTTAATCCATAATTGTAGTGGGATTCCTCTTCGTCTATGGTCCTTAAGAATCAAGGAGTTTCCTTATGGTCACATTTACCCATCATAAAATATAGAAAACTCTTGTTGCACACTAAGATCGTGTTGAGGGCAATTTCTGAGCAGTCCCTTGTATCTCTTCCAAGCTTCATCTAAGGACTCATGATTTTCTTGTTGAAAGTTAGCAATATTATTCTTCAATCTTGAAACTTTTGAAGTTGGACTGAACTGTTGAATGAACTCTTCTCCATGGTTGGCCCATGTCCAAATAGCTCCAGGTGGAGGTGACTTGAGTTGGTATTTGGCTACTCCCTTGAAAGTTGTTGGAAGCATCTTTAGCAACACCAATTCTCATGTAACATTTGGAACATTAAAGTAATTTGCAACATCCAAAACTTCGTCAATATACTTGTAGCCATCTTTATAATCATTCCCATAGAATGGGATATATTTAAGCATAGGGAGAGTATACCCCTTGAGTTCAAAATTGGTGGCTACTGGAATTTCAAGTGGTACAAGACCATGCATGTTTTCGTTATGCATCGGCTTCTTGTACTTCTCCATAGTCATCTCCGCTATATTGGCCAATTCTTCTACCTCGCTTTTAACCTATCCTTCTGAATTGTCATCAGTTTCTGGTTCGTATTAGGGGTGTCGAACGGGTAAAATTTTCGGGTTTCGGATAGAACGAGTCGGGTAGAACAGGTATTTCCTTAAGAAAATAATACCCGATACCCGACCTATATTGTAATTCGGGTTTCGGGTTTCGGGTATTCGGGTTTGAGGTCGGGTCGGGTAATTATCGGGTATACCCGAAAATTTCTTAAATTTCACTTTTTTTTAATTAAAGAGTTTCAAATGTGCTTGAAGAATTCCTGGTGTATGAATATAGATTACAACAGTTCATCATTTTATAATAAAAATACTTTTTATCGATGTTTGGTTTTATTTTTGTTTAACATGTATATTATGTTTATAAATTTGATATTTCAAATAGTAAAACTTAATGAACCAAAATGAAGATGATAATAAGTAAAGTACTGAAAGTTAAGAAGGTCAAATGTGGTGATGTCGTGATGCTAAATAACGAATAATGATACCAAACAATAAAAGTCTAAACACAACCCAACTAAACAATAAAAGTCTAAACATAACAAAAAATTAAAATTCATAAGTCATAACCAATTCAAAACATAACCAACTTTCAAATCACCTTCAAATGATTCTTAGTTTCACAAAAATATTCATCAATCTTGCATCTTCACGTTGCCACATTCATTTCCATATCCAATCCGAGCTCTAATTAGACGTACCAACTTCTCCCAATCATATACAAATAGTATAAGCATTAAAAGGACAAAACATAACATGTCAAAATATTAAAAAATATTAAAGATAAACAACTACCTTTATCAATTTCTTGTAGGTTTTCCCAATCTTGTTCAAAATCGATGTTGTCACTTATACCACCCCGAAGCCAATCTTGGGTACAAATTATACTTTCAACAATCTTAGGAGTTAAAGAACTCCTATACGGATCCAAAACCCTCCCGCTAGTGCTAAAAACAGATTCTGAAGCCACAGTCAAGACAGGAATGGCAAACAAATCTTTAGCCATCAATGATAGAATCGAAAATCTTGGACTATTCACTTTCCACCAATCTAAAATGTTAAACATTGATGAATCTTCTTCAACACTTTCTTTCAAATACTTTTCTAACTCGCCAATTGATTCAACTATGTTTGTTTTCATCTTTTCTCTTAGCTTATTTCTCAATGGTGATTTTGGTGTCGTAGCATCCGGATTTTGGCGTTTCCCTAAAATCGACGATGAATTACTAGACCCGGTAGTACTAAAAGTAGTACTTGGAGAATGAATTCTAATGTAATCATTATATAATTCATACATAGAATCCATAATATATTTCTTTTTCTCCTCCATCTTTTCTTTTCCATAACGATCCTCAAGTAGTATAACCAAATACTTTACTTTGTTCCTCGGGTCAAGAATCAAAGCAAAGTAGAGCAATAAATTCATTTTTTCTACTTCGCCAAAATACTTATCAAACTTTACTCTCATTGCCAATGCAATATCACAAAGGCTAGAATCAGAAATAGCATCATCTAAGAGTGTACGAATGGAATAAATATCTTCAATGCACGTGTTTGATGTCACGTATAGTGTCTCAGAAATCCTTTCAGTAACATCACAAAATGGTTTTAAAAAATGACACAAATGCCTAACTTGTTGCCAATCGCTCGGCGAAGGAATCGATAAATCTGCCTTTTCAATGTCGGAACGAAACTCATATTCCTCTAGATCGTATCTCTCAAAAGTTTTTTCATAAGCTTGGGCAATATTCAACATACGATAAGTAGAGTTCCATCTAGTTGGAACATCTCTTACCAAGTGTTTCGTTGTACCCGGATTAACAAGCTTGGCAAACTTGGTGAATTTGCCAATTCTTGAAGGTGATTGCCTAATCCACTTTACCGCCCATCTAATTATCTCAACCGGCTTATCGACCTTTTTAATACCATCTTCCACCACCAAGTTTAAAATGTGGGCAACACATCTCATGTGTGTCCATTTCCCATTTAAGAGACAGTTATTGGAATTTTGAAAGATGTTTTTTAAAAACTCAATTGCCACGTCATTAGCACTTGCGTTGTCAACGGAAATTGTGAAAACATTTTTTATTCCCCAATCTATTAAGCATTTCTCAACCATTAATCCGATATCAACCCCACAATGACTCTCTTGAGGACAAAAACTCAACACTTTTTTTTTCAATTTCCATTCATTGTCTACAAAGTGGGCGGTGAGACACATATAACTTGATTGTTGTGTAGAAGTCCAAGTATCAGTGGTCAAACAAATCCTACCAACGTTTTTTTTAATAAAAGCTCGAAGTTTTTCTTTTTCATCTTGAAACAATTGGTAGGTATCGGTTGTACTTGTACTTCTACATGGAATTTTAAACATTGGTTGATTAACACTATTGTAATGTTTAAAGCCTGCACCTTCCACAAAACTAAATGGAAGTTCATCAACTACTAACATGTGTGCCAAAGCCTTTCTACTCTCTTTTTGATCAAATTTCCAAGATGTTAATTTGTTTTCATCACCAAAAGCTATTTGTGTTTGACCGGCATTTATTTTAGCCAAGTAAGGCACACCTTTGTCTAAATGAGTTAAAAGATTTTTGGTACCATACCCTTTCCCTTCACACTTGTATCTCCCGGAACCACAATTTTTACATTTCGATCTTTCAACTCCCTCTTTGTCAGTAAATCTTTCGAATTCATCCCAAACCTTCGATCTTGGTTTGTACTTTTTTGGTTGTGTCTCGTTTACTACCGGAACTGAATCATTGGTTGGGCTTTCAAGGTTAATCGTCTCATCTTCTATATACTCATTCGTTTCAGACATCTACAAGTAAATAAAAAAAAGTGAAGAAAATATAAACAAAAATAGTTAACAAAAAGAAAACTGACAATATTTTTGATATATCATTAGTTCTAACAGTTGGTAGCATGGAGAATTTAGGTGAATATGTACATTTATCATACAATCTTTGATGTGGACCCTCATAAATTTTTTTAGTTATAACTTTGTTTTTACAAGGACAATGGGTAAAAGTAAAATATTCTAAGTATTAAGATATTCCGTTCAACCTTTAAAGGGAATGGAGGTTTCTTTGTGAACTTAGTTTAAATAAGTTGACGTTCCTTTCTGTTCAAAAAATAATATTAAATAAGTTGACGTTGCTATTTACAGTTTTGGATCTTCAAACATGGATTGCAATAAAGAGGCTCATCTAGCTTGCCCTTAAACACTGTGATACAAGAAGTAATCATGCGTATTTGTGGTAATTTATACAACAAATGAATTGGATAATTAATTAATGATCTTCAAACATGGATTGCAATAAAGAGGCTCATACTGTGATACAAAAAGTAACTTGTGGTAATTTATATAACAAATTAATTGGATAATTAATTAATTATATTATTATGATTAAACTAATTAGTTATACATCTAAATTAGCCAACCTTCACTGACTATGATACCCACATAAAAACAAAAATCTTGACTAGAAAAATCCAACTTACGGAACAAAGATTTAGAAAATTGACATAAAGAAAGCCAGCATATAAGCTGCTAGAGATGGAGTCTAGGAACTTCAAGATAAGCTGCTAGAGATGGAGTCTAGGAACTTCAAGATAATTGTTGGATTATAATATAATAAAATAAAATAAGGGTGCATAAATCATGGGTAGGGTTATGCATGCAGTAGTTGTGGTAACGGTGCCGACATGAAATTAAAGAAATTAAAAAATGGCGACTGCAATCATGCATATATAATATGACTAAATTAAAGAAATTAAACCATAGTGGATTAAAAAGTTTTAACCTGTGATCAGATGGAGTCGAGGCTTTAACGTCCTGAAGGGTTTTACGTCTTTGAGGGTTTATTGATGAGTGCTTGCGTCGATCATAAGACGACACCAAGGGTTTTTTTTTTAAGCGTGCATAACCTTGACTACATCCGACTCATATGTAATGTATATTGGGTATTATTTAAAAAACGAATTCGGGTATTCGGGTATACCCGAAAATAAATATTCATACATAAAACCCGACCTATATTATTATCGGGTTAACCTATTACCCGAATGTTCATACCCGTTACCCGTTCTACCCGACCCATTCTACCGGAATTCGGAACGGGTCGGGTGCGTAGAACGGGTTTCGGATTTTTTCGACAGGCCTAGTTCATATCATATGCTCTTCTTGTCTGGAGTGTTCTCAAAGCTTTCAAATCCCTTATCTTTGTGAAAACTGCTACTTAACTCATCAACCTTTTTATCTTTCTTCTTATGGAACGTAGACTCTGGATCTTCAAGTGGTGGTATAATCGTAGAACCTTGATCCTCGGGTCATATATCACTAAAACAAAACATAAATGTAACACCCTATTTCGAATCATTTCATAATTTAGGTTCGTCACGCGAAGACCAGTTATCATAAGGCTTAGGGCCTTTTGATAAATAGACTTACTCCCTTTTGAGTGTGGGTAATGTAGATTAGGTGATTCGAGAGTTTGGTTGGTGCTTTAGAGCCCAAGGGTATAACCATAAAGTGATAGTTCGAGCCTTTTATGAATTTTGAGTTTATGTTCGGTAAGTTTTAAGGAAAAGGAGAAGTGATAGGGTTGTAGAGCTTCTCAACACCTTTCCATGGATATAGAGATCGTCGTAATTGGAGTTGAAACGAAGAAGTAATGACTGTTTGAATTTAGGGCGATTTTTTTCGTCAGTCGCGTACGCTACAAGTAAATTGAGCACACTAGGTGTTTTGAGTATGGATGAGTACGTTGGGATAAAATTAAGTACGATGGGCATACACAATCAGTGCCCAAACCCTATTTTTGTGGTTTGAGCCCTATTTAAGCTCCTTAACACCCCCAAACTCATTCTATTCTCAGCCTCCGTCTCTCCAACACCCTCTCTTGTACCCCTAACCTTAGATTGAGCCTTGTAAGCAAAAGAATGTATTTTTAAGTGATTTGGAGTGTTCTTGGTGCACCTTGGAGAAAAAGGAACTTATTTAATAAGTGTTGGTTGCATTGGAGCTTGTAGATCCATATATTGTTCACCTTTCTTCTTTCTAGAGGTATAAAGTTTGAATATTGATGATGAAATTGTTAGATCTGGCTAGTTTTGGGTGTTATGAGCTTTTGGTCACTTTAATTGCATAAAGTTTGGATCTTGAAAGTTTTTGGCCTTGTTATGGATAAAGTTGGAAACTTCGACTCATATGCTTGTACTAACTTCTTGTTGAATCATACACAAAAGCACATTTTATAACATCAAGTTACTGATGTGTTTTCATCCAATCAATGCACAACCAACTCATATCTCTAGGTTTGAAGACTTATATGATATTACCGTCTCACAATCACTCGAGATAAATTCCATGAAGTGATACAAGTGAGCGTGGGTTTAATCTAATACTCAGAACTTATGAGCACTCATGAATGTTGTAGCAACTTTTGCTATGTCTAACACCTTAGGCATCTACAAGCCCAATTCATGACAGTCTTGATTCATACCTACTTCCAACATATGACTGACTGTGGAGAGTTTGAATAAAGTAATTATTCTGGAAGTCAAAACATGCAAAATTGAAACAATAGTAAACAATTGACACACGATAACAACACTTTACTTATAAATAAACAACAACTTTTATTTAACCATCAAATGTCAATTACATTTTACAAGTTTCAGAAATAGCTATCTAATCTATAAAAACTAATATCATCCTTCAGCCTGATGCACCTCACATTCTACAAATGCTTAACCCTACACAATCCCTTCATAAAGGGATCAGCTGAGTTCTCATCCGATGATACCCTCTTTGCCACGAGGAGTCCTTCTTCTATCTGATGTCTAATCAAGTGGTATTTTCTGTCGATATGCCTGGATCTGCCGTAATCCCTTGGTCCCTTGGCTAAGGCAACTGCACTCTCATTATCACAAAAAATCTCCATAGGCTCCTTAATAGTTGGTACAACTCCAACGTCTCCAATGAAGTTCTTTATCCATATTGCCTCCTTTGCCGCCTCGCTTGCTGTTATGTACTCTGATTCGCAAGTTGAATCGGCTATTGTTTCCTGCTTGGAACTTTTCCAAGTAATTGCTCCTCCATTTAGGGTAAAGACCCAGCCCGACTGAGAGCGGAAATTATCCCTGTCAGTCTGGAAGCTAGCATCACTATACCCCACAAATCTCATGTCATCACTCCCACCAAGGGTAAGGACCCAGTCCCTAGTCCTCTGTAGGTACTTGAGAATATTCTTCACTGCAGTCCTATGAGTCTTTCCCGGATACCCTTGATATCTGCTGACCATGCCCAAAGCAAAGTCCACATCAGGGAAAGTACAAGTTATAGCATACATGATCAAGCCTATAGCTGAAGCATACGGTACTCGACTCATTTCAGCTATCTCAGCCTCTGTACTCGGGCTCTGAGTCTTACTCAGTTTGGCATTACTCTGGATTGGTAAGTCACCTTTCTTGGAATCCTGCATGTTGAACCTTTTCAGCACCTTATCCAAGTAGCTACTTTGACTAAGTCTAATTAATTTCTTACTCCTTTCTCTCGATATCCTTATCCCTAGGATATAGGCAGCTTCTCCAAGGTCCTTCATAGCGAAACACTTCCTAAGCCATGATTTCACCTCCTGCAAGGTTGGGATGTCATTTCCTATGAGTAGTATGTCATCCACATACAATACCAAAAAGATAACTATACTCCCACTAGCCATAACATATATACATGACTCATCCTCGCTCCGTGAAAAACCAAACTCTTTGACTTTCTCATCGAAACAAAGATTCCATCTACGAGATGCTTGTTTCAATCCATAGATGGATTTCTCAAGCTTACACACTCTATTAGGGTGCTTTGCATCGACAAAACCCTCTGGCTGACTCATGTAAACATACTCAATCAATTTTCTATTAAGGAAAGCGGTTTTGACATCCATTTAACATATTTCGTAATCATGAAATGCATCTATGGCTAGCATAACCCTAATAGACTTAATTTTCGCTACTAGTGAGAATGTCTCATCATAGTCAACTCCCGGAGTTTGAGTAAAGCCCTTCTCAACCATTCACGCTTTATAAGTTTGTACATTCCCATCCATGTCTGTCTTCTTCTTGAAGATCCATATGCACCCAACCATCTTACAACCCAGTACATTTTCAACCAAGTTCCAAACTTGATTGTCATACATGGACTGAATCTCGCTGACCATGGCCTCTTTCTATTTGTCGGACTCAGGGCCCACCATGGCTTCCTTAAAGTTGTTAGGCTCATTCAAATTTACCAGTGTACTATCATTGATAAATGCATCACCTTCCGCAGTAATATAAAGACCATATTAATGCTTAGGTGGATTCCTAACTCTTGTAGAATGCCTCAGAGGTAAGGACTCATCAACATGATTTTCCTCCTCGGGTTGATTGCTAGGGTTTGAGGTTCCTTCACCGCTTGACTCTTGAAGTTCTTCAATGTCAATTTGCATCCCACTATTTCCTTGGCTTATAAACTTTCTCTCTCGAAAGACCCCTCTCCTTGCCACGAAGACCGCATTCTCACTGGGTCTGTAGAAGAGGTAACCAAAGGAATTTTGTGGGTAGCCAATGAAAATACACCGCTCACTACAAGGTTCGAGCTTGTCCTGAGTCTCACGTCTCACTAAAGCCTCGCAACCCCAAATCTTGATGTGGTCTAAATTGGGAACTTTCCCAGTCCACATCTTGTGAGGTGTTTTGGCAACCTTCTTGGAAGGGACTAGATTTAGGATATGGACAGGTAGTCTCTAAGGCATACCCTCAGAATGAGATTGGCAACGAAGCTCGACTCATCAAGGAACAAACCACGTCCAACAAGGGAAGATTGCGCCTATCAGCCACACCATTAAAGTTGTGGTGTTCTAGGATGTGTCAATTGTGAAACAATTCCACATTCCTTAAGATAGTCAAGGGACTCTGTACTAAGATACTCTCCTCCTCGATCGGATCGAAGCATATTAATGTTCCTACCCAACTGATTCTCCACTTCCTGTTTAAACTCGTTGAACTTCTCGAAGGTTTCTGAATTATGCTTGGTTAAGTAGACATAACCATATCTACTGTAATCATCGGTAAAAGTCACATAGAAGCAGTTAGCATCCATTGTGGCAGTTCTGAAGGGTCCACACACATCTGTGTGTGAGGTCCAACAAACCTTCACCCCTAGCACAAGTACTAGTGAAGGGTGACTTTGTCATTTTTCCAAGCAAACAAGACTCACAACTATCATCTAACCTTAAGTCAAATGACTCCAAGACTCCAACCTTTTGGAGTTGGCCTATGCGCTTCTTGTTAGCATGTCCAAGACGACAAAGCCACAAGGATGCTTTATCCAAACTAGTGGAAGAATCGATATGCAATACATTATTTCCTAAGTTATCTACAACCGACACAGTTTCATATACACCATCACAAGGTAATGCTTTAAAATAAAGAAAATTATTATAAAAAGCATTAATACCACCAAACTAATTATCAAATGCAAAAGTAAATCCTTGTTTGTACAACCGTGAAAAGAAATAATATTTCTTTCCATTTCAGACGAGTAATAACACTTAATCAATTCTAACACTAACCCACTACTTAGCAACAAAGAATAAACTCCAATCTTGGTGACAGGTGAAGCTTTCCTATTTCCCATGATCAAGTTTATCTTTACGTGCTCCACATCCTCATTTCTTCTTAGGACCTACAAATCAGAACATATATGAATACCACAACCTATATCAAGGACCCAAGAATTAGTATGCAGTGAGTTATTAGACAATATTGTGTAAATACCTACACGCGTAGGTTTGAGCTTCCGATCCTTAACATCTTGCAGATACTTGGGGCAGTTTCATTTCCAGTGCCCCTTTTCCTGACTATAGAAGCATTAAGCTTCCTTTGGGTTGGAAGAAGGAGTGACAGAACCACATTTGGTTCCACTTGAAGAGGAGCCAGCAAGAGACTTTCCCTTGGTACCCTTCGAAGGGGTCATCCTTTTCTTCTCTCTACTTTGCCCGATTGCCAGAACATGGGTGGTGTTAGGAGTAGGTGTAGTGACAACCAATTTACCTTTGAGACCAGTTTCAACGGTCTTCAAAAGTCCTTGAAGTTTGCTGAGTGTGACCTCCTCCTTGTTCATGTGATAGGTCACTCGGAACTAATCATAACAAGTAGGTAAGAAGTGCAATATGATGTCAACAGACAGCTCCTTAGGGAAGTTCACATTCAACTTCAGCAGATGGTCCACAAACCTTTGCATTTTTTGCATGTGGCCCATGATGGATTCACCGTCCTTCATCCGGATTGTTATCATGGAATAGATTATTTCATACCCCTCTTGACGAGCACTTTGATGGTAGCGGTCCATCAAGATCATGTGCATCTCAAAACGGTAAAAGTCCTCATAGGACTTCTGGAGTTCAGCTGTCATTGTGGCCAACATGATACATGCCACTTTGGTAGCATCTCTCTCATGTGCCCTAAAGTCAGCTGGTAGGGTTTGAGCCAGAAGCAGCATTGTTGGAAGACATCTGAAAAGAAGAAAGACAAGTTTAGATTAGATATAGGATCCTTAATAAGACACCGAAATGTAATATTAAGGCTAGGACCCAACACAATACTTTATAACATGGAAGAGGGATGCCGTAATCCAAGCTATAAAATATTTGAATGTAGGCAAATGAGGATTCACCAATTTTCACCATGAAAAAGAAATAAATTATTAGGTTTTTAATTTGATTGAAACTCCTAAATCTTTTGAGATTCATTGAACTTTTCAATGGCACGTTTAAATCTCGATTGTGCCCTCTTAAGTTTGTGACTGGGATGTCGAGGATCACAAACAAGGTGTAAATAACCATGCAAATTAACTTGGTACCCTTAATCTTTATCACCTAATCAATGTGTCGGTTACCCACACACGCTCCACAGATCTATCATAAAGATTAAGTCACCCTTTTCCACTCTCACTAGTCCATGTTAGTGTGTCGGTTACCCACACACGCTCCACCAACGACTTGGTAAGGTACAAAGTGTAATTTCATGGGTTAGCACCAATTTCACATTTTCCTAAAGTAACTAAGATTGGGAATTTATAAAAGGTTTAGTTACTTTATATTTATCATTATACTTTTAATGAGAATTATATTCCTTGTCCTACCCGTTTAGCTAATGACCCTCCACTAGTCAAGGAAGCGGTGGGTGAGAGTGGACACCCATTAAGCTGCTCTTTTATACGCAACAAACTTATACCCCCCTTATAGACCGACTTCATGAATGAGGCCTACTAACGGTAAAACTGACTTGCTCTTATACATACATATATATATATATATATATATATATATATATATATATATATTATTAACTTATAATACTATAAAGTATAAGGGTTGAATTTTAACTTTTAAAACTATAGGGTATGGAATTAAAGTTTTCTGAAGTGACTTTACAAATTCCAAAACTTAAGGGCAAGTTTTGAAACTATTCAAAACCTTTGATATTCAATAAATTATAAGTTTTAATGACTTTAAAGAAAACACTTTTGGAATTCCATAACTTGAGGACAAGTTATGGAGTCCATTAATTGGCATTAAGATCAAGAATTACACTAACAAACAATTTGCAAATAATTCTTATGATCTACTAAAACTCATAAGCATGAATATTTATATCAACAATTTCAAGAATCATATACACACATATAAAACTTGAAAATTTGATAATAACCATTGAAAATGCATTAGCATAATCATTACCACATCAAAAACAGGTTTTAAAAGTCCAAAACAGTTTAGGGTAATGATTCTAGTCCATTTCCAGCAACAAAACTCGAAAAACTACACACAAGGCCTCCTACTCGCCGAGTGCAAGAATCTACTCGACGAGTAGGATGAATTTACACTTGGACTCGTCGAGTCCCCCCATGTACTCGGCGAGTTCACTGTATAGATTGCAGAATTTTCGACTTTTTCAAGCAGTTTGCATCAAGTATACAGAAAAAAAGCCTAGGCTCTGATACCACTGGTGGGTTTTGAGCATTATAACACTCCTATGGTGTACATGCAACCCTAGAAATCTTGGATCTATATTTTCTCGAATATATATGCAAATAAGAATTTTCCAAGGTTCTCATTCTAACTAGCATACAATGGGGAACTTGTAATATAAAAAATTAGTATAATGACATACTTTTCTTGTTGCTTGGATTCCTAAAGAACTTGTGAGCCTAACACCCCAAATGTGATGCCTCAAATGTTTCACACAACACCACAACTCTTGGAATAACTTCAGAGAAGTACACTTGAGCACAAAATCGGCTAGCCCTCACACTTTTAGTCTTAGATGGCGATTTTGCTCTATTTGGGGTTCTTTATATAGTGTGTCACATGTAGGGTTACATCATGTAAACCCTAATGTGCATGGCTTTTCATTTCCCCCTTGATCCATGGATTTTAACCTCCATAGAGCTGTTGGGTTTTGAGCATTCTAACACTCCTAAGTGTACATGCAACCCTAAATACTTTGGATCTATGTTTTCTCTATAATACATGCAAATATGAACTTTCCAAGGTATTCATCCTAACTAGCATAATAACATTGATTCATATGAATATATAAAGTTAGAATTACATACCTCTTTGATGTAGAATGTCTTCATGAAGCTTAACTGCCTAGTGCCCCAAATGTGACACCTCAAATAGCTCACACAACACCAAATACACATGGAATGACTTGAGAGAAATTGGAACACTTCATGAAAATCGGCTAGCCCTATCACTCACACATAGTGGCCGATTTTCCCAATGATATGATCTTTATATAGTGTCACAATTAGGGTAAACCCTAATGGTCATGGCCTTCCATTTCCTTGGATCCATGGGTTCAAATACACCATGGAGCATCCATGGAGCATCCTATGGGTTTTAGCCCAACTTGATAATCCATGGAGCATTAGCCCACTATACAAGTATGGGTGATTTACACAATCAACCCACATATTTAATTAGTCTTCTTTTGATCAATTAATTAATTTTCGATTAATTCTTGATCAATACTAATTAAATTATCTTATTAATATATTAGAACTTATAATATATTAACAAACCTTGAGTGTTATTTCTCTCATTATAGTCTATCCAAATGCATGATGCCATGTAACCCAAATGGACCATGTCGGGTCGGGTCAAGTCTTACCAGTTATAGTTATGGACTTAGACATTAATCCAATAGTCTCCCACTTGGATAACTCTAAAACTATTATTGCGTATGACTTCAAGAACCGACTAGCAATCGTAGCTCTCAAAAGCTTCTGTCGAACTATGACCTTGTCGATGAACTCTGGCCTTTGTCAATGACTTGTCCATTAGATAAGGGATCATATAATCCTCTATTCTAGATATCATATGGACTGAGACATGGATTATAATCATTCTCTCTGTCGATTTGTTGTTTCCCGATTTCCGATTTATGACGACTGACTAATTGAACAAATCAAATCAGTCCAGGCCCGGCCGAGCAATTACATTTGTCATCACAAATCATCTAGGGGCCCATAGATATCTCTTTTATCCCGAAGGTAAAAGGAATGGATAGACTTCGACTCATATGTCTTGTTCTACTACTTGTTGAATCATACACAAAGGCACGTTTTATAACATCAAGTTACCGAATGCGTTTTCGTGCAATCAATGTACAACCAACTCATAGTAACAACTCATATCTCTAGGTTTGAAGAATATAAGATATTATCGTCTCATGATCACTTGTGATAAAATCCATGAAGCGATTCCAATGAGCGCGGGTTGAATCCAATACTCAAAACTTATGAGCACTCATGAGTGTTGTAGCCCTTTGTCCGACATCCTAGACCTCTACAAGCCAACCCATGACAGTCTTAATTCATATCTACTTCCAACATATGACCGACTGTGGATGGTTTGAATAAATTAGTCATCCGGAACAATGACCTAGTTATTCTGGAAGTTAAAACATGCAAAGTGAAACACAATACTAATTGAATCCAATATGGTATCAAAACCTATGAACATAAATAAAACACCTTTTATTTATCACCATATGATTACACATTATTCATTGTATACTGTTTCAGCTATCAACTTTATTCTTGAATCTAAAACAATAGTTGTCCCATGCTCCAAGCATGCACACTATGTTTTCTAAACACTAGTCATGCCATACACCAAGTATGCATACTATGTTTGTCTATGATATTTACTTTGCGAAATAGACCAATTGAACATAACTCCAATGATTCTCATTTCATAGTCCCAAATCCTTACTGCAAATGCAAGAATTCCATATTCATGCCATTTACTGAAATCTGTTAGATTCTAAACTTATATGCATTGATCCTCTTGTAATGATTATGCACAAAGTCAGAAAGACTTGACAACAACCATTACAGAGCATTCCAAAGGAGATCTGCTCCTTAGAAATATCCTTCTTACATTAAGTTTCCTAATCTTACACAGATTTATTGAACAACTTCCACCTATGGGATCATTTCCATATTCCCCTTTTGACTATCAATTCTGAACAAGAGTTTCCTTTTTTCAGAATATGTCAATATGGTCCTTCCAACAATTAACACTATACTTCCAACTGTCCTTGAGCAACCAATCTTTGGTAAACCTTAGATTGTCCTCAACAATTGTTTAATCCTTTTGGTCATATCCAGTTCTAGACCTTTTCCCTTCTTAATGCCCCAGGCATTTGGAAAATTTTAGAAATGATGAATATAGCACATGTAATCGATTCTATATCCGAAGCATATGGGACACGATTGATGATGTCTCACATAAAGACTAAACCAGTCATTTGCTATAATATTTCCATTTCAATTTGCCAAGTTCTCAGAATTAATATTATGAAAAGGGATGTCGTAATCATAATCGAATTTTAGAACACAAATAATGGACCCATATACAGAATTTTCTTGTGTTGAGCCATTCCAACATAACATTTATATATATATATATATACTTGACTAAATACGATTAAAACCTCAATCTAAGCTTTTAGATTTGAGATGAAGTATAATTTACTCTCCCTTAATTATAGAAAAACAACTCTTTCCCAATTGAAACATTTTGTTTTCTATAATTAACATTGCTAACTTGCAACCTATATCATAATTATCATGCTCCCACTAACATGATGATTATTAGCATAACACTTATGCTCCCACTAGCTTTGACATGTACTCAGAAATCAGTTGGACTTCTAGAAATCAATACTTTATTGACTTTCTTACCAAAGTTCAGATTTCTAATACTAGATTGCTTTGATAAAAATTTATCAATATCATACACCTTATCTTAGATAGCTCACAGGTGTGTCTAAACAATTTTAAGAACTATGAAAAGGGACGCCGTAATCATAGTCTTGATTGTTTAGACCTTTGCCACTTCTCACAAGTCCATGTTAGTGTGCCGGTTAACCACACACGCTCCACTAACGACTTTGAGAATGCAAATATCACAATTGCTATCTAGTTAAAATCTACTTCGTGAAAGTGTTTCCTCACCATCATTTTTCATGAATCGGAGAGAAACCTTATGACACTTAGATTTAATGGTGTATATGTTCTTATCCATGTGAATTGTCAAAACAATAGTCACAAGACAAGGATAATGACAAATCAAAACTCATATGGACTGAACTCAATCTTAATTTCTTACCATCTGGCATCTCATGGGCCTGCCATTGCTTCCAAGTTGTTGTGCAACCAATTGAGAACTCTAAGAACTCATATGCAAAGCCAACTTTAACTGGAATGGGCACAGAATATGTCAACACGATAGGTTATAAACCTCAAGTCGTGTGCTAGTGAAGAACTTCAGGTTTTATTCTTGATTAGTTCTTGAGACTTTCAAGACTTTAAGACCCCCACTGTCCTCTTGACATATAATACTTTCTTTTCAGATATTCAAGAGATAGTGTGGGTTCTAATCAAGACAAACACTTCACACAATTGGCCTTAGTTGGTCTTTGTTTTATCCAAAACATCACAACATACCAATTTCAAATGTACAAGAGTAGAAAACTTTTAATCTTACATTTGACAAGCGTTTTAAACCTTCTTTAAGACATGTCACTCAAGTTACAATCTTAGAGTATAACGCTAAGAATTGTTTTCGAAACGAAGTATGAATCATCTTCTTGATTTAACCACTTCAACAATTCATAACTCCTCTTCTTAACTATCAGAATCCACTTAGAGGATGAATTGTGATAAGGTCTCAAAATCATTATGATGGTCTTAACACATGATACTAAAGTACTCTCCCATTTTTTCAGATTTGAGAAACTTTTATCTTTCTGCCTAAGTTGATTCTTCTTATTCGATCTGTCATACATTGGAACCTTTTCCAGTGTCCCAGAATTACACTTAAGCTTGTAAGTATAACCATATTAACTGAGCTACAGTAAATTATGACGAATAGTCTTATCGATCTTTTGTGGTGGACTTAACCAGTGCACAAGAATGTGTACTCAATCCCTTAGTCCTTTACTTAACTCACACATCCATGTGAACAAGTAGTTAGTCTTAAATTTTCCAATGCTCGAAAGTTCTCATCCATCATGCTATACAACTTGCATGATTCCAAGTCTCGGTCCAATTGAAACATTAGGTGATGAGAATCTTTCCTTATTTGGTAAATTTAGACATTACCACAAATGAAAGAATCAAATTCACTTGCCAATATTGCTGTCAGTGGAATCTTATAAGCAACAATTTTCCACAAACGCCATTGTAAGGATACATAAAATAACTAAAATCAAAAGTTTTACCTTTTATTTTAAAACTTTGCGGAAAAACTTATCCTTACAATCCATATGAAAACTTGTTGTTATCTATTCCTAAGCAATATATATATATATATATATATATATATATATATATATATATATATATATATATATATATATATATATATATATCATAACTCTTAAGTAACAGCCCAAAAATTCTGATCACCGAACCATGCGAGTGAAATCCATCTTCGTGATCAGAATCTTCATATACTTCTTTTAAGTTTCTACACTTTTCCTTTGATTCTTGGCCACCAACATGTAACCCAGTCACAACATGTAATAAGAATCTCAGAATAGAAACTTAGCAGAGTTAGATAGTGGACTTTACCTGAAGTAGAGTCAAACTTATTGACTTTAACATCCTTAGGTAAAATTGGCAACTACGCAACTAATGCCCCTTCCTTTGGCATTGGACCGTTGATAATGGGACTATCTCAGACTTAGCCTCTCTCTTTACCATTTGGTCAACTGATTTGACTATGGCCGATCCCTTTCCATTGGGAAGAGAGAGCTTTACTGGATATCCAATGTCATCATTGTCAATGTCCATAAAGTTTTGGAAGTTGATCTTATCAAATAGATAAGATCATTAAGGGTCTTGTCATAGTCTGTTTCATAGGAGTCCCAAAGGAACTCACTATGTGACTTAGAAAGTAGTTGAGCCACCAACTTTCTCAAGACTTTGACACCCAACTCTCCCGGCTTGTCAATATGTGACTACATCTCCAAGATGTGATCACATATAGACCTTTGCTTGCCAATAGGGCTCGAGTGACTTTAAACTTTTCAAGAACTTGTGGGTTAGGGAGAATAATTGGAGGAGGTGAAAGAAGTATGATTTCCATGAGACATCATCTTCATTTAGGAAAGCTTGTTTCAAGAGATTTGGGAAGATGATAAATGTCTAAACCAGGCATCTTTTTGGGAGATATTCAAGATAGTTGTTTTAATGTCCTTAATATAACACTCAATATGAAATATTAAGGCTAGGACCCAACACAATACTTTTATAACTTGGAAGAGGGATGTCGTAATCCAAGCTATAAAATATTTGAAGGTAAGTGAATGACGACTCACCAATTTCCACCAAGATAAACGAAATGTATTATTAGGTTTTAATTGGTTTTGAAACTCCTAGATTCTTATGAGATTCATTGAACTTTTCAATGGCATGTTTCAATCTCGAGTGTGCCCTTCAGGTTTTGTGACTGGGATGCCGAGGATCACAAAACAAGGTGTGAAGTAACCACGCAAATTACTTGGTACTCTTAAGTGTTTACCCCTCAATCGATGTGCCGGTTAACCACACACGCTCCATCGATACTATGATAAACATTGAGTTACCCTTTACCTACCTTGTTAAATACGAGTTACTGTTCCGATTAACCACACATGCTCCACTAACCGACTTAAACAAAGTGCAAAGTGTAATTTCATGGATTAGCACCTTATTCACATTTTCCTAAGTAACTAAGATTGGGTATTTATAAAAGGTTTAGTTACTTAGTATTTATCATTACTACTTTTAATGAAGGCAGAATTATAGTCCTTGTCCTACCCGTTCGGCTAACGACCCTCCACCAGTCAAGGAAGCGGTGGGTGAGAGTGGACACCCATTAAACTGCCATTTTATAAGGAGTAACCTTATAACCCCCTTATAGACCGGCTTCGTTAATGAGTCCTACTAACGGTAAGACTGACTTTACACTTATACATATATATAAATATTATTAACTTATAATATTATAAATATAAGGGTTGAATTTTAACTTTTAAAATTCTAAGGGCTAACTTGGAATTAAAGTATTCATAAGTGAAAACTTTTCAAATTCCAAAACTTGAGGGCATGTTTTGAAACTATTCAAAACTAATTAATTCCATAACTTATGTGTTTAAAGTAGTTTTAATTAAAAAACTATTCAAGTTCCATAACTTGAGGACAAGTTATGGAAGACTTTAAACTAATAAAAGAATGTAACTTTTCTTTATTTTGTAACGTATGAAATTAATTAAGGTTACACATTTTATTACTTAACGAAGTGACTCTTGAACCTCCATAACTTGAGGACAAGTTATGGAGTCATAAAACCATTTAATGAGGACAAGACTCTTCATTTTGTAACCTTTGCCATCTTTTATGAGTTTTAAGAAACTTGAATGTGACCTTTCATGTAACTTGAGGACAAGTTACACAAACACCTTTTAGAATCATCTCTTAGATTAAAATGGATTGAAAACACATAATCAATTAACTTATCTATTAATCTAAGCAACTCATATGAACAAAGATAATTCACATCAAAAAAATTCATGTAATTAGCATAGATTTTAAACTAATACAAAACATGAATATATTGACAGTTATCTTTGAAATTGGATTAGTATGAACATTACCATATCAAAAACAAGTTTATCAGTTCAAAAACAGCTTAGGGTAATGTTCCTAGTCCATTTCTAGCAAAAAAAACTCGAAAATATGCTGCCTTGGGCTCCTACTCGTCGAGTGTATCAACCTACTCAACGAGTAGGATGATTTTCTTCATGGACTCGGTGAGTTCATCAGTGGACTCGGCGAGTCTAGTGCCCAGAAAGCCAGAAAATCAATTTTTCCAGCATTTTCACCAATTTGCATCAAGTATAATTGAAAACAAGCCTAGGCTCTGATACCACTGTTGGGTTTTGAGCATTCTAACACTCCTAAGTGTACATCCAACCCTAAATACCTTGGATCTATTTTTTTCTCTATTATACATGCAAATATGAACTTTCCAAGGTATTCATCCTAACTAGCATAATAACATTGATTCATATGAATATATAAAGTTAGAATTACATACCCCTTTGATGTAGAAAGTCTTCATGAAGCTTGAGTGCCTAATGCCCCAAGTGTGACACCTCAAATGGTTCACACAGCACCAAATACACATGGAATGACTTGAGAGAAATTGGAACACTTCATGAAAATCGGCTAGCCCTATCACTCACACATTATGGCCGATTTTCCCAATGATATGATCTTTATATAGTGTCACAATTAGGGTAAACCCTAATGGTCATGGCCTTCCATTTCCTTGGATCCATGGGTTCAAATACACCATGGAGCATCCTATGGGTTTTAGCCCAACTTGATAATCCATGGAGCATTAGCCCACTATACAAGTATGCGTGATTTACACAATCAAACCATATATTTAATTAGTCTTCTTTTGATCACTTAATTAATTCTAGATTAATTCTTGATCAATACTAATTTAATAATCTTATTAATATATTAGAACTTATAATATATTAACAAACCTTGAGTGTTATTTCTCTCATTATAGTCTATCCAAATGAATGATGCCATGCAAGCCAAATGGACCATGTCGGGTCGGGTCAAGTCTTACCAATTATAGTTATGGACATAGACATTAATCCAACAAGAGCATCCATGGAGCACCCAATGGGTCCTAGCCTAATCTAGTGAATCGTGGACCATAATCCCACTATATAAGAATGAAAGATTTACATAATCAATACCCATATATTTAATTAGTCTCTTTTTATCACAAAATTAATTCCAAATTAATTTTTGATCAATACTAATTAAATAATATGATTTCATATTAATATATTAGAATATATTAACAAATCATAAGTGTCCTTGTTCTCATTTTGTCTATCCAATCGTTGAGATGCCATGCAACCCAAATGGACCATGCCAAGCGGGGTCAAGTATATAATAAATATAGTTATGGACTTAGACACCTTATCCAACAGTGACAATTGTTGGTTATGCTTGTGTTTACTTGATGACTCTGTGATTCCTATTATGATATTATGTGGTAGTAGTAGGGGTGAAATAGACACGATATCCGGCTGAAATAGACCGAAAGGGATTGTAAACTCTCATATATGCTTGATAGTATCCGGTTGAAATAGGCCAAAGGGGTAGGAAAGCACCTAGATATGCTTGATAGTATCCTGGTAAAATAGACCGAAGGGGTAGGGAAGCACCTAGATATGCTTGATAGTATCTGGTTGAAATAGACCGAAGGGGTAGGCAAGCACTCAGTTATGTTTGGCAGTATGTTTTTTTAGTATTTGGTATGTTGGGGAAATCACTAAGCTTTGTGCTTACGGTTTTTGGTTTATGTTTCAAGTACTTTTGGTTCGAAGAGGAAGAGCATGGGATGATTGCAGTGCACACACCATATCGATTCGTATTTTCTATTACTCTAATATATTTGGATGTTATTGATACACTTTGATTCACTATAGTTTCGATGATGTTGTCTTGGATAATAGTTTTTTTAATTTAAAAATCGAAAATTTTAGTTTTAATATTTGGGACGTTACATGTTGGTATCAGAGCCTTAGTTTGATGGATTCGAGCGTATTCTCGGGTGTGTCTGAACTCAAACTAAGGGTTTGGTGGATTTTTCAAAAGGAATTGTTTTTTTTAAATCGGGGGGGGGGGGGAGGAGGGGGTCTAATAAAAGAAAAAAGGTGTGGTGCATGCAATCGACCGAGCTCAAGTAAGTTTTCCTAAAATACCCATGCATGTTTTATGATTTATGAATCTCTGAATCGCATGCTAGTTAAGGCTAAGGATTTGCTCAGGATTTGCATGATAGAATTTTAGGAGAGATGCATTTAGATGCCTAACGTATGAGCTTGTAGACTTGCATGCTAGTATTGATCACTCGGTGATAGGATGGCCTGTTTAGGTTATGCTTATTCTGATTACTTGATGCTCGAATGTTGCTTCCTTTTTGCTTATAGTAGTTTCCATTAACCTCAGCTAACTAGTAAGCGAGTATATTAAGTTACATATTGTTGAGACTAGATAATTTTAGAAGGTTAGGTTTTAACTCTATTGTGTAGCTCTGGTTTGAGTCCAACCGTTCTAGTGTGAGACCTTTCATTCGAAGAATTATCTGGTGACGGTGATATGTAATTGTATTCGTGAGCCAGTTAGAGGATGTTAAGGGGATTTCCTTATGCAACTGATGGCGGGGAGTAGTATGGTGGTTGCCCCAGGTACATCGGTCCTTTTTAGGGTTTTGGCTTGGGTAGGTCGGGTTGCTTATCACCTAGATCTTTCCAAGTTTTTTAGTTAGATTCATAGCGCTTTCCACGTCTCTCAGTTGCAGAAATGTTTGGTGGATGGATTGCCTGATATGTGATGCCTTGTAGCCTAAGAGGAATTGGATGTTTTTCTAGATTTGAAATCTTTCTTGGTAGGAAGCAAGATTGAGATGTACTCTGTTTGGCTGTGGCTTGGAGTGTTACTGCACGAATGTAGCTTGCTTTGTGCTCCGTGGGACTCATGATGATGTGATTTTAACTATTAAGTAAATATGTTAAGTCACATGTGGTATAGGTTAAATAATCTCAGAGTGACGGATTTAATCCTACTACATAACTCTCATTTTAGTCTAACCGTTGTAGGGATGAGTCTTTCACTCGATGGATTATCTAAGATTTGATGCATGTGATTATATTCATGGAGTAGTTAACTGATATTACTGGGAGTTCTTTAATAGTTGATGGCATGGTGTGGCCGGGAACCTAAGAGAGCCTAGGAAGCGTTGTAGTATGTTGGGCTATGATTTTTAGTGAAGGGTATTCATTTACAAACGGGTATATAAGAATGGATAGGACAGATGCGGACAAGAGTGGTTACTTTGAGGACCCGATATGATTCTTGAGGAAAGTATGGATAAAGGTAGAAGGTAGTGTTGGGCTCGTACTACTGGTAGCACAAGATCTATACTCAACTCGAAGAAAATTTGTGGATTCTAAGGAATCGGTTAAGGAAGGTAGCACGATTTGGCACCATGATTCATTGCGGTGTATTTCTGCCTTTATCGGTTTATCGAGTATGATTGTTCAGGTTAAGGATGGGTCAGATGATTGTTCGGGCCTCAGTAGCCATGTTTGTTTGGGTTTCAGTGGTGCAGAAACGTAGAAGGTAGTTGATTCTGAGGTCTGGATAGCCTTGCTTAAGTAGTGACAATTGAGTTATGGGACTCAATAAGTAAGCGAATGTGATGAATGGCTCGAGGATTGCAGTTGTAGATTAAGTGATTGGAAGATGGATTGGGAGGTTATTATCATCGACATGGGTTATGTACTTCCAACTTTCCATGATTGGAGGAAAGAGAGAGTGGTCATTTTATTTTCAAGGATCGGATGTAGTCCCGACATGAGTCTATAATATTATGGTTTTCTTGTCGACGGGTATGGCAGCGAAAGAATACACAAAAGGGTTTTTACGGTGTGGTTGCTTTCATATGAGATCAGGGGTATGCTTTCTTGAAATTAGTTAGGTCAAGTGCTAGTTGATTGCTCAGGAACCAATGGAAGTGACTCAACAAGAGCAACTCTTGTTGTCTCTGATGTATCCTGACTAAGAAAATGATGTTTCTTGTAATTATGAGTAACGCTCGCGATAAATTGTTTGCTAGGGAATTAAATGAGGCGTGTGGTAATTCTAAATGGAGACTTGGTTTCATGAGTGGGCGGAATTAGTTTTTGAGCATCCGCATGGGATTCTGATATTAAAAGGTGGTTATGATCGAGAGGTTTTCATAGTTTCCATCTGAGATCCGGGATAACTTTGTATTCGTTTGGTCCTTATTTGGAGAACCGGTTTGAGATTTGGTAGGTTTGCAACGTCATTGGGTGATAGTTTGAAACCTAAGTAGGGGAGAACTGGCTATTTTTATTGAAGAATCATTGCTATATTTGAGTTTATGATTTCAGAAGAATGGGTCTTAGGGATTTGCGGTTCGGGTATGCAGAACTTCATTTTAGGATTTGGTCAGGAAGGAGGTTCAGAGTAAGTTATCATTAGATGTAATTGTTCAGAAATGCAAGAGTTGTCTTCGCAACAAGAAGACGTTAGATAAGGAGCTTGTTGTAGCCAGTGGTTCCTTTCAAAATGTCGCTGAATAGATCAAGAGGCATTTGGGATGCTCGGGTTGAGCATCGAGTGTTGGGGGAATTCCTCAACTCGTTGTACGGTTGATATCCCTATTCTAGGGTGGGCTTTATTGATCGATAAATCAACTTCAGAGTTTGGTATGTTTAGTCTCATGTGGGTTTTGTGCAAGAAGTGTATTGGGTTATTAGGTTAGTTATCAATGCTTTCGTGATTGTTGGTCTTCTTGTTCATCATCAAAGTGGAGGTTCTTCGAAAGTTTCAAGTTGTGTCGGTTAAAGGTCAATAGATGCGTCAACCTATCGTCAAGTTCCGTATGTTTTATATTTTCTTTGTTTTCTAGGTATGTTTACCCTCAATTATGGTGTGGAATTTTGGTTCATAGAAGGCTCAAGTTTGGTAGTTGTCTTGATTATTTGAAGTTCAGATGTTAGGGCCGCATTTTTCAGCTTTCCTGGTTTTTGGCAACATTTTTAGATCACCTGAGAAGTTTCTTGAGCTCTTGCGAATTGGTGGAATCTGGTCGGTTACAATCAAGGTGTGGGATCTTGTATCGATCGTTCATGAGGATATTTCTATTAATGGTTAAGGTTCTACATTTTGTTAAATTTGTTAGTACCTCACTCTTTGGGTAAGGATGTGGGGACGATAGGATGCAGTAGATCTAGAGTTCAGTATGTGTCTTCGCTTGGGGGAGTACATTATAGTAGTGCCTCAATTATGGACAGGAGGGGTACAAGTGGACTGAGTAAGATAACTTGATACCTCTTGATTAGTATTGTTCGCAAGGTGATCATTTGGGTTATAACCTTCGAATCGGGACAAAAGTATGATTGTCTATCTCCACCTCTAGTTGTGTGCAACCATGTTTCGTCTATTTTTTCATTGGTATCAGTATGTGTTGTGTAAGGGACTGTGTACGATAGAAGAGTATGGACCATGTTGTGTTCGGGTAGCATTGAGAGGGATGTTGTTTGGGTTCCTATAAGTCGGTGGACTGCTAGTTGGGTATCTTTAGGTCCCTGCGGGGCTAGTCACAATTCTTCGGGCTATGGATGTGGTGTCTCCAAGATTAGCTTAGTATTGTAAGCTTATCGTGTAGTGGATAGCAGGTGTCACCATGGATCATGAATGAGTGGTTGTATGATTTATATAGGTAAAGACCCGATGGTCTTTTGATTGAGACTCTTAGGTCTCAGATCGTTAGCTTTCTTGGCTTATTTAGGTGTTAGTGCACTGTAAGAGTTGGGAGATTTGATGACCAGCTGGTTTCGAACATGTGGGTAGTTAAAGGTTGTTAGGAATGATAGTGGTGAACCAGTAGCCGCTTGTAGATTGTTTGCATTATGAAATTTAGTGGCTTGAGGTTTGTTTATCAAGAGTTCGGTTACCAATGTTGGGCATCGGTTATGGAATCTAGAGCCATAACTGACATAGGATTTGGTCGCATCGTGAGAATTTTTGGATTGACCATTTTCATGCTCGTCAAATCAGCAGGTTGGTGATGACTTGTCAGGATGCCGATCATGTATTTGAGGTTGTTAGGCGCATCCTCTGAATTCGGGATTCGTTGTAACTCGCTATCGGTATCTTTTGAGTTTTCCTTCTACACAGTAGAATGGTATTCATAGTCAAGGACTAGGGGTGGGTGCGATGAATTAATGATCAATAATTCTAAGGAATAATCTGTTGGGGTTTATGTTGATGGGTTCATGTTTTTCAGAGAGTTTCTGTTTTAAGGGGTTATCATAGTGTAATGAAGTCTTCCAATTGGCAAGAGTAAGGTAGTTGTTTCAATTCTCGGGCAGGGCTGCTAGAATTCCTTTTTTTGGGTTAAGGGCAGAGTGTTAAAGTTCATCCTTTCGGAGGTATAAGCAATTTATGCCACCATGGGGTTTGGATGGCAGGTTTGGGAGACGGCCATTGGTATAGGATGATTTTTCAGTCTTCATCAGAATTTAGGATGTTTGGGCAGGATCGTCTAGTGGCGGAGGAAGTATTAAGCAATGATCTTGATGATGAAATCTAATTGCATTGTGGGAGAGTTGTAACACTCTGTTTTGAATCGTTTCACAATTCGGGGTCGTGACCCGAAGACCGATTATCAAAAGGCTTAGGACCTTTTGGGAAAGTGACTTAGTCCCCTTTGAGTGTGGGTAATGTATATTAGGTGATTTGAAAGTTTGGTTGGTGCTTTGGAGCCCAAGGGTATAATCGTAAAGTGATAGTTCGAGCCTTTTATGAATTTTGGATTTAAGTTCGGTAAGTTTTAGTGAAAATGCGAGTTGATAGGGTTGTAGAGCTTCTCAACACCTTTCCGTGGATATAAAGATCGTCGAAATTGGAGTTCAAACAAAGAAGTAATGATTGTTTGAAGTTAGGGCGATTTTTTCGTCAGCCGCATACGCTACATGTAAATTGAGTACGCTGGGTGTTCTGAGTATGCTTGAGTATTCTAGTAGAATATTGAGTATGTTGGGCATACACGATCAGTGCCTAAACCTTATTTTCTTGGATTGAGCCCTATTTAGGCTCCTTAACAACCCCAAACTCATTCCATTCTCAACCTCCACCTCTCCAACACCCTCTCTTGTAACCTCAACCTTAGATTGAGACTTGTGGGCAAAAGAAGGTATTTTAAGTGACTTGGAGTGTTCTTGATGCACCTTGGAGAAGAAGGAACTCATTAAAGAAGTGTTGGTTTCATTGGAACTTGTAAATCCAGACTTTATTCACCTTGATCTTCCTTCTAGAGGTATAAAGTTTGAATCTTGATGATGAAATTGTTAGATCTGGCTAGTTTTGGGTGTTATGATCTTTTGATCACTTTACCTGCATAAATTTTATCTTGAAAGTTTATGCCATTGTTATGGATAAAGTAGGAAACTTTTCCATCTAAACATCATTTTGATTCAGATCTGAAGGTTGGAGACTTGGACTTAATGGATTAAGTTGAAAAAGATGCACTTTTGGGTCCCTTTGAGACTTAAAGACAAGATCTTGTTTGTTGGGACCATTCTAATGGATAACGTTGGAAATTTTATCCATTATGGAGCTATGATGAACCATAAAAATGTGATCTTGGCCCTTCTATCCCTTTCATACAAGATTTGTGATGTCTTATTAGGTTAAGAACTTAGGGTTTTGGGCATTAAGCACTTTATAGCCATGCAAAGTCATAAAGTTTGAAATTGTATGACTTAGGACATCATTTGGGCTTGTATCTGAGTTTGGACGTAAGGGCTTAATGGAATAAGCTCTTAATGTATTTTTGGGACTGGGTTGCATACGTTGGGCGTACTTGGTGGTACGTTGCGCGTAAACGGTCAACGCTCCCGCTATTGGTCAGCATCAAAGTACATTGGGCGTACTTTCTTTGTACACAGAGCATACTCCGCTGGGAAGAAATATTGACTTTTGGACTTTCACTTTGACTAGGGTTGACCAAATTTAACCTAAGGGAATTTTTGGTAATTTTATTTATTGTTGAGATTTGGGTTCCTATTAATTGTATAGGTGACCGGTAGATAGCTTTTAGAGTAGTGATTGGTGTAAATATTCTTTCAGACTATGTTGAAGTATGATGGTTGACTTCGTGACAACTGTCGGTTATGCTTGTGTTTGCTTGATGACTCTGTGATTCCTATTATGATATTTTGAGGTAGTAGTATGGGGTGAAATAGACCTAGTATCTAGTTGAAATAGACCAAAGGGGATTGCAAGCACCCAAATATACTTAATAATATCTTGTTGAAATAGACCGAAGGGGTACGCAAGCACCCAGATATGCTTAATAATATCCTGTTGAAATAGACCGAAGGGGTAGGCAAGCACCCAGATATGCCGAAGGGGTAAGAAAGCACCTAGATATACTTGATAGTATCCATTTGAAATAGACCGAAGGGGTAGGCAAGCACCCAAATATGTTTGGTAGTATGTTTGTTTAGTATGTGATATTTTGGGGAACTTACTACGCTTTGTGCTTACGGTTTTCAGTTTATGTTTCAGGTACTTTTGGTTCGCAGAGGAAGAGCCTGGGATGATTGCAGTGCACACACCACATCGCTCTGCATTTTGTATCACACTGATATATTTGGATGTTATTGATACACTTTGATTCATTATGGTTTTGGTGATGTTGTCTTGGATAATGGTTTTATTAATTTAAAAATCGAAATTTTTAGTCTTAATTTTTGGGACGTTACAAGAAACTAAACGCTTAAAAAATAAACAAAAAACTGAAAACTAACAATGCCCACGTCGTGGCAATTAATTGACAATGTTGTGGGAGCGGGTTTCACAGAAAAGTAAAACAATGTAGAAAATAACGTTTTGCGGTTTTTACCCGAAAAAATGGATTGATTAACTAATTAACTTTAAAACCAAAATAAGTCGTTCCCCGACAACAGTGCCAAAAACTTGGTTTGCAAAGATATACCTACCAGTTTTAAAATTATAAACCTAACCTACTTAGATAACTAATTGCACTTAGCCAGTGTACCTAGTCAATTTATAAGATAGTTTAGGTGAGTCGGGTGTCGAACATAGGGAAATGAATTTTAATTTAGAAAAAAAAAACTACTACTAATTAAACTAAGAAACAACTTTAAATATTGGGTGTTTTACTAATTTTGCAAGTTCAGTAACTTAATTCAATCAACTACCAATTAACAACTATTAAAACTAAGCAAACAATTAACTAAAGATGATTGTAATCAAGATTATTAAGACACTTTTTTTTAGCTTTGAATCCCCCTTTTTTCTATGGTTAGTTTCAACACATTGATTAATTCAGTTGGTAACCAATATATGAGAATCGTATTCTGATATCCTAATGTTTTCACCAATTCATGAACTACTCTGCAATGATCATACACAAGTGAACATAGAATGGATTAATTGGGCTACGTAAGAAATATCTAAGATTAATTATCTATGATCAAGACAAATAACCAAACACAATTATGATCAAATTATGTCCTCTAACACAATTAAAGTTGTTACCTTTATTACCTAATCTAAGATTTGGCCAATCCTAGCTCTAGCAATTTAATGATCATAAACAACTAGGTAGACATGTTCATGCAATTAAAGTGATTGTTCAACTACACATAACTTGAATCTAAGAAAGAAAGATTAAAACTTTGAACATGCTAGGTAATAATAAACAAACAAAAGCTAAACCAACTTCATAGAATCCATAAAAAGAGAAACTAACACATAGTATTAGGGTTCATCTACACTAACTGAAAGTATAGGGTGATTAGCCCATAACTAAAACAGAAACAAACATAAAATCAAAGCTAATTAGACTATACATGGTTAAAGATAGAAAACCGAACGATTATAAGTTGTTCTTCTTTCTAATTACTTTCAAATCTTGATCTCCAAGTAAATTTAGAGCTTCCAAGGGTTCTCCAGAAGGTTGTAGTCGCAACTCTTAACTTAATTCCCAAGCCAACTCCCGAAATTCGACATAAAGTTCGAAATATATAGTTACCAAATGTCGCTTCCCGTGTCGTGGCAAATAGGCTCCACGGCATGGTTGCCATTGAAAACATGTACACCCCAAGTCTCGGGAATCTTCTATGTTAGGAAAGATGGCCATGTCGTGGCCTTGAAATTGCCACGTCGTGGCATTCAAATTTGCATAATTACTTCTCAATTTCTTCTCTATTTTCAGCTTTAGTCCTCTAAGTATCCAACTCTCTTCAATTTCAGCTCCTTTACATCAAGAGTATTCTTTTTGGTTGCAACATACACCTTAATCAATATAAGTACCAAACATCTTTGCATTTTACCAAAATATAGCTTCAATGTATTAAAATAATGACTAAATATATGTATAAATATGGAAATATCAATCTTCTTCTCAAATTATCATGTTTGTGATCCCTGCTACTTTGTCTTTTGTGGTAATGTCAATGCCATATATGTAGCATCCAACCTGGTTCAGAACCAAATAACCAAGCATGTGGAATTGATTTATATTTAGTTAAGGAGCATGTTGTGATTGGTCATGTGTGTGTTTTACATGTTCCATCATATATATATATATATATATATATATATATATATATACACACACACACACACTAGACATGTCCCCGCGCAAAACAGCGGCAATAAATAGCTCTTTTGGCGAATAATTTATTTTAGGGAAATAATTATTAGATTTTATCATTAGTTATTATGTAATAAAAAATTATCACTTTTAAATAAAATGTTTATGTTTATATCTTATATTTATATTGCTTGTTTATACTATTGATATAACTAATTAATATTGATATCTAGTTTAAGAAATGTAAATTAATTTATATAAATGACTTTAATATTTTAAAATTTTCATTTTGCTCCAAATTGAATTTCTTAATAACCTTCCTTAATTTAAGTCTTCAAACTTTTGACAAGTATTAATGAATTATTTATGCATAGTTGATTTGTACAAAAAACTTTATAAGCTAACCTTTTAAATTTCAATATGTAACTAATATACTTTATAATATATATATATATATATATATATATATATATATATATATATATATATATATAGAGAGAGAGAGAGAGAGAGAGAGAGGAAGGAACATTTGAGAACCTATAGTTTCCCGAGAACCCGAGAACTAATTTTAGACCTTTAGATAAAAAAAATTAAGGGCTTTAGATTTCTTATGGCAATTCTGTAAATAAGTGGTAAAAAGAGACGCGGGGGTATCTAGATTTTTGGATCCAGGGGTGTTATTGGCATTAAAATATGTCAAATCTATTTGTTACTCTAAAACCAATTTCGCAATTGCATATCACCGATGCTTACTCATCTTCTCCCTCTGTCAATTCGTTTCCCCCAAAAGCACCACCGTCTGGAATCCAATCCACGTACGGCCATCGAATCTTTGTTCTTTAGATTTTCGGCAACAAATCGAAGAGTCAACAAATCTCTAACGCCCTCACAAAACCTCACAGATCAGGTTTTGACGGTCATTAATGCTGGTCCCTATAGATGTCGTTATCAATCAGTCGCTGCCATCTTCGAGTCTGCATTTCGCTTTTAAAATTTCTTCGCCTTCTTCATTCTCCTAGTAATCACTTCATCAATTTCAGATACACGAGTTTGTATGGTTAGATAAGAAATGTATCCCTGATCAAATCAGAAGTTCCGAAGTTTTTTAGGTAACATAAGTTTTTTTCCTTTTGTTCAATTACTTCACTCCAGGAAACAAAATCGCTAGTCAGTAGAAATTTTGATATATGTGTTCATCTAGCTTCAACAGTAAATGGGGAGGTTTTGATAAATGTGTTTTAATTATTCAATTGTGTTTATGCATATGCTTCTCTTCCTAGATTCTGACATAATATGTGTTATAGGGTTTATTTCGATTGCGTTTATGCATATGTTAAGTGATGTGCACAAAAGTACCCACTAATTTTAATATTTATAACCTAACAAACTTAGACTAACTATGCACTTATAGGCAGTGTACCTAGTCAGATTACAGTATAGCTTAGGTAAGTCGGGTGTCGATCACAGGGAACGGTGGTGAATTAATTTAAAATATTTGATTATAGGTTACAGGTCACACGAAAAGAATAAAGAAATAGTTTAATAAATCTCAAACGAACAATCAATTAACAACTTTCGATAAACTAACAGGAAAGCAAATCTCTTCAGGTACTTTGATTTAGATAAATTACACCTTAAAAACATAGACAATTGCATACACAAATTCATTTATTCATGTTCACCGATTCCTAAAATGATTAGATTCGCGTTCACTATAACTAATCCTTTAGCAAACAAGTCAATTTAAACAATGATCAGTTGATTAAACTAACATGCTTCCTAGTGTTCAGTTCGTATCAAGCAAGACTTGTAAATATAGTTAATCAAATTAATCATTCAATTAACCTCTTGTTAATGGTCATCAAACAAGGCTCACACATTAACTTATTTATTCTCAAGTTAATCCTAGTTTCTCATTCGTTATTCCTAGACTTATAATCTCGATGGTCATCAAAATCATAAGCAACAAGCAATCAAGCAGATGTTCATACAACTCAATATACTTAATAATTAACAGAAAATAATTATCATTAACACGTGAGGATCTTTTAACAAGCTTAACAAGATAAATTAAACACAAATAAAACAATCCAATATAGCAATTATTCCACAAATCAAGTTTTTATCTAAACATAAACTCAACGCAAATGGTTTTGATACCAAAATCAGAAAGTAAAAACATAGTAGTATCACAGTGGAATGCTAAACATGGTCACGATAACAAACCACATGATTACCGACACGAATCCGCTCTCTAATCCTTCAGATCTTCGCTCCTGTCAGCTTAACGGCCTTCCGGCCGCATTCTAGACCCTCAAAACGGCTTAACAGAAGTTTAATATCGACTAAATCAAGTTGGAAGTCGAATCCCCCCTCCTGGTTAGCTGAAACTCGACTTTTATAACCTTTGTAGCCGACTTATGTACGCTAGGCGTAAGTCGGATTACGCTGGGCGTACTACGGATTACTACGCGATTAAACTTATCCGAGGCCAGCCATTACGCGGGGCGTACCCTTAAGTTACGCAGGGCGTAAGTCAATTTGGTCGTTACACGGGGCGTAATTGCTATGTACGCTGGGCGTACTTGTTGCTCCAGCATTCTTAATTACTTTTAGCTTCTAAGCCCGGTTTCAGCTTCAGTCTTTTCTTTTGTGCTTTATCGACAACAAATAGCTGCAAAACATAATTCAAAGCATTATGAGTACTTTTTAGTTCTAAGAGAGAATAAATAAGGCCAAAATATTGAGATAAAGTGCATATATATATATATATATATATATATATATATATATATATATATATATATATATATAAATACACATATCATTAAGGAAATAGAACTTATTGCATATGATGAGTTTAAGTTACCAATTTAAATCGGCTCCTGTAGTGTTGTACCATTAAGTTACTACAGTTATCTGTTTTCATAATTCATTTTTGTTGTATTATAAATCATTTCAGGGTTTTCATAGGATTCAAATTCCAAAGATTTGACAAAAGTTGATGCTCATTCTTCTTCAAGTAGCAAAAGAGGATCTACAATTCCGATAACATGCATCACGATTAGGGCATTTGCTAGTTTGTCATTTATCCCCTAAACAGTAAATTTAAACAGTAACTTTTTCAAGCTCAAATTGGTTTTTCTTCTTAGGGAAAGTTACAAAACGGACAAGGAATATCAATTTCTAGAATAGGTGGTCAACCAACATGTTTTTACAATTGAACAACTTGGAGCTTGCTGTGAATCTTGCCAAAAGAGGAAATCTTCCTGGTCTAGAAAATTTGGTAAATCTTTGAATTTTTTGTCTTTCAAACGACTCTTCTGTTTCTTTAACTAACTTTGGAAGTAGATTGAAAATATATGCTGCCATAAGTGTTTTCATGTTTCTAGCACTGTCTGTGGTTTAGAGAAAGCAAAGTTATGATATTTTCTGTAGCTCATTATGACTGATTGACTTTTTATCCCAGGTTTTTCAACTATTTCAAGAATTGTTTGCTCAGACCAAGTACAAAGAAGCTGCTGAACTTGCTGCATAATCTCCCCAGGGCATTCTGCGTACACCAAATACAGTTGCAAAATTTCAGGTGTCTACTTCTCTGATATAATAATATCATCTTACTTGTCACAACTAGGAATTCTATACCATGTAACAACAACAATGATAACAATTATGAACCAAAAATGTGAAAGCATGTATGATGCTTATTCAATAACAACAAAACTTCCATCAAACACTTTATACAAGCACTGCAAATAGTCAATAAAGAATTGGAAACCCTAGAAATCCCGGTTTAAGTCCATTTTGGACTACGACTTCCTTATTGGACCTAATGGGCCAATAAGCTTCCAATTTGACTATTTTGTGCTTAGAACTCTTAAATGGGCTCTAATTGGACCCACTTCCATTTATTTTAATAATTTGGGCCATATTCGCCTAGAATGAAATAAAATATCTTTATGGACCTTATTGGGCCATAACTAACTTAACTAGCCCTAAATGGCCATAAAACTCATACTTTGATGTGTATTGGGCCCATATCTTGGACTTAAGCACTCAAGGCCCAAACTCTCTCCTCTCTTCTCTATCTCTCGACCCAAGTAATAAAGAAAAGAGGAATTAGAGGATCAAGGAGGATTAGCCACCTCCTTAATACCTAGGGGATATCCAAGCAAATTCACATGTTTCCATGCACATCCTTTCACTTCCCTCTCTTTCTCTTCTTTTTCTATTACTCTCGGCCGAGAGTATCACACACACACACAATTTTCTTTCACTTAAACCCTCTCAAGAACACACTAAAACTCCTTCACTTCTCCTTCAAAAATTTCAAGATTAAGAGCTTTTCAAGTAGGATTTTCCATAAGAGTCGTCATCTTAAGTAAGTTGATGCTTAAATCCATGATCCGATTACTTCATTTCATCAAAAATCTCCTCTTAATCTATTCAAATGAATGATCTTGCCTCTTAGAACACATCTAAGCCAAGGATCCTCCAAGAAGCTTGCTAGGCCGAGAATAGCATCAAACTTCTTCCATTCTTCTTCTTAACCGAACCCACAAACTCAAGGTGAGTTCATACCCCTCTCTTTTCGGTTTTTTACAAGTTTTATGGGGGAGAATACAAGTAAAATTTGTAGATCTATGTGTATGTGTATGCTATGTATGATTTCATGTATGTATGTGTGAATTTATGTGCTTATATGCTGATTATGTAAACAAAAAGGAAAGAAATCTCAAGATCTGTGACATAAGAAGGAAAAAAAAACATCATCTAAGGTATACTACACTAAACAAGTCAAGAAAAATACCCTCTAAGATTAAAATCAACATATTGTAACATAAAACCAATTTGTGGGCTTAAATTGTCAAATAAACAAAAGTTTTGTTAAAATTGCCATTCACGGTTTTCTTATGGATCAAACGAGTCAAAAAAGTTACAACAAATGTTTTTATGGATATTATGCTCTTCAAAGGACTTGAAATGTAAATTGTAGCTTAAAGGGCCAATTTTTGGGCTTCTCAGCCCACTAAGCCTAAAATTGCGAAAAACATGATTTTCAAGGGGCTGAAATGAAAATTTTCTCAAAATAGGGGATAAAAAGTTAAACAAGACTATTTCAAGGGTTAAAATGCTTTTCTTTTCCAAAAAGGATAAAAAAATGTAAAGTTTTTGGATTTTCGGCCAAAATTGTAAAAGTTGCAAAAGTTTGGGCTTTAACCAAAAAACACTTTTCTGGAAGGGCTGAAACTGCCAAAGAATAAGTTTTGGGCTAAAAATATCAAATGAGCAATTCTATAGGTCAAATGTGTCAAGAAAATGATTTAAGGGCTTAAAATGTCTTTTGTTTTTGTATAAAGGACTAAAATTGTTATTTTTATTAAAGCAGGGCTAAAAAGGGGTCAAACCAACATTTTGAACCAATTATTTTATTTGTAAGATAGTTGAGTCAAAAATACCAAAAGTTACAACTCATGAAAATAGAGAGATGAACATACGTATAATCGAAATACCGTTATAAACAAATCGACCGGTCTCGTGTCGATACAAAAATAACAATCGTCCAATCAAACCTTCCAACAATTATACAATTCCTAAAACAAGTAAACAATCAAAACTTTGGGCTTGAAAGTCCAATCATGCTTGTTGGGCCTTTGTGACCCATTAACAAGATTTTGGGCCCAAGGAATAATAATAAATGTTATTGGACCTTCTACGACCCAATTTCATATTTAAGGGACCCTCAATGGATTTTAAGTGCTATTGGGCCTTAGTGGCCCATTAGTACTGCTAGTAAGGTCCAAGTAAACAAATACATGTCGATAATCAATAGTAATCAAAGTCAATTGGGATTTAGTGAGTAATAACGGGTGGCACCAACGTGTGTCGGCCGTAGTCCGTAGTTATAATCAAAGTCTCCTGGATGGAGAGCGAGAGTTTGTGTATAGATCTATATGGGGGTGACTCCCCCACACCTCAGCTTTTCGCTACAGTTAGACTCGGCCAGTCTAGAGTGACAAAATCTTAAGATCAATTCTGGCGTTCACCAGAGTGCTAAGACAGACGAACTAGTCATTATCATGCATGGTTATAACGACTCACATAAATAAATCCAATACAAATCAAGTAATCAAGGTAAGTCAAAATCATTCACGTGATGGGATAATGATTCGAACCGTTATATGATATTTTGATTTTCGGAAAACATCGGGGTTTTCGGGGAAGTTCAACATTTTTCACTTGTACTTTTAATACAAAGGTTTTCAATTATACATGTTTTGAAATCATCATGCATATATCTACGGATCTTCACACTTTTTATAAACAATGGTCTTTTCAGAAAATATCGAATTTTCTGGGTTGTTTTCGTTCAAACTACACAAAACATTTTCATATCAAACCTGCTTATGAACTCACCAACATTCCATATGTTGACCATTTTCAAAATAACTTGTATTCTCAGGTAACAGGTAAGCTGAGGCGTAGTACCAAGTATGTTAGTGTGTTGTGCTTTTGAAAACTATCGAACAATTTATGTTATGGGTTTGTAATGTTAAAACAACGTACTTGATGTGAACAATTCCAGTTGTAATATATTGATGCATGGTGATGTTTATGTTATGATTCATGTATATTCATTGTGATGATATTCAATTTAAGTCACGCGAGCCCTCGGACGTTTCCACCGTCTGGTTCGGGGTGTGACATTACTTATTCTGGATGATAACATTTACGGAGTTTCATTTTGATCTTTTTTAACCTCCATATGTGTCATATGCAGAGTGTACCTGTGTAAGCCGGACAAACACCATCACTATTGTAGTATTTTAAGACCCTTCTAACTAAAGGGAAGCTAAATGCATTTGAATCATTGGAGCTTTCTTGTTTTGTTGTCAATCAGAACAAGAAGAATCTTCTGGAGAACTGGTTGGCTGAGGACAACCTAGAGTACAGTGGGGAGCTTGGAGATCTTGTGAAGGTATAAAACATGAAATCACATGTAATTCATATGTGAATTACATGTGAATCACATGTAATTCATATGTGAATGACATGTGATTTACATGTGAATCACATGTAATTCACATATGAATTACATGTGATTCACATGTAAAATCACATATGAATTACATGTGATTCACATGTAATTTACATATAAATTACATGTGATTCATACGTAAATCACATGTAATTCACATATGAATGACATGTGATTCACATGTAACTCTCATATGAATTACATGTGATTAACATATGAATTACATGTAATTTACATGTAATTCACATATGAATCACATGTAAATCACATATGAATCACATGTAATTCATATGTGAATCGTCTGTGATTTATATGTTAATGACATGTAAATCACATATGTATTTTTGTGACTTTTTGCATCAATCAATTTTTTTTTTAATTTTCTTGTAGATTTAGAAGAAATTTTGGTGAATATTGAAGAGGTGAAAAATGATAAATTGAAGAAAATATGAAAATATTGACATGACGAAATCAAGACGCTTTGAAATTTTGTAGCATTTTTTTTTGTTTTTTATATTTTATTTTGTATCGAATAAAATAGTTATTCTACTGTGTTTATATATTAGTAAATAAAATGAGTTTTTTATGATTTCCTTACAGATATTATTATATACGAAATATGCATATATGCATTTGTAAAAATATGCATATGTGTACTTAAAATGTTGATTTTTTTGGTTAAAAGTTATAATATTTTTTTTAATTTTATTGATTTTTAAATGCTTTTAAAAAAAATTTCCGTTTTTTAAAAAATATAATTTTTTTCATTTTTTTTAAAATTCATGTTTTCTATAAAAAAATTTAAAAAATCTGCACTTTTTAAAAAAAATTGAAAAATATTATTTTTAAAAAATCCAAAAATTTGATTTATTATGTAATTTTTTAGACATATCTATTAAAATTTCCAATAACACAAAAAATTAAACAATAAATAAGATTAATAAGATTACGATCATGCCATTAATGAATTAGTTTTGATCTAACGCTCCACTTTTAGTTTTCGGCTTTTCGGAAAACTATGAGTTCTCAATTGATCTCTCTCTCTCTCTCTCTCTCTCTATAAATATATATATATATATATATATATATATATATATATATATATATATATATATATATATAACTAGGGCAACAAATAACTAGGGCAACATCTACCGGAACCAATAATCAAATGACACGTGTCCATTTCTTTCTTCACAAGTAATATATTGTGGAAGTTATTGTAGAAGTGATGTGTTGTCATGTTTTCATTGGTTCAAATATGTGTTGCCCTAATGATTCATTTTCCATATAACTCTTCCCTATATATATATATATATATATATATATATATATATATATATATATATATATATATATATATATATATATATATATGGTGTCATAGTATGTATCCTCATAATTCATAGAATTCTTCCATGCACCCCCTTTTTTGTTATTTTAATGTCTTTAAAACCCTTTTTGATTATACATATTTTGTCTTTTTTTTGTGTTTTTTTGTCTTTTGTCTTTTATTATTATTATTATTATTATTATTATTATTATTATTATTATTATTATTATTTTAAAAATTAATTTGATTAAATGTTTCTTTAATAGTCTGAAATAAAATAATAATATATACAAGATTATTATGAACAGAAAAATAACAGATAGATAGTTGGAACGGAAAAACAACACATTGATAGTCTAAATGAAAATAAAAGTAACACAAAAATAATCTGAAAAAAAATATACTTTTAATGTTAATAATAATAATAATAATAATAATAATAATAATAATAATAATAATAATAATAATAATAATAAAAATACTAATAATAATATTTATTAAAACATGTATCAGAGTTGGGGCACAGGTCGATGGGGACGTCGAACCCTATAATGGGTGGTGAATGTGGGTTGCACCTAATCCAACATCGGCTTGGAAGGAGAACGAAACATTTCCTTATAAGGGGTGTGGGTACCTTCCTTGACACAATGTGTTTTAAAGTCATAAAGACAGCAGATACCATAAGAACTTTGCAGTTAAGCGTGCTCGGGCGAGAGCAATCCAAGGATGGGTGATCCCCTGGGAAGTTTTCGCGTCTGGATCCCAAAGCGTACAATATAGTGATACATGTCAGAGAGGGATGTTACAGTACGCCTAACATAAGACTTCAACCTAACACTCAGATCTAACCTCCTGAAGGTGGTTTATCACGTAAAGTTGGCAACTTTTTGTGCATGCCTAACGTAAGACTTCAACCTAACACTCAGATCTAACCTCCTGAAGGTGGTTTATCACGTAAAGTTGGCAACTTGTGCATGCATGGCTTAATGAGGCTCTTCGAGCACAAAAGAGCTTAAAATGACTTAACGCATACATGAGTCCATAAATACCATAAAGATTGCATTTTTATGCTTAAGGGACCCGTAAAACGTCCATATCTACAAGGTTTAGTTTCTAAAACAACCTTAGCTCATTGAGACCAACCTAAAGGGACCAAAATGACCATAAACAAGCTAAAGAGTAAATCAATACAAAGAGTAGACAAGGTATGAACTTTATACCTCAAAAGAAATGATGGAGCTAAATCTGGATCAACAAGCTCTCCTCCAAGGAATGAGTCTTCAAACTTCTTCATCTACCACTTCTAGATGCACAAAACCCACCAAAGTTCAAAACAAGAGCACAAGAGCACCACACAAGTCAAGTTTTCAAAGGGTTGAGAACGGTCTAAAATGTCCAGGACGTGAAATGAAGCTTAAATAGGGCACAAACCCAAAAAATTAGGGTTTGCCCATGGCCAACATAACCCACTTACGCCCAACGTATGTGGTCGATGCCCGCGTTCATCTTTCAGCTAGTACGCCAAGCATACCCTATGGTACGCCCCGCGTACTAGCCACAAGGACCAAAATTGCAATGCTATAAATAAGGAGGGTTAAATATGAACATACCAAATTCAAGTGTTACACTTTTGTGCTTCAAGAAGATAAAATGTTTACGAACAAATCCTTAGCTTTTCATTTCATCTCAACTAAATCCCTGCCTGCTCCTTGTTGAAATCAAGTTTTTAGTTGAATTGTTGAAATATTTTCTAAAGACAATTTATAAATACTAATTGGGTATTTAAGGTTATAAGTTAATTATTATATGTTGTTGAAATCAAGTTTTCTAATATATGTAGTTATAAAACTTTCCATAAAAATACAAAAATTCCGAACCTATTTAACCCGAACTCAAAAAACAGAACAATTTAACTTGAACTTGAAAAAATCATATTAAATAAAACGGGGTAAAAAATTGTGTTACCTCTAAATTTTTGTTCCGGATCTACTACTACGCTCTAACACACCTATGAAAAAATAGGAAAGCTAATCAGACATGTATTGGTGATCCGCATCCCATATCTGGTTATAAAATTGTATCACAACCACATCATGTTAAATCGGGTACCCAATTTAACTAATACTCATCGAGTTTGAAGGACTACCCATGGGTATTAGGTATCCCATTTATGACCTTAATCGATTAAAATTTATCCATTAAAAGCTTTATTACCTAAAACTCGATCATAGGTTCATCCAAAAATGACTTGAATACAGGGGCGTATCTAGTTATATTGAAGGTGGGTCTTAGGACCCACCTATTTTTTTAAAACTTATTATAAGTTATATATGAAAAAAATTGGGAACTACCTTATAAATTTATAAGGACCTACCTTATAAATTTTGCCAAAAGAAAAATGGATCAAAATGTATGAAACCTAAAGTTTCTATTTCAATCCATTTAAAATAACTCAATGACTCAATCCGCTTAAAATTTAATCATTAGGCAATAGCCTAGTCCATTTAAGATTAAACAAAAAAAATAAAAAAATAAAAAAATAAAAAAAAATGCTTGAAATGTGAAACGTCGCTCGGGCTGAGGCGTGATCAAAATCTCTGAAGCATCATACAATGTTACCCTGATAATCGCTCCCACCCGGCCACCAGTTTCTCCCTATGTCATTCGTTGTCCGACCATCGCAATCGCCACCGGGCGGCCGCCGCCGCTGCTCCGCCAGACGCCAGCCTGCCACCAAAATTATTTTTACTCTAATTTTTTTTTCTTTCACTTATTTAAGGAACCACGTGGTTTTTGGTTCTGGATTCTCCACTGCTTGAATACATGAATTTCTTGATAAACTATAAATGTTACATTACAAGTATAATATTTATAAATGTTATATAAATATAATCATCATAGTATAAATTTTATAACATATGAATTTCTTGATAAACCAACCACATATAGAAATATAATATAGTTGTAAAATAATATATACTAATAATAAAATTATAAGTATTATATAATATAATTGGTTCAAGGACTCTTTAAATCGGTTCAGGTAACCTACCTAGCAGGTATAAATATAATACCATAATCAACATAAATGGGATCGAGTAATAATATCATAACCCTAACATTATATATATATATATATATATATATATATATATATATATATATATATATATATATATATATATATATATATACTAGGTGTGAGCCCCATGTATTACATGGATGTATTTAAAACAATTAAATATGTATAAATATTTGAGAAATTTGAATTTATAAGAAAAATAAAAAATATTGAATTACTAAAATTAAAGTGTTTTTTTTTCTCTTTTAAATTTAAACAAATCATTGAGATAAAATAATCAAAACAAATTAATGAGATTTTATTTTAAAATTTTGAAATTATAAGGAAAATCCATTAATGAAATTGATATATATTTATTATTAAATTTAAATACCATATGGAATTTAATAAAATAGGAAAAACCACAAAATTACATATGGAATAAAAATTAATTCAAAATAACCATAAAATGACATGTGGCAAAATGAATGAGAGTGTGACAAGTGGCAAAAAAATCTTTATTTATTAGAGAAGATATATATATATATATATATATATATATATATATATATATATATATATATATATGTTCAAGTTCATTTGAGACCATTCTAATTTTGTGACACCGTGAGACCAAATCTAAAATTAATTTTAAAATGCAAAATAAATGGAAAAATCCAAAAATTCTTTTTTTAAATATTATTTTCGGAACATTAATTAACTAAAAAAATAAAAATAAAAATCCGGTTTTTTTTTTAAAAATACGTGAAATATTCTAATAGAATATTACACTAACATATTCTAGAAAATAATTTTAAAATGCAGAATAAATGGAAGAATCTAAAAATTCTTTTTTTAAATATTATTTTCGAAACTTGAATTAACTAAAATAAATAAAAATAAATAAAATACGTGAAATTCTAATAGAATATTACACTGTACATATTCTAAAAAATAATTTTAAAATGCAAAATAAATGGAAAAATCGAAAAAAAAAATTAAATATTATTTTCGGAATTTGAATTAACTAAAAAAAATTAAAAAAATAAAATAAAATAAAAAAATGTGTCTCACAGTCTCACAAAATTAGATCGTCTCACATGAACCCAACCCTATATATATATATATATATATATATATATATATATATATATATATATATATATATATATATATAATCATCTCATACTTGTAAAAAAAAACTAGAAATTATATCATATCCAGTCCCATAACCATTTACCAAGCCCAATAAAGTTTCGATTTCGGTTTCTCCCGTGTTCGGTATTTTTCTCATCCTTATTGAAAACCCTCATTTTTAAAGCATGATGGGCTCGTTGATTGTTAAAGCCTGCTTAGGTCGGGGTCGACGTGGCATGGCTTATAAGGTTCATTTTATAATAAATAATAACCGGTCAAAATAATAAAATTCATCACTTATAAATTATAATGTAAGCAAATTTTGAACCAATATAACATCTTAATTTGAAATATTGTCAAATATATTATTTTACGATCCGTCTAAGATTAAACAACTAATAACTAACGTCGTAAAATATATTTGGTTATTATTAATCGAAAATACACGTGTTACCATGGCGATTGATTTTCCGTTGCCGCTTTCTCCCACTAGTACCATAGTGCTTCCTGTTTCGATTTTTAAGTCAAAAATTTTTAGAATAATGGAGCGAGTGTAAAAGGATATGTGAACTGGACATGTTTGAGTTGTAACACCTGGTGTCAGGATGTTTCTAATGTCAAGATAATGGACAGTAATTTGATCGAGTAAACGTCTTAGGCTTCAAGTGAATAGAGGTTAGACTCTATCGGATATTGATAATATTGGCCAAGTGGTTAAAGCCCTCGAATTGTGCTTTGAAGCAAAAGGGTAAAATGGGAAAGATGATATTTCAGGCTTATTCTGTGAATTAATGATTTTAGTTCGGTATGTTTTAACTCAAAAATAATTAGACAGGATTGTGGGCTTGTCAATATATTTGCATGCATAGATTTGGAATGAAGAAGTTATGGCCATTTGAAGTTGAAATAGATTTTGGGAAAGACCCGTCACCACGACACGGTGAGGAGTTCATTTGCGACGTTGTGCAACCCAAGCCCATTAAATTAGGATTTGGCTCATATTTAAAGGCTTTAACCCCTTGTTTTAAATCATTTGTTAGCCTCCATTGCACCAAGAAACCCTCTCTTTTGCAAACCCTAGCCTCCCTTCATAGATTAAGCTTATTCTCTCTCTCTCTCTCTCTCTCTCTCTCTCTCTCTCTCTCTCTCTTTCTCTATCTCATTGAACTACTTTTGGGTGATTTTTGTGGTGATTTGATGAGGCTTAAAAGATCAAGAAAGTTCAAGGAATGTTGTTTTAAGTTTGGATCCAACAAAGTCACTTCATTTTTGCACTATTAAAAAGTTCATATATTGCTTTTTAGTTCCTTAGATTTTGTCATTTCTGGTTTTTGGCACTTTTGGTCCTTTTTAAGGGTGATCTTGGTGTTAAGAGGACTCCAACACATTTTGATCAGCGTGGAATGCTTCTTGAACCTCATGAACTAGAAATGGTATGATATTTTGCCTCCCCTTCAAGTCATGCAAGTTATTTTGGTCTTTTAGGTCATTTTGATGTATTAAAGTTTAGATCTTGAAAGTTTGTGGCCTTATTATGGATAAAGCTGGAAGCTCGGTCCATTTAGACATCATGTTGTTTGAGATCTAAAAGTTGGAGGCTTGGACTTAATGGATTAAGTTATGAAAGATACATTCTTGGTCCCTTTGAGACTTAATGTCTAGATCTTGGTTGTTTGTGATGGGTTTTGAGCATTCTAACACTCTTATGGTGTACATGCAACCCTATAAACCTTGAATCTATGTTTTCTCTAATATACATTCAAATTTGATTTTTCAAGGTTTACTTCCTAACTAGCATGGCATGGGGAATATGTAATATAAAAACTAGTAGAAGTACATACCTTTCTTGTTGCTTGGATTCCTTGAAGACTTTGTGAGCCTAGCACCCCAAATGTTGTGCCTCAAATGCTTCACACAACACTACAAGACTTGGAATAACTTGAGAGAATACACTTGCTCTCAAAATCGGTTATTCCCTCTTAGAACTCACTAGTAGTCTGATTTTACTGGTTATAGGGCTCCTTTTATAGTGTTGTCACAATTAGGGTTTACACATGAATGCCCTTAATTGTCATGACTCTTCATTTCTAATGATCTATGGGTTTGTAACTCCCATGAACTATCCATGGAGCTCCAAATGGTTATAACCCAACTCCATAAACCATGGATCATAAATCCACCATAAAAGGTTATATGATTGTCATAATCAACCCTATATATTTAATTAGTCTCATTTTGATCACCAAATTAATTCTAAATTAATACTTGATCAACACTAATTAAATAATACTATTATTAATATATTAGAACTTATAATATATTAATCATCACAAGTGTCGTTTCTCTCATTTAGTCTATCCAAGTATTGCAATGCCATGCAACCCAAATGGACCATGTCGGGTCGGGTCAAGTACATACCAAATAAAGTTATGGACTTAGACACTATATCCAACAGTCTCCCACTTGGATAAGTCTAATAACTATATTTTCATATATGACTTCAGGATCCAACTAGCAATCGTAGCTCTTTCAAAGTCTCTCAGAACTGAGATGATAATGATACGTCATTTAAGATAAGTGATTATATAATCCTCTGCTCTCAAGATATCAGCCGAACAAACACATGGAACATGGTCTTACTTATTGTCCAACATTTGTTTCTCGATCTCTAATTTGTTTCGACATAGAACTAAATTGAACACATCAATTAGGTTCTGACTAGGCCCGGTACATAAGTCAAAACCAAATCATCGAGGGGCCCAAATATCGCTTATATTTCTAGAAGGAACAGATAAACTTCGACTCATATGCTTGTACTGACTACTTGTTGAATTATACACAAAAGCACGTTTTATAACATCGAGTTACCAATGCATTTATGTACAATCAATGGATAACCAACTCATAGTCAACAACTCATATCTCTAGGTTTAAATATTTATATGATATTACCATCTCACGGTCACTCGAGATAAATTCCATGAAGTGATGCAAGTGAGCGTGGGTTAAATCCAATACTCAGGACTTATGAGCACTCATGAATGTTGTAGCAACTATTGCTATGTCTAATACCCTTTAGACATATCATACAAACAAAATTCATGACAGTCTTGATTCATATCTACTTCCGACATATGACCAACTGTGGAGAGTTCGAATAAAATAATTATTCTGGAAGTCAAAACATGCAAAATCGAAACCATAGTAAACGATTAACATAAGATAGTAACACTTTACTCATAAATAAATAACAACTTTTATTTAATCATCAAAATGTTAATTACATTTTACAAGTTTCAGAAATCTAATTATTGAAACTAATATCATCCTTCAGCCCGATGCGCCTCGCATGCTGTAAATGCTTAACCCTACTCAGTCCCTTCGTGAAGGGATCTGCTAGGTTCTAATTTGATGATACCCTCTTTACCACGAGAAGTCCTTCTTCTATTCGATATCTGATGAAATGATATTTTTTGTTAATGTGCCTAGATCTCCCGTGATCTCTTGGTTCCTTAGCCAAAGCAACCGCACTTTCGCTGTCACATAAAATTTCCATTGGCTCCTTTATAGCTGGTACAACTCCAAGGTCTCCGATGAAGTTCTTTAGCCATATCGCCTCCTTTTCCGCTTCACTCGCTGCTATGTACTCTGATTCACAATTAGAATCAACTACTGTCTCCTGCTTGGAACTTTTCCAAGTAATTTCCCCTCCATTTAGGATAAAGACCCAGCCTGACTGAGAGCGGAAATTATCCCTATCAATCTGAAAGCTAGCATCACTATATCCTTCCACTCTCAAGTCATCACTGCCACCGAGGGTAAGGACCCAGTCCTTAGTCCTCCGCAGATACTTCGGAATGTTCTTTACCGCAGTCCAGTGAGCCTTGCCAGGTTTCCCTTGATATCTACTGACCATGCTCAAGTCAAAGGCCACATCAGGGAGAGCACAAGTCATATCATACATGATAGAGCCCACAGCGGAAGCATATGGTATATGACTCATCTCAGCTATCTCAGCCTCTATACTCAGACTCTGAGTCTTACTCAGCTTGGCATTACTCTGGATAGGTAATTCCCCTTTCTTGGATTCTTGCATGCTGAACCTTTTCAACACCTTATCCAAGTAGGTACTTTGACTAAGTCCAGTTAGTCTCTTACTCCTGTCTCTCATTATCCTTATCCCTAGGATATAGGCAGCTTCTCCAAGATCCTTCATAGCGAAACACTTCCCAAGCCAGGACTTAACCTCCTATAAAGTTGGGATGTCATTTCCTATGAGTAGTATGTCATCCACATACAACACCAGAAAGCTGACTATACTCCCACTAGCCCTAACATACACACAGGACTCATCTTCACTCCTCGAAAAGCCAAACTCTTTGACTTTCTCATCGAAGCAAATATTCCATCTATGAGATGCTTGTTTCAATCCATAAATGGATTTCTCAAGCTTACACACCCTATTCGGCTACTTTTCATCGACAAAACCCTCTGGCTGAGCCATGTAAACATCCTCAGCCAACTTTCCATTAAGGAAAGCGGTTTTGACATCCATTTTCCATATTTCATAATCATGAAATGTAGCTATGGCCAGAAAAACTCTAATAGACTTAATCTTTGCTACTGGTGAAAAGGTCTCATCATAGTCAACTCCTAGAGTTTGAGTAAAGCCCTTTGCCACCAGTCTTGCTTTATAGGTGTGTACCTTCCCATCCATGTCGGTCTTCTTTTTGAAGATCCATTTGCACCCAACTGTCTTACGACCTGGTACATTGTCAACCAAGTCCCACAATTGATTGTCATACATGGACTGAATCACGCTGTCCATAGCCTCCTTCCATTTAGCAGACTCAAGACCTGCCATGGCTTCCGTGTAATTATTAGGTTCATCCAAATCTATTAGTGTGCTATCACTAATAAATGTATCACCTTCAGTGGTGATGTGATAACCATAATAAAATTCAGGTGTGTTCCTAACTCTAGTGGAACGCCTCGGAGGTACGGACTCATCTATCGGCTCAACAGGAGTTTCCTCCTCAAGTTAGTCGGTAGTATTTGAGGTTCCTTCACCACTTGACTCTTGAAGCTCTTCAAGGTCAATTTGCCTCCCACTATCCCCTTGGCTTATAAATTCTCTCTCACAAAAGACTCCTCTTCTTGCTACAAAGACCACATTATTACTGGGTCTGTAGAAGAGGTAACCAAAGGATCTCTGTGGGTAGCCGATGAAAATACACCTCTCACTTCGAGGTTCAAGCTTGTCATGAGACTTGCGCCTCACAAAAGCTTCACAACCCCAAATCTTGATATGGTCTAGATTGGGAACTTTCCCAGTCCACATCTCGTGAGGTGTTTTGGCGACCTTTTTAGTAGGACTAGATTGATGATATGGGCAGCAGTCTCTAAGGCATACCCCCAAAATGAGATTAGTAACGAAGCTCGACTAATCATGGAACGAACGATATCCAACAAGGTTCAATTACGCCTCTCAGCCACACTATTCAACTGTGGTGTCCTGGGAGGTGTCAATTGTAAGATGATCCCACATTCCTTGAGATAGTCGAGGAACTCGTACTAAGATAATCACCACCACGATCGGATCGAAGCATCTTAATGTTCCTGCCCAATTGATTCTCGACTTTCTGTTTAAACTCTTTAAACCACTCGAAAGTCTCTGACTTATGCTTGATTAAATAGACATATCCATATCTACTATAATCATCGGTAAAAGTCAAATAATAACGATTAGCATCCCTTGTGGCTGATTTGAAGGGTCCAAAAACATCTATGTGTATGAGGTCCAACAAACCCTTACCCCTCTCATAAGTACCAGTGAAGGGTGAATTTGTCATTTTTCCAAGTAAATAAGACTCACAACTATCATTTGACTTTAGTTGAAATGATTCCAAGACTCCAGCCTTTTGGAGTTGGCCTATGCGCTTGTTGTTGACATGTCCAAGTCGGCAAGTTATTTGAAGAATCAATATACAACACATTATTTCCTAGATTGTCTACAACATTCACAGCTTCATATACACCATCACAAGGTAATGCTTTAAAGTAAAATACATCATTGTAATAAACATTAATAGCACCATTATTATTATCAAATGAAAATGTAAACCCTTGTTTGTACAAACCATGAAAGGAAATAATATTTCTCGCCATTTCAGGCGAGTAACAACATTTATTTAAATCTAACATTAACCCATTATTAAGCAATAAAGAATAAATTCCTATCTTAGTGACAGGTGATGCTTTCCTGTTGCTCATGACTAAGTTTATCTTCCCATGCTCCACTTGCTCACTTCTTCTTAGGCCCTACAAATCAGTATAAATATGAATACCACAACCTGTATCAAGTACCCGAGAATTAGCATTAGATGAGTTATTAGACAATATTGTGTAAATACCTGCATGGGTGGGTTTAACTTTCCCATCCTTTACATCTTGCAAGTATTTGGGGAAACTTCGCTTCCAGTGCCCCTTTTCCTGGCAATAGAAGCATTGTGCTTCCTTTGGGTTTGAGGAAAGAGTAATGGGACCTTTCTTTGTCCCACTTGAAGAGGAACCATCAAGGGGCTTACCCTTGGTACCCTTCGAAGGGGTTTTCCTCTTCTTACCCTTTCCCTGCCCAATTGCAAGAACAGGGGCTGCTGTAGGAGTAGGAGTAAAAGTAACAGCCGACTTACCTTTAAGGCCACTTTCAGTGGTCCTCAAAAGTCCTTGAAGTTTGCTAAGTGTAACTTCCTCCTTGTTCATATGATAAGTCATACGAAACTGATCATAACTAGGAGGTAAGGAATGGAGAATGATATCAATCGCCAAGTCCTCAGGGAAGTCTACATTCAGCTTCAATAACGGTCCACGAACCTTTGCATTTTCTGCAAGTGACCGGTGATGGGTTCACCATCCTTCATCCTGGCCGTTATCATGGAGGAGATGATTTCATACCTCTCTTGACGCGCGCTCTGATGGTACCTATCCATCAGATCCAGGTGCATCTCATAGGGGTAGAAATCTTCAAAGGATTTCTGGAGTTCGGGAGTCATGGTTGCCAACATGATGCATGACACTTTAGTAGCATCCCTCTCATGTGCAGTGTACTCCGAAAGCTCCTCAGGAGTAGCAGTGGACTCATTGATAACCCTAAGCTCCTTATCAAGGACATATTCCTTATTCTCATAGCGGGTAATCATCCTGATGTTTCTAATCCATTCATTGAAGTTAGACCCATCAAAAGTGACTTTCCCACACAAGTTCATGAGGGAAAATGAGCCAGTAGTAGTGTTGGAAGACATCTGAAATGAAGAAGGACAAGTTTAATTAGATGAAGAATCCTTAATAAGTCACCCAAATGAAATATTAAGGCTAGGGTCCAACAAATTATTTATAGTTGGAAGAGGGATGTCGTAATCCACACTATAAAATATTTGAAGGTAGGTAAATGACGATTTACCAATTTCCACCATAAGAACGAAATATTTTATTATTAGGTTTTATTGGATTTGAAACTCCTAGATCTTTTTGAGATACATTGAACTTTTCAATGGCATGTTTGAATCTCAACTGTCCCCTCTCAAGTTTGTGACTCGGATGCCGAGGATCACAAACAAGGTGTGAATAACCATACAAATTGACTTGGTACCCTTAACTATATTACCTAATCGATGTGCCGGTTAACCACACACGCTCCACCGATCTATAATAAATTCAAGTTACCCTTTTTCACACTTACTAGTCCTTGTTAGTGTGCCGATTAACCACACACGCTCCACTAACGACTTGGTAAGGTACAAAGTGTAATTTTATGGGCTAGCACCTATTTCACATTTTCCTAAAGTAACTAAGATTAGGAATTAATAATGTATAGTTACTTTATAATTCATTATACTTTTAATGAGAGTTAAATTCTTATCCTACCCGTTCGGCTAACGACCCTCCAACGGTCAAGGAAGCGGTGGGTGAGAGTGGACACCCATTAAGCTACCATTTTATAGGCAACAACCTTATACCCCCCTCCCCCTTATAGACCAGCTTCGTGAATGAGGTCTACTTAAGGTAAGATTGACTTATTCTTATACATATCTATATAAATAAGATTATAATAATAATATAAGTGTTTTTTTAAACCTTTTAAAAAACTAAGGTTTAATTTGGAACTAAAGTATTAAAGTGTAAGACTTTACAAATTCCAAAACTTGAGGGCAAGTTTTGAAACTATTTCAAGACTCTTCTTGTAACTTATGAGTTTAATGGTTCATAAAGTTGAAGACTCTTCATTTTATGAAACCTCCTATTCTTTAATGACAACTTTTAAAGAAGTGACTTTTGGTTATCCATAACTTGAGTACAAGTTATGGACACCATCATTAGCATTAAGATCATGAATTAAACAAACATGTAGGTTACACACAATTCCTATGATCTTCTAAAACTCATAAGAACAAATATTCATACCGAACAATTTCAAGAAATCATATTAACACATATAAAACTTGAAAATTGATAATAGTCATTTGAAATGGGTTAACATAATCATTACCACTTTGAAAAACAGATTTTACAAGTCAAAACAGTTTGGGATAATGATTCTAGCCCATTTCCAGCAACAAAACTCGGAAAACTGCCCAGCACGCACCTACTCGTCAAGTGCATGATCCTACTCGACGAGTAGGATGAATTTTGCCTTTGACTCGTCGCGTTCTCCCCTTGCACTCGGCGAGTCCAGTCGAATAGTGAACAATTTTTCGTTTTTTCAAGCAGTTTGCATCAAATATACAGAAAACAATCCTAGGCTCTGATACCACTGATGGGTTTTGAGCATTCTAACATTCCTATGGTGTATATGCAATCCTATAAACCTTGAATCTATGTTTTTTTCTAATATACATGCAAATTTGATTTTTCAAGGTTTACTTCCTAACTAGCATGGCATGGGGAATATGTAATATAAAAACTAGTAGAAGTACATACATTTCTTGTTGCTTGGATTCCTTGAAGACTTTGTGAGCCTAGCACCCCAAATGTTGTGCCTCAAATGCTTCACACAACACTACAAGACTTGGAATAACTTGAGAGAATACACTTGCACTCAAAATCGGTTATGCCCTCTTAGAACTCACTAGTAGTCCGATTTTGCTAGCTATAGGGTTCCTTTTATAGTGTTGTCACAATTAGGGTTTACACATGAATGCCCTTAATTGTCATGGCTCTTCATTTCTAATGATCCATAGGTTTGTAACTCCCATGAACTATCCATGGAGCTCCAAATGGTTATAACCCAACTCCATAAATCATGGATCATAAATTCACCATAAAAGGTTAGATGATTGTCATAATCAACCCTATATATTTAATTAGTCTCATTTTGATCACCAAATTAATTCTAAATTAATACTTGATTAACACTAATTAAATAATACTATTATTAATATATTAGAACTTATAATATATTAATAATCACAAGAGTCCTTTCTCTCATTTAGTCTATCCAAGTATTGCAATGCCATGCAACCCAAATGGACCATGTCGGGTCGGGTCAAGTACATAACAAATAAAGTTATGGACTTAGACAGTATATCCAACAGTTTGGACCATCCTAATGGATAAAGTTGGAGACTATCCATTATGAACCTAGTAGGTACCAGATCTGATGTCATGAGCCTTGGTATTTAAGGATTAAGCTCTTAATGAAGGAAGAAGACATTATGCCAGAGACCACGATGTGGTTAAGGAAGGCCTACGATGTGGTGGTGCTCTGCCTCGTGACTGTTTTGTTGTTTGGTGGCCACGACGTGGGGGTCCTCTGAGTTGACTTTGACCATTGACTTTTTGATTAGTTTGAATTTTGGTCAAACTTAGGTAGAATTGAGTGTTTAGATAAGAACTAGTCTTAGTTTGGCATTAGGTAGCTTGTGTTATTTGTTTCATGGTTGTAGTTGTTGTTTCGTGGTTAAATTGAGTGTTTAGCTAAGAACTAGTCTCAGATTGGCATTAGGTAGCTTGTGTTAGTTGTTTCGTAGTTGAAGTCATTGTTGAGCTTCTATTGGTTAGCTAGGTGAGTTTTCTCACTATACTTTGTACTAACACTATGTATCCTTTATGTGTAGGATGTTGATATGTTGTAGTGGTTTGTTAGATTGGTAGATCAGTTATGATTACCTATGTTTGGTAGTTATTGTTGTTTGTTTGTTTGCATACGTCAACATATTATGGTTGGGTTGAGGCGGTCGTGCTCTGTTTTGTAGGCTAAGATACCCGAGTGGTCTAGTTGATATTGTAGGCCCAAGGAGAGCAGTCCATCCTCATGTTGTAGGCTCAGGAGAGCAGTCCACCTATATTTTGTAGGCTCAAGAAAGCGCCTTAGCCGTTCAGGTTTACTATAGGTCTTGCGAGACGGTCCAGTCAGACTTAAGGTTCATGTGTACATGCATTATATGTGTATTGTTGTGTAGGGTATTTTGGGGGACTCACTAAGCTTGTTTTACCGTTGTGTATTAAATGTTTTTCAGGTACTTTGGCAGTTCGTGGGAAGGAGAAGGTGTGGCTGTATACACCCATCAACAGTTTAATGATTTGAGATTTCGCATCACTTTTCTTTATAACTCTGATTTTGAACTACGGTTTACAAAAAAAGGGTTTTTCCTTGAATATGTCTTATGAAAATATGCGTTTAAAAACGAAAAATTCATTCTGAAAATTAGGACGTTTCATGAGTTCAATCTGTCCCTGATAAAATTAAGGTGCAATCCCTTTGATGTCTTCATCGTTGATTTAGGGTTTTATTTGAGTTTCGCAAGGTTTAAAGGTTTGTCAATTTTGGTCTAAAGACTTGTAATTTTATAGACATTTAACATAGGGGCGTCATGCTCATTTTATAGGAACTTAACGAAATAATGTAGACTATATTTGGGATAGGGACCAAAACTGAAAGATTTGTCAACTACAAAAACTAGTATCAAATTTTTAAAACAAAAACAAACTTCCAAGATAAATATATACCCTAAGGACCAAAATTGTAATTTATTTTTTACTAGGTATGAGACTCATGTACTACATGACTTTATTTAAAAGAAAAAACTAAATATAAAATTCTAAACATTTGAGAAGTTTGAATTTATAAGAAAAATATTGAATTATAAAAATTAAAGTGTTTTTTTCTCTAAATTTAAACAAATAATTTAGATAAATAAATAAAGGAAATTAATGAAGCTTTAATTTAGTAATCTTGAAATTATAAGGAAAGTGTATGAAGAAAATTAAAATGCATTTATTATTGCTTTTAAATACTATGTGGAATTAATAAAATAGAAAAATCATAAAATGACATTTAAAATAAAATTAATTCCAAATAACTACAAAATAACATTTGTCAAATTAAATAAGAGCGTGACAATTTAAAAAAAAACATTCATTTATTAGAGGAGATTTATTTATATATTTTATATTAATCGCATTTTAAAACATTTTCTAAAGAAATTATTCCTATATTTTAAAACAAGAGGTCAACTCAAGTTTCAAATTTATGAAATTCGAACTTGATTATCAAAATGTTTAAATCTTAAGTTGTCATTTATAAATCATCTTAATGATGGTTAGAAATGATTTCTGTTAAATAATAAGGAGTGACTCTCTCAAATGAGAGATCATGGGTTCGAGTCTCATAAGAGACATATGTGGTATTTAGGAGTATGTTAGATACTTTGTCATTTCAAAATATAATAATAATAATAATAATAATAATAATAATAATAATAAGGGACTTTGTTGTAAAGTCCTAACTATTGACTGTTTTTGACACGTTTACCATTTTTCCGGTTAGCCGGTAATTTGGATTTTGTTGTAAAAAAAAATAAAGTTTAGGACTTTCTTGTCAAATCATGAATTAGGATTTTACTGTAAAAAAAATAAAGTTTATGATATACGAACCTTGCGTTGCGAAGCCAAACACTCAAAAAAATCACAAAAGAAGCCTCTCCCAATCTCTTTCACTCTATCTCTCTCTATTTAAAATCTCTCTCAAATCTCTCTAAGTATGTGAAATGTCTCTCTGTATGAGAAATCTCTCCAAGAATGTGAAATCTCTCCCAAATCTCTCTCTGTATGAGAAATCTCTCCCAAATCGCTCTCTATATGAGAAATCTCTCCAAGAATGTGAAACATCTCCCAAATCTCTCTCTGTATGAGAAATCTCTCCAAGAATGTGAAATCTCTCCCAAATCTCTCTCTGTATGAGAAATCTCTCCAAGAATGTGAAATCTCTCCCGAATCTCTCTCAAAACCTCTTTTGAGTTTTGTAATCATTTGGGACATCCCGACACTTGACTTGGTGAAAAAACATTCGAAAAGGGGTGATACCTTGGAAAATAGCCTCTTAGGGCCGAAGTCCCTCTATAGGGACCAAACCCTCCTTGAGCCGAAGCCCCAAGAACCAAGACTGAAGTCCCCTTGAGTAGCCGCAGCCATCGGACCAGACCGGATCTGCTGAGGACCGAGGCTGATGAAGACCCGCAACGCCGAACCGAACTTGGAACAGGAGCACCCTATCCGACCTTCACCTGCGGTCCCTCCTGACGAATTCGCCTGCGGTACCTGCTCGGACCGTAGTCCCTTCCATTTCGGATCCAATTCACCAGCCAAACCTTCCCTGTGGACCTAAGGCTGCTAAGACCGGAACCACGCCCTGACCTCGTATTTCCCATTTTTCCACCCGGTTTTCGACTAGTTTTGCGTTTTAAGTCCGTTTTTAATTATTTTAACGATGGATTTTCACCCAAACTTATATTTTGACATATAAGGTCCCATATATTCATAAAATCAACATATTTTTAAGGAGATCCTTATTTAAGAATAAGATCTATTAAGTAAGATCTTGTGGTGGAGTGTTGACTTTGCCATAGTGTTTGACACAAACAACCACCCCCATGCCCACTCCATGAGCAGCCATTGTCCTTCCACCATACCTGGTCATTCAATAGTACTTTTCCCACTCATTTCCCAGCCATACTCACGTCTTAAGGGCTGGAAAACCCACCATCTCTCCTCACTTCACTCATTTTCACTCATTTCCACCAAAGATCAAACACATATTTTCTCTCAAATTCTCTCTCACAATTTCAAGATTTCCAAGGCATTTTTCAAGCTTTCCTTCTACATTTGGTAAGTATCATCACCCTTCATATGGTTATTACACGTCCTTCTACTCCAATCATAGTTTTTTACATAAACTCCATCATATTTGTGTTAGATTCTCGAAATCTTCAAGGCATCTTCTAAGTGTTCTTGAGTAGAAAACTTCTTTTCTTCAACATTCACCCACTAAGAACACATAAGGTGAGTTCAAACCCCTACATTTTCATGTTTTCTTCAAGTTTTAGGGGGGGGGGGGGAATACAAGTTAAAACACCAAGAACACAACTAAACTGAAACAACATCTTTCATCAGAAAAGTTAAGTCTTATTCACGGACTGTTTGACTATCTTAAACTTAATATCCTTCAAAACTGTTTTACATACAAATAGTTCAGGCTCATACCTTTAAAATGACTACTTTCACATCTCCATACGTTTTTTCTACGATTTATGGTGATTTTTACAAAACTGCCTATCATTTCAGAAACGAATTCGGAGCAGTCTGTGAATACGAACATTTTAACACAAGTTAAAGACCTCCAAAATCATAATAAAAATTATGAATAAACTAGACACATTTTATGAACTCTCAGAATTTACGGATTCTGTTTTCGACTTCGTATGATTTTTCTATGATTTTTCTAAAACAATGCAGAAAGGTTAAAAACTAGTTAACAGCTTATAACTTTCCTAACACTTTGTATTATGTTGAGCAAAGTGTTTAACAATAAGTTCTAAATATTGAATGTGTTTTCTTGTTAGTTTATCATCATAAACTGAAATTTAGTCATTTATGATAAGATTCTTCATTCATTTAGAACACATATAATAAACTATAATAATCATAGTTTATGGATTCATAGCACTAATGTATTTTCATAAATGAGTTCTTTTACATTACAAACGTTTTGGATAAACTATAATAGGTATAGTTTACGTATCAATTACGTTTCAACTTATTTACCAAAGGTTTTCAGTTCAGTTCACGTAAATCTGTTAATGAATAAATTTATGAAACATTTCCTTCATGTTACCTTCATGGTAACAAAGTCAAAAGTCCTGTAACTTGTAACCAAAGTCTCTTGTAGGGAGAGCGTGATAGTTGTGTATAGATCTGTATTGGGTCTGACAAACTCACACCTGAGCTGCATGCAACAGCTAGACCGGCAGGTCTGAGGTGACAAGTGTCATTTAACTTGCGACGTCTGAAGAACGTCGTATTACGCGGCCGTCTGATTCTTAGCATGGTTATAATAACTCACATGTGGTATTAACAAATCATAAGATTTACGGGTTCTACTTTTAAATTAGCTAGTTATGTCGATTTAACTCACATGAATTACTTTAAGTATGGAAAAATACTTGTTTATTTTTAGTCCTGGGATTTAGGACTACCTAACTTTTATAAGGAAAATGTTGGATTTTCTTTGGAACATATTTCTATTAAAACTACATAATGCTAGAATTGTTAGACTTCTGCTATAATCGCTAAGTGTATATGCTAGGGTTATATAAGAATCTAGTCACAATCGACTTAGAATTTTGCGGGCCCACTTTATCTCGTGTTCCTTGTTTGGTTGTGGACCTAGGGCAAACCCATTATATTCAACGGTTTATTTAACTTAAATTTTATATAACTTATATACGTTGGGCGATTATAGAAGGAATCTATGGGTCCTTCTAGGGTTCATTAACGCATAACATAGAAGCATTCATTCCACACTTAATAAAGAAAATATTGGGTTTTCTGGAAACATACTTTGTCGCTTTTACAAGGAAAACGGTTTATTTCTCAAACAAAACTCTTATGAACTCACCAACTTAATTGTTGACACTCTTTCAAAACTACTTGTATTCTCAGGAAATCAATAAATCAGGAAAACATCAGCATTTGAGGATGGGATGTTAAATCGTCAAACAATCCATTTTGTCATCATAATGTAATTGATTTCGAAACATGTAAACTTACTATGATGTAACTTTTTCAATTATATTTATGATGGTTGTATTACTTTGAGCACTATTATACTCGGTGTTGTGATACTATACATGAAGTCCACCACCCTCGGACGTTTCCGCCATCCTTGGTTTGGGGGTGTAACAGTTTAATGGTATGATAGTCTTTAAGTATAAGAGTTATTGAAACCTGCTTTGGTCAGCTAAATCCTATTGAGGATGGGATGTTAAATCGTCAAACAATCCATTTTGTCATCATAATGTAATTGATTTCGAAACATGTAAACTTACCATGATGTAACTTTTTCAATTATATTTATGATGGTTGTATTACTTCGAGCACTATTATACTCGGTGTTGTGATACTATACATGAAGTCCACCACCCTCAGACGTTTCCGTCATCCTTGGTTTGGGGGTGTAACAGTTTAATGGTATGATAGTCTTTAAGTATAAGAGTTATTGAAACCTGCTTTGGTCAACTAAATCCTATTGAAATTCTTAATGTTTGCTTCTTTTTAAATAATTATTTTTAATCTCAACAAATCGACATTGAAAAAAAAATGAAGATAATCAAGAAGGAAAGAAAGAACTAAGGTTGCGTTGGCTTTTTGCAGTCCTAAAAATGGAGAACTAAGAAACCCAAAAAAATTGTTCTTCTTATCCCTTCTCTACATTCACTCTTTTGACTAGGCGTGTGTTGTTTGTGTTTATAATACAATATGTCCCCACTTATTAGTTTAAGATTTTGCGGCAAACCAAGAAGAAAGTTTTACAAGTCTTCTCACCATCTCTCGCTCTTTCTTTTGCATTTGTTTCCCTTGATGAAAATTGTATCAGAATAAAGACGATGATGGTAACAAAAACAATGGCGATGAGACAAAAATCACAATTAAAAGTTTTTGGGCTAAGAAAATACACTAAATTCCCATTATTTTCAATGATTTGACACGAAAGTCCTAAATTTTATTTTTTTGACAGTAAAATCTTAATTCACGATTTGATAAAAAGTTCTAAACTTTATTTTTTTTACAGTAAAGTCGTAATTATCGTTTAACCTGAAAAAATGGGTAAATATGTCACAAACTGTCAGTAGTTAAGATTTTACTATAAAAAAAATAAAGTTTAAGAATTTTTTTATCAAATCAATAAAAATATTCGGACTTTAGGGTATATATCCCAAATAATAATAAGATTTATAATGGTTCTATTTATTTAATTATTATTTTCTTAAAGATATAAATACTTAGATTTTAATAAGAAATAAACGCGATCCACAAGAGAACTTGATAATATCATCAATATTTACAAAATATAAAAACAACTTAGCTCATATAACCACAAATGAAAAATTCGCATTCTTTGGCAGTATCTCATAGTGGCAGTGGCATCAGACCCAACATATTCCAACTTATCTTGTTCTCTAGTTCTTTTGTTTTATTTTTTTGTTTTATAACTTTACTGGTTTATAACCCATGTAACGACAAGTATAAAATTAATTAAATTTTCATAATAAAAATTTATAATTATTAATCAGTTATTTTAAATAATTTATTAATTAAGATATATATTAATTTTTAAAGTTATTATAACTTAAAATTTAACATATAATTAGAAAATATTATTTTAAATTTTGAAATAAGTTGTTCAATATATCTATTGACACATAACATAATATTAATGACGAGTAGTATTAAAACCATTTATTTATTAAAATAAGGATTTCTAAATATTTGAAATAATATAGGGACCTTGGGGGATAAACTATTATTATATTTGATAAAATTAAATAAAACAGATAGATATTAATTAAACTAACTTTTATAAATGACCTCATTAACAAAAAAAAAAAAAAAAAAATCTTGTTTTCTGAAAACTGGTCATTTTCTTTTCCACATTAGTCATTTTCTTTTCCACATTAGACTATGGGAGTGGGGTGCCAAGCCTACTCACGAAGGGCATGATCCCTTAGGCCAACTCTAACCTCATCCCTATAAATTATATTATTTTTATGTAAAGTTAACATTAAAATTCTTTTCAATTCCAACCACATAAAAACATATTTTAATATTATAAATTATAAAGAGTAATCATAAAAAACTAAAAGCAATTAAAATAATACTATTTAAAAGGAAAATATGTTTTGTGTTATTAATAGTGGCCTCTATATATAGAGGCCATATTTCTTTCCACAAAAATAAAGATCACTTATAGTGGTTGATTGAACGTTTTATGAAAATAGAGGTCGATTGGAGATAGCATGTGTCACTTGGATGCGTTAAGGCTGGACAGAGTAGGGAGCGGGGAAGCCGCGGGAAGGCTTCCCGCATGGTGAAACACCGCACGGGGGGTGCGGGAAAGAAGCAGCGGGAAGAGGGTGGGGGAGAGAGTCCCGCTCGCTCTCTCTCTCTCTCTCTCTCTCTCTCTCTCTTCTAGCGATTGGTTGTGCATTTTTTTTTCTTTTTTCTTTTTCTTTTTTTATTCCAAACCGGAGGAAATGAGTTTTTATTGGACCAAAAACCGAGGGAAAGGTTTCCCATCCATTTCTTGGGTTTTTAGTGAGGGAAAGGAAAGTAAGGGAAAAGGGGGTATGACCCACCAAAAGTGAGGGAACCTTCCCTCCCACATCCTCCGGTCTAAGGATGAGTGGCTCGTAGGTTAGCGTAGATAGTAAGAAAGAATAGAATGAAGTCTTCCATTGGTCCTTTTACTTTTGTGTTATTATTATTTTATTTTTTTGACAATCCAAGTATATCCACCACTCCCTCTAGAGAATCTTATGGAATAATCACGTTAGCCGGTTAGGTTTGGATATTACCTTGATAGTTGATAGTAGCTTTAAAAAAAATAGCAAGATGATGAAGATAGAGGAATCTAGTGTTTTTGGGTGGTTTCGGTATGTCTCGGTGTGTCATATAAATCCTAAACCCTAATCACAAGATTAAAAACAGAAATTTGTGTTTAATGCTTGTTCGAAATTGAAATTCCAAAGAAGTTTCAGTTATGAAAAAGAAAACATTGCACACAAAGCCCACAACCATTTATTGTTAACCGGTGGTGTATTCTTCAGAAAAATAAATTTCGAGAATACATTTAAATGTTTAACGATATATATTATTCAAATTTAAATGGCATAAACATAAAGGTACATTCATCTATAGATTTCATATACTTGAGAGTGTTGTTCAATCACGTTAATCTTAATTATTTATGCCATGATTATTAGATATACTTAATCTTTAAATGCATAATTTAATCCAAGGTTCTTAGCTTTCGTAATATGCAGTACATGAATGATGTTTGTTAAAAACAATGCCTAAAATGATTTTCTTATGTATGAAGGCATGGTTTTTAACCATATTATGCACGCCAAAAATGTTTTTCTTATGACGGCGTGATTCTTTATTTTCAAAAAGTTGGCTTGATTTATATGTTTCAAAGTATTTTATTTAAAATAAATACATGTATTATTTATGTAGATGTTTTTGCTTTAAGTATGAGGGTGTTTGGGATTAAATACTAGATTATTGTTTTTCTGTGTCGTTAATAAATATTTTATAGTGTTTAGATGAAATTAAATAAAGAATATTTATCAACTTAAATAAATTACTTTTTATAAGTTGAATTCTTCTAACTTATATGAAAGTGCTTATAATTTATTTAAAAATAATTATTATATGTAGAAACTAATTTCCTTTTTTTTATCAGTGTTTTAACCCCCAAAAGAACATATGGATGGCAAACTCGATTTTCTTTTTCTAAAGACCAAGGATTGCATATTTCCTACTACATAATATATATATATATATATATATATATATATATAGGGTTAGGTTATTTTGTTTTTACTAAGTATTGTGTGCCAGAATGCACAGATCTGGACCAATGGATGAAATTAATCAATGGACATGATTTGAGAGTGTATGAAATTACAATGAGGTAACATGTAGCATATAATCACACAATTTTAAGCAAAAGGGTATTTTAGACAATTAACTACATTTATAAAAGGAAATTTTTGGATATTTAGGGATGATTAATTATCCTAATTTAAAAAAAAAATCTGAATTTTTTAATTAATTCAATTTCAATTTTTTACCAATTTTATTCTGTCAGAATATTTTTTGTTAGAATGATGCTCTTTCAGAATTTTATTCTAATAGAATATTATTTTGTTAGAATGACAGAATGCCAACCATAAACTAGTAAATATATTTTCGATTTTATTCTTGCAGAATATATTTCCAATGCAGATATTTGATTTGAGAAATAAAAAACAAATTCATTCATATTCTTACAGACTAATATCCTTATACATTTAAAATAGTTATACATATTCTAAAAGAATATCATCAATGATGAATAAAATTCTTAAAAAATAGCATTCTTGAATATACAATTATTGAACAAATACACTTGATCTTCTTTAGTGGTCCGTATAATCCACTTGATCTTCGCATATATATACTTGTTGTTGAACTCGATTCCAAATATTTTTCTTGTATAATCAATATTGAATTCCTTCTCTATGCAATTCTGAAAGAATAAGATACATTACTCGTTAGTATTACCTATTAAACAAATATACTAGTTAACAAACATTCGTAAAGACATTATAACAAAATACATTTATATAAATAAATTTTGACAGAAAACATTACAAAATGCACTTAAATAACATTCTTTTAAAAATCTTTTGCGAATAATAGGCATCAAATTGATGATTGTTATTAACATCATTCTAAAAGACATTCTGCAAGAACAATTCATTTAAGTTGTAACTAAAAAAAACATACTATAAATTCTGAAGTACACAATACAACCATTCTAATAGAATGTCCCAGACATTGAAATTCTATCAAAATACATATAAACAATTAACCATTCTAATAGAATGTGGCAGACATTGAAATTCATTTACACAAGTATCTGGATTCCAATTGAAATTCTTACTAACAATTAACAAATTGTTTATTTTTACACCAAATAACATGACCAAAACCAATAAAAAAAACCTAGATTTCAACTATGCATTTTATCGAACATTTTGTGTGCTTCTTCAATTTCTTCAAAAAAAAATTAGTGAGAGTCTTATCAATTCAGTTTCTTGGTGGTCAAGAACTGGAGATACAACTAAAAAAACATGTTATGATTAGTACAAGAGCATACCAATTCAGTTTCTTGGTGGTGTCGTTGACGACCTAAAATCCCCTATTGCCTTTGTTTTCACCTCCTTTTGCAGACTCCACAACAGGCACCGAGCACCTCTTCACCGCCATCTGCTGCTATTGCTTTTCCCCGATTTCTATTCAACAGATTGATTTAGTTCAAACACAAAATCAATTAATAAGATTAGAATCGATTTTGATGACAGATAACTCGAGATTGGAATCAGAAATCGGGAAGCACCTCCAGTGATTCACCGATTCGAAGGAGGGGGAGGAGGAGGAAAATATCGATTCCATGTAATCTTCCCCTTGATCTTCTTTGCTGCCGACGACGGGAGAGGAACGAAGAACCGTTGACTGCCTTCCTTCGCATCTTCCGCCATTGAAGAATTTTTCAATCGCATCTTCCGGTTGGTGAACTAGGAGTGAAAAGGGTTTGAGGATTCTGGAGGTTTTATTAGACAGGATTTAAGAGAGAGGCTAGGTCAAATATACTTATTCTATTTCCTTAATTGCAAGATTCAATTAAATGATTTCCTTAATTAAAAGTATAAAAGGTCCAAAATACCCTTAAATGATTTATTTAATTGTTTATTATTTCTTGAATTCTCATTGGTGCATTTAGGCACACAATACTTGCTAAAAACATTTGAACCTAGCGCTCTCTCTCTCTCTCTCTCTCTCTCTCTATATATATATATATATATATATATATATATATATATTTTTTAAACTCCACTTTCAACTACAATATCAATTAATAAACATTTTTCCTAAAAAACATAAGTTGTTTTAATAAGCAATTCCTGATATAACACCCCTAATAAATACAATCAACATATATGAAATGAGTGATTTTGTGGGATAATGTGCTACAATTTATGATATAACATGCACGTACGACTCGATGTATATTTGTAATTTGTGCCTCATGATCGAGTTAATGAGTATTGAATAATAATCATTTATGTCCACGCTAGTTGGACACATGCGGTAAAACATATACAACATATATCGAGTTAATGAACATGTATTGACACCATGTGTTGCAATGAATTTAGTTGTCGACGATTGATTCAGATGCACCATTTCTCCATCATCCACTGGTTTCTCAACATTCACATTGTTCTTTGCACATCACTATAGTAAAGCTATATGCATTGGCGGATCTACATTGGATCTCGGGGTATCCCGGGATGCCCCTTAAAAATATTTCACTAGTATAATTTTTTTCGAAAAATGTCGTTTATGTTGCGTTCTTTAATGTAAATGTGTTTTGCGAAAAAATAACAAAAGTTCTAGTTAGTTTAGTTGGTTACGATGATATGCCATTTTTTTGGAGGTTGGAAGTTCGAATCATAGCCTTGACAATAGATGTATTTTTTTTGTTTATTAGTTTCTATCCTATATCCCTTCAACTTCTTTCTTATTTCTTATAATTCTAAAATTGTCCCACATCGGCTATAACATGAAACATAGCCCCTATACATCTGCTATATAAGCAACATAAGCTTCTCAATTCTCAACAAGTTAAACCTTTTAATGGATTTGGGTTTAAACCCGAAACCGAGTTTGGAAAACTGAAAAACCGAGAAACTGAACCCATTGGTTCGGGATACCCCTTTACTTTGACCCTGGTTCCGCCACTGGCTATATGTGTCATTACGTCCTTCCTCAGGTTGATCAAGTTTCTTTATGTTTGTTAGGTTAATTTGTTATTTGCTTATTATACATTTAAAAAATTGATTACTCCAAAACTTGATTTCATTCGTTCAACCGAGGTGCTTAAATACAAAGCTAAGGAAAGGATAACCACTAAATAACAAACAAATAATAACAAAGACTACTAGATAAATACTAGGAAATGAGATAATAATGAACGAAGTCATTTACTCCCCCTCAAGTTGGAGCATGTAAATTGCATATGTCCAACTTGACCAGTAAATCCTTTAGTATGATAACTCCTAAGGCCTTGGTAAAAACATCAGCCAACTGTTCTTTCATATTTACATAGACTAGTAGTATCTCCTGAGACTCAACTCATTTTTTGACAAAGAAACAATCCACTTTTACATGCTTAGTCCGTTCATGGAAAACTGGGTTGTTGGCAATGTGTCTAGCTGCTTGATTGTCTCAAAAAAGTGATTACTTTAGTGGGCGCCACCTTTAAGATTTTAACCAACCAACGAAGCCACAAAACTTCACTAACTGCATGTGCTATTGCTCTACACCCTGCTTCAACAGAAGAACGTGAAACCACCGTCTGCTTCTTTCTTTTGCAAGAAATTGGAGCTCCTCCCAAAAGTAGCAAGTATTCAGTTTGTGACCTTCTTGTGAAAGCACACCCTAACCAGTCAAAATCACAATAAACTACAAGCTCAGTACCTCCATCTTTAGGTAAAAGAATACATTGACCAGGTGTTTCCTTAAGATAACGCAAGAGACGAATAGCCACATCCATGTGTTTTTGTATTGGATCTGAAATAGACTGACTTAATAAATTTACAACATATGCAATATCTGGGCTTGTAGCCTACAAATAATATATGCGACCAACCAGCCTTCGAAACTGACTTGCTTCAGTCTTTGGACTATCTTCACATTGATCCAACTGAAGATTTTGCTCTATTGGGAAAAACTTGGCTTACATCCCATCATTCCACTGTCTTTTTATATGTCAAGACTATACTTTCTCTGACTAAGAACCATTCCCTTAATGTTTTAGCCACTTCAATCCCCAAAAAATACTTTAATAAACCTATATCTTTGATACTAATTTTTTTATCAAGATAAGTCTTTGTCTGTTGTATTTTTGGTGTGTCGTTTCCCATGATTATCACATCATGCACGTAGATTAAGGCAACAACAAACATACTACCCTTTTCATAAACGAACAATGACGCATCTGCATGCCTTTGTTTGAAACCCAACTTTGGCAATCTTGAATCCATTAGGTAAAACGAAAGTTCATTTCCCTTTCAATGAAATATAGTCGTCATTGGGTATGATGACTACTGGTTCGTCGTCATCATATATATATATATATATATATATATATATATATATATATATATATATATATATATATATATATCTAGAAGATTATAATCAACTGCCATGTGCTCCGTTACACCTGTGTCAACACTCCAAGTACCACTTTTATCGATTTTACCTGCCATGTTATCCACATTATTATTGTCTTCCTTGTTAAAGTGTTTAACAAGATTTTGATTCTATTCGCTCATGAGTCCTGGTATAGGACTTGACTCTGTATCTACCAAGGATGCCTTGTATTTTCCCTTCTTATTCCTGCCTTTACCTGGCTACCACTCCTGGTAGCCAATCTTCTTAAAACACCCATCCTTATTATGACCATTCTTACCATGAAAACTGAAATACTCGTTCTTTGGTGTACTTTTCATTTGTCGAACATTAGGTTAAATCACCGTTTTTCTCCTGCTTTGTGCGAAGGTTTGGAATGTTGCAACCTCTTGTATCGGTTTCTTCATTGTTAAGATTGCTCTCTGTTGTTCATCTTCGGAAACCATATGATATGCAGTACCAAGAGTAGGAGTGCGTTTCGATGTAAGAATCTGAGTTTTTGTGGTTAAAAAATGGTGTTAGGTCCCATTAGAAACTCGTATAATCTTTCTTTTTCTTTTACCTTGCTCAACCTTTTCCCTAGATCACATATGCACTTGCCATATGCACACCTTGGGGTTGGAGATATGGAGTGAATCTCTTCCCAGATACCATGTATGTTGGTATAATAGGATGATAAGGAGATTCCATCTTGTTGCATTGAAGAGAGAGTCTACTTTCCCAAATCTTTCTTCCAAGTCAATCCATATTTATGCAAAAGTATTTACGTATTTGACAATTGATCTGATTGTTTTCTCCATGGCGGTAATGATTTATCCTTTGATCATAACATCACAACGCATCCACTTCTTGAATTATGATGAGCCTTCTTCTGGTGCCTTGATTGTTTCTTCCATAAAAACAAATTTGCTCTTATACAAATTCATAAGATTAGTAATTAAGTAATATATTGTTTTGTAATTACCTTCACTTGTGATGGATGAGTTGGGACATCAGTTTTGAAGGATAAATAATGAGAATATCAGTTTAGAACTTTAAAATTAATGTATGTTTTGTTATTAATCATATATTCTCAAATCTCAACTAATTGTATAAACTTGAAAATAGAAAAACATCACAAGCTTGTGGGTTGTGAGGTGGAAGCTGGAGGTAGGCCCTTTAAATTTTACAAGGTAGTTTTTAATTTTTTTTCTAGGTATAATTTATAATAGGGAAAATGACATTGTAGCCCTATGATGTTTTGCACATTTGCTCTTTCAGTCCCTTATGTTATTTTAGTGTCTTTTAAGGAAACAAAGTTGGTTTCTTGGGTCGAATAGGTCCTTCTATAAAAAAAACTAAAGGGGTCAGCTGGTGACTTCCTCATCTAAAATGCTAACCACTTGACCAGTACATGCCCTTATTCGTCAATTTGACATGTTCATCTCCTTCCTTCTTTTTCTTAGTTTCTTCTTCTTTACTTTCTTCATCTCCTTCTTTCTTCTTCTTCTGGTGCATCCAACACAAGAAAATATGGTCATGTGCAATTGTGGAAGCATGGCAATCATAAGGACTTCCACCACTAAGAAGAATCCTGGTAGGGAATATTATGCTTACCCGAATATGGTACTCATTCTCAAGAAACATTTGGATTTTTTCAAGTTTAACCAAATTTTGCTAATTTATGGTAGTGAGATCTGCAGGGACCTAAGAGTGGGTTTCTTTTGTGGGTTGATGAGGCTGAAGATCATAGGCATGATATCGAAGTCGAAAATCAAACCTTGAGGGAAATGGTAATCCAAAATCGGAGCTTGAAGATTTACTTAAAGGAGGTGGTAAGACAAAATCGACGTTGAAGATTTTCTTACTACTCAGTTGGGTTTTGTTTTTTTGGCATAATTATTTACAAGCTGTAATGTGATGTATCAATGAACTTGTTATGGATCAATGATAAGGATTTTTTTGGTTTTTAACAAATTCAGAACCTTTCGTCTTCCTCCTTCCTCCTCCATCATTAACATGCTGCTTCACACATCCATTTTCATCGAGGTTCATATCCATTACCATTAAAGTTGTCATTTTACAGTAACAAAACAACAAAGAAGATCAATTTGTAGAAAGAGAAAGCAGTTGAAGTTAATACATGGAACGATCGAAGATATTGGATTGCAGAAGTTGATATAGTCTTCGATTGCAGAAGGCGATACACTCCAATGACGTTTTTCTGGTTTACATGCCCATGATTTTGACTTTTACCATCCGATTTTGACTTTGAAATGGAAAAATGCATAACTTGAACAAAGAAATTGGCTACTAAAGGTAGAGGGTCTAAAAAGACAGGTCACTATTAACTTTGATCTCTTAAAAGGCACAGAAATAACATAAGGGATTGAATGAGCAAATGTGAAAAACATCATAGGGCTACAGTTTCATTTTCCATTTATAATATAAGTTGCAAAATTAGGTGGGTCCTAGGACCCACCTTAACACTATGTATATACACCCCATGGATAGAAATAAATGTTACAACTTCTAGATTTCAACTTTCATCTACCAGCTATCAACTACCAGATAATTTTACTAATCACGCCTTTAGCATATGGGCAAGTTGTGTTATGGTTATGTTACTTTGGCATCATAGACGTTAATGGTGAACGGTGGAGTTTGGCATCTTGGTATAGGTTGGCAATTACGTGAGTGGTTTTGCACTGAACATGGTATGATGTTGTTGGAAAGACGAATTTATAGCACCTTTGTCCTTGGACTTTACAGATTGAACAAAATCTGCCATTAATTAAGGCTATTCTGCACAGGATACATTTAACAAGAAAAAAAAGTTAAATTACAAACAAATGAGCCTAAAATTAAGGTCACGTGTGGAAGATTTAATAATATATATTTTTATCATCATATATAAACTAAAACAAGTTACTTATTTTATTATTATTATATAAACAAGGACAAGTTAGTTATTTTATTATTATTATATATAAACTAGGACAAGTTAGTTTATCCACATATTTTCTTATCAACTAATACATAAAATTAGTTTAATACAACGTTGATCAATGATAGAATCTATTACACAAGTAGATATTTTATTGACGTTTTGTTTTTATAATACAATATAGTTATACATTACTTATTAATTTGCTATTTAATAATTTTTCCATTTTAATATATTTATTAAATTAATTAAAGACAAAATTTCACAAATGGTCCTAATTCAATTCCTTTTTTTCTCTAAATACAATCTTTATGAAACTTCTTTTTTGCATAGATGGTCTTTTTTCTCTAAATGGTCCTCATAACTAACTTTGTAACAGATTTTGCTAATACCTTTAATTTAAAATTACAAAATGCGCTCACCCATCCCACCCCCAACGATACTCTCTCTCTCTCTCTCTCTCTCTCTCTAAATAATACACTTCATCTTATTATCTTCTTCCTGTCCACACCTAGACTATCACTTTCCTTCTAGGTTTGGGTTTCAAGAATCAGATCAAGAAAACTGTGACAACCCGATATTTCGAGAAGATATAATGTAATACCAGTCAAATTTAGGTCAAAATTTAACTTTTCAAAAATCTTATTTGAGTTAAATAAAGTGGTAGGAATCGTATCAAGGTTTTCGTACATATAAAGAACACTAAAATCCGAGTTATAACGAAGAAGTTATGATCAATCTAAGATTCGTGCAAAAACCGGCAACACTGATAGACGTAAAACGCAGAGTTTCAATATAATAATTTTTAGCCTTAGGTATCTAAATGAAAGTTGTAGACATCATTAAACCGTAAACGTACGTAAAAAGAACGTCCAAATCCGACTTCGTATGAGGAAGTTATGATTTTTCCAAGATTCGGATATAGCAGTAGACAGCTAAAAACTCGAAATAGAGATCGAGAGACTTTTTGCCGAAACAAACTAAATGAGAATCGAAGGTCTCAACAATAGTAGCGCAACGGTAAAAATTCTGACGAAAACGGACGTCGGATAAGAAGTTATGGATTTATGACGGAGTTTTCGTGTCCCGGCCTAGTAGAAATAATATATTAAAAATAAATTCAGAATTAGCCAACGGATTCTAAACGAGAGTTGTAGATCATAATCTCACCTACGCGTCGATATAAAGAACGTCAAAAACAGAGTTCGTATGCGAAAGTTATGAATTTCTGAAGTTCGGGGCGCGAACTCCAAAGTTGCGTTAGACACCACGACGTGGTAACAGTGCCACGACGTGGTAGGTGCTCTAGAGTCTGTCAGAACCACTTGTGATGATGCATGCAGTGACGACCAGCCACCACGACGTGGGAAAAGGTGCCACGACGTGGCGAGGGGAAAATTCAGCCCTATAAATAGAAACCGAAGGTCTTAGGTTTTGGCTGTTCAATTCTACCTTCCTTGCTACTTTTACTCTGTGTCAAGCATCCCGAGACTACCCCGAAGCCCCGGTAACAGCTCCAACACACGACGCAAGTCCCGAAGTCCCGAGATTTCTGAGAAATCGACTTCTTTCCAGTCGAAGTTCTGCTCGACTTTCGTCTCACCTTCTTCAATCTATCAAGTGAGTTCATACCCCTATACACTACACTTTCAAATGCTTTATAAAGGCTTTTTATACACTTTCAAGGAGGGGGGATACAAGTAAACACACGGTTATCCTCGTGTAAAAGATATAAATCTTTTGTTATACTTTTTATTATATAATCAATCATATGCGATTTATAACTGTTTTTCAAGCAAATGATTTCATATACTTTATAATTGTGTTTAGAGCAAAGGTCTCTTTTACTTTACACTGTCTTATCAAACAAACTACTTTTTAAATCATTTTATACATTGACATGAAGTCATCAATATTTATTATTAACCTTTTTAAATGATTTACAAAACTTCCTTTTAAACTTATGTATTATGTGTACATAGGTAGATATGAAAGTACTATTCAATCAGTTCAATACCTTTGGGTAGCAAAGGTATACTTTCATTCAAATTACATAAATTACTAGTAAGCTATTGTAGGTATAGTTTAAGAGAAATACTATCATATACAAACATTATAACAGAGAATACTATAACAGAATGCAAAACATGTCACGATAACGTCTTGCCCTTTTAGGAATAAAACATGTTTTATATAAATACCAAAAACTTTATTTATATTTTGAGTATAAATGTTCGATGATGTTATTTCAAATGTTATACTATACATACAAAGCCGACACTACACTAGGGTTTACTATTCAAACTAAACACAATTTTGGAAAAACTATAATTGGTTTAGTTTACAAGGTAATCATGAGATTTTACATACTATAAGTACTACATCAAGGAAATACTTTCATATACAAGAACAAATGGACTTTTCATACGTAAATCTATTTGATACTAAGTTTTGTGAGACATTCAACTTCACGTACTTTCAAGTATGCAGTTAATGTCCTATATTATATGCCATAATATCTTGTAGGGAGAGCATGATACTTGTGTATAGATCTATACGGGATTGACAATCCCGCACCTAAACTGTTAGCTACAGTTAGACCGACAGGTCTGGGGTGACAAACGTCATAACATTCCAATGCCTGAACAACGTTGTGACAAGCAACCTGAGTCATTAGTATGGTTATAAAACTCACATGGAGTATTAAAAACACACGTTGATTTATGGGGTCATCAAATGCTTTAGTAATTTTATACATACATAAATCTACTATTTAGGTATGAAAAACATCATTGTGTTATAATTTTGGAACTTTTAAACTGCCACCCACTTACAGAAAAAACATCGGATTTCTAGAAGTAAACATTCAAAACAGTCGGGTCTTGGTAGAAGGCTACATTTATACTAGTAGAAAATATGGGATTTTCTAGGAACCTTCAAATATATCCAAACCATTCTATTCAGTTTTACACAAAAAAATTACATTGAACAATTTCAAATGTTTTCTTCATACTTATACAAACAATGACATTAAATACCAGATTAAATGCTGACCTACGCTTTCAAAATAACTTGTATTCTCAGGTCGTCAGTAGACAGATACCGATGCCAGGTTTCGAGAAGACGAAGCTTATGTCAAGACTAGTCTTTTATTTTGATTATCCTGTTTATGTCATATTACTATGAAAGAACACATGCATTAAATTATACTATTAATGCAATGGATGATGTTGTTTCTTGTTTACTATTTTACATTGTTATGATACTGTACATGAAGTCATCCACCCCCGAACGTTTCTGCCATTCCGGTTTTGGGGTGTGGCGGATTGGTATCAGAGAATTGTTTATAGTGAATTGAGTGTATCAACCCATAAAAGATATACGAACTATAAACACAATGGGATTAAAATACTCTAACCAAGAGTCTATACTTTAAGTACTAAAATACTTAATCAAAAGTATACAATACCTACATATTTACTACAGAACAGTGTCATACTAGAACAGAACAAAAGTATTTAAATTGTTGGACACAACAGTCAAACCTGGGCCGTTATATAATCATATGAGGAATCAATATAGTCTGATCAACTATATTCATTTGTGATATGATAAACATGTGCTTGGGAGTGATTGTGGTGTTGCAACAAACCTAAAACTCACCAAATTCTAGGTCCTAAGAATTCATTAGAACAAGACATAAAGTAAAATACTACATGGGTATTTTAGATACTAGTTATTCAAAGAACAAACTTGTTAGGATTAGCAGTAAGCTTCTCTTATAGAAACTTTTATTTGTTTATCGCCTTGTCTTAGAAGTGTAAATAAATTTCTTACCCTCATTTCTCGTCTAGATAAATGGTTGGATTCCACCTCCCCGACAACCCTTACTTTCCCAGCCAAGAGAATGAAGGAAGGCTAGATGCAGAACCAGAAGCAGAACCTGCAATTCCCCTTAATGCTGAACTTGCTGAAGATTTCCCGGAGGATCCTGAACCCAACCTGAAGTCGAGAACTTACCTCTAGAAGCCCAAATCCCAATTCAGAACCCTTGTCAAGACTTTCATGGTCTGACGCCCCTATGGGTGGAAAGCTTAGAGACATGGAATCAAGAACAAGATCAACCTATACCATACAACGGGACAGAAGCTTCTACAACGTGAGCGAAGGGGGCTCAGCAAACAGAGCTCTGCTAATCATGGTCCGCAAGATTGCTCGCAATGAAATACAGGGCAGGGCAGCCATCAACTGAATCATGATTTGTTGCCAATATTAGGATGAATACACTTCACACCCGTCGTCTAGAAGATGCTCGTGACCAAGCATTGTGGAACAATGAAACTTTACTACAAGGATTAGCCGAGACTCGAGCCGAAGTCATAGATCTCCAAGTACGCCAAAAGGTGTACGAAAGACACCTACTAGATATGGAGCATCAACTGGCTGAACTAAGGATTCATCCGAGGGATACCCGTCACAAGTAGGAGATGCTTTACCTTCTTTCCTTTCAGTTTAAGGAATAGTCTTCCTATATATGCTCTAAGTAGCACTTTTTTTTCAATGTAACTATCCCAGTACTGTAAGTTCTATTTCACTTAGACTTTATGCTGTCAAAGTCTTTCCTACTCCTGATATGATGTAAGACCTACTCCAAGGTCAAATTTTCCCAAACCTATTACATCATAAATATCAATGATATTGACAGTCGAATAGTTCCCTAAAAGTCTATGTCCAAATACTTTGATCCTCCGAACATTAGAACTCTATCTAAATCTCACCCTAGTCAAAATTATTAGACTATGGTAACTTAGCTCATGGATCACTTCCAATTCTTTTCAAAAGTTGAATCATGTTATCCATTAACCAATGATAGCCTAGTTCGAAATAGCAATCATCTTGTGACCATTCTATGAACGTACTTCTACTCTTTACTAGTACTGCATCATAGGGATGTAGATCAAACCATTGAGATCAGTTTAACCAAAACGAAAATTTTACATTTGCAAGAATGAGTAAAATACATCTAGGACCGATCATAATCACTCACGAACTCCTTCTCTTTTCATATAGCAGAATCATGTCGTCATCCAGAAATAATCAGCCGAACAACAAAACCCCGATCCTTCATATAGACACCGCTACCTTCCAAGCCGCGGTAACAGCTGCCATGAAAGCTGTCCTGGCACACCTCAGCTCTGGCAGCGGAAACAAGGCCGACAAAGGGGTTGACAGTTCAGATTGTTGTATCAATCTGGGAAATCAACAAATGATAAAAGTCACAGGCGTACAAATTCATAAAGCTGAGAATAATAAACGAAAGCGTCAAGCCCAAAAGGAGCGCAAGCAATCCCAAAGACTTGCCATGCAACAACAAAAAATGGCGACCTCTGCCACTTCAGCACCAGTCAAACAATATGAAGGAAAACCCCCAAAGTGTAACAAGTGTGGCTTCCATCATAATGGAGCTTGCCGTGAAATGCAATGCTGCAATTGCTACGGAATAGGGCACCTTGCTCGTGGTTGTGGAGCACCGGCACAAATCATCTCCCAAGTCCCTGGCACCAGAGTCAACCAAGCTTGCTATGGTTGTGGTGAAATCAGACACTTTAAATGGGATTGCCCCAGAAGAAGGAACAACGAAAGCACTCGAGTTTGCATCACTCCGACCCTGCACACCACTTCAACCACCGATGTTGGTGTATGCCATATATGTCATATATACGGTGAGATAGGACACCTCAAGAAGAATTTTCCAATAACAAAGAACTCGGGCACAGACGGGAAAATTCTAAGGATCACCGCCACTGGAGAGACTTCTCCAGATTCACGTTGAAATTCTAGTACGTTCCGTAGCGTTAGTGTTAGACTTATAAAATTTTAAAAACTAGTGCAACTAGTGTCAGATCTTTTGTGAGATCCCATCAGTATTAGGGACACTCGTGCTGCTTGTACTTACTTGTTGGCAGTATACTTTGTTAGCAGCTGTAGTATCATAGATGAAATAACGTACTAAAACTCTTTCGTAAGTTGCATTGTTGTGTTTTGTAATACCGTTCTGAAATAGTCTAACGCTAGTCGTTCCGACTAAGCCCGACATTGTCGTGTGACTTGAGTTGATCCGACCCTCACAGTGCCCATTTCGTGCAAAAATTCTTTTCCTTGTAATCAACTTTCTAGCCGAGCCGTCATTCTAGAGCTCCGAAGTACTCACGCGTAGAGTGCCATATATTTCGTATCCTTCCCAAAGTAACCTCAACAAACCTCCCTGGAATACCACTCGTACAGTACGTTAAGTTCAAATCCAAAGACCCATATTGTTAATCGATCACTGAGGAATGTATACGCAAGGGTGGTACATAATCAAGGTTCTACAGGCTTAGAATTGATGATTCCGCTTTAACTTCTTTTCCTTGTTTGGATGTGAGCTTAAAGAAGAATCATTTATTCGACTGCCTTTTCAATCTTAATTATATACGACTCGTATATGCGAAACTATGATTGATGAACCAAGTATCAGTTCTAATATGAACTTCAAGATGGAGACTGCTTAAGACTACGAGTGATCGTGCTGCCATGCGAATAAACTTAGAAGCCAAACACATGCCCTTCCCGCTGATCGGGACGAGAGAGACAGATAAAACAAAAGTACCTATCCTTTTTCCTTAGTTCATGAGTAATCATACTTTCTTTTAGATCTTCACAACATCTAATCAACCACAAGGTTTTGACGTCATAATCAGTATGAATTAGTTGAGTCTACATCAAGCCGACATCAAGCGCTTTGAGAAAGCAGTTCGTCTTAACCTCCCTATCAAAAAATCTCTAGTTATTTACGACGACAAATCAAGTACGAACCTTCGCATCAGTTCATGTGTTCAAACTCAGAAGTACTTACGAAAGGAATATCATGCATTCCTTGCACACATCGTCAAGACGTTCCGAGAAGTGAAGGATATTCAGAACATCCCAGAAGTACGCGACTTTCCCGACACCTTTCCAGAAGGACTACCAGGATTACCACCACAGCGTCAAGTCGAGTTCAGAATCGACTTAGTTCCAAGGGCTACCCCAGTAGCCAAATCACCTTATCGTCTAGCTCCAACTGAGATGCAGGAACTCCCTAGTGAGCTTAACGAACTCCTCAGAAGGGGATTCTTTACGCCAAGCTTCTCACCTTGGGGAGCACCGGACTTGTTTGTAAACAAGAAAGAGCGTTCCAAACGCTAAAGTAAGCCTGGTGCACTGCACCGATATTATCCCTCCCAAAAGGGATAGAAGATTTTGTAGTGTAATGCGATGTATCCAACCAAGGGCTTGGTTGTGTTCTTATACAAGAGGAAAGGTCACTGCCTATACCTCAAGACAGCTTAAGACGCAGGAAGTTAACTATACAACACATGATCTTGAGTCAGGAGCAGTGGTAATTGCTCTGAAGATCTGGAGACACTACTTGTAGGGTAAAAAGTGAAATATTTTCACAGACCACAAAAACACTCAACACACATTCGACTAAGAAGAGTTATCATATCAGTGAAGTCAAACGAAAGAAGCAAATCCGTATCCCGATAGTGACAGGTTCGCTGGAATGCCAATCGAGGACCTGAGTTCACCTGGGAACGCGAGCATCAAATGAAACTTCTATCTATACCAAAGTTATCAATTCTGCTTAAACTCTAATTTCGGGACGAAATTCCCTCTAATGGGAGGATGATGTGACAACCAGATATTTTGAGACAATATAATGTAACACCAGTCAAATTTAGGTCAAAATTTAACTTTCCTAAAATCTTATTTGGGTTAAATAAACTGGTAGGAATCGTATCAAGGTTTTCGTACACATAAAGAACAATAAAATCCGAGTTATAACGAAGAAGTTATGACCAATCTAAGATTCGCGGCAAAAACCGGCAACACTGATAGACGTAAAACGTGAATTTTCAATACAATAATTATTAGCCTTAGGTATCTAAATGAAAGTTGTAGACATCATTAAACCGTAAACGTATGTAAAAAGAACGTCCAAATCCGACTTCATATGAGCAAGTTATGATTTTTCCAAGATCCAGATATAGCAGTAGACAGCTAAAAACTTGAAATAGAGACCGAGAAACTTTTTTCTGAAACAACCTAAATGAGAATTGAAGGTATCAACAATAGTAGCGCAATGGTAAAAAGTCTGACGAAAACGGACGTCAGATGAAGAAGTTATGGATTTATGATGGAGTCTTCGTGTCCCGGCCTACTAGAAATAATATATTAAAAATAAATTCAGAATTAGCCAACGGAGTCTAAACGAGAGTTGTAGATCATAATCTCACCTACGCGTAGATATAAAGAACGTCAAAACAGAGTTCGTATGCAAAAGTTATGAATTTCTGAAGTTCGGGGCGCGAACTCCAAAGTTGCGTCAGACACCACGACGTGGTAACAGTGCCACGACGTGGAAGGTGCCTTGGAGTCTGTCAGAACCACTTGCGATGATGCATGCAGTGACGACCAGCCACCACGACGTGGGAAAAGGTGCCACGACGTGGCAAGGGGCAAATCCAGCCCTATAAATAGAAATCGAAGGTCTTAGGTTTTGGTTGTTCAATTCTACCTTCCTTGCTACTTTTACTCTGTGTCAAGCATCCCGAGACTACCCCGAAGCCCCGGTAACACCTCCAACACACGACGCAAGTCCCGAAGTCCCGAGATTTCCAAGAAATCGACTTCTTTCTAGTTGAAGTTCTGCTCGACTTTCGTCTCACCTTCTTCAATATATCAAGTGAGTTCATACCCCTATAAACTACACTTTCAAATGCTTTATAAATGCTTTTTATACACTTTTAATGAGGGGGGGGGGGAATACAAGTAAACACACGGTTATCCTCGTGTGAAAGATATAAATCTTTTGTTATACTTTTTATTATATCATCAATCATATGTGATTTATAACTGTTTTTCAAGCAAATGATTTCATATACTTTATAATTGTGTTTAGAGCAAAGGTCTCTTTTACTTTACACTGTCTTATCAAACAAACTACTTTTTAAATCATTTTATACATTGACATGAAGTCATCAATATTTATTAATAAACTCTTTAAATGTTTTCCAAAACTTCCTTTTAAACTTATGTATTATGTGTACATATGTAGATATAAAAGTACGATTCAATCAGTTCAATACCTTTGGGTAGCAAAGGTATACTTTCATTCAAATTACATAAATTACTAGTAAGCTATTATAGGTATAATTTAGGAGAAATACTATCATATACAAATATTATAACAGAGAATACTATAACAGAATGCAAAACATGTCACGATAACGTCTTGCCCTTTTGGGAATAAAACATGTTTTATATAAATATCAAACACTTTATTTATATTTTGAGTATAAATGTTCGATGATGTTATTTCAAATGTTATACTATACATACAAAGCCGACACTACACTAGGGTTTACTATTCAAACTAAACACACTTTTGGAAAAACTATAGTAGTTATAGTTTACAAGGTAATCATGAGATTTTACATACTATAAGTACTACATCAAAGAAATACTTTCATATACAAGAACAGATGGACTTTTCATACGTAAATCTATTTGATACTAAGTTTTGTGAGACATTCAACTTCACGTACTTTCAAGTATGCAATTAAAGTCATGTATTATATGCCATAATCTCTTGTAGGGAGAACGTGATACTTGTGTATAGATCTATATGGGATTGAAATTCCCGCACCTAAACTCTTATCTACAGTTAGACCAGCAGGTCTGGGGGTCTGGGGTGAAAAACGTCATAACATTCCTACGCCTGTAGAACGTTGTGACAGGCAGCCTGAGTCATTAGTATGGTTATAAAACTCACATGTAGTATTAAAAACACACGTTGATTTACGGGGTCATCAAATGCTTTAGTAATTTTATACATACATAAATCTACTATTTAGGTATGAAAAACATCATTGTGTTATAGTTTTGGAACTTTTAAACTGCCACCCACTTACGGAAAAACATCGGATTTCTAGAAGTAAACATTCAAAACAGTCGGGTCTTGGCAGAAGGCTACTTTTATACTAATAGAAAATATGAGATTTTCTAGGAACTTTCAAATATATCCAAACCATTCTATTCAATTTTATACAAACAAATTACATTGAACAATTTCAAACGTTTTCTTCATACTTATACAAACAATGACATTAAATATTTATGAACTCACCAGCTTAAATGCCGACCTACACTTTCAAAATAACTTCATCAGTAGACAGATACCGATGCCAGGTTTCGAGAAGATGAAGTTTATGTCAAGACTCGTCTTTTATTTTGATTATCCTATTTATGTCATATTACTATGAAAGAACACATAGGCATTAAACTATACTATTACTATAATGGATGATGTTGTTTCTTGTTTACTATTTTACATTGTTATGATATTGTACATGAAGTCATTCACCTCCGAACGTTTCCGCCATTCCGTTTTGGGGGTGTGACAAAAACCTATAACCTTCCAAATAAATATTGAGCAAATAGACACTAAGTTTATGGAGAACATCGAGAATCAAGACCCATTAAAAGGGAATATGTTTGAGGACCCTATTGTAACACCTAGGTTCCTTAATGTTTCAAATTTCGGGATAGCGGGTCGTAATTTGATCGAGTAAAGGAATTAGGCTTCAAATAAATAGAGTTTAGACCCTATCGGATATTGATAATGTTGGTTAAGTGATTAAATCCCTCAAATTGTGCTTCAAATAAATAGAGTTTAGACCCTATCGGATTTTTATGGACCTTTGGGTCCGCAGAAGATTCCTAGAAATTCTGAACAAAGGACTTAAGGATTCAATCCATTAAGTTGCCCGAATGCAAGGACCACGACGTGGCAAGGTGCTTGCCACGACATGGTGAAGAAGAATGTTAGGACTGTTTGTTTAGATAATGTGACAGCATGGTGGCATGCCTTCCACGACATGGTAGTCATTTCCATCGCGACTAAGTGCTTACCCACGGCGTGGCCATGGGTGGGCCACGACGTGGCGACCGTCTAAGTTGACTTTATGAGCTGACTTTGATTGTTTCCCGTTGACTTTTAACCTAGTTGACTTTGTTTAAATTGCTAGTCTTAGAGTGTGGATTAAGGTTTGACCTTGGATATTTTGATAAGTGTGTTGTAGCACAGGTTTCTGGACTTTCCGAGTTGTGGTTATTGACTGCGAGTGTGGGGTGAGTCTTCTCACTATATTGTGTAGGATCTTAGTTGTCTTTGTAACTCTTGCATGTTATGTTGGTCGGGGCCTGTTTCATATTGGGCAGGAGGCCGTTGCATGTTGGGTGGGGCCTGTTATGTGGGTAGGGCCCATTTGTATGTTGGACGGGGCCCATTCTATGGGTGGGTCCCGTTATGTGGGTAGGGCCCATTTGTATGTTGCATGTTGGTTAGCATTTTAGAACATCAATTTCATTTTTCTTAAGAGAAATTATCATTTCCTCATTTTGAGCTCTGACACACCCGAAAGTGTGCCCGAATCCCTCAAACCAAGACTTTGATACCAACTTGTAACGTACCGAAAATAGTAACAAAATTTTTCATTTTAAAGTCTATCAAATCATTCGTTAATTGTTCAAAATCAACACCAAATCATAATATTCAATATATCATAGTACAATTATTCAAAATGCGAAATCATGAGAGGATGATTATGTGCCATCACGCCAGGCCCTTCCCTTTCGAAGCGGAAGTACTTGAAATCACAAACATAAACTATAAGCACAAAGCTTAGTGAGTTCCCCAAGGTACCACATACCAACCATACAACTGGGGTTAACCCTTGGTTATAATCCAACCCAATATACACATATGGGCCCCACCCTAGGGTGTATTTCAACCCGATCAACATATATGGGCCCCGCCATAGGGCCTCTCCTTGGGGTATCTTTCACCCCAATCATATAATAGTGGGCCCCGCCCTAGGGTCTATTTCAACCCAAACATATGATAGTGGGCCCCGCCTGAGGTATATTTCAATCCAGCATACAATCACATATAAACCACATAGCAGCTATCATCTTGAGCAATACAATAACGGGCTAGCACTGGTGCCTTCGACCCATGGATACAGTGCGAAGACTCACCTCCAAAGAAGATAACCATGCCACACACTCAAGTTGTCGCTAAAACGGCTCCCCACACTAAAGATACCCCAAAGAAAATAACCCTAGTTAAAATTTGGGCTTTTATTCCATAATAAATGGTCCAACCAATCCCATATCCAAAATAGGGACAAAAAGGTTATTTTCCCTTCCCATTCAGTCTAATCTTGAAAAGCGCAACACTAATGATCCAAGGCCCAAAAGATTGGCCCAATACTGCAACTGGGTCGTACACCCCGCGTACCATGTTGTATACCCCATATATAGGTCCAAAGCAAAAAATGGACCGGGGTCGAGGTGCAGAACATGCAATGTATTAGATTTTACGCCCAATGTATGCACCCTAATGCTAAATCTCCATTAAGGTGTTAATGCCTTAAGAGCTTATATCTAAACTTTGGATCTGAGCTTATTCAAACCTCTAAGGCCATAAAGTTGCAAACTTTATGCCTTTGCATGGCTATAAGGAGCCCAACACCAAGAACATAACTTGCTTAAACATTATCTACACCATAAATCTTGTGTGACAACCCGAAATTTCTATCTTGTAAAGCCATTCAATTCAATCAAAAGTCAGACTTGTTTATGCTATCTCTTAGCATTTTTTAGGGTCTATTCGAGTGTTCTAAGCCTAGTACATTCAAGGATTGGGTGTTAGGAAGTATCTACTAGAGTTCATTGTGCAACATTCAAACCAGAAAACTCCATCATGCGGAGTTTACGACCGTAAACTAGAGCTTACGACCGTAAGCTCTTGTTTGGCCATGAACTAGTCCTATATGTATGATTTTCCTTCAATTTTCTTCACTTCTCACACTTCCAAATCAAGAACACTCAATTCTCTCTCAAATATCATCAAAAACACCAAGAACACACACTAGTTTCTTGAGGCTGTAAACACCCTTTCTAGCTTCCAAATCGTAAGTATCCTCTCCATATACTTGTTATTCATTAGAAGTACATGTTTAGCATCCAAGAAACACCCATTTAAGCATGATCATCAAGAGTTTACGGCCGTAAGCACTTCATGTCATGGCCGTAAACACCATCTTGGCCGTAAACACCTTTTGTGCAATCATTTGTGATTGTAACACTTCATTCCAAGTGTTTCCTAGTCCCTAAGGTTGTTCCCTATCATGATTAGTTGTTATATACACTAATTATATACATATATGTGTCATTATATGCTTAATAGGATCCGTTTGTGCTCGAGACATCACTTGGCACACTTAGCATCCTATATCGATCTTACATTCAAATCACTCACTACAGGTTAGTTCATACCCGTAAACTTGTCTTTTAAATGATTTTAAATGCTTTTATGGGGGGAATACAGGTAGAAAACATTACAGTTATTGTATCAATCACAAGTGATTAATAACTATCAAACAAGTGGATTTCTTATCCTTCAAAATTGTGTTATCAAATAAACTATTTCAAAACATTTTATAAATTGACATCAAGTCATCTATAACCATTCAAATGGGTAAAACATCTTTTATATATGTTAAACTCTTTATAAAACGCTTTTAAACGTATATATTCTCAAAATCATGTCTATATAGATGTAGTTATATAAATAAGGTTGAAAGGGCTTAGGACTGATAACTTGCTTATTTTATGTTCCTTATTTGGTTGTGGACTTAGGGTATCGGTTGTTTGTATAGGTGTCGTTGAAATCTTAGTTATATATTATGTATATGTGTATAGATATAAAAGTTCTTACATCAGTTCAACACTTTTGGGTAGCAAAGGTGTACAAACATGAACAGTCATTCAAACAACATTACTAGTAAACTATAATAGGTATAGTTTCGAGGATTACTACTCAGTATTTCTAGAATAATGAAACATACAAGAGTCAGTTCAAACATACTATAACAAGAAACTGAAAGAACATGTTATAACGAGAAACAGAAAGAACATACTATAACGAGAACCAGGGAGGACCATACAATACACTAGAACAGAGAGAACATACTATACAAATATAAGAACATTATAACATTAATGTGAGCCACTACTTCATGGAATGGCTATATACTGTTGTGTCACGTTTTGTAACCAGAGTCTCCTGGAGGGAGAGCGTGAATTTGTGTATAGATCTATACGGGATCGACCATCCTACACCTTGCTGCTAGGTATAGTGGGACCTGTAGGTCTACAGGTGACGAATTTCATACCATTTCGACATCTTTGAACGTCGTGTTTTACTAGTCAATCAAGCATGGTTATAATCTCATCACATTTTACCTTAATTAAACAATTGGTTTAAGGTAGTTAGTACAATAGTAGTTATTATATACAATGATATAGTACATCATCATTTTCCCATTACATTCATATTGTGATCTTCTCAGATAAACAGTAATGTAAACTATATTTTCGGTAATGATAGTCATACTTGGGAAAAACACTCACTTTTACAAAAGAACAAACATACAGAATAGTCGGGTCTTGGTAGAAGACTACATTTCATTATAATTAGAAAATATAGGATTTTCTAGGAGATACAAACATTTACATCAAACACTTGCAAACATTTACACCAAACATTTACAAACACTTTCATCAAACTTATACAAACATTGACACTAAAATACTTATGAACTCACCAACTTAAATGATGATCTACTCTTTCAAAATAACTTGTATTCTCAGGTCACCAGTAGACAGGTACACTAGACCAGGTTTTGAGAAGATGGAGCACATTCGAGACTCGTCTTTTATTTTGATTCATATTTTGGTGTCATGCAAACTATACATAGAAAACACTTGTATTATATTATATTATCAATGCAGTGGATGATGTTTTTTCTTGTTTACTATTATGCATTGTTATGATACTGTACATGACGTCCTCCGCCCCCAAACGTTTCCGCTGTTCTGGTTTGGGGTTGTGACATCTTGCATGGGGAAAAATCAAGACCCAAGCTTGCATTTTTATGACTTAACATACCCTAAAATCTCTTAAAGGACAACTTAAAGGCTTTGGAGTACCTCATAATCAAAAGGACCTAGGTTTTGGGACAAAAGGGAAGAAAATCTAAGGTTAACCAAGATCTAGAGAAACATGAGCCAAGGTTGGAGCTATATACCTCTAAATGGTGCACAATGAATAGAAAATGTTGGATCCAAGGTCTTGAGAGAAAAGCAACTTCCTTGATCAACTTCGTTTACAAACAAGAATGTCCACAACTCACTCAAAAGCTCAAAATGCTCAAAATAGGTTAGGGTTTAAAAGGAGGGTCGATTTTAGGGATGGAGGCTGGTAAAAGGAAGGGTTTTGGTGTCATAATGGTGCTTATATAGTGCATAAGCCCTAAATATTAGGGTTTGGTCCAAACTGCGTACGCCCTACGTACCAGCGTATGCTCAGCGTACATGTGCAAGACAAATTATGTCCAGCATACCATGGTGTACGCGTGGCCTACCTATGTTTCACCCAAATTACAAAAATTCCATAAAGGCCCAATTTGCACAAAATCACTTACTAAGGGGATAAAGGGTGAATCCCTGGAAGAACAAGATGTTACAAGCTCTCACCCAACGGGCCTCGCCCAACATACACAACGGGTCTCACCCAATAGGCATCACCCAGTAATATAGCGTTTTCCACCCAACGTGCATAACGCATCCCATCTAATGGGCCTCGCCCAATAACACAACGGGCCTCACCCAACATACATATATACATCTATGCAAGAGTCACAAAGACAACAAGCATCTAGTATTCTACATAGTATAGTGAGAAGACTCTCCTGAAGCATCTAGTATTCTACTGGCTCCTTTTCCCTCATGTGGTTCATACTAGATGTTTAGCCAAAAATGTGGTTCATACTATATGTATCCTTCAAGTTGGGGTGAGAAGACAAGAAAGCAGAACAAAGACCAAAAATGTGGTCCATACTAGATGTTTCCTTCAAGTTGGGCTAAGGTCCATAGGATGCTCCATGGGAGTTACAAATCCATGGGTCATGGAAATGAAGATTCATGTCACATTAGGGTTTACATGGTGTAACCCTATATGTGACACACTATATAAAGAACATGTTGTCATCCAAAATCGGTTACACTAAGAAAAAAAAAAGAGGGCTAGGCCGATTTTATAAGTGCTACATATTCTCTCAAAGTTATTCCAAAGCATTTGGTGTTGTGTGAAACATTTGAGGCATCACACTTGGGTTGCTAGGCTCTCAAGGTTTTCAAGGAATCAAATCAACTACAATGTATGTAATTCTAGCCATCTTTTATGTTTAAAGTTCCCCATGTATGCTAGATAGGATTATGAACCTTGGAAATCAAATTTCGCATGTATTTTAGACAAACATAGATCCAAGGTTTTCTAGGGTTGCATGTACACTTAGGGGTGTTAGAATGCTTATAACCCATCAGTGGTATCAGAGCCTAGGCTTGTTTGTTAATACTTGATGCAAAATAGTGTAAAAATCAAATTTTTGAGCTGTCTGCACAGTGGACTCGATGAGTCCATGGGGGGACTCGACGAGTCCAAGTGAAAATTCAACCAACTCGGTGAGTCAGTTCTTGCACTCGACGAGTTGGCCAGGCAGAGTGTAGAATTTCGATTTTTGCTGCTTGAAATGGACTAGAAACATTACCCTAAATTGTTTTGGTGTTATAAAAATTGTTTTAGATGGTGTAATAGTTGTTCTAATCCATTTTCAATGACTAATATCAAAATTACATGATTATATGTGTTCATATGTTCTTGAAAATTTGATATGAATATTCATGTTCTTATGAGTTCTTGATAGATCATAGGAATTACTTGTTTAATGCTTAATTCATGATCTTTATTTGTTTTAATGGAGTCCATAACTTGTCCTCAAGTTATGGATAATCAAAAGTCACTTGTATTAAACCCATTAAAAGAACACATAAGTTACAAAAATGAAGAGTCTTCATTTTAATAACTCATAAGTTATGAATTGAAGAGTTTTGTTAAGTTACAAAACCGACCCTCAAGTTTTGGAACATATAAAGTTATCTTAATAAACTTTAGTTCCAACCCCTAGATTTTTAAAAGTTAAAAATCAACACGTATACTTTATAATATTATAAGTTAATGATATATATATATATATATATATATATATATATATATATATATATATATATATATATGTATGAGAGCAAGTCGTCTTACCATTAGTAGGTCTCATTCACAAAGTCGGTCTATAAGGTTGCTGCCTATAAAATGGCAGCTTAATGGGTGTCCACTCTCACCCACCGCATCCTTGATCGGTGGAGGGTCGTTAGCCGAAGGGGTAGGACAAGGACTTATAAAATTCTCATTAAAAGTATAATGATTATTATAAAGTAACTAGATGTTTTTATTAAATTCCCGATCTTAGTTACTTTAGGAAAATGTGAAAAAGGTGCTAATCCATGAAATGACGTTTTACACTTTGTTTAAGTCGTTAATGGAGCGTGTGTGGTTAACAGGCACACTAACCAGTACTTAGCAAGGTAGGTAAAGGGTGACTTAAGGTTTATTACAGTTCGGTGGAGCGCATGTGGTTAACCGGCACATCGATTGAGTGATAAACATTAAGGGTACCAAGTGATTTGCATGGTTACTTCACACTTCGTTTTGTGATCCTCGGTATCCTAGTCACAAAACTTGGAGGGAACACTCGAGATTGAAACATACCATTGAAAAGTTCATTGAATCTCAAAAGAATCTAGGAATTTTTAAAAACCAATTAAAACCTAATATTTATATTTCATTTTTCATGGAGGAAATTGGTGAATCCTCATTCACTTACCTTTAAAACATGTTATAGCTTAGACTACGACATCCCTCTTCTAAGTTATGATATATTGTGATTGGATCCTAGCCTTAATATTACATTTGGGTGTTTTATTAAGGACTATCTTTATATCTAAACTAAACTTGTTCTCTTCTTTTCAGATGTTTGCCAACAACACTGCTTCTGGCTTAAACCCTACTGGCTCCTTTTCCCTCATGAACCTATGTGGGAGGGTCATCTTCGATGGTTCCAACTTTATGGATTGAATCCGAGACATCAGGATGGTGACTCACTACGAGGACAAGGAATATGTCCTCGATAAGGAGCTAAAGGAGATCGATGAGTCCACTGCTACTCCCCAGGAGATTGTTGACTTCCGGAATCATGAAAGAGATGCCACCCTACTACCCTTTTGAGATGCACCAAGATATGATGGAATGATACCATCAGATTGCTCGTCAAGAGCGGTATGAAATAATCTCCTCCATGATAACAACCAGGATGAAGGATGGAGAATCCGTCACGAGCCACATGCAAAAAATGCAAAGGTATGTGGATCGTTTGCTAAAGCTTAATGTGAACTTCCCCAAGGAGCTAGCAATAGATATTATTTTGCACTCCTTACCTTCGTGTTATGATCAATTCCGCATGACATACCACATGAATAACGAAGAAGTCGCACTCAGCAAATTTCAAGGACTCCTAAAGACCGCAGAAACATGTCTTAAAGGTAAGTCGGTTGTTAACACTCCTACTCTTACTCCAAACTCCGCCCCTGTCCTGGAAATCGGGAAAGGTAGAGGGAAGAAGAGGAAGAGCCCTTCGAAGGGTACCAAAGGTAAAACCCTTGATGGCTCCTCTTCAAGTGGAACCAAGAAAGGTTTTGTCACTCCTTCTTCTGACCCAAAAGAGGCTGGATGCTTCTATTTCCATGAAAAGTCGCATTGGAAGCGGAACTGCCCAAAGTACCAGCAAGATGTGAAGGATGGAAAAGTCAAACCCAACTATGCAGGTATTTACACTATTCTATCTAATAACTCACCCTATTCTAACTCTTGGGCCCTTAATACCGGTTGTGGTATTCATATCTATTCTGATTTGCAGGGACTAACAAGAAGTGAGAATGTGGAGCATGGAAAGAAAACTTGATCATGGGGAATAGGAAAGCTTCACCTGTCACCAAGATTGGAGTTTATTCTTTGTTGCTAGGTAGTGGGCTTACTTTAGATTTGAATAAATGTTGTTGTTCATCAGAAATGGCAAGAAATATTATTTCCTTTCATGCTTTGTACAAACAAGGGTCTAACTTTTCTTTTGATAATGAAATTGGTGGAATAAATACTTTCTTTAATAATGTTATTTATTTTAAAGCATTACCTTATGATGGTGTGTATGAAGTTGTATCTGTTGTAGATAATCTAGGAAATAATGTGTTGTGTATTGATTCTTCTAGTAATAATAACTTGGATAAAGCATCATTATAGCATTGTCATCTTGGATATGTGAGCAAGAAACACATAGGCCAACTCCAAAAGGATGGAGTCTTGGAGTCATTTGACCTAAAGTCATGTGATAGTAGTGAATCATGCTAGGGGTGAAGGTTTGTTGGATCTGGCACACACAGGTGTGTGTGGGCCCTTCAAATCTGCTACAAGGGATGATAATCGTTATTATTTGACTTTTACTGATGATTATAGTAGATATGGATATGTCTATGTAACGACGTAAATTTCCAAAACAATTTTTCATTTCTTTAAAACATAATTTCATTCAAGACAAAACCATAAAATCCAATGTAACATGGTCATTATACAAAACATATCAAATCTCAAGATCAAACATATCCAAATCCGCCTGTGTGTGTACGAGTCACGCCGGCGCATTCCCACGGTCCTCACTAGTACCTGAAACACATTACACATAAACTCTGTAAGCAAGAAGCTTATTGAGTTCCCCAATATACCATTTACACACATACACCTTTCCAGGAAATACTCCACACGACCTTCCGGTCTATGTGTCTCAGGGGACTTCCGTCCCAACCCGGTAAACCTTCCGGTCCTACCCGTGTCGACCTTCCGGTCTATAACTCCCTGACCTTCCGGTCCACATCATAATGCCTTCCAGCCCATATCAAGCATAGCATACATATCACATACATAACGCATACAATACATGCAACTCATAGCATACAATTCATATATCTCATAGCATACCAGACCTTCCGGTCACACATAGGTACCCTTCCAGGTACAGTATAGTGAGAAGACTCACCTCGGGTAAATCACAGAAATCTCGGACTCTATTAGATAAGATCTAGCCTTTGCCTAATCATAACAAACACTTCTCATTAATACATTTCCCTAATGCTAGACTCTTGCATTTCCTATCATTCTCAGAAGGGTAAAAGACCATTTTACCCCTCTCATGGCTCAAATACCCAAAAGTTGCCCAAACCCTAGAAGTCAACAAAAGTCAACCTTCTGAGGTACGCGGTGTTGGGTTTTGAGCATTCTAACACTCCTAAGTGTACATGCAACCCTAAATACCTTGGATCTATGTTTTCTCTATTATACATGCAAATATGAACATCCAAGGTATTATCCTAATCTAGCATACAAAACAATGAATATAACAAGATCGAATACATACCTCTTTGATGTAGAACGTATTCATGAAGCTTGAGTGCCTAGTGCCTCAAGTGTGACACCTCAAATGTTTCACACAACACCAAATACACTTGGAATAACTTGAAAGAAATCCACATCACATGAAATCGGCTAGCCCTTCTTTTACACACTCTAGTGGCCGATTTTGGTGAATAATATGATGCTTATATAGTGTGTTACAATCAAGGTTACACCATGTAAACCCTAATTGTCATGACCTTTCATTTCCAGGACCCATGGGTTATGTAACCTCCATGGAGCATTCATGGAGCATCCTATGGGTTTAACCCAACTTGATTATCCATGGAGCATTGGCTCACTATATAAGTTATGGATGATTTGCACAATCAACCCAAATATTTAATTAGTCTTCTTTTGATCACTTAGTTAATCCTAGATTAATTCTTGATCAATACTAATTAAATAATCTTATTATTCTTATTATTAATATACTAGAACATATAATATATTAATAACCATAAGTGTCTTATTTCTCTCATTTTAGTCTATCCAAGTGCATGATTCCATGCAACCCAAATGGACCATGCCGGGTCGGGTCAAGTCTTACCAATTATAGTTATGGACTTAGACATTAATCCAACAGTCTCCCACTTGGATAACTCTAAAACTATTATTGCGTATGACTTCAGGAACCGATTGGCAATCGTAGCTCTCAAAAGCTTATGTCGAACTCTGACCTTGTCGATAAGCTCTGACCTTTGTCAATGACTTGTCCATTAGATAAGGGATCATATATTCCTCTATTCTAGATATCATATGGACTGAGACATGGATTATAATCATTCTCTCTTTCCATTTGTTGTTTCCCGATTTCCGATTTATGACGACTGACTAATTGAACAAATCAAATCAGTCCTGGCCCGGCCGAGCACTTCCATTTGTCATCATCAAATCATCGAAGAGCCCAAAGATATCACTTTTATCCCGAAGGTAAAAGGAATGGATAAACTTCGACTCATATGGCTTGTTCTACTACTTGTTGAATCATACACAAAGACACGTTTTATAGCACCGAGTTACCGAATGCGTTTTCATGCAATCAATGTACTATCAACTCATAGTAACAACTCATATCTCTAGGTTTGAAGAATATAAGATATTATCGTCTCATGATCACTCATGATAAAATCCATGAAGTGATTCCAGTGAGCGCGGGTTGAATCCAATACTCAGAACTTATGAGCACTCATGAGTGTTGTAGCCCTTTGTCCAACAACTTAAACCTCTACAAGCCAACCCATGATAGTCTTAATTAATATCTACTTCCAACATATGACCGACTGTGTATGGTTTGAATAACTTAGTCATTCCGGAAGAATAACCTAGTTTATTCTGGAAGTCAAAACATGCAAAATGAAACACAATAATAATCGAATCCAATATGGTCTCAGAATTTATGAATATAAATAAAACACCTTTTATTTATCACCATATGATTACACATTATTCATTGTATATTGTTTCGGCTATCAACTTTATTCTTGAATTTAAAACAATAGTTGTCCCATGCTCCAAGCAAGTACACTATGTTTTCTAAACACTAGTCACGCCACACACCAAGTATGGATATTATATTTATCTATGATCTTTACTTTGTAAACTAGATCAATTGAACCTAACTTCAATGATTCTCTTTTCACACTCCCAAATCCCTACTGCAAATGCAAGAATTCCAAATTCATGCCATTTACTGAAATCTGTTAGATTCTAAACTTATATGCATTGATCCTCTTGTAGTGATCCTGCACAAAGTCAGAAAGACTTGACAACAATCATTACAGAGTATTCCAAAGGAGATCAACTCCTTGGAAACATCCTTCTTGCATTAAGTTTCCTAATCTTACACAAATTGAATAATTTGAAACACTTCCATATTCCATTTTGACTACCACTTCTGAACAAGAGTTGCCTCCTTACAGATTATGTCAATATGGTCCTTCCATAATTAACATTATACTTCCAAATGTCCTTGAGCAACCAATCTTTGGTACACCTTAGATTGTCCTCGACAATTATTTAATCCTTTTAGTCATATCCAATTCTAGACTGCTTCCCTTCTAAATGCCCCAAGCATTTGGAAAATTTTAGAAAGGGTGAATATATAGCACATGTAATCGATCCTATATCCGAACCATATGGGACACGATTCATGATGTCTCACATAAAGACTAAACCAGTCATTTGCTATAATATTTCCATTTCAATTTGCCAAGTTCTCATAATTCAGATTATGAAAAGGGATGCCGTAATCATAATCGAATTTTTGAACGCAAATAATGGATCCATATACAGAATTTCCTTATGTTGAGCCATTCCAACATGAAATTCATATATATATATATATATATATATATATATAATATATATATATATATATATATATATATCCTTGACTAAATGATTAAAACCTCATGATCTAAGCTTATAGATTTGAGATGAAGTATAATTTCCTCTCCCTTAATTATAGAAAAACAACTCTTTCCCAATTGAAACTTTTTTTTCTATAATTAACATTGCTAACTTGCAATACTTATCATAATTATCATGCTCCCACTAACATGATGATTATTAGCATAACACTTATGCTCCCATTAGCATTGACATGTACTCAGAAATCAGTTCGACTTCTAGAAATCAATACTTTATTGACTTTCTTACCAAAGTTCAGATTTCTGATAGTAGATTGCTTTGATAAAACTTTATCATAATCATACACCTTATCTTAGATAGCTCACAGGTGTGTCTAAACAATTTTTAAGAACTATGAAAAGGGATTTCGTAATCATAGTCTCAATTGTTTAGACCTTTTCCACTTCTCACAAGTCCATGTTAGTGTGCCGGTCAACTACACACGCTCCACTAACGACCTTGAGAATACAAATATCACAATTGCTATCTATCTAAAATCTACTTAGTGAAAGTGTTTCCTCACCATCATTTTCATGAATCGGAGAGAAACCTTATGACACTTAGATTTAATGGTGTATGTGTTCTTATCCATGTGAATTGTCAAAACCATAGTCACAGGACAAGGATAATGACAAATCCAAACTCATATGGACTAAACTCAATCTAATTTCTTGCCATCTGGCAGCTCAAGGGCTTGCCATTGCTTCCAAGTTGTTATGCACCCAATTGAGAACTCTAAGAACTCATATGCAAAGCCAACTTTAACTGGAATGGACACAAAATATGTCAACACGATAGGTTATAAACCTCAAGTTGTGTGCTAGTGAAGAACTTTAGATTTTATTCTTGATTATTTCTTGAGACTTTCAAGACTTTTAAGACTCCTACTGTCCTCTTGACATATAAGACTTTCTTGTCAGATATTCAAGAGATAGTGTGGATTCTAATCAAGACACACACTTCACACAATTGGCCTTAGTTGGTCTTTGTTTTATCCAAAACATCACAACTTACCAATTTCAAATGTACAAGAGTAGAAAACTTTACTCTTACATTTGACATGTGTTTTAAACCTTCTCTAAGACATGTCACTCAAATTACAATCTTGGAGTATGACTCTAAGACTTGTATTGGAACGAAGTATGACTCATTTTCTTGATTTAACCATTCCAACAATTCAAGTTCCTCTTCTTAGTCATAAGAATGCACTAAGATTTCCTTAGAGAACTAATTTCTGATATGGTTTCTTAATCATTAAGATGATCACAATAACTGATACTAAAGTACTCTCCCATCTTTTTAGATTTGAGAAACTTTTATCCTTCTGCCTAATTTGATTCTTCTTATTCGCTCTGCCTTACATTGGAACCTTTTCCAATGTCTCGGAATTACACTTAAGCTTGTAAGTATAACCATATTTACTGAGCTTTAGTAAATTATGACGAATAATCTTATCGATCTTTTGTGGTGGACTTGACCAGTGCACAAGAATGTGTACTCGATCCCTTAGTCCTTCACTTGACTCACACATCCATGTGAACAAGTAATTAGTCTTAATTTTCCAATACTTGAAAGTTCTCATTCATCATGCTATACAACTTGCATGATTCCAAGTTCCGGTCCAATTGAAACTTGGGTGATGAGAATCTTTCCTTATTTGGTAAATTTAGACATTACCACAAATGAAAGAATCAATTTCATATTCCCACTCTTGCTATTAATGAAATCATATAAGCAACAATTTTTTTTCCTCAAATTCCATTGTAAGGATATTTTTAAAATAAATAAAATCAAAAATTTCCTTTTATTTTAAAACTTTGCGGAAAAACTTATCCTTACAATCCATATGAAAACTTGTTATTATCTATTCCTAAGCAATAGCTCATATCTCCTAAGAAGTAGCTCAAGAATCCAATCTTCAAACTATGCGATAGAAATCCATCTACGCGATCAGATTCAGCATATTCTTCCTTTAATTTTCTTTACTTTTCTTTGATTCTTAAAACATCAACATGTGACCCAGTCACATCATATATCAAGAATCTCAGAATAAAAACTTAGCAGAGTTAGATAGTGGACTTTACCTGAAATAGAGTCAAACTTATTGACTTTAACATCCTTAGGTAAATTTGGCAGCTTCGCAACCAATGCCCCTTTCTTTGGAAATATATAAACATATGGACCCTTTGGTAATGGTGCACGGGACTATCACAGACTTAGCTTTTCTCTTTACCATTTGGTCAACCGAGTTGACTATGATCGATCCCTTTCCATTGGGAAGAGAGAGTTTTACTGGATATCCAATGTCATCATTGTCAATGTCCATAAAGTTTAAGGAAGTTGATCTTAGCAAATAGATAAGATCATTAAGGGTATTTTCATAGTCTATTTCATAGATGTCCCAAAGGAACTCATTATGTGACTTAGAAAGTAGTTGAGCCACTAACATTCTCAAGACTTTGACACCCAACTCTCCCGGCTTGTCAGTATATGACTACATCTCCAAGATATGATCACACCTAGACCTTGCCTTGCCAATAGGGTTTGAGTGACCTTGAACTTGTGGGTTAGGGAGAATAATTGGAGGAGGTGAAAGAAGTATGATTTCCATGGGAAATCATATTCATTTAGGAAAGCTTGTTTCAAGAGATTTGGGAAGATCATAAATGTCTAAACCAGACATCGTTTTGGGAGATATTCAAGATAGTTGATTTAAAGTCCTTAATATTACACCCAATATGAAATATTAAGGCTAGGACCCAACAAACTATTTTATAACTTAGAAGAGGGATGCCGTAATCCAAGCTATAAAATATTTGAAGGTAGGTGAATGATGATTCACCAATTTCCACCATGAGAACGAAATATATATTATTAGGTTTTAATTGGATTTGAAACTCCTATATCTTTTGAGATTCATTGAACTATTCAATGACATGTTTCAATCTCGAGTGTGCCCTTCAGGTTTTGTGACTGGGATGCCGAGGATCACAAAACAAGGTGTGAAGTAACCATGCAAATTTCTTGGTACCCTTAAGTGTTTACCCCTCAATCGATGTGCCGGTTAACCACACACGATCCACTGATACTATGATAAACATTAAGTTACCCTTTGCCTACCTTGTTAAATACGAGTTAGTGTGCCAGTTAACCACACACGCTCCACTAACCGACTTAAACAAAGTGCAAAGTGTAATTTCATGGATTAGCACCTCATTCACATTTTCCTAAGTAACTAAGATTGGGTATTATTAAGAGCTTAGTTACTTAGTATTTATCATAAATACTTTTAATGAAGGGAGAATTATCGTCCTGTCAAACCCGTTCGGCTAACGACCCTCCACCAGTCAAGGAAGCGGTGGGTGAGTGGACACCCATTAAACTGCCATTTTATAGGCAGTAACCTTATACCCCCCTTATAGACCGGCTTCGTGAATGATGCCTACTAACGGTAAGACTGACTTTACTCTTATATATATATATATATATATATATATATATATATATATATATATATATATATATATATATATATATATATTATTAACTTATAATATTATAAAGTATAAGGGTTGAATTTTAACTTTTAAAAATCTAAGGGCTAACTTGGAATTAAAGTATTCATAAGTGAAAACTTTTCAAATTCCAAAACTTGAGGGCAAGTTTTGAAACTATTCAAAACTAATTAATTCCATAACTTATGTGTTTAAAGTAGTTTTAATCCAAAAACTCTTTAAGTTCCGTAACTTGAGGACAAGTTATGGAAGACTTTAAACTAATAAAAGAATTAACTTTTCTTTATTTTATAACTTATGGAATTAATTAAGGTTACACTTTTTATTTATTTATTATTTAATGAAGAGACTCTTGGTCCTCCATAACTTGAGGACAAGTTATGGAGTCATAAAACCATTTAATTAGAACTAGACTCTTCATTTTGTAACCTTTGCCAACTTTTATGAGTTTTATAAAACTTAAATGTGGCTTTTCATATAACTTGAGGACAAGTTACAAAAACACATTTTAGAATCAACTCTTAGATTAATTTGGATTGAAAACAACTATTTCACTCAACTTTTCTATTAATCTAAGCAACTCATAAGAACAAGATAATTCAAATCAAACTTTTTCATGTAATTAGTCTAAACCTTAAACTAATACAAAACATGAATCTATTGATAATTATCTTTGAAATTGGATTAGCATGAACATTACCACATCCAAAACAAGTTTATAAGACCAAAAACATCTTAGGGTAATGTTCCTAGTCCAATTCCAGCTAAAAAAGTCGAATATATGTTGTCTGGGGCTCCTACTCGTCGAGTGCATGAACCTACTCGACGAGTAGGAGGATTTTACTCATGGACTCGGCGAGTCCAGTGCCCAGAAAGCCATAAAATCGAGTTTTTCAGCATTTTTCAGCAATTTGCATCAAGTATAATTGAAAACAAGCCTAGGCTCTGATACCACTATTGGGTTTTGAGCATTCTAACACTCCTAAGTGTACATGCAACCCTAAATACCTTGGATCTATGTTTTCTCTATTATACATGCAAATATGAACATCCAAGGTATTATCCTAATCTAGCATACAAAACAATGAATATAACAAGATAGAATACATACCTCTTTGATGTAGAATGTCTTCATGAAGCTTGAGTGCCTGGTGCCTCAAGTGTGACACCTCAAATGGTTCACACAACAACAAATACACTTGGAATAACTTGAGAGAAATCCACATCACATGAAATCGGCTAGCCCTTCTTTTACACACTCTAGTGGCCGATTTTGGTGAATAATATGATGCTTATATAGTGTGTTACAATTAGGGTTACACCATGTAAACCCTAATTGTCATGACCTTTCATTTCCATCACCCATGGGTTATGTAACCTCCATGGAGCATTCATGGAGCATCCTATGGGTTTAACCCAACTTGATTATCCATGGAGTATTGGCTCACTATATAAGTTATGGATGATTTGCACAATCAACCCATATATTTAATTAGTCTTCTTTTGATCACTTAATTAATCCTAGATTAATTCTTGATCAATACTAATTAAATAATCTTATTATGCTTATTATTAATATACTAGAATTTATAATATATCAATAACCATAAGTGTCTTATTTCTCTCATTTTAGTCTATCCAAGTGCATGATGCCATGCAACCCAAATGGACCATGTCGGGTCGGGTCAAGTCTTACCAATTATAGTTATGGACTTAGACATTAATCCAAAACGCGGCGCATACCAGATCTGTACGCTGAGCGTACCCGGAGGCTTCACAGAATCGGGGTATGCGGCCCCTTATGCCGCGCGTACTGGGAGTACGCCCAGCGCAACTCCCAGCTTTCTCTTCCTTTACATTCTAGTCTTAATCGGTTAATCCACACGTCCAAATCATAGATCTGACCACTTCTGTCACACCCTAAAACCGGAACGGCGGAAACGTTCGGGGGTGGAGGACGTCATGTCAAGTATCACGAGATATGTATATGGTAAGCAAGTAATGAACAACCATTTCATTTAGAAAGAAAGTGTTTACAATGTGTGTGTTCACAAAACATAGAATTCATAAACAAATAACAAAACAAGACTTGAAGCTGTAATGCTCCATCTTCTAAATTCCCAGTACGAGCACCTGTCTAATAAGATTTTAGTGATGTGAGTAAGCTGGTGAGTTCATAAGATTTTAGTGATGTGAGTAAGTTGTAAAAATGTGGTTAAAAATGTATATGCACAAGTGATGTAAGTTGTAAGTTCTATTTTGAAAAGTTTGCCTATTCCTCTAGAAAATCCTATATTTCCTACTTTAATGGAAGTTAAGTAAAATGACACTACAAGCCTTTCTATGCGTACTAAATGGGTACAAGTTATATATACTTGGAGTAAATAAACAATCGATTGTGCGCATCTGCCCTCAACTCACAACCCAACGGGGAACAGTAAGTAAGGCGGATAGCACACATTCCATTGGTTTTTAGATCGTTGTCATATATAACCTTGGTGTATTCACTTGTTACTCATGGAGTTATTTGTAATGGTTCCTTTACATCTAATTGAGAGTTCCTTTAAGAAAACATATATTTCTTCTAGTAAAATATTGACTACGGTGATTACTTTTATAATAGCTTTGTTTATACTGCTATATATATTCTGATATCGGGTAGATAGTTAATTGGGGGAATATGACCTAAGCCCACATCCAACGGGAACAGGACGTCGTGGGAAAACACACATTTAGCTATCTATCGGATATTAGTTTTATATATAAACATGGTGTATAAACTAAGGTGTTATAGAGTTAACTCACTTAAAGTCTTTAAAACTATACTAGCTTAATAAAATGGATTAAGCCCTTAACTGGGAAATCGCTAGTTTTGTATACCAAAAGTACTGACTTTGAAAAGTAAGTTGTGTACTAGAATAACTATGCGTTGACTCTGTGTCCTATGACCTGATCCATACCTGGTACCCTTATGATGACTTAATGTATACTAAGCATAGATATATATAGATTCGGGTAGATAATAGATTGGGTGACCTTGGTGTAAGCCCACATCCAACGGGAACAGGAATTACAGCGAAGAGCACACATCCTATTAGCTGTCAGAATCTACTTAGCATATAGGTATCCTATAGTGTATACATTAAAGAATCATAAAGTTAGCATTATGGTCCTAACTTTTAAAAGTAGCCTTCTACCAAGACTCCACTGTTTTAAAAGTAGCCTTCTACCAAGACTCGACTGTTTTGAAAGTAGCCTTCTACCAAGACGCGACTGTACGACTATTAATAACATTGACACTGGAATTTTATATCCTTCTGTAATTGTCGCAATGACAGTGTAAGTATTGTAGTATTTGTAATAACTGACTACTTTAAGTACTATTGTGCCTTATTTGACGGTTAAGGCATAATGTGATGGCTAGATCCTATGCTAGACGCTCCCTTGTCAAGAGATTCTAGGAACTTCACGCGGCCCCTGCATGAGTGCAAGCCGCGAACATCCACATTACTATGATCATGTATACCCAATATAACTATCACAAATTTAGAAGTGATTCATTGGTATAGTTAGATCCTGAAAACGTTCCATCCTATAACACCTTATTATGTTCTGTTCTGTTATCGTGTATTGATATCGTATTTATGTAAATGTATTCCATGTAAGCGTATTGTATTTGTATAGACTGGCGAACTGAACTGACTCTTTGTGTGCTTCATTGTACTAGAAGTAATGAATGGAATTCTCCTAAACTATACCTATAATAGTTTACTAATGTTCTAACTGTACTGTTACTAAAAGACTCATTTATCTACCAAGTTCTGCTTATACTTTAAAAACAGAGTTTTGTACAACTATAAAGTAAAACAACCTTTAAAAGAGTTTTGAAATGTATTGACAACTTATAAATGACATAAGTAACATTTTGAAAGATGTTTATAACAAACCTTTACACAATTATCATTGTTTTCAACTTGTATCCCCCCTAAAACAGTTAAAATAGTTTAAAAGATTCATTACGGGGTATGAACTCACCTGATGTGGGTGATTCAAACGGGTATGCGCGTACGGATGAGAAGTTCCACGAATGAAGTCCCGAGACACAATAAGTCCTAAATGATATATAAGGACACATATTGACATGAATATAGTGTTTATAAACACCTATATGAAAGACAACACCTTCCGGGACAAGGAAACACCTTGGCTAGGTGTTGGAATCACATATGATTCAACAAAGGAAGTGAAATGGCACTAATTGGTGTTTACGGTTTTGTAACCAACTCCACTTGAGTTTACGGTGGTAAACCCATGAGTTTACGGTCGTAAACTCATGGTACTTTCACCATATGGTGGTTTGAAGTCCTAGAAGTCCTTTTGAAGCATCCTAACTTCAAGTCTTAGCCTTAGGAAGTGATTAGGGCAACATATCACCCCTTTATAGGGTTTACGGTTTTTGGACCATTTGACTTTGGGTTTACGGTATTAAACCCATGATTTTATGGTCAAATGATGTTTTCAAGTCCTAAACACTTCTAGGTAAAGGTCTAGGCTAGTTTCTAAGCTTAAGGAATGAGTTTGGGGCATCAAAACTTGCCTAAGAGGTTTTTACGGTTTTGGGAGCTCCCCAAACCGTAAACACATATATATGGGTCATATTTGTGGTTTTCATGTGCTTAACACATCAACGAAAGGAGTTTAGGGGCACTTTGGCAACCTTTAGCATCCTTTTTAGGGTTTACGGTCCAAGGAGATTCTTGGACCGTAAACACCTTATCCTTTGTGATTTTGGGTGTTTTCTTGATGCTCTTAAGGTTTAAACATGTCAAGGGTTGTTTCTATGCTTGTTTCAAAGGTCTAGAGGGACAAAGGGCACATTTTAGCCATACATTTAGTGTTCACGGTCCAAGAAGATCTTGGGCCATGAACACCTTGTTCATGGGGGATTTTGATGATATCTTGACGTTTAACACTTGATCTAAACATAATAGGGCTAGAAACACTTACTAGTTGAAGATCTTGAAGAAAAACAGGATGATACTTGAGAGAGTAATGGCCCTAGTCTTTGGAAATGTGAAAAAGTGAGTAAAATATCTAAGTCTTACTTATATAGCCTTTAGGGTTTATGGTCCCAATTCCCTTTTAGACCGCAAACTCCAAAATCTTGAAGTTTTGGGCACTTATTGCTACATACTAAACCCTAGAGTATCCACTCTCCTGATATCTTCTGAAGCACTAACTTTAAAACACTCAAACTTATTCCAAAAAGTTTGAAAGTTAGTAGAAATAGTTTTGACTCATATTGAAGTGGATGGTTGTACATAATAGAAATTTTTGGGTTGTCACAACTTCTAAGCCTCTTATTGCATAAAGTTGGTGGATTTTAAGCCTTTGCATGGCCGAAAGAGTCACCAGCACCCAAACCATTCCATAAACAACACTTTTGGGCTCCTACTTCTAGCATGACTCCAAAGTAACGACCAAGATTGGATTTTTATGAATCCTCAACACATATTACACTGGGAAAGGCCAGATCTATGCTCATGGAGAGTCTTTGCACATAAAGTCTCCACCTTTGAACCAAAAACCCTAAAAATGGGTCCAAAAAGCAAAACTCTTGAAGGACAAGGAAAGCTCTTAGCTTTTTACCTCAAATAGGATCTCCAACCACTGAAGAACTTGGATCTACTCTTGCTCTTCCAGTTCTAGCTCCAACAAGGGCTTCCTCTTCTCCTTCTTCACCTCAAAATGGTACCTTCAAGCTCAAGAACACACACCCAAGCTTTAGGACGTAGCAACACTCTCTTAGGGTTTCTTTCTGTGACAATGGAGGCTGAGGATAAGAATATAGCATCCCATTTATAGTGCACAACAATTAATTAGGGTTTTGAGTCTGGGCCAATTACGCCCATTATAGCCCAATGTATGCCCAGCGTACTCCATCAAGTCCGCATCCAAATAAGGCGCATGAGTACGCGCAACGTACTCTTCAGTATGCCTGGCATACTCATTTGCTTCATTATTCCTTTTAAGGTCTAGCCATGACAACTTGGAAAAGAATAAGGGTTTTGAGAGCTTACCTGAATTTCAGGATGTTACAATTCTCCCCCACTAGAACCAAACTTCGCCCTCGAAGTCTCATACCGCAAACAATTTCGGATGCTACTCTCGCACCTCTGACTCCGGCTCCCAGGTCAGCTCGGACCCTCTCCGATGTTGCCACTGGACCTGCACCAAGGGCACTTCCTTGTTCCTCAGAATCTTGGTCTTTCGATCGATAATCGCAACGGGCCTCTCCACGTAGTTCAGGCCCGCATCCACCTGAATGTCCTCCAGCGGTACCACTGCCGACTCGTCGGCTATACACTTCCTCAACTGCGACACGTGGAAGGTATCATGAATCTGCCCCAACACTGCGGGTAGCTCCAACCGATATGCAACCCTGCCTACCCTCGCGACTACCCTGAACGGACCAATATACCGGGGACCCAACTTGCCCCTCTTCCTGAATCAGATTACTCCTTTCCAACGGGATACCTTCAGGAGCACGAAATCTCCAACCTGGAACTTGAGCTCGGATCGTCGCCTATCCGCATACCTCTTCTAGCGACTTTGAGCGGCCAACAACCTTTGCCTGACCCGCTGTATCTACTCTGTCGTCTGAAGCACTATCTTCATACTACCCATCACACGTTGCCCTACCTCACCCTAGCAAATGGAAGTCCGACACCTCCTCCCATACAACAGCTCAAAGGGTGGCATACCAATGCTCGAGCGATGGCTGCTGTTATAGGAAAACTCAGCCAAGGGCAAATACGTGTCCCAACTCCCTCCGAAGTCCAATACACATGCCCGAAGCATGTCCTCGAGCGTCTGAATCTTCCGCTCACTTTGTCTGTCCGTTTGTGGGTGGTATGCGGTACTAAAATGCAGCCTCGTACCCAACTCCTCGTGAAACTTCTTCTAGAATATGGAAGTAAAACGCACATCTCGGTCTGAAACAATCGAGGTCGGTACTCCATGCTGCGATACCACGTCCGTCATGTACAACTCTGCCAGCCTCTCAGTAGAAGAACTTTCACTGATAGCAAGAAAGTGAGCGCTCTTCGTCAACCTGTCCACAATCACCCAAATCGCATCGACACCTCTTGCATTCCTTGGCAATTTGGTGATAAAATCCATGGTAATATGTTCCCACTTCCACTCGGGAATCTCCAATGGCTGCAACTTACCATATGGACGCTGGTGCTCGGCCTTAACCTTGTGACAGGTCAATCACCTCTCCACGAACCATGCGGCATCTCTCTTCATACAGGGCCACCAATATTCCCTTTTCAGGTCCAAAAACATCTTAGTGGCCCCGGGATGGATCGAGAACCTCGATCTATGTGCCTCCTCAATCAAGATGGTATGCGTTCCGCCCACAAACGGTACCCAAATCCGACCATGGAAGGTCATAAGTCCTCGACTATCGGTAACGAATGTTGATACCTGCCTGATCACCCGCTCCCTTTTGCGGTTCTCCGGTCTCACGGACTCCGCCTGGGCCCCTCAAATGGTGTCCAACACCGGAGTCATCACTGTCAATCTCATGCAAACGTCTCATAATGGGGCGCTCTCCGCTCTACGACTCATGGCGTCGGCTACAACATTAGCCTTTCCCGGGTGGTACAGGATCTCACAATCATAATCCTTTACCACATCCAACCATCTCCTCTGGCGCATATTCAGGTTGGGCTGATCCATCAAGTACTTCAAACTCTTGTGGTCCGTATATATGGTACACCGAACCCCATACAGATAGTGACGCCAGATCTTGAGGGAGAACACCACAGCCCCCAGCTCCAGGTCGTGGGTAGGATACCTGGACTCATGAGGCTCCAGCTACCTCGATGCATATGCTATCACATGCCCCCTCTGCATAAGCACTGCTCCCAACCCGGATATCGATGCATCACAGTACACCAAAAAATCCTCCATCCCTTCCGGGAGTGCGAGCACCGGGGCTTCGCACAACTTCTGGCGAAGTGTCTCAAATGAGGTCCGTTGCTCTGGACCCCAGGAAAAAGCGACACCCTTCCGGGTCAACTTGGTGAGTGGCACGACGATCTTGGAGAAATCCCTGATAAATCTCCTATAATAGCCAGACAATCCTAGAAAGCTCCTGATCTCGGTAGGCGATCTCGGCACCTCCCACCTCATGACCGCCTCAATCTTGGCCGGATCGAGCAATATCCCATTCTGGTTGACGAGATGTCCCAAGAACTGGACCTCTCATAACCAGAACTAACACTTGGAGAATTTGGCATAAAATCTCTTCGATCTCAGAACTCCAAGGATCTCCCTCAAATGCTCCTCATGTTGTTCTCTAGATCTTGAATACACCAAAATATCATCAATGAATACGATCACCGACTGATCCAACATCGGTCTGCACACCATGTTCATGAGATCCATGAACACTGCTGGTGCATTGGTGAGCCCCAAAGGCATCACCACGAACTCGTAATGCCCATAACGAGTTCTGAATGCCGTCTTCTGGATATCTTCATCTTGAACCCTCATCTGGTAATAACCTGACCTCAAGTCTATCTTGGAGAACCAAGACGCCCCCTGCAACTGATCAAACAGATCATCGATCCTCGACAACGAATAACGGTTCTTGACCGTCAACTTGTTCAACTCCCGGTAATCAATGCACATCCGGTTTGAACCATCTTTTTTCTTGACAAAAAGGATCGGTGCTCCCCAAGGCGAGCTACTCGGTCGAATAAATCCCTTCCCCAGCAGCTCTTGAAGCTGCGAGGATAACTCCTACATCTCTGGCGGCGCGAGGCGATAAGGCGCCTTGGCGATAGGTGCTGCTCCCGAAACCATATTGATACGGAACTCCACTTGCCTCTCGGGAGGCACACCCGGCAATTCCTCGGGAAAAACATCCAGGAACTCGCACACTATCGGAACCTCATCAATCGAACTTGGCCTCCCAGCGGCCACTCGCGTGTCCATCACATAGGCTACGAATCCATTGCAGCCCTGCTGCAAACTCTGTCTCGCCCTGGCAGCCGAACAAAACGCTGACCCACATCGGGTTCCCTCGCCGTACACCGTAAGTACTCCCCCACTAGGGTCTCGTATCGTCACCAACTGACGCTCGCAGTCTATGACAGCTCCAAATCGACTCAACCAATCCATGCCCACTATAACACACACGTCCCCCATCGCAATCGGGACCAGATCTATTGGGAACTCCACACCGAAGATCTCAAGGATACATCCTCGAATCACATCCATAGCATACACCGCTCGCTTGTTAGCTATGGAAACTCGCAGAGGTCGACTCAACGCCTCTCGACGGATACTAGTGTGCTGACTAAATGCCAAGGAAACAAATGATCGACTCGCACCCGAGTCAAATAACACCAACACGGGTACAGAACTCACAAGAAAAGTACCAGCCACAACATCGGGCGCTGCGCGGACCTCCTCCGCAGTCAACTGGAAACTCTCCCACGAGCCTTCAGAGCCTCGGCCTTCACTGGTCGAACCTCAGTAACCCTAGTAGCAGGCGCAGATCCCTGTGCTGACCCCTGATGCAACTGTGGACACTCGGCCTTCCAATGGCCAGTCTGGTTGCAATGAAAGCACACCATAAATCCCTTGGGGAAATCCTTGGCGATATGCCCCTCCTTGCCACATTTATAGCAAGCACCCGATTGACAGGCCCCCTTATGTCCCTTTCCGCACTTCCCGCAAGTGCGGCCCTTCTGGCCTCCAATCCTCGAATCAGCGGACTTGGTCCGCTTGGCTGCCGGCTGAGACTGAGTCGGCCACCGATCCATCCTTTGAGACTTGGCCTCCTCCCTAGCCTGAGTCTCCAACTCAATCTCCCTCTTCCGGGCTTTTTCCTGGAGCTCAGCAAATGCCCGGTACATCGAGTTCAACATGAACTCCCGAATGTCTCTCCTCAGAGTGCCCAAATACCGGCTCATACGTGCCTGCTCAGTAGCCACCTACTTAGGGCAGAACATCTCCCTCTCATGAAACTTCCTCGTAATCACAGTGACCAAATCAGTACCCTACTTGAGGGTCAAGAACTCCTAAACCAACTGTTCCCTCTCCACCAGGGGAGCATACTCATCTCTGAACATGGTGGTGAACCTCTCCCAGGTCACCTCTGAGATCTCTGCAACTGTAAAGCTTGCCGTCACAAACTTCCACCAGTCCTTCGCTCCCAAGCGAAGCTGGTTCAATACGAACCGAAACCTCAGATGCTCCATACATGAACACGTATAGAAGCATCCCTCAATATCAGCAATCCATCTCATCGCAGCGATAGGATCCTGCGTCCCATCAAACTCAGGTGGCTTCATGTTGCTGAACTCCCGAAACAACAACGAGTCACCTCCTTGAGGCCTAGCAGCAGCCATAGTTGCGGTAGCTGCAGCGGCGACAACCTCAGTCACCGCGGCATACCGCTCATCGAAGGTATCAATCAGTGTGGTCTTGATAGACCCAAACATCTCCGGAATCTTGGCCCTGATCGTCGTCGCCACCTCATCGTGGATCATCTGACGAAGCTCCTCGTCACTCACACCGCTAGCTTCAGGTCTATGGCGTGTCCCAACCATGATGTCTCTGAAATATAACATAATAATATCAAAGACTCGTTCGAGCATGATCGCACTCGATAACTCGACCCTACTTGTTCCTTAGTACCCAAAGGATTCTTACATAGAGTGCGCACTGCTCCGGCGTCGTTGGTAGTACGGGCCCTTATACTACCGCCTACACCGCATCAGTATTCACCCTAAATCCTCCTCCTTGGATCCCAGATCACAAGTACTCTATATCTTACTGGCATAGGCTACCCTTCGGTAGACCTCTTATCATCCCCTCACTGCTAGCTACTCGCTCTCAAGCATCACATAACAGCACAATCCTTCCTAGGCTAAGGCATCACAAAATCAGGCCACTCTAGTCCTAATATGAATACATAGCCAGCTCTAGCATGCATAATAATACATATCATATCTCACAACACATAACGTAAGGGCATTTTGGGGATTCACCGTTCGGGCGCTGGCTAACCGTACACACTGCTCCGCTCTGGTTGTCTCAAAATCTCTTGCTTTTTAGAAAAATTAGTTTTATCGTTAGAAAATTTTCTCGAATCCTCAGTTTGATTTCAGATACGCCTGAAGGTGCATCTGAATCCCTCAAATCAAGGCTCTGATACCAACTTGTAACGACATAAATTTCCAAAACAATTTTTCATTTCTTTAAAACATAATTTCATTCAAGACAAAACCATAAAATCCAATGTAACATGGTCATTATACAAAACATATCAAATCTCAAGATAAAACATATCCAAATCCGCCTGTGTGTGTACGAGTCACGTCGGCGCCTTCCCATGGTCCTCACTAGTACATGAAACACATTACACATAAACACTGTAAGCAAGAAGCTTAGTGAGTTCCCCAATATACACCTTACACACATATGCCTTTCAGGGCCATACTCCACACGACCTTCCGGTCCATGTGTCTCAGGGGACTTCCGTCTCAACCTAGTAAACCTTCCGGTCCTACCCGTGTCGACCTTCCGGTCTATAACTCCCTGACCTTCCGGTCCACATCATAATGCCTTCCGGCCCATATCAAACATAGCATACATATCACATACATAACGCATACAATACATGCAACTCATAGCTTACAATGCATATATCTCATAGCATACCAGACCTTCCGGTCACACATAGGTACCCTTCCAGGTACAGTATAGTGAGAAGACTCACCTCGGGTAAATCTCGGAAATCTCAGACTCTGTGAGATAAGATCTAGCCTCCACCTAATCATAACAAACACTTCTCATTAATACATTTCCCCAAGGAAAGACTCTTTCCTTTCCTATCATTCTTAGAAGGGTAAAAGACCATTTTACCCCTCTCATGGCTCAAATACCCACAAGTTGGCCAAACCCTAAAAGTCAACAAAAGTCAACCTTCTGAGGTACGCGGTGCGTACCAGATTTGTACGTTGAGCGTACCCGGAGGCTTCACAGAATCGGGGTACGTGGCCCCTTACGCCGTGCGTACTGGGAGTACGCCCAGCGTAACTCCCAGCTTTCTCTTCCTTTACATTCTAGTCTTAATCAGTTAAGCCACACGTCCAAATCATAGATCTGACCACTTCTAAGCCTCTTAATGCATAAAGTTGGTGGCTTTAAGCCATTGCATGGCCGAAAGAGTCACCAACACCCTAACCATTCCATAAACAACACTTTTGGGCTCCTACTTCTAGCATGACTCCAAAGTAACGACCAATATTGGATTTTTATGAATCCTCAACACATATTACACTGGGAAAGGCCAGATCTAAGCTCATGGAGACTCTTTGCACATAAAGTCTCCACCTTTGAACCAAAAACCCTAAAAATGGTTCCAAAAAGCAAAACTCTTGAAGGACAAGGAAAGCTCTTAGCTTTTTACCTCAAATAGGATCTCCAACCACTGAAGAACTCGGATCTACTCTTGCTCTTCCAGTTCTAGCTCCAACAAGGGCTTCCTATTCTCCTTCTTCGCCTTAAAATGGTACCTTCAAGCTCAAGAAAACACACCCAAGATTTAGGACGTAGGAACACTCTCTTGGGGTTTCTCTCTGTGACAATGGAGGCTGAGGATAAGACTATAGCATCCCATTTATAGTGCACAACAATTAATTAGGGTTTTGAGTCTGGGCCGATTACGCCCAGCGTAGCCCAATGTACGGCCAGTGTACTCCATCGAGTTTGCGTCCAAATAAGGTGCATGAGTACGCGCAACGTACTCTTCAGTACACCCAACATACTCATTTGCTTCATTATTCCTTTTAAGGGCTAGCCATGACAACTTGGAAAAGAATAAGGGTTTGAGAGCTTACCTGAATTTCAGGATGTTACAGTCTATTTAATCAAGCATAAGTCAGAGACTTTTGAAAGGTTTAAAGAGTTTAAACAGGAAGTCGAGAATCAATTGGTCAGGAACATTAAGATTCTTCGATCCGATCGAGGTGGTGAGTATCTTAGTATTTCCTTGACTATCTTAAGGAATGTAGGATTATCTCACAACTGACACCTCCCAGGACACCACAGCTTAATGGTGTGGCTGAGAGGCGCAATCAAACCTTGCTGGATATGGTTTATTCCATGATGAGTTCAACTTCGCTACCAATCCCATTTTGGGGATATGCCTTAGAGACTGCCGCCCATATCCTTAATCTGGTCCCTTCAAAGAAAGTTGCCAAAACTCCTCATGAGATGTGGACTGGTAAAGTTCCCAAACTAGACCACATCAAGATTTGGGGTTGCGAGGCTTTCGTGAGACGCGAGACTCATGATAAGCTCGAACCTCGAAGTGAGAGGTGTATTTTCATTGGCTACCCACAAAAATCCTTTGGTTACCTCTTCTACAGACCTAGTGACAATGTGGTCTTTGTAGCAAGGAGGGGTGCGTTGAGAGAGAGAGAGAGAGAGAGAGAGAGAGAGTTCATAAGACAAGGAAACAGTGGGAGGCAAATTGATCTTGAAGAAATTTAAGAGTCAAGTGGTGAAGGAACTTCAAATCCTAGCACTCAACTTGAGGAGGAAACTACTGTTGAGACAACTGACATGTCTGTACCTCTGAGGCATTCCACAAGGGTTAAGAATGCACCTGAGCACTACTATGGTTTCCATATTACTACGGAAGGTGAGACACTTATCAGTGATGAGACACTGGTAAATCTGGATGAACCTAACAGCTACGTGGAAGCCATGGCAGGCCCCGAATCTGCTAAATTGAAAGAGGCAATGGACAACGAGATACAGTCCATGTATGACAATCAAGTTTGGAACTTGGTTGACAATGTACCAGGTCGTAATACAGTTGAGTGCATGTGGATCTTCAAGAAGAAGACCGACATGGATGGTAATGTACACACATATAAGGCACGACTGGTTGCAAAGGGCTTTTCTCAAACTTCAGGAGTTGATTATGATGATACATTTTCACCAGTAGCAAAGATTAAGTCCATTAGGGTTCTATTAGCCATTGCTGCATTTCATGATTATGAAATATGGCAAATGGATGTCAAAACCACCTTCCTTAATGGATGTTTGGCTGAAGATGTTTACATGTGTCAGCCAGAGGGTTTTCTCAGTACATAGTATCCTAATAGAGTGTGTAAGCTCCAGAAATCCATTCATGGATTGAAACAAACACCTCACAGATGGAATCTTTGCTTTGATGAGAAAGTCAAAGAGTTTGGCTTTTCGAGGAGTGAAAATGAATCTTGTGTCTATCTCAAGGCTAGTGGGAGTATACTTAGCTTTTTGGTACTGTATGTGTATGACATACTACTCATAGGAAATGACATGCCAACCTTGCAGGAAGTGAAATCCTGGCTTAGGAAGTGTTTCTCTATGAAAGACCTAAGACAAGCTGCTTATATTCTAGGGATAAGGATTCTGAGAGACTGGAGTAAAAGACTAATTGGACTTAGTCAAAGTACCTACTTGAATAAGGTGTTGAAAAGATTCAGCATGCAAGATTCCAAGAAAGGAGAGTTACCCATCCAATGTAACGCTAGACTGAGTAAAACTCAGAGCCCGAGTACTGAGGCTGAGATAGCAAAAATGAGTCGAGTACCTTATGCTTCTGCAGTAGGCTCGATCATGTATGTTATGACTTGTACTCGTCCTGATGTAGCCTTTGCCTTGAGCATGGTTAGCATATATCAGGGGAACCCTGGCAAGTCTCACTATACCCTAGCTTTCAGACGGATAGGGATAATTTCCGTTCTCAGTCAGGCTGGTTCTTTACCTTAAATGGAGGAGCAATTACTTGGAAGAGTTCCCAACAGGAGACAGTGGCTGATTCAACTTGCAAATCAGAGTATATAGCCGCAAGCGAGGCAGCAAAAGAGGCTATATGGCTGAAGAACTTCATTGGAGACCTTGGAGTTGTACCAGCTATAAAGAAGCCAATGGAAATTTTATGTGATAGTGAAAGTGCAGTTGCCTTAGCCAAGGAACCAAGGCAAAGAGGGTATCATCGGATGAGAACCCAGCAGATCCCCTTACGAAGGGACTGAGTCAGGTTAAGCATCTTCAGCATGCTCGGAGCATAGGGCTGAAGGATGATATTAGTTTTAGTAGTTAGATAATTTTGAAATTTGTAAAGTGTAATTGACATTTGATGATGAATAAAAGTTGTGTTTATTTATGAGTAAAGTGTTGCTATCTTTTGTCAATTGTTTACTATATTTATTTCTGCATGTTTTGACTTCCAGAATAATTATGTTTGGTATATCATATTATTCGAATTCTCCACATTCGGTCATATGTTGGAAGTAGGTATGAATCAAGACTGTCATGAGTTGGTTGTAGAGGTCTAAGTTGTTGGACATGGCTACAACACTCATGAGTGCTCATAAGTTCTGAGTATTGGATTCAACCCACGCTCATTGGTATCACCTCATGGAATTTATCTCAAGTGATCGTGAGATGGTAATATCATATAAGTCTTCACACCTAGAGATATGACTTGTTGCCTATGAGTTGGTTATGCATTAATCATACGAAACTGCATTGGTAACTCTATGTTATAAAACGTGCTTTTGTGTGTGATTCAACAAGTAGTAAAACAAGCATATGAGTTGAAGTTTATCTGTTCCTTCTTGGATTAGAAGCGATATATGGGCCCCTTGATGATTTTGTTTTGACCTATGTATCGGGCCCAGTCAGAACCAATTGATGTGTTCAATTTAGTTCTATGTCAAACAAATCAGAAATCAGGAAACAAACTGTTGGACAATAAGTAAGACATTGTTCCATGTATTTGTCTGGATGATATCTAGAACAGAGGATTATATGATCACTTAACTTAAATGACGCATCATCATCTTCTCAGTTCTGAGCGACCTTGAAAGAGTTACGATTGCTGATTGGTTCCTGAAGTCATATTTGGAGTTATAGTTATTAGACTCATCCAAGTGGGAGACTGTTGGATAAGGTGTCTAAGTCCATAACTATTCCCAGTATGTACTTGACCCGATTTGGCAAGGTCCATTTGGGTTGCATGGCATCATGCATTTGGATTAACTAAAATTAGAGAAATAACACTTATGGTTTATTAATATATTATAAGTTCTAATATATTAATAATATTATTTAATTAGTATTGATCAAGAATTAATTTAGAATTAATTAAGTGATCAAAAGATGACTAATTAAATATATGGGTGGATTATGTAAATCATCCATACTTGTATAGTGGACTAGATGCTCCATGGATTATCAAGTTGGGCTAAGGTCCATAAGATGCTCCATGGGTGCTCCATGGGAGTTACAAACCCATGGGTCGTGGAAATGAAGAGTCATGTCACATTAGGGTTTACATGGTGTAACCCTAGATTTGACACACTATATAAAGAACATGTTGTCATCCAAAATCGGCTACACTAAGAAAAGAAGAGGGCTAGGCCGATTTTATAAGTGTTACATATTCTCTCAAAGTTATTCCAAATCATTTGGTGTTGTGTGAAACATTTGAGGCATCACACTTGGGGTGCTAGGCTCTCAAGATTTTCAAGGAATCAAATCAACTACAAGGTATGTAATTTTAGCCATCTTTTATGTTTAAATCTCCCCATGTATGCTAGATAGGATTATGAACATTAGAAATCAAATTTTGCATGTATTTTAGACAAACATATATCCAAGGTTTTCTAGGGTTGCATGTACACTTAGGGGTGTTAGAATGCTCATAACCCATCATTAGCATGGGTGTTTAGCTTATACATGGACGAATCCCAACTCATCAATGCACACATATCAATAACTTGCTTTTAGGTTAGAGATATACAATTTTGGTTCCTCTCTATTCCATGTGGTTGTTGGTGCTCCTAATCAGCTTCAAAACTCACACCTTCTCGGATTTGGATCCACCGGAGATTGAGCATTATTGATTTTAGTCCCACCAACACCATTTAAACTTCACATTTCTTATCGAGAATCACTTGAAGCTCTATCGTATTCTCTTACGCTATCAAACACACTCTCATCGGATGTTTCACCGGAAGAGAATGTACAGGTCTGACTTATTATTGTCGGAAAGCATGGAACACGGCTTGTCAGTGATCCCACTGCCCACTAGAGAAGATGATCGTTGTTTCTAACCACCTAATACTCTCTCTCTCATCTTTTTTATAGGGCGCACCACACAAACCCTAATCGATATGTATAGGTCACTAGGTGTAACATTGGGTTAAATTTAGTCCTCTTTTGCTTGTTCTACAAGCCACATATGCGTTTTTTGGGGAAACGACGTTGAAGCATATGAGACGAATCTTCGATTTTTTGAAAATGGCCGTTTTAACCCCCATAGTTCCGTCTGCCGATAGATAACACCCCAAACATTATTTCTCTTCACAAAAACGATTCCCGAAAGTTACCAATTAAACCTTGAACTTATAAATCCTACTTATTTTTAATAATTTGATTAATCTAATTATTATCATTGTCATTATTATTATTAGTCAACATTACGTATTTATTCAATTAATTAATTGACAATAAGGTAGTAAATCTTATAAATACATTTAAATTAATTAAAACTAGGGATGTGCGAAAAAAAACCGAAACCAAACCAAAAAGAAAAAAAAACCAAAAAACGAAAAAACTGAACCATTTGAAAAACCAATGGTTTGGTTTTTGTTTTTATAAAATCCGTTTTTTAGTTTCAGTTTCTTTTCCAAAATAACCAAAAAACCAAAAACCAAAATACGAAACTGAAAAACCGAAACAAAAAAAATACCGATGGTTTAGTTTTCCCAAAAAAAAAAACCGAATTTTTTAGGTTCGGTTTTGGTTTTAGCGTAAAACGGAATATGCTCATTAAAATGCTAATGACTTCTCATATTTATATAATTAATTATTTTGATATTTATTCCATTTTTTAAGTAATTAAACGGAAAACAGGGTGTAACAATTCTCCACCACTTGAACTAGATTTCGTCCTCAAAATCTACATTGACTTCATTGCATATCACAACCCCTTATTGCCCCGTCTAAGAACACTGCCTTTCCACCATGAATTGAGAATCTGGAACACCCTGTTAATAACCACTTATCTAATATATGGTGTAAAAGAGTCCTGCCCAAAAGGTTTTAGATGCACACTTGATTTCCTGACAAGCCATAACTAACCCACCGCATCCACGAGTGTACCAATGGCTAAATCTTAGTCTCAAGTCGAAGCTAAACTACCATTCTAGTTCAGACGTGCATACCACCTGATAGATCATCTAAGAGAGTTACCGTAGACTTCATGGTCCGAATCTTTAGGACCATTACCTACCCTGGTAACCAAACTTCAAAAACAAAAAACAGACTTAAACACAAACATGGATCCTCGAACACAGACATACAACGCAGAACTTTCGATGCATAACCATGACTTTTCCATCAAGTTAATCATCCTATTAAGCATCCGACTCAAAACCTGCAGGCCACTGAGCCACCAATAGCCTTCCTACAAGGCTCTAACACTCATACCACAACAAGGAAAAATAAGGAACAAAACCTATAAGCTTGGCAATTCAACCGCCAAGTTCCACCTACACAAGTCGCACATAAACAAGCTCACGACATGTCATGACACCATCCATCCGTTGGAATGATAAGATCACAGTAAAAAAACATTTTTTCCACTATCCCTCTAAACCCATCCTCCCAATAGGAAAAATCAAGAAACAACTATGGTCATACTTACACATGCTAACATAGGTCCTTACCTCCTCCTATAATTTTTATGGGATAACCATAGACTTACATCAATCGAAATCGTACAACTGTGTAACATAAGCTCACTCTAACCGGAACATAACTCGACCCCCGTAATCTTAATTAAACTTCATCAAGTATTTGAATCATGTCTCAAAACCAAAAATCTTCATTAGACAATATCAAAACTCTCAATACAGTCCTCGGCCCATACCAATCCAACAATCCCTACGCACATGTTAACATGTCATCCTGCAACTAACTTTGCGCAACACAGAATCACACATGTAGTATAAATAAAATGTTACCTTGATATTCGAACTTCTATTACCTCATGCCAATACCCTCATCTACTAAAGAATTCTACGAAAGTCACTGAAACCAATGGAACCAACATAAGTTTATCAATCTCCAACCATAATCCCCACAAAATCTGGTGGAATACTAGTGAATCCCGACTGCACCACCATATACCCTCATACCCAAATTGAAGAATGTCCTCAAACACTCAATTACTCCTACACTTGAGAAGATACCTGATAGATCATGTAGCAAAGAAAGCGCGTATACCCATTTATGAAACAAGTCTATATTTGCCAACTATGACAATAGATAATCATTTTTTGTTGCAAGCTAACCAAGTCCTAACACTCCCATGTCAATCTACTTGCAAGCAAGTTCCTTGTCCAGCAGCTCCTATGCTGCGTGGACCACTCTTACATTCCTAACGTTGAAGATCCATTATGCTATCCGATTTGCACCGATGATCTGATCGATTGTTGCATTCCCTCTGACACTTGGATGGAAATCAAACAAACCCTTAAAATATACATTGGTGAAACTGTAATCATGAGCACCCCGGTGATAAGTTGTGTCCTCTCTTTTAACACATCAATGATCCTAGACTAGTATTCTATTATAATCAAACTGCAAAATCTCCTGGCCTATGAAAATGAAACCAAAGGTCATATCATCCTTCAAATCAATAACAAAGATATTCAATTCCCCTCACTTAGGGTTCGAATAGCCACCGACTTCCATCTATGACATCAAAGTACTAAACCGACTCCACAAAGACTTGCCATCCTTGATTCTTATAGCTATACCTAATACAATCTTATATTCCTTCGAATAAATAGCTCTGCCTCAAAACCCTATCCTATGGGAACATGAAGTCGAGCTAAGCCAAAAATTCTAAGCCTAAGTAATTCAATTTAGTAGGGTCTTCAGATAAATGGAAGGATTCTTGGATGAATAATTCAATGCTTCCAAAGAAAAATTTAACTTCTGCCAACCAATCTATCCATCTATTCCTACAACTTACTCGTGGGTCGATAACAAAGATTGGATCAGAGTTGGTCAAAATACACCTCCTAACCCGAGCATTAACATAACCATCACAAATCACCATAGCATGACAAAACACACTAGCCACCAGGGCGGTTGTTGGATCTAACACCATTCCTCTAAATATTGGAGACAATTTCCTTGGCATACCTCCTACAGATTGCGAAGAATTATACAAGCTATGTTCCATTACTTACAACCCTAGCTACATGTGTTTCCATAACCACATTCAGAACACATTAAGTTATAAGCACGATAAACTCGTCCATGTGTATTCCTATACCTGCAACAAGAATCGTAGCCTCCCTGATCTACTGATGAGCATCAACAATCTTGATCTTCCAGTGGTGTCTGGACTTGCACCAATTTTTTCTTCCTCTTCCAGACCTTTGGTCCAGACCTTGGAACCATATTCTTGATCTTCATAGGACACCCCCACTCTTCCTAAAATTGGGTCGAAGACTCGAATCATGGCATAGACCCCACCATGACCATCAAACCTACTAGATAAACAACTCTCCATCATCCCTTCGTTGTAAGACAAAGATGGTTCATAGCAAGCTGAACCTTGCCTCCTTGGAGCACCCACTAATGAAAAAATCATCTTCCTTTCCATTTATCATCTAGTAAGAATCTAATCTTTTCTCCTTAAACACAAGAGATTGGAAATAAAGTATAACCATGTCATAACAAACTTCAACACGAACCATCGGCTGACCATACAACAGTCCATATGCCGATCATCATAATTGCTTCATTCCGAAGTCATGAGACTCAAACTAGTACTACCTCTAACAAAGCCCTCAAGATCTTAATATCGAACAACTCGCTCAAGTCTGAACTAATCAGACCTAATCGACCATGTCAACTAAGGCCCAAGCAATTAATAGACTCGTCTTCATCTGGAACAACCATAACCGGAAAATATTGATAAAGGAGGAAACACACCGCAACAAATCATGGTATTGAACAATGCTATCTACTCTCAACTAGCTCCCTAGAAACCTTTTTAACTCTTCCTGATCCTCATATGGATCCTATACTTTCAGTAGTACGATCTCATACTACCTTCCACACCTATACGTAATTGCCCTAAGAATTGTCTCAAGGTTCCTAAGTCATTACTCATGATCACTACCAACCGATCTAATCATATATATTCACTCTCGAATGAGTACACACTGCTAATCTTCGTAGATTCTTCTTCTAGAGTTTCTCTATGCAAGTGCCCACACTAGCATATTCTAACATTCTTTCTATGTCACTAGGAATTCCCACCCCACCCTACTATCATTTGCAGAAGAAACTTCTACCAATGTCAACTGTCACACCCCGCTAAAGCGGAAACACGAGGTAGGACAACAGTAAACGTTTCATAGCAAAAGGATAAAGAGACATCACCAAAATTGTAATATTTAAAGTTTACAACCCATAATTAAACATAAACAAAAGACAAGTTTTTCCTAAAATAACATTGTTAAATAGTTAAATTCATGAAATAACTTTTCCACATGATGTAGCATGCTCTATGATGACGAATCTTTATAATCACTTACTAATTATTCCATGAAAAAACGTGTAAATGATGGTTAACTATGGAAATAGTTGGTGAGATCACATGTATACAAAAATAAGGGTTTTATGAATTGTAATCAAAGTTTTGATAAAAGTTTCCATAACAGAAGTTTGTTGCTAAAATAAGTAATAAGTTCATATATGCAATAATAATAATCAAAGAATAAGTTCATATCCAAGCCTATGACTGAATAATGCCCTATCAATATCTATGTTTATCACTAACATAGATAGCATATGGTAAAATACACTCCACGAAACGGGTGAGTGAGGAGTTGTCAAGTTCTTAATAGTGTTATCCATAATTACCATTTGCTCAAAGAGGTATTGGATTGTGTAAAGTTCAAAGGGACTTGAGACGGTAAGGCCTCATGTTTCACAATTACATACACATACATGAAAATTTAACAATCAGTTTGATACAAGATAAATTAAATACAAAGAACACAATTAAAAATGGGCATGTTTTTCCACCCAAAACATTAAAAACAATAAATAGGGGTTGTGAATAGTCATAATTGTTCGAGAAGCTACTAATGATGACTCATGATACTTCCACATGTCTCACTATCGGGGTCCTATGATAATGATATACACTAGTGAGTTTCTAGATAGAATATTAAACACTAATATACTTATTCCTACATATAGAGAAATGTCAATATTGTTTCAAAATTAGATTTAATATAAGGTGTAACCATTTTTCTGAAATGTTCAAATTTTTATAAACTATTTAGTGTAAGGATAATTCTAAGTGATAAATCTAAAATTTTGGGATATTATTTGTAATGTGTTTTAGCACTCACAAAGGTGTTTTAAAGGCTAAAAATTTCAAAAAGTAATATTAAAACAAGACTAAAAATTTCCAAACTTTTTACTTCAGTTTTTACTACATTTAAGAACTTCCCTACAATTTTGCATGATTTTTAAATATGTATAACTATTTTTCCACCATTTATTCCCTTGAAAATATCATAAACTTGTGCAAAAATATTAAACAGTTGAGAAAATTCACCAAATTTATTATATTAGTTCCAATTGTAATTAAGGACTACCAAATAATTTTTCATGAATTTTAGATATGTCTAGCTTTTTGTACCATAATTAACCACTTGAACAATACAAATTCATGTAAAAATAGTAACAAGTTCGGAAAAGATCTCATTATTTTTGTGGGGGCAAATGACATAAAAACCGTTAATTTTTCACAAAAATGTCGGTTTTACCTTTGGTTATTTAGTTCCAGTAAAGCCCAATGTTTTGTTTAATTTGTTCATTTATACCCTTGTAGCCGGTATCTAGGTAACCTACCGATTACCTAACGACAGTAAAGCCCTTGTGTTTAGTAAGTATAAGTATATATTTATTTCATATAAATTAATATTATACACATATAAATATAAAAGTACCTATTTATAACGTTTATATTGTATAAAAGATATAACTATATGTTTTTTTGTACATATTACTAAGTATAAATATGTATTTATTTCATATTTATATAAATAAAATAGTTTTTATACAAACTAAATGCATATTTATATCTATTAATACAAATAAAAATAGTTTTAAATGTATAAATATGTTTTTATTTGTATTTAATACATATATTTATTTGTATTTAATAGATGTAAATATGTATTTATTTTGTATAACAACTATCGGATACATATAAAACACTAATTTTTTTTTTATTTTGGTTGATGAATCACCAAAGAATTAAAAAAATGTTTTTTATATGTGTTTTACCATATAAATATGTATAAATACATAGCATATATATATATATATATATATATATATATATATATATATATATAAAGCTAGCATTTTTCCTTTCACCACATTCATTTGAAACTCTCATGCATTTTTCCTTATACCACATTCATTTGAAACTCCAGTGACTTTTCAATTTCTTCCTAATAATGGTTATAAGTTGGTTAATAAGATTAAATAAATATCAAACATAAAATTTAATCATATATAAACTAAATTTCAATATTAAAAGAATATATATTTACTTCTACTTATAAAGTTATGTTTTTTAACTTTTAACATATTATACTTAATTTATTAGTTTTAATATATTGTTGGGTGTAAATCATTATCATATTAAAGTTGTAATGTTTGAATAATTTGTATACAATACTTAAATTATAAATTTAAATATAACATTACAGGATCAACTTAAATATAAATTTTAGTTTAACTTAAATAAACTAAATAATATTTTGTAAATAGTTAAAAGTGATAAATTGTAGTGTCTTTCTAATAATGATTATAAGTTGGTTAATAATGTTAAATAAATATCAAACCAAAAGTGTAATCATAAATAAACTAAATTTCAATATTAAAATAACATCTTTACTTCTACTTATAAAGTTATGTCTTTAATTTTTAACATATTATACTTAATTTATTTGATTAAGATGTTGTTGTATGAAAACGATTACCAATTTAAAGCTGTAACTTTTGAACAGTTTTGACAAAATACTTAAATTGTTAATTTAAATATAACATCATAGTGTCAACTTAAATATAAATTTCAGTTCCACTTAAAAAACCCAATGAAGATTTTGTGAATATTTAAAAGTGATAAATTGTAGTGTTAAATGCAAAAACTGAATTATAATCTCAACTTAACTAAAATATTTCCAAAATATATTTGTATAATCGTTAAAAGTTTTCAAATAAGTAGCTTAAAATAACTTACAATAATAATAGTTAAATATAACTCTATATAAATGATTATATTGTTACCTTTAAAATCATAAAACAATGTTTGATGTTTTAAATAATTATAATGACAGAAATTAAAACGTTAAACAATAAATTTCAAAAAATAAATTAACAATAACAAAAACTATAAATAATATTAAACCATATATTATATTTAATTTTATTCATGAGTAACTCACGGGTAGAAGTCATTCAAACGGTTGAGATTATACAGTTATAGTAGATGTATATATTATCATATAATTCAAAATAATCAATATATTATATCAATTTAGTATACGAATTATTATATAAAATTTAACAACAACGTTATTGTTATATTTAATATATATATATATATATATATATATATATATGTAAATATTTCAACTATATAGGTGTTTCTGCGCAACGCGCGGACATTCGCCTAGTATATATATATATATATATATATATATATATATATATATATATATATATATATATATATAGATAGATATGTGTGTGTGTGTGTGAAATAAATACATATTTATACTTATTGATATGTACAAATACATATAATTATATCTTTTATACAATATAAACCTTATAAATATATATATATATATATATTTATATAAATATGTATACAATATATTTTTATACGAAATACATATATATTTATACCTACTAAATTCAAATAAATATATTTTTAATATATATAAATATTTTTTAAAGGCGTATATTGACTTTCAAATATATATAAATGCTAAATAGAAGTAAACATATTTTTAAATACTAAATACAAGTAAATATATTTTTAAATCTATAAAATTATTTTTATACATTTAAAAGTGTATTAAACATATATAATAATAACAGTGATAATTATGTTAATAAAAATAATAGTAATAATAATAATAACAATAATAATAATAATAATAATAATAATAATAATAACAATCAAAGTAAGGGTAAAATCCAAACATTTTTGAAAACTTAAGGATAAATCTGAATATTTGTGAAAACTCAAGGGCTTTACCTGCATCAGGTAACCAATTGTCTACCTAAAACTGGCTACAAGGGTATAAATGAACAAATTAAATAAAACATCGGGGCTTTACTGGACCTAAAACACGTCCAAAGATAAAACCGACATTTTTTTTAAAAGTTAAGGGCTTTATGGCATTTGCCCTATTTTTGTGCAACTGTTAAATAATGTATATAAGTTGGAACAAATATCAAAAGTTGTTTTCAAAAAGTAGAGTCCGGTTTTCATGATTTATGTGCTTTTAATATTAAGAAAATAGAAATAAATAGTAAAACAATAAGATAAATATTCAAAAAAATTATTTTGCATTAAACTATAACAAATAATGTCTTGGTTAGTTTTTATGATTTTTACAGTGGTTTGGCTATTTTTCCCTAATTTATTCCACTAAATGCGCTTTAAATCGTGAAAATTTAGTAAAGAGTAAATAACCATTACTAATGATTTGTTTGTGATCCTACTATAATAAAGAATGTCCTTATAATTTTTTATGAATTTAAAGTGTAGCTATTTTTCCTTGATTTAACCAACTAAATACACGAAAATCATAGAAAAATATAAATATGTTATGAAATATTTTTAAAATATTTATCTATGTGTTATAAAGAGTCAAGAAGTTGCTAAAATTCTGAAATGTTGTTTTTATTTCTCAGAACTTAGTTTTATGATTTATTTGAGTTCAACAAAATAAAACAGAAAGTAATAGTAAAGAGTAGAAAAAACTTATGAAGCTTCATAAGGGATGTTCTTATACATTAGAGGTCACTTAGGAATTTATCTAGAATTTATTGACGTAAATAAGTATTTTATGCGATTTATCCCCTTGGTTTCTTGCAAAAACTATAATAAATCCAGAAAAATGATTCAACACTTTGAACTTTCCAGATCATCATATTATATAATTGAGATCCTGGGAAAAATTAGTTTTGAATAGAAAAGGTTACTAAATATTTTTATAGATTAAAATCTTTTATGAACATTTTTGATGTCGTTAACAACAAACTTTGAATCTCTAGCATTTATGCTTGAAGATCATCACATGCATGTCGGTTTCAAGGCCATGCATGGGTTTGAAATGTTCAAAAGTTGTTTTGTTTTTGAAAGAAAACATAGGGTGCATGTGGTCATTTTCCACTAAAACTTGTAGAAAAGTGCATTACCTTGATTTTGACATAAGTTTATGTCATGCGACTTCACAATCTTGCAGCATGCATTATGTTTTTGGGTGAAGTACTACCACCATCATCATAAAACTATGGGTTGGTGCATGTGTTCATGATTTTTTCAATAAATATGGTGTGGGAGAAGAAGATATGCATGAAATCATAACGTTATGAAAGAAAAGTGAAGAGAAAATGAACGCTTTTTGTGATTACCTTTAAACAACACTTGATGGACTTGATTGTTATGGTTGAGAGAGTGTTCTAGGTTGATGATTTCCGTGGATGAGAGGGAGAAAAAAGAGAGAGTTGAGTTATGGAAGTGGTGGAGTGTGAGAGAGAGTGAAGGAAGAAGATGGAGTGAAGAAATGAAGTAAATGATTAAGTTTTAGGAAAGTGGTGTATTGGGGAGAGATGGCTAAAATTATTAAGGAGGATAGAGGCTCCCTCCCTCATCTATTTTTTTTTTAATAAATCCCTCCAATTTTAATAACTTTCAAAGTTTTTATAAATTTTGTTTAAGTCTTGATTTGTTTATTAAATCTTTGTTAATTTAACATATAATTTAGGAATAATATTGATAATTTAATTTTTCTATATTTTTTATATTGCATAAATTAATTATTTTAAATTTGATATTATAAGGTTCGTGACAAATTTTATGGAGTTTTAGATGTTATAGTTTATAAATTTGAGTTTTTATGGCTTTTTAGGGTTTTCGGATTTTGTTAGACTTTTGACAATCATAATGAAATGAAATTTGAAGATTTCAAATTATTTTAGAGTTTCATATCCCTTTTCAATTATACATGATGTTTGTAGTTCGTTTTAAATTGGATATTGGCAATTTCTACATTAGCTAAACGATTCATGCGAATTGTGAAAGTTAAGCATATTGCTCCTAGATTCTAGGTTGACCCAAGTTTCTACTAGGCCCTGACCTAATTTTTAAAGTTGGGCCAATGCTATGATGTGTCTTCATGATTTATGACATCTCAATTCAGCCTACTAATTGAACACATCAATTCAGTCCAGGCTCATACAAACACTTCAGACGTCGACAACAAAATATCTAGGGGCCCAAAGATATGTCTTATCCCGTTAGGGAAAAAAGAACGAAGAAACTTTGACTTTATGCTTGTATATTTTACTCAAAAAATCATGCCTGACACTATGTTTTATGACATCACATTACTGATGTGTTTTCGCAATACCAATGCACAACTGACTTGTAAATTACAACTCATATATCTTTGTTTTAAGAATCAAATATATTACCGTCTCATAATTAGGCGGGATAGAATCCATGCTTTAGTTCACTGAGCATGAGGTTATCCAATACTCAAAATCCCCATTTTTCTAAGTACTCATGAACATTGTAGCAATGTTATTTCAATGTATAATCCTCATAGACAATCTAAAGCTCAATTCATGACAGTCTTAATTCACTACTTACTTCCAAAAGTATGAGCGACTGTGGAATTTGAATAATCAAATCATTTATAAAGTAAAACATGCAAAGTTAAACACAATAATAAACTAATTAACTATGGTCTCAAAACTATTTAATATAAATAGTCTCATATTATTCTCTCACTTTTGTGATTGGGATGATGAGGATCACAAACGAGATGTGAATAACTATGCAAACACGCTTGACAACCTCGATGTCTTTTATCTTCTCAAATTGATGTGTCGGTTAACCACACATGCTCCATCAACAATGATAATTTCCAAGATGCCCATCATATCTCCTTATAGTCCATATTAGTATGTTGGTTAACCACACACGCTCCACTAACGACATATAAAGCATGATGTGTGTTTTCATGGATTAACATACTTTTCACATTTTCTTAAAGTAACTAGAGTGCGATTTTTTTAAGATGGTTCTAGTACTTTTCTATCATTATATTTTTAATGAGGTTATCTACTTTTAAAACTTATACCACCTTTAATAGTATGGCTTCGTGAATGAGGCATACTAGCGATTCGACTAACTTTCTCTCATATATATACTAATTAACTTTTAATATTATATATAAAGTGTATTTTAAAACATTTCAAAATATAAGGTTTCAACATTAATGATCTAAATTAAACTTTTAATTTAACTTAATTTAAATCAATTATGATTTAATCTTTATCATTTAATTAACTTTTAATTAAATTAATTTAAATCAAATATGATTTAATCTTTATTTCTTAATTAAACTATTAATTAAATTAATTTAAATCATTTCGGGATTAAATAATTATTTTCTGTTAAACAATTAATTAAATGATCCAAATTTAATCCTAATCCATAACCCTATCCAATTTTCAAAAATTAGGGTTTAGGTTATCCAATTTTAGTTATTCTATTTTAAGGCTTTTAAAACAATAATTATGGCAACTAGAAAACCCTAAGGAACCTAGCCATTTTCAAAATTAAAGGGGGTGGAGGCTAGGGTTTCAAGAACCCAAGCCATATATGAAAATTCAAGCCTTTAGGGTTTAACTTCTGTGACATCCCCATTTTCACGGCCAGAAAAGACCGATTTTTGTTTATGCTTTATAAAAATCAGAGTAATCCATTTAATAAAAATGTTGCGGAATTTGTTCCCAGTAAAACATGATAAATACGTTATCAAAGCATTCCAGAGGAAATGTATTTTTATTCATTTTAAAACATTTGGGATGTCATCGTCAATACATAAACATAAGCATAAACAGAACTTACATTCATTTACACTAGTGATCTACATGTCTTTAATCTCTCAGTGTAATGTGACTTCATATCAACACCTGTGATATAAATAAACTGAGTGGGTTAGGTTGGGAAACCTGGTGAGTACATATGGATTTCAATCACACAATGTTATATCATATATTTAATTTAGAACTCAAAGAATATACAATTTCACCATATATATACATAAGCAACTCTTACCCCGCCCCGTTAATCCTTACAACGAGACTATCCATACTCTCGGACCTTAAATTTTACCTCCACAACGTCAAGTCGAGTTCAGAATCGACTTAGTTCCAGGGGCTACCCCAGTAGCCAAATCACCCTATCGTCTAGAACCTACTGAGATGCAAGAACTGTCAGGTCAACTTAATGAACTGCTCAGCAAGGGCTTCATAAGACCAAGCTTCTGACTCTGGGGAGCACCGGTCTTGTTCATCAAGAAGAAAGACAGATTGTTTCGAATGTGCATCGACTACAGGGAGCTCAACAAGCTTACCGTTAAGAATCGTTACCCTCTGCCTCACATAAATGATTTGTTCGACCAACTGCAAGGGGCAAATTACTTTTCAAAGCTAGATCTGAGATCCGGGTATCACCAGTTACGAGTACTAGAGGAGGATGTCCCGAAGACAGCCTTCCGAACTCGTTACGGACACTACGAGTTTGTAGTGATGCCATTCGGATTGACTAATGCGCCCGTAGTATTCATGGACTTAATGAATAGGGTATGTCGTCCTTAATTGGATCACTTCGTCATTGTCTTCATAGATGACATACTTATCTACTCTCGTAGTAAGGAAGAGCATAGTAAGCATCTACGTCAGATCTTGGAAACGTTACGATCAGAGAAGCTCTACACGAAGTTCTCTAAATGCGAGTTTTGGATTTGAATAGTCGAATTCCTGGGTCACGTTGTTAGTGAAGAGGGAATTCATGTGGACCCTTCCAAAATCAAAGCCATTGAGAACTGGTCAGCATCGAAGACGCCTACAGAAATTTGTCAATTTCTAGGCCTTGCGGGCTACTATCGTAGGTTCATTGAGAACTTATCTCGGATTGCGAAACCTCTTACGACTTTGACCCAGAAGGGCATGGTCTTTGACTGGGAAGAGAAGCAATAGAAAGTGTTCCAAACGCTGAAGCGAGTCTTATGCACTGCATCGATACTATCCCTCCCAGAAGGAATAGAAGACTTCATGGTCTATTGCGATGCATCCAAGCAGGGGCTCGGCTGTGTTCTGATGGAACGAGGTAAGGTCATTGCCTATGCCTTAAGACAGCTGAAGACACACGAGGTCAACTACACCATGCATCATCTTGAGTTAGGAGCAGTTGTATTTTCTATAAAGATCTGGAGACAATATATGTATGGTGCGAAAAGCACTATCTTTACAGTCCACAAAATCCTACAACATATATTTGACCAGAAGGAGCTCAACATGAGACAAAGATGGTGGGTCGAGCTACTCAGTGACTACGAATTTGAAATTCGTTATCATCTCGGCAAGGCCAACGTAGTAGCTGACGCCCTAAGTCGGAAAGAATACTCTGGTCGTAGATTCAAATCATTGACTATGACTATCCATTCACACTTGTCCAGACAAATTAAGGAGGCTCAGCTCGATGCTTTAAAACCTCAAAATGTGGCGGGTTAATCCCTGAGAGGGATGGATAAGAACTTGGAATTCAAGGGTGGCAGAGCTCTATATTTCATAGATCGGATCTGGGCACCGAAACACGATGGCTTCAGAGATTTGGTCATGACCGAGGCGAACAATACTCGTTATTCCATTCACCCAGGTTCAGATAAGATGTATCTGGATCTTAAAAAGTTATACTGGTGGCCTAACATGAAAGCAGAGATTGCTACCTTCGTGAGTTAATGTCGTACTTGCGCCAAGGTTAAGGTCGAATACCAGAAACCATCAGGTTTACTTCAGCAACCGGAGATACCTTAATGGAAGTAGGAGCGGATCACGATGGACTTCATAACCAAGTTACCCAAGACAACGGGTGGTCTTGATACCATATGGGTGATCGTTGACAAGTTAACCAAGTCCGCACACTTCCTGCCTATCAAAGAGACTGACAAGATGGAAAAACTAACAAGAACTTACATTAGAGAGATCGTATAAATGCATGGTGTTCCCATATCCATTATCTCTAATAGGGATAGTAGATTCACTTCGAGGTTTTGGCAGTCACTACAAAGTTCCCTTGGAACGAGGATGGACATGAGTACAACCTACCATCCGCAAACCGACGAACAAATTGAGAGGACTATTCAAACCTTGGAAGATATTTTGCGAGCCTGTGTAATCGAATTTGGAAAGGCATGGGATACTCATTTACCCCTTGTCGAGTTTTCCTACAACAATAGTTATCACATGAGCATAAAGGCTGCTCCATTTGAAGCCCTCTATGGCCGAAAGTGCAGATCCCCTCCGAGCTGGGCTAAGGTGGGTGACACCCAGTTAGGAAAAGGACGAGTTCCTAACAACACTCTCATAGGTCCGGAGATCATTTGGGAAACGACAGAGAAGATCGTTTAGATTCGTGAACGATTGAAAGCCTCTAGAGACCGACAGAAAAGCTATGCAGACAAGAGAAGGAAACCTTTGGAATTCCAGGTGGGAGACCCTGTTCTTTTGAAAGTCTCACCCTGGAAGGGCTTGATACGATTCGTAAAGCGTGGAAAGCAAAATCCAAGATACGAAGGGCCTTTCGAAATTCTCGCTAGAATCGGCCCTGTAGCTTACAAACTCAACCTACCTCGCGAACTCAGTAACGTACATTCTACTTTCCACGTCTCGAACTTGAAAAAGCGTCTGTCCGACGAGACTCTTGTAATCCACCTCGACGAGATCGAGATCAACAAGAGCCTCAACTTTGTGGAAGAACCTGTAGAGATCATGGACCGAGAGGTCAAGCAAACGAAACAAAGTCGTATCCTGATAGTGAAGGTTCGCTGGAACGCCAAGCGAGGACCTGAATTCACTTGGGAGCACGAAGATCAAATGAAATTGAAATATCCTCATCTTTTCACTTAGTTATTTGTAACTTAAATTGCTTAAACTCTAATTTCGGGACCGAATTCTCTCTAACGGGGGGATGATGTGACAACCCGAAATTTCTATCTTGTACAACCATTCACTTTAATAAAGGTCAGACTCGTTTCTGCTAACTTTTAGCACTGTTTAGAATTTGTTTGAGTGTTCTAAAGCCTAGTACCTTCAAGATGTAATTATAGAAAGTATACTCTAGAGTTCAATGTACAATATTCAAGCCTCAAAACTCCAAGAATTGGAGTTTACGGCCATAAGATGGAGTTTACGGCCGTAAACTGTAACGCCCGTAGATCCAGGCTAGTCAAATTAGAGGCAATAAGTGTCGAAAACGACTTTTCGACAGAAGCTTATAAATAATTTAAACCAAGTTGTAGTATATGTCACTAGGTTTCCGTACATATAAAGAACACCGAAATTCGAGTTATAACGAAAAAGCTATGACCCGTCGAAGTTTCGCGACGGAACCGGCTCGATACCGGGAGGCGTAAATAGTGAATTTACGATAGAGCGAGATTTAGCCTTGGCGCTCTAAACGAAAGTCGTAGAATATGTTAAACTAAGAACTTAGATAAAAAGAACGCCCAAATCTGACTCCGTATGAAGAAGTTATGAGGAATTAACGGACCAATCTTGTCCCGGTCTGCTAAAAAAATAACTTTAAAAATAAAGTCAAAATTAGCCGACAGAGTCTAAACGAAAGTTGTAGAGTACGTCTCCACCTACGCGTGGATATAAAGAACGTCAAAAACGGAGTTCGTATGAACGAGTTACAAATTATAATAGCATATTTACGTATTAAAATAAAGTATAAATCATATATACGTACACACACACACACACATATATATATATATATATATATATATATATATATATATATATATATATATACATATGTATATATCATTAGAAAGGTATCGACGATGCGGTCATTATAAGACTAATGTTGAGTTCTTTCGACATTAGTTTAGTGCAAATATTGTTAAATCTATTTAAAATAGTATTATAAAGGGGTGTTTAGTTGTTTATATAACTATAAGGTCATTAAGTAATTATGGAGGGTAGTTTTGTAAATTCAATTACTATAAATAAGAGGCTTGGGCTCTCATATTTTTTGCACCATTCTCTTGATTCAAGAGTCTTTCTCTCCTTATCCCCCGAGCATTTCGGTCCCTCGTGATTCGACTTCTCTTTCTGTAGTTTTAGTATAGTAAGGTGAGCGCTGAAGCGCTGCACGAATCTTTCTTAGAAAGATTCAGCGACGAAGTTCTGCCCCTACAGAGCCCGACTCCTAGCTAAAATCCCCTTGTAAGTAAGTTATGCTTACCCTATTTTAAATATAGTTTATATTTAAAATTAGTATTGTTATTATAAATTTATAATAAATATTTGAGCTATTATTATGACTTATATAAGTGTCGTTATAATATCTTTTTAACTACTTGCGGTACGGGGAATCTGGTTTAAAGGGCCGCATAGGGTTGTTGGATTTCAGAAGTGCTATATGCCAAAATGGTCCTGCCCTCCGGTGTTTTATGTCTGGACCATGTCTGTACATAGTGGTTGGAAAGTATTGTTTAAACGCTTATATAATAATAATAATAAGACTAATAATTAGTCACGGTAAATATTAGACTAAAATCTAGCGGTAATAATACTAGGTTCCGTCGAAGGAAATTATTTTAAAGTAAACGAAGCGTTGTCCGAGTACCGAGTCACCACCTTCTCAGGTGAGTGCATAGTCCCTTTCATCTTACACATAGATATGAAGTATTTTAATATAAATTACGTGTTGTGTGTGCATATTGTCTGAATACTTGCTGTCTATGCTGGGTGAAAGATTTTTATACATGTTTTAAATGATTTAAACTGTATATGTATTTTATATCTACAAAATGTGTTGGGTAAAACATGGATAGATGAAATAGTTGTTTTGTGATAACACGATGGGAGACATCAATGTTGTCAGTGATCCAGTCATCTAGTGGAGTATAGATGATGACCATGGGCGATACTAGACGGTCCGGTGGAACGCTAGTAAGCTCGTAACATGTAGGTGTTTTTGAACTAGGTGCTCATTAGGTATTTTGAACTGAGTGTGTTCACTACGTATCTTTGAACTGAGTGTGTTCACTAGGTATTTTGAACTAAGTGTGTTCACTAGTTACTTTTGAACTAAGTGTTTACCAGATGTTTTGGACTACGTGTTCACCAGTTGTAATCTATAAGCTTTGGTAACGATGGACTTCATGCCGATTCCTTAGGATAATCCTTAGGAATGAATGAACGAGAAATAGTTGATTCTTAGGGTAGATCCTTAAGAGTAAAGAAGATAATGGGGATGGGTAATTGGGTTTAATTGCTTGATTGTTTAAACATAATAATTATATTATTGTGGGTTGAAAACCCTATGTACTCACCAGGTTTCCCAACCTGACCCACTCAGTTTATTTATATCACAGGTGTTGATATGAAGTCACATTACACTGAGAGATTAAAGAGATGTAGATCACTAGTGTAAATAAATGTAAGTTATGTTTATGCTTATGTTTCTGTATTGACAATGACATCCCAAATGTTTTAAAATGAATAAAATACGTTTCTTCGAAAATGTTTTAATAACGTATTTATCGTGTTTTTCTGGGAACAAATTCGCAACATTTTTATGAAAAGAAGTACTCTGACTTTTATAAAGCATAAACAAAATCGGTCTTTTCTGGCCGTGAAAACGGGGATGTCACAGTTGGTATCAGAGAATTAGTTTAAGCGAACTAGGAATATGGATTTATTTCTAGACTTAAACTTAGAATGTTAAGCGATGATTGTGAGGTGTGAGCACTAGCTTATTTTAGGAATGATGCCTAAATTGCTTTTATGTGCTAAATGATTTGTTTTGCTATAGTTTGATCGGATCTATGGTCTGTCGCCGACCGGATCTGGAAACCTTATGTGTTTGGGATTCTAAACGTACGAATACGATATTAGAACTAGCGTATAAACATTTCGAAGTGATAAGGATGATTTAAATGTCAATCCTACATAAAGATCAAGATTCACCTTATTCGGTGTATGGATCAAGATGGCAAGGACCCGTAGCGGAAACGTGAATGCAAATGAGAATAGGAACCAACCCCAAGTGGTTCAGCAAATACTTGTTGTAGAAGAAGTTGCACTTGAGCTAGTCACCATGGCTGGAGTTCAAGCCATGATTCGGGCTATGTTAGCTGAACAAAGGGAGGAAATGAGGCAGATGTTGAATAGGGACGAACCTACTATGCCCATTGAGCAACCCGAACTGATTCCCGAGCAATCGGAGGAAGGGAACTACAGCCGCCAAGTGAGTCAAGTGGAGACTCAAGGTGAACGAAGGGATGGCCCGGAGAGGAGAAACGACAAGGATGGGCAAATGTACAAGAATTTATTGGGTGCGAAACCACCAAGTCTCTCAGGAAGCCCAAAGCCTGTTGAGATTATGGATTGGATCTCCGAGATGGAGATGGTGTTTGAGAGCTGCGACTGTAGCGAGAAACAGAAGACCTTCTTCGCTGTAAGACAACTGAAAATAGGAGTCTTGAGCTGGTGGAAGCTACTGGCAGACACGATGCCACAAGGAGAAGCCCTAAGGATGTCATGGGAAGAGTTTTTAGAATAGTTGAAAATGTAGTACTGCTCAGAGATAGATCTGATAGACCTGAACAACGAGTTTCAGAACCTGAAGAAAGGGAAGATGAGTGTTGATGAGTACGCCACCGCATTCACTGAGAGGATGAAGCTATTTCCCTACTTGGTTCCTACTGAACTCTCCAAGATTGATAGGTTTGCTAACGGATTACCCACTGACTTTGGCCCAATGGTCAAAATGGCAACTACCTTGAAAACAACTGTTAGGGCAGCTAAGAACGTAGAGGCCCAGATAAGAGAAAAGGGTCTAGAAAAAGATAAGGCAGGAGAGAAGCGGAAGTTTGAAGGATCTTCAAGGTCCAACAAGGAGAGCAAATTCTCAAAGCCTGGAGGAGGAGGTGAAGCAAGATGGTGTGATAAATGCAAGAAGAAACACCTTGGAAAATGCGGTGAAGAGGTGACATGTTTCAAGTGTGGAAAGTCTGGGCATTACGCCAATGAGTGTACATCCAACAAGAGGTTGTGTTATGAATGTAAAGAAGGGGGAGATCTTTCAAAGAATTACCCAAAGAAGAATGAAGCAGCAAGGCCAAACACGCCACCAAGGCCAAGGGCATTTCACATGATCCTCGACGAAGCGGAAAACCATGCGAAGAATCAAGGATGAGGACTTCATATCCGAAGATCAATTTATGCAGTAGCCATAGTATCGTATGATGTAGCCTATTAGAGGCATAGTCTAGGGTGAACTTGAACACCTATGTAATAGTTTCAAGAAATAATAAAACCTTTGTTTTGTTATCTGATGTGTTAAACTGTTATGTGATTTTCTTGTATGGTGACTTGGAAAAATTGTGAGACAATACTTGGGACGAGTATGAGTAGGTGTGAAAGGTAGTAGATGCATATACTACCGGAAGCACAGGACTCACGCTTGGATCAGGGAAAGTCACAAAGTTACCAAGAAGCTAGTAACTGATTTCGTTTTATTCAAGTATGTCATTACCATCGTTTCGGTAATGACTAAAAAGACTGTTGATATTCCGACCCTAGTGGTCATATCAAATCGAGTCCGATTAATATGAGTATGTTACGTGGTTCAGAGAACCAAGTTCGATGTAGCACCGACTCAAGCCGGAAGAATTAATCAAAGCAACCAGTAGAGGTATCACGAAAAGTTGCTTGTAGCTAGAAATGCTACATTTAAAAAAAAATGTGATTATATCACATTAGAGCATGAAGGAAGGTATAGCCTATTTTGGAATTTAACTCTAAGAGAACTGAGTCTAAACGAGCATAACATGATGATAGGTCATGATTTGGAGTCTAACCTGAGATAGAAAGCAGGTGCACAATCAAGTACTGCTTACAGTCAATAAGTCTAAGAGATAGACTTGAAGGAATATAGAAGTTATAATTATTACCTAGGATGAAGAGATGACGCATGGAGTCATTATACGAACCCTGTTTCGTTGATGATTCCGGGACGTAATCATCCTAAGGGGGATATAATTGTAACGCCCGCAGATCCAGGCTAGTCAAATTAGAGGCAATAAGTGTCGAAAACGACTTTTCGACAGAAGCTTATAAATAATTTAAACCAAGTTGTAGTATATGTCACTAGGTTTCCGTACATATAAAGAACGCCGAAATTCGAGTTATAACGAAAAAGTTATGACCCGTCGAAGTTTCGCGACGGAACCGGCTCGATACCGGGAGGCGTAAATAGTGAATTTACGATAGAGCGAGATTTAGCCTTGGCGCTCTAAACGAAAGTCGTAGAATATGTTAAACTAAGAACTTCGATAAAAAGAACGCCCAAATCTGACTCCGTATGAAGAAGTTATGAGGAATTAACGGACCAATCTTGTCCCGGTCTGCTAAAAATATAACTTTAAAAATAAAGTCAAAATTAGCCGACAGAGTCTAAACGAAAGTTGTAGAGTACGTCTCCACCTACGCGTGGATATAAAGAACGTCAAAAACGGAGTTCGTATGAACGAGTTACAAATTATAATAGCATATTTACGTATTAAAATAAAGTATAAATCATATATACGTACACACACACACACACATATATATATATACATATGTATATATCATTAGAAAGGTATCGACGATGCGGTCATTATAAGACTAATGTTGAGTTCTTTCGACATTAGTTTAGTGCAAATATTGTTAAATCTATTTAAAATAGTATTATAAAGGGGTGTTTAGTTGTTTATATAACTATAAGGTCATTAAGTAATTATGGAGGGTAGTTTTTGTAAATTCAATTACTATAAATAAGAGGCTTGGGCTCTCATATTTCTTGCACCATTCTCTTGATTCAAGAGTCTTTCTCTCCTTATCCCCCGAGCATTTCGGTCCCTCGTGATTCGACTTCTCTTTCTGTAGTTTTAGTATAGTAAGGTGAGCGCTGAAGCGCTGCACGAATCTTTCTTAGAAAGATTCAGCGACGAAGTTCTGCCCCTACAGAGCCCGACTCCTAGCTAAAATCCCCTTGTAAGTAAGTTATGCTTACCCTATTTTAAATATACTTTATATTTAAAATTAGTATTGTTATTATAAATTTATAATAAATATTTGAGCTATTATTATGACTTATATAAGTGTCGTTATAATATCTTTTTAACTACTTGCGGTACGGGGAATCTGGTTTAAAGGGCCGTATAGGGTTGTTGGATTTCAGAAGCGCTATATGTCAAAATGGTCCTGCCCTCCGGTGTTTTATGTCTGGCCCATGTCTGTACATAGTGGTTGGAAAGTATTGTTTAAACGCTTATATAATAATAATAATAATACTAATAATTAGTCACGGTAAATATTAGACTAAAATCTAGCGGTAATAATACTAGGTTCCGTCGAAGGAAATTATTTTAAAGTAAACGAAGCACTGTCCGAGTACCGAGTCACCACCTTCTCAGGTGAGTGCATAGTCCATTTCATCTTACACATAGATATGAAGTATTTTAATATAAATTACGTGTTGTGTGTGCATATTGTCTGAATACTTGCTGTCTATGCTGGGTGAAAGATTTTTATACATGTTTTAAATGATTTAAACTGTATATGTATTTTATATCTACAAAATGTGTTGGGTAAAACATGGGTAGATGAAATAGTTGTTTTGTGATAACACGATGGGAGACATCAATGTTGTCAGTGATCCAGTCATCTAGTGGAGTATAGATGATGACCATGGGCGATACTAGACGGTCCGGTGGAATGCTAGTAAGCTCGTAACCTGTAGGTGTTTTTGAACTAGGTGCTCATTAGGTATTTTGAACTGAGTGTGTTCACTACGTATCTTTGAACTGAGTGTGTTCACTAGGTATTTTGAACTAAGTGTGTTCACTAGTTACTTTTGAACTAAGTGTTTACCAGATGTTTTGGACTACGTGTTCACCAGTTGTAATCTATAAGCTTTGGTAACGATGGACTTCATGCTGATTCCTTAGGATAATCCTTAGGAATGAATGAACGAGAAATAGCTGATTTTTAGGGTAGATCCTTAAGAGTAAAGAAGATAATGGGGATGGGTAATTGGGTTTAATTGCTTTATTGTTTAAACATAATAATTATATTATTATGGGTTGAAAACCCTATGTACTCACCAGGTTTCCCAACCTGACCCACTCAGTTTATTTATATCACAGGTGTTGATATGAAGTCACATTACACTGAGAGATTAAAGAGATGTAGATCACTAGTGTAAATAAATGTAAGTTATGTTTATGCTTATGTTTCTGTATTGACAATGACATCCCAAATGTTTTAAAATGAATAAAATATGTTTCTTTGAAAATGTTTTAATAACGTATTTCTCGTGTTTTTCTGGGAACAAATTCCGCAACATTTTTATGAAAAGAAGTACTCTGACTTTTATAAAGCATAAACAAAATCGGTCTTTTCTGGCCGTGTAAATGGGGATGTCACATAAACTCTATGCTATATCATTGACACTTAGTAATTTTTAGTCACTTTCACCATTTCAAGCCAAAGAATTCATTCTCTCTCAAGTATCATCCGATTTTTCACTTAGATCTTCAAGATCGTAAGTGTTTCTTTCCTTGAATTGTTGATATCCTTCTATATCTAGTGATTGTACATGATTCCATGCATGAAATCTCTTCATTTTGATAGATCTTCAAGTGTTCTTCATGTCACCAAGAACACCAAGAACACACACTAGTGTTCTTGGATCCTAATGACCCTTACAAACTTCTAATACGTAAGTACACTACCCTTAGCTTGTTATATACTTGAATCACTAGTTAATCACCTTGAAAACATCAAGAAACTCAAGAACCAAAGGTGTTTGCGGCCAAGGCAATCTCCTTGGGCCGTAAACCCTAATTTGTGGTGCAATGTTGCCACAACTCCTTCCTAAGCCTTGGAACTAAGTCTAGAACACTTCAAGGAAGACCATAGGACCTTAACACACAAAATGGTACTAGTTACCATGAGTTTACGGCCGTAAACTCATTGGGCCGTAAACCCATGGGTCGTAAACTCATGGGGTTTACCATTTGGGCCGTGAACTCCAATGTGAGGCCCTACAACCCTTAGATGCAACCCTTTGTACTTCTAGCACTTGAATCAAATTGTTTTCCATGTCCTAGGGTGTCTTTAATTGCATAATTAGTTGTTTAAAACACTAATTTGATGCATATGTGTATCATTATATGATAAATAGGATCCGTGTGTGTGCTCAAGTCTTCACTTGGCACTTAGCATCCTATACCATTCATTCATCTGAACCACTCACTACAGGTGAGTTCATACCCCTTAATCTACCTTTTAAATGATTTTAAATGCTTTTATGGTGGGGATACAAGTTGAAACATTATAGTTATTGTATCAATCACATGTGTTTAATAACTATCAAACAATGGATTTGCTATACTTTTACCTGTTTTATCAATCAAACTACTTCAAAATGTTTATCAAACTCTTTTACATGTTAAACTCTTTATCAAACATATTCTTACATGACAAACCTTTTCCTTTAACTCTTTTAAACTTATAAATTGTCAAAACCATGTCTAATGCATATATAGTTATATAAGTAAGGTTTGAAGGACTTAGGACTGATAACTCACTTTATTTCATGTTCCTCGTTTGGTTGTGGACTTAGAGTACCCTGTTATTTGTCCGAGTGTCGTTTGATCCTTAGTTATATATTATGTATATATGTATAAGACATAGAAGCTCTTATCTCATTTCAACACACTCACTCATACAAACAACTCTACTAGTAAACTATAATAGGTATAGTTTAGGAAGACACTACTCATTACTTCTAGTACAAAGAAACATACAAAGAGTCAGTTCATACATGATTCAATACATACTATATGAGAAACAAAACGAACATACTATATGAGAAACAAAACGAACATACTATATGAGAAACATAACTAATATACTATATAAGAAACAGAACAAATATACTATATGAGAAACAGAAGGAACATACTATATGAGAAGCAGAACGAATACACTATATGAGAAACATAACTAATATATTATATGAGAAACAGAACGAATATACTATATTAGAAACTGAACGAACATACTATATGTGAAACAAAGAGAACATACTACATACTAGACAGAGAGAACATACATTACACTAGTACATACAATACATATACAAGAATACTATAACATAAATTTGAGCCATTGTTTTAGGGCATGGCATCACTTCCATGGCTTGATTTGTATCCAGAATCTCCTGGAAGGAGAGCGTGAATTTGTGTATAGATCTATACTGGATTGACTATCTTACACCTTGTTGCTCGCTATAGTGGGACTTGCAAGTCTACAGGTGCGAAATGTCATTTCTTCCAACGTCTTTCATCGTCGTATTTTTTAGTCGATAGTATGGTGCAATCATGTCACGTTATACCTTAATTAACAACCGGTTTAAGGTAGTTAGTACAACAGTAGTTACTATAATACAACACTACAGTACTTTATTATTTTCCCATTGCATTCACATTATGATCTTCTCACAAAAACGGTAATGTAAAAACTATATTTTTGGTTAATGATAGTCACACTTGGGAAAAATATGCACTCTTACAAGAAACAAACATATAGAACATTTGATGCCTTGGTAGAAGGCTAATTTTATTAGAAAATATAGGATTTTCTAGGAGATACAAACATTTACTACAAACATTTACATACTTATACATCAAACACTTACAAACATTTTCATACAAACAATGACACTAAAATGCTTATGAACTCACCAGCTTTAAAGCTGATAAACTCTTTCGAAATAACTTGTATTCTCAGGTCATCAGTAGGCAGGTACCGATGCCGGATTTTGAGAAGATGGATCTCGTTCAAGACTCATCTCTTATTTTGATTTACATTTTTTGTGTCTTATAAACTTCACATAACACACTTGTATTAAATTATATTATTAATGCAATGGATGATGTTGTTGCTTTTTTACTACTATGCTTTGTTGTGATACTATACATGACGTCCTCCACCCCCGAACGTTTCCGCCGTTCCGGTTTTGGGGTGTGACATTGGATAACATATGTGTGTGTTTAACCCCTTTTAGAACATATTGATATATGTATTGAAAGTTCAAACAATTCCTTACCCTTCCTCACAATTTGAAATATGAAGAGGGATGTCGTAATCATATTGTGAATTTGAGAATGTAATCAACACAACCAATATCCATATTAGTCAGATATTTTAAAATATGTTAGTGAAAGTACTTCCTCATAATCATTCCCATGAATTAGAGCTAAACCTTTGCCACCTAGGTTTTATGGTGCATACGTTCCCATCCATGTGAATCTATCACTTCTAACCAACAATCATAAGACAAGGTTTAGGAAAAACCAAATTCAAATTTAGTTTTCCTTCATGGACTAAACTTTGTTATTCTAAATTTCTTTCCATCTGGTAGCTCAAGGGCCTACTAGTGCTTCCATGTTGTTAGCAGCTCACCCATATTGATCAATGTACTTTTACTCACCAACACACTTTTTCTTTTGTAGTTAAATAAAAACACATAAGTCAAAAGCATTTCCAACTCAACTAGATGTGCAAAAAAATAAGAATTTGTCAACCAAACACGATAGGTTATCAACCTCAGTTCACGTGCTAGTGATAACTAAAAGGTTTATTGTCGGTTGACTCTTAAAACTCTCAAGATCAATACAACTCCTACTGACTTCGTGACATATGAGTTTTCTCTCAAAGAACATTCCTTTGACGAGCTAAAACAAATATTCAAAAGTTCGTGTGGATTCCCGACAAGAAAACACTTCATAGAATTGTTCTCAATTTATCTTGTGTTTCTTGATCAACGAAAATATCCTCATACATGTCACCGGAACAGAAGATCCAACCGACTTGCAGCTTAGGGTATCCACCACCACATTCACTTTACCCGAATGGTAAAGGATCTCATAGTCATAATCCTTGACTATGTCCACCCACCTGCGCTGCCTCATGTTCAGGTTCAGCTGATCCATAATATGCCTCAAACTCTTGTGATCCGTGTAGATAGTACATCAGGCCCCATAAAGGTAATGCCTCCAAATCTTGAGGGTGAAAACCACCGCCCCCGACTCAAGATCATGTGTGGGATATCTCGTCTCATGCAGCTTCAGCTACCGCAAAGCATAAGTTATCACCCGTCCTCTCTGCATGACGACTGCCCCCAAGCCGGTGATGGATGCATCACATAAAACCACAAAATCCTCAATTCCCTCTGGGAGGGTCAAAATTGGGGCCTCGCAAAGTCTCTGTCGAATGGTCTCAAATGATGACTGGTGCTCAGGGCCCCACCGGAATCCACCCCTTCCTCGTCAGATGAGTGAGGGGTACTACAGTCTTGGAAAAATCCTGAATAAATCTCCAGTAGTACCCTGCCAAACCCAGAAAACTCTTGATATCCAAGGGAGATTTTGGAACCTCCCACTGCATCACCGCCTCGATTTTGGCCAGATCGACCAAAATACCATCTTGGTTAATGAGGTGTCCAAGGAACTGAACCTCTCGCAACCAAAACTCGCATTTCGAGAACTTAGCATAAAGTCGTTCTCGCCTCAAAACCCCCAAAAGCCCATGAAGATGCTCCTCATGTTGCTCTCTGGTCTTGGAATACACCAACATATCATCAATAGACATGATAACCGAACAATCAAGCATCGGCCTGCATACCGGATTCATCAAATCCATAAATATCGTAGGCGTATTGGTGAGCCCGAATGGCATCACCACGAACTCATAATGCACATAACGATTCTGGAATGCAATCTTCTCTATGTCCTCCACTCTCACCCTGACCAGTACCCATACCTTAGGTCTATCTTGGAGAACCAAGATGCTCACTGGAGCTTATTAAAGAGGTCATCAATCCATGGAAGGGGATAACGTTTCTTCACCGTTAACTTGTTCAACTCCCTGTAATCGATGCACATCTAGTACAAAATATCCTTCTTCCTGACAAATAGAATCAACGCTCCCCAAGGAGAACTGCTCGGACAGATGAACTGCTTGCCTAACAACTTCTTCAGTTGAGATGACAGCTCCTGCATCTCAGGTGGTGCGAATTGGTATGGCGCCTTGGCAATAGGGGCCGCACCTGGCACAAGGTCGATCCTGAACTCGACATGCCTCTCAGGAGGCACACCGAGTAACTCCTCCGGGAATACATCAACGAACTCCCTAACAACTAGAACATCAACAACCAACACTTGATCCCTAACCCGCGTATCCACCACATAAGCCAAATAACCTGCACACCCGTGTTGAATATACTGTCGAGCCCTAGCTGCCGAACAAAACTCTGAACCTAACCTGGTGCCATCTCCATAAATAACCAGTTCTCCCCCACTTGGGGTTCGAACTACCACGCGTTTACCCTCGCAGTCGATCATGGCATCGAAATGGCTCAGCCAATCCATACCCACTATCATGCAGACATCCACCATAGGAATAGGAATCAAATTGATCGGGAAGGATACTCCGAATATCTCCAAAATGCAACCCTGATAAACCTAAGTAGCAGAAACCTCGTGTTCATTGGCGATATAAACTTGCAACAGACACTCCAACTCCCATATGGGCAAAGCAAACTCCCTACTAAAAGACCGAGAGACTAAGGACCGACTCGCACCCGAGTTAAACAATACAAGAGCAGGCAAGGAGTTCACTAAGAACATACCTAACAGAGGTGCAAACATGTGAGCATAAAACAAACATAATCAATAAGATAAGGGATAGAAACATACCAGTCACAGCATCTGTTGTTGCCCTTGCCTCCTCGGCAGATAGCTAGAAAGCGTGACCTTGAGCCCTCGGGGGATCCACCTTGCCCTAACTCCCATCAGTGATCATTAAAGTAGTAGGTGCTGGAGCCTGCGTTGGCCTGGCAGCGAGTGATGGACAGTTGGCCTTCACATGGCCAACGTGTTCACAATGATAGCAAATCCTAGAACTGAGTGTTGGAACCTGCTAGTAGCAATCCCTCACCATGTGACCCTGTCGGCCATAATTGTGGCACCCAGAAGATGATCTACAAGCACCCTTGTGCGCCTTTTTGCACCTCCCGCAAGTGCGGCCCTTTCAACCCCCAGATCTGACATCAGCGGTTTTAAACCGCTTTGCCGCAGGCTGTGACTGCGTCGAGGCCGACCTTTACGTCTAAAAGGACGTCACCGGTCTTAAAACACTTTGCACACTTGTTTTTAAGCATATGGTTTGACTTTAATAAGAGTAATGATTGAAATTTTTGCATTTACAAGATTGTGTTTTGAAGGTGGTTTTCGATGGGGGTTGGGTACATATTTCCTGGGTTGTCATAGGTATGTATGTACCAAATAGATACTTTTAATATGCATGTTTGTGCTATCGTTTCCTCATTTCTAGTTTGTTCTTTATACATATTTTTCATGGCTCATTTGTAAGTCCATTTGTATTTTTGAGACTGGCGTTTATTTAGTACATGATGTTTATATTTTGGTCATTCTTTCAATGTCTGGTTGTGTTGGTGATGATGGTTGATCGGTTTGTAGTTGTTCAGGGTTTGTTTATATTTGTTTGAACCTGATGCAAATTGTTTTGTTCTAATTATGGTGGAAAATATTTGGGATACGGAATTCATTCTGTCTTGCTCATTAGAGTTATTTGTTGTTAGTTTTCCCATCACAATATATTTGGGATCCACATTTATGGTGACTATGTTGATATGTGGTCCCACCTGAGTTTTGGTATTGTTGTTATCATATTTGTTTCTTTGTATGAAATCATTTCTAGTTTGGATAACTACAAATGAGTCATTAGTTTTGGAACAGTTAGATTATATGCCTTTGGATTTTGTGCATATTTGGTGTCAGATTTTTGGTTGTGATACTTGACATACACAAGTTGGATCCACGTAATATCTGTGAGTTAGCTTGGTCATTCGGGAGGTGTATTTGTTTGTTTAAATGTATCTTATTTTAGGATTTCTTGGAAATAATGTGATATCATCAATCATTTGTCTAAAGAAGTCATTAGGAATTTGGATTCTTGTTATCTTTTTGTATTTTAGTTTTGCTTGTTGGAGCGATAATTGTTTGTCCGCCTTTCTAATTTATCTAGGTGCATATGTATCAGGTAGGGTTATGAAATTAAGGTAGAATGTATTGGAACATTGTCCATGTTGCTACTTTTATGGAGACATCATTGTATTCAATATTTACCTTAAGGTGTTGGGGATTGTTTGGTTGTAGACAAGAGCTATAGTCATTCTTATACTATACTTTTAGCTCACTTCCATGATGATATGCGTTGCTTTGAAATACAATGAGGGTGTGTCATCATGTTTGTTCATTATAGTATTTAAAGTGGCCATTTATTGGTTTAGCTACCATATAGAACCGCCTCCATTTTGTTAGAATTTAGAGGGAATTTCGAAAAATAATTTGACTAGCATGTTTCAAGGATTGTCATTTCATCACTTTCTGAAGTTTGTAATTCGTCCCTAGTGTTGGGGTACACAAATTCAGAAAGTGGATTAATCCAAGAACTTCAATTCTGATTACAGGCCTATTCAGAATTAGAAATACAAAATACCTTTTGAGATGTGTTTTCTGATTACAGGCCTATTCATAATTGCAAAGTAATCGATTTTCAAGTATGAAAGTTGCAGCCTTTGTATGGAACATCCATATTCCTTTTATACAAAGAAGATGGCGGTTAGAAGGTAGTTATCATTCATCTTGGCACCAAAATGGTGGTTTAAATGGTAGTTATAGGACAAAACTGACTCTTACATCATCATGTTGTCATAACCCCAAAGTGTGCCCTTAGAACCCTGTACCCAGAGGTGCTGCCCCCGGATCCTCATGTTCCTTAGTCCACATTTATCGTTCTGAGGTGTGCAACTCACACCTCTATGCTCAGATAGTAAAATGAACTCAACATGTCTCGATAGTCATACTAATTATACTAAAATATGTCGATAACACTATAATCACCAACATATTTGACTATGTTTTTGGTCTTCTTAACATTAGATGTTGGATGATACAAAACTAGACTCGTCACCATTTGGGTACTCATTTTGGTTTATTATTACATTGGCTCATCATGGGGTTTGTGTAATGTTTTAGTGTGAAGATCGTTTGGAGAGGTTTTAAGGTGAGAGTTAGTCTTTAAGACTTGTCATTTTTGAGACATCTTGTGGTTTGAGCAATTGTCACGACATAGTTGTCATGACAATGGAGTATTTGATGCTTTCATGGCTTTAGTTTTTGCATGAATGATATGTGCTTATTGATCAAAGTATTTATGGATTATTTATGTTTGTTTAAATATTGTCTATATTTGGTATGTGTTATGCTTTTAATAGATATTTGACATCAATTATTTGAAGACAACTAAAGTTTTGATTGATATTAATGAAGCATGGTGAATTGATTGATCGATTTTGCATCACGTATATTAACAGTTATTTATTTGCAAATAGACAAATTTTGTCTATGAATTGCGCAACTTTGATGACCAGATATTTTATCTATGAATCAATGGTTGTTTAATTTAAAGTTAATTACTGAAAAATAATCATATCTAACTATTTCTTGATCAGTTGATTTTAGTTAAATGAATAAAATTAATTAAGCCAACCGTAGAATCCTCCCTAATAAATGAAAATCATTTTGCCACATGTCATTCTCTCATTAACTTGGACACATGTCCTTTTTTGGTATTTTTTATTAAATGTTTATTCCATTTGTCATTTTCTTATTATTTTTTTTTTTGTCTTTTTTAATTAACACATCATATTTATACCTCAATTAATAATTGTCTTAATTGAAAATAATTAATAAATTACAATATTAGTACTCATATAGTATTTAATATGTTTTTTTTTTAATTTTAAATTTTAAATTTAAAAAATTTTTTGTTTAAACTTTTATATTTAATTTTTATTATATCAAATCCATATAACAAACGGGTATCACACCTGGTGAAGTTATTAAAGGGAATGGGGAAGAAAAAAAAAAGATTGTGAGAATTATGTGGGGATAAAGAAATCGAAAAAGTCAGCAGCAAATATGGATCCCTTTACCAATGGATTGACCTGATCCAAAGCTGACCCGTGTTGATTCAAGCAACCGGCCTTTTCTTTCCTTACGATCCGGATCCAGCGCCCTTTGGCAAAGCGGATCCACCTCGTATTCATTAGTCATTACTCAAATACTCATTACCCGCGTGTTTTAGCTACCGGAGATCTCGCCTACAAAAGTGGACCTCTCCGATTTTACATTTTAGCCCTCCGATTTTTAGAAGTTACAACTTACAACCAAATCCTTTTGCTTTCCATGCCTTGCTACTTGCTAGTTGCTACTTCGATTTCTTTTACTTCTCTCCGCTTTTGAAGAGATCCCAAAATCGGACATCTCCGGTCTTTTCCATAGGTCTCCCATTTTTGACCCGAGCTCTCCGGTTTGATTAAAAGAATATTACTTTCTAGTTTTTCCAAAACTTTTACAACTCAAACTCCTTTAACATTCTTTTTTATCAATGAATAGTCATTCTCATACACGGAATAAAAAGTATTCAAACCTATAAAGTTTCTATTTTTTTTTTCCTTTCATCCTATTTTTCAATGGAAAATTATTATTCCGTTCATAGTTCTGACGATTTCGTTCCACCTAAAGCCATTCAAGGTGATTTTCATTATCAAGTTCATCTCGTGCATGAAACAATCGAGATTTCTTAAAGATTTATTTATTTGATTGAGTTTTTAATGTTTGAAAATCAACATGTCCGGCTAGAACTCTCGTATCACAGTCGGAAGTACAGTTAGATTTGATTCATGTTTTTGAATCCGTGAACAGTTTAGATTTGTAAGCATTTATTTGGATTTTGATTTTAACTAGAAAGGTTACCCCCGCTATGCGGGGCCAGAAGCTTTCAATATTGTTTCGGAATCGATAAATATGACAGACGTAGAAAGTGCAAGGATGAAAAGCCCGGAGTTTGCCCCGGACCGTTTTATAAAAAAATGTAAAAGTTTTGACTGCAAGGATCAGAAGTTTCAAAATGGTTAAAGAATTAAAGGAGTAGAAATTAGCAAATTTTTAGAAAAGGGATCAAAGTTGTCAAACCGTTAAAGTTTTGTGGCCAAACTTTAAATATTAAAAGGTTCCTAAAAAGTGTAAAAATATTGATTGCAAGGACCAAAAATGTCAAAATAGGTAAAGAATGATGAACAAAGTGCAGGGACCATTTCTGCCAAAAAAATATTCAGTTTACTATTCCTAAGCTTGGTATCTTTAATATATATATATATATATATATATATATATATATATATATATATATATATATATATATATATATATATATTAACTAGAGGGGAACCCCCGCGATGCGGGGGTCGGATTAAACGTTTTTTGTTTGTTGTTTTCTCTTTGTTGAGGAGATGGAACAGATGTGAATGTCCTCTGTTATACATTTTTTTACAACTAAGGATGAATACATGAATGATTGGGCTTTCTTATCTATTTTTATGTTGAAGAGAATTAATAATGTGACAAAATTTTGACTTTATGTCGAAAACCTGACCGTACCGTTTAGTGTCCGATTACAGAATAGACAATTTCCAGGAGAAGAAAAGTTCATAAATGTGCTTCACATGTGGTTTGCTATGTGTGGGCATTACGGTTTATATATGGAATGAGAAAATAGACATAAACGATAGATTATATTTCTTAAAGGTGAATACAAGGCTGAACCATGGAACTGTTCATAAGCATAACATCAAAAGAGGAAACGATTTACAGAGATCATGGATAATAAGATGACAAAAGAGTTCGTGATTTGTTGTTGTTGATCAGTCTATGTATGGTTGATCGTCTTCTGGAAGTGTTTTGAGTAGTTTCTTGAGCTCTTGGATGGTCGTTTCAGTTTCCTTCTTTAGACTGTAAATCGCCATGATTCTTTTTGATGCCACGTACGTACTGTTGTTGATGAGGTCCTTCATCTATAGGTAGTTGGTGTACTTTGGCTGGCGGCTCATGTTCTCCAACAGTTCGTTCTTCATCTCCTGGTTGAAGTAGAAATCGCTTTGGAGGTTTGTTAGAGCGGCCAACTCTTCCTCTGCCTGGCCAATCAGCATATGAATGATGCTTTCCATTTCAGCCGGTTTCATTTTGTGGGAAGTGGTTTTTGCTTTTCGTTTTCCGATGGGTAGTGTGATTGGATGTGGTGTGGAGATGTTATGGGGTTTATTGATTTATAGGGACTGCTGAATATTTTTGAGTGTTGAAGAGGGGTATTAAATGGGATGCAAAAAGGCGAAGGGTTTTTTGGGTACGTAACCGGCTGCAATCGATTGCTATGTGCATTTATTGTAGGTGACGTAAGGCTATTTAGGACTGACGTGGTTGTTTAGATGTAGGAATGGTGGTGTTTATCCTTTACATATTCTAATTTTTTTTATGAAGGTTTATATTTTTATGTCATTGTTATGCAAAGATGTTATAAATTTTGTTGGTCTGTCCGTTTATCACGTTTCTTATCATTTTGAAAAGAAGATAACTCACAATTTAGTTATTGGAAAAATGGTCTAATTATTTTTTATCTGATATTTATACAAAGTTGTTGTAATCGATGGTTTCTTTAAAAGTGAAACATGTAATTTAACTTTTAAACATTGGACCCATTATAAATAAAGTATCTGATATTTTTTTATGTAATTTCATATTTGGAAAGGTAGTGTTATAATTCAAAGTTGTGATAATCGACGGTTTCTTTGGAAGTTTCTGTATGATTTTTGTTAAATCTGAATATATATTTGGAAAACCTGTGCCATGACACAAAGTTTAACCTTTGGACCTTGGGGCTATTGGGTGATGGCATGATTTTTGTTTTGTATTGAAGCTAGGATATTTGTTTTTACGTATAAAATTTTTGTTTGTGAACACTGTCGTCGACATTCATGACTGTGTTAAATTATGTATTTGGTGTATGTAGAAAATAAACGAAAGGCATATTTTTTTTGTTTAATAGAAAAGCATAATATATGTGGGAAACCATCTATATTAAAGACATATATGGTAACCTACTATTTGATTACAATAATAAATAACTCCAAAAGCAAATATGTTTAACATATACTAACATATGGTTAAGACACCACGACAATATTTGTTGTTGACAGTTTTAAACGTAGCAAAAGTCGAACAGGTTACAAAACAACGGGGTGTCATTTTATGGGTGCGTGTTTATTTTTTCCGGGTGCGTTTGACATCTCCTGAAGGCGTCGGCTCATCTGTAAGGTGTTAACCAACAATATCATAAACGGAGATTTAATGAAAGTGATATGTGTGTTTATGTATGTGTATGTACCGTTTGCAGTAAAAGTGAGGGTACGTGCAGTATGTCCTCTGGTTGTGTCTGACATAGGGGGGTTGTGTTCCACTGCGGACCTTGTTATTGGAGGTTGTGATGGAGTTGCTGGAACAGCTGATTGTAGGCTTGTTACTGGTATCTCTATGTCGATTATGATGAACCGTACATTATCGTTAGTTGATGTTTTTAGCATTTGAATAGACATTGTTCTTTGTTTCCCCCTGTGCTGACTGATCACCACTGGTAAGGTCTTTCTGTCAACAGCTATATTGTCGTGTACTATATGCTCAGAGTCTGAATTTAGGAGTTTCCGAAATGATGTTTCAGATATGATTGCTGACATCGTGGCAGTTGGATCGCTTATCGTGACATGGAACTTGTGCTTACACGATGTTTTTATCTGTTATTATGTTTTGTAATACAATAGTATGTTGTAGGGTTACAGGTCGGTACGTACGTTAGTATGGGTTTTTCGATCTTTGAGTGTGCACTACAGTACCATTGTGTTCCCCTTTTGAAGATTGGATCCCTACAGGTTGGACATATCATTTGACACCATTTGTCCTGGAACACAATGTTTGCAATGGATGCTTTCACTAAAAACGTTTTGTCCTGTATGTAACCAACATTGCTAGTGTTTATAACAGACATGAAGTTATGTTTGATCTGAGGGTTGTGTAGGTTTACCAGGAGTTCTGATCGTGTTTTTTCTCTGATTTCCTTCAACTTGGCTGGTATCCCTAATGGGGTTGTTGATGGTCGATGTGGACCACTATACCTGCAATGTTGTTGAAGTAGATGTGATTCTTGTTTTTGGGTTAAATGTATTTATATATTTTGGTTGGTTCTAAGTGTTTACAGATTCATCAATTCTGTGGTTTCTGGGATTTGTGGATTTACATACACATGCGTAGCATGTGATGATCCGTGACGTAATGTTCCTACAATAACAATTTGAATTGTAATAAGTAACATGTATCATATTGTGGTTATGATATATTAAAAAAAGGGTGACAGACCTCCAGAAACTGAAGGTTTTAGATTTGTAACTGCTACTACTGTCATAGTAGGGGGTGGCGTGATTAGACTCCGATTGAATTTTATAGGATTCGTAAAGCATTCTTTCCATAGATTTATTGGGACCTCATTGCCTCTAAAAGATTCAGAAATTATTTTGTCAGCAGTGTTGAGATGATTTTGTTAGGGTGATATATTATGTGTTATTAGATGTACCTGTCATCGGTTAGAATAAGAAGAACATAAGGTTGGCCATCATGTTTTGTGCAGTCTCTGATCTTGGATAGCATACCAATGAAATCTAAAAAGGTGGACAGATAAATGGTTACTTTCTATGAGTGAAAGCAGTTTGGTATATTATGATAGTACCTGGATAGTATGGTGGATGTTCCCCAAGTTCTGTTAGCTACGATTTAGAAGCAAAACGAAACCAAGTAGCCGGGATGATTATTGTATTTGCAAGTGGTTTTATAACACAGTTGAGGCCAACATCTATGTAAAAATCGTTCTCCAATACTTTTTGATATTTATCTAATTCAGGGCAATTGTATTCTGATATGGTGTAACATTCTGATACATTAAGTACCGATTCTATGTATGACTGGTTTGTACGTTGTCCTAGGATCTGTATTGCATCTCCCTATGGAAGAGAAATAACATGGTTGAAATTTTGATTAATCAATATGTGTTACACTTAATAAAAGATTGTAGTGCCGTTGCTTTTTATTCACTTACAAATCTATCAACCCCAAGAAACCAGGTTTCGTATCTACGGACATCGTGCCTCCATTTCCGAACAATTCTCAATTCTATTGGACTTCCAATTCCATCGCGCTTCAATTCAGATATGCTGGTCATTCTTTGCTGTTCGTTTCTGACAGTAGGTGAAATGTGTTAGTAACTTTCCATTTTAAATGGATATAATGAGCCTATGTAAAAGATGATAATCTGTTCTGTAATTTACTACATATTTGTAATACACATAAATATTTGTTGGTGTCTAATACTGAATAACTATAGTAAAATGAGGATATGAACGGGATGACAGTATGCGGTGATGATGTGGGACACCTCAATTGCAGTGATTTTGTGTAATAAGTCTCTATACACAACATTTTTTGTTTCGTTGTATGGCATAGCATCACCTCTTTCTATAAGGATCTTCAATAAATCTGGGGAAGTTGCTCTAGAAAGTGCTACATACAACTGCCCATGTGAGAAAACGGGTTGAGACAGGTAAACACCGATTTTTTTTCAGAGACTGGCCTTGGCTTTTGTTGATTGTTATTGCAAAGCATAATTTAACATGGAATTGCTTTCGTGTAAAGGAGACGGGCAAATCTAATGGCTTATGGATGAACTTTATGCGAGGTATATAGACTCGTTGTCCGATGGATGTCCCTGTGATTATAGTCGCCTCAATCACTACTGGCAGAAGTTGTGTGACAATTAGTCTGGTTCCATTACATAAGCCATCTCGTTGCCTGATGTTTCGCATTAACATTATGGGTGTCTTCAACTTTAATTCCAATGTGTGTGGTGGTATTCCTCGGAAAGTCAACTGATTTAGGTATTCTATGGGGAACAATCCGTCTAAATCTGATGTGTGCTTTCCGTTCGGTTCCATTGCATCCGTACTGTTATATGTCCTGCTATCCGTGTCAACCGATTTGAGGATCATGTTGTTGATATTATCGGCGGCTTCATTGGTTGGACAGACAATCGCTCGTGTTGATAGATCGATTACTGTCGGAGCATTAAGTAATTTTGTGTCGTATACGAAACGTATCAGTTGTTGTAGTGAGTCATGAGCTGGAGGTATCGGCAATGAATGAGGGATCTGAATCAAAGACGTGTCGCGTGGATCATCTGGATCAGGCCGTCCAACTATGCCCTCACCAATTTGAAGTAGCCATTCGGCAAAGAAGGTTGTTGACATTGTCTGCGGATTGCTATCCTCATTGGAACTGAGCCTCATGTTTTGAGTCAACATCTGAATGTCGAAAAACTTCCATAGATATGAGTTTGGCAGTGTAAGATCTATGATTTGCGATCGTGTGCCTTTTGGCAAAACGGGTAGTGTTTGTTGAAAGTCACCACCAAGAAGGACTGAAATACCACCGAATGGCTTCTCGTCACGGTCAAGTACATCCCGTAAAGACCTATCAAGATATTCAAAGCATCGTCTATCACTCATAGGGGCTTCATCCCATATGAGGAGTGATGTATGCTTCATAAGATCCGCTAGTGATGTCCTTTTTTTATATCGCATGATCTGTTGCTGGCGAGATCAATCGGTATCTTAAATCTCGAATGCGTTGTGGTTCCAGAAGGCAAAAGCAATGATGCTATTCCGGAAGCGGCGTCTGCAAGAACAACCTTTCCGAGCGATCGAAAAAAAGAAAGAATAGTTGTCCAAAGGAATGTCTTTCCGGTACCCCCATGGCCATAAACGAACATAAGAATCTGTTTGTTAGCTTCTATACAGGAAACAACATTTCCATAGATCGCCATAAGTCATCTCTTCCAGGAGTAGTTGATTTTGGAGAATTGTATGCATAACAGGTGATGGCATGGGCAAATTGAAATGAGCAAGTGATCTTGCTGGAACAGAAGAAGAGAGCATGTCTTCTAGATCATGAAGTAATTGCTGACGAACTACATCGTCTGTTGCAGAGAAAGCCTTATCAGGTAATGTTGATTTTAATCTATAAATGTAGTCGTCTGACATTTTTTCATAAGCCTCTTGCCACAAAAGGTTTGGATCTGTAACTTCACAGAATAATAACAAACTACAAAAAAGAAGACGGAGCTGGAATGGTGTTGCCCATGTAGAAGCATCATTGAACGCAGCAAGCCACTCAATGTCATCCCTTATGATTCCAAGCGCATTACATGCAGATCTGTATGTAGGGTGAACATAACCAGATATGGTTCGGACGTCTTCAAAAGAGGTACAACCCTTTTGGTGACACAACAACAACCGAAAGTAGAACAATTCACCAGATGAAGGATGCACAAATACAAGACGACCAACCATGTTAGATGAAACAGGTGCTCTCCTATCCCACGATTTGGAAGGTGTCACACCCCCAAACCAAGGATGGCGGAAACGTCCGGGGGTGGAGGACTTCATGTAGAGTATCACAACAACGAGTATAATAGTGCTCAAAGTAAATATAACCATCATAAATATAATTGAAAAAGTTACACCAAAGTATATGTTTACATGATTCAAATCAATTACATTATGATACAAAGTGAACTGTTCGACGATTTATCGTCCCATCCTCAAAACGTGGTTGATTTCCTGTTTCACTGAATTCCTGAGAATACAAGTAGTTTTGAAAAGTGTCAACACAAAGGTTGGTGAGTTCATAAGCTTTTGACAGTAAGAGTTTGAAAATCGATCTTTGTAAAGAGATGTATGTTACCAGGAATATCCAATATTTTCCTTACAAAAGTTATGTAGTCCTAAATACCAGGACCGAAAATGAACAAATATTTTTCATACTTAAAAATATAAAAGTGGTTTTAAATTGGCATAAAACCCTTTCTGATGTGAGAAAAATTCCGTAATGAATGATGTGTAGTCTTAAATAACAAGATCAAAAGTATACAATAAAGTATGTAATTGTTGATGTAAAAAATGATTTTAAATCGACATAAAACCCTTTTTTGATATGAAGGCGTACAAGTATTTTTTCCATACTTAAAGTAATTTCAGTGAGCTAAATAGACATAACTCGCTAATTTAAAGTTAGAACCCGTAAACCTTATGATTGTTAATACCACATGTGAGCTATCATAACCATACTTGACATAGACGGCCTCGTAATACGACGTTCTTCAGGCGTCGCCGTTAAATGACACTTGTCACCACAGACCTGTCGGTCTAGCTGTTGCAAGCAGCTCTGGTGTGGGTTTGTCAAACCCAATATAGATCTATACACAACTATCACGTTCTCCCTACAAGAGACTCTGGTTACAATTTACAGGACTTTTTGACTTTGTTACTTTGGAAGTAACCCGAAGGGAATGACTCACAAATTTATTCATTAACAGATTTACGTGAACTAAACGAAAAACCTTTGGTAAATAAGTTTGAGAAGTAAATGATACATAAACTATACCTATTATAGTTTATCCAAAACGTTTGTAATGTATAAGAATTCTTTTATGAATGCTTTAATGCTATGAATCCATAAACTATGCTCATTATAGCTTAATATACGTGTTCTAAATGAATGAATAATCTTATCATGAATGACTATATTTCAGTTTATGATGATAAACTAACAAGGAAACACATTCAATATTGGGAACTTATCGTTATACACTTTGCTCAACATAATACAAAGTGTTATGAAAGTTATAAGTTGTTAACAAATTTTCAACCTTTCTACACTGTTTTTGAAAATTCATAGAAAAATCATACGAAGTTGAAAACTAAATCCGTAAATTCTGAGAGTTCCCAAAATGTGTCTAGTTTACTCATAATTTTTATCATGATTTTTAATGACCTCCAACTTGGGTGAAAAAGTCCATAATCATAGACTGGTCCGGATTGGTGTATGAAATGATAGGCAGTTTTGTAAAAATCATCAAAAATTGTAGAAAAATCGTATGGAGATGTGCAAGTAGTCATTTTAAAGCTAAGAACTGGAACTACATACACCTAAAACAGTTTTGAAAACTAAAATGTTTAAGTTGTCCAAAACAGTCCGTGAATGGATTTGAACTTTTCTGATGAAGGCTGTTAGAAAAGTGTAGTTATGTTCTTGGTGTTTTAACTTGTATTCCCCCCCCCCCCCCCCCTAAAAACTTGAGAAAACATGAAAATATAGGGGTATGAACTCACCTTAAGTGTTTTCAGTAGATGATTGTTGAAGAATGGAGGTGTTTAACTCAAGAACACTTGGAGATGCCTTGAAGATTTTTGAGAATCTAGCATCATAGTTATGGAGTTTGTATAAGCTATCAATGATTTGAGTAGAATGAAGTGTAAAAATCACAAGGAGGATGAATTACACTTACCAAGAGTGGAAGAACACTTGATGATCAGCCTTGGGATCTTGAATTAGAGAGAAAAGTTGGAGAGAAAAGTTGGAGTTGGATCTTTGGTGGAATGAGAGTGATTGAAAGAAAGAAAAAGGAGAGAGAGGTTGAGTGACCAGCCCTAAAAACGTGGGGATGGCTTGTGAGAGGGGTAAAAGTACAAGGAAGTGACAAGGTATGGTGGGAGGAGTGTGGGTTAATCATGGAGTGGGTATGGGGTTGCTTGTGTCATAAAATAAGGTAAAGTCAACACTCTACCTTTGTACTTTACCTACTCTCTTTTGGATAAGGTTTTATCCTTAAAATGTGATTAAATCATTAATTTAGGGGTCTTATATGTTAAAATAAAGTTTTGGGTGAAAATCCCGTGTTAAAACAATTAAAAACGGGTTTAAAACGCGAATTAAATCGAAAAGCGGGAGAAAAAGGCTTCCCAGCGAGGCCTCTCGGTCCTAGGCCGAGGTTCGGTCCCTAGGCCGAGGTTCGGTCAGGATGGTGCTGATTCGGAAGCGAAAGGCGCGAGGAGCTCGGTCCGAAGTCAGAAGCGAAGGTGAGGGTTCGGTCCGGAGATAAAAGGCGAGAAGTCAGAACCGAATGAACTGTAGTGAACAGTACCTTCGGGTTCGGTTCTTCCTTTTAAGCGAGGTTCGGTTCGGAGATAAAAGGCGAGAAGTCAGAACCGAATGAACTGTAGTGAACAGTACCTTTGGGTTCGGTTCTTCCTTTTAAGCGAGGTTCGGTTCGGAGATAAAAGGCGAGAAGTCAGAACCGAATGAACAGTAGTGAACAGTACCTTCGGGTTCGGTTCTTAAGGGGACTTTCGGGTCCTAAGAGGGGTTTCGGTTCCTGAGAGGGGTTGAGAGGGGTTTCGGTTCCTTAAGTCCGTTTTTCGCGTGGACTTCCGTCTTTGGGCTGTTTTCGCCAAATTCGAGGGTCGGGATGCCCCGAGTGATTATAGAGAGTTGGGAGAGATTTCGAGAGAGATTTGGGAGAGATTTGACATTCTTGGAGAGATTTCACATACAAAGAGATATTTGGGAGAGATTTCACATACTTAGAGAGATTTGGGAGAGATTTGACATTCTTGGAGAGATTTCACATACAAAGAGATATTTGGGAGAGATTTCACATACTTAGAGAGATTTGGGAGAGATTTGACATTCTTGGAGAGATTTCACATACAAAGAGATATTTGGGAGAGATTTCACATACTTAGAGAGATTTGGGGGAGATTTGACATTCTTGGAGAGATTTCACATACAAAGAGATATTTGGGAGAGATTTCACATACTTAGAGAGATTTGGGAGAGATTTGACATTCTTGGAGAGATTTCACATACAAAGAGATATTTGGGAGAGATTTCACATACTTAGAAAGATTTGGGAGATATTTGACATTCTTGGAGAGATTTCACATACAAAGAGATATTTGGGAGAGATTTCACATACTTAGAGAGATTTGGGAGAGATTTGACATTCTTGGAGAGATTTCACATACAAAGAGATATTTGGGAGAGATTTTACATACTTAGAGAGATTTGGGAGAGATTTGACATTCTTGGAGAGATTTCACATACAAAGAGATATTTGGGAGAGATTTCACATACTTAGAGAGATTTGGGAGAGATTTGACATTCTTGGAGAGATTTCACATACAAAGAGATATTTGGGAGAGATTTCACATACTTAGAGAGATTTGGGAGAGATTTGACATTCTTGGAGAGATTTCACATACAAAGAGATATTTGGGAGAGATTTCACATACTTAGAGAGATTTGGGAGAGATTTGACATTCTTGGAGAGATTTCACATACAAAGAGATATTTGGGAGAGATTTCACATACTTAGAGAGATTTGGGAGAGATTTGACATTCTTGGAGAGATTTCACATACAAAGAGATATTTGGGAGAGATTTGACATTCTTGAAGAGATTTGGGAGAGATTTTCGATAAGAAGAGATAGAGTGAAAACGATTGAGAGCGTTTTCGTGTGTGATGAATGTGAGTGTCCGGCTTCGAAATGCAAGGTCCGTAAACCCCGTTATGCCATGTTTTAGGATCTTACACACTCCCTATGAGTATGCAACATTGTTTTATTGTTCTTGTTCATTGTTTAGCACTAAGGTTAAAGAAATTTAAACACACGAACTTTCCAAGTGATGTTTTCCCATTAAGATAGTGAGTTATACAGAAATTACATAATACAAACCCTATTATACAAGGTTTAATTGAGTTGACCGGTTTGACTCGTTGACCTTGTCCGGCTTAGACTTGACCCGAATTTGACTATTGTCACAGAAGGGCCATCCCATTTGTAGTATTTTGGATACTCAATATATGTGTGTTCATGACCTGTCGGGTCCTTTGCCTTGCTTTCAAACCATGCTAAAAGGGTTGTCCTAGTAGCAGATGGATTACGGAGAACTTGTATTATTGTTGTGTCTTCCTTGAAGAGAATTGACTGACTATTTTCTTCATGAACTGAGAGTACCTGGACCGCTGGATTTCGGTGATGTATAGGGAAATCAAATATTCGCCATGCTGCTTCATGTGGGCAAATATATCTACCATCCAAATATGTTTTTATCTCATCGATGTGTTGCTTTTCTTGACACATGCCATCCGGTTGTTCGTTTACAGTGTTGCTTGGTCCAGCATCATTGACACCTACATCCTTTTGAATGACATATCTGACACGATCTGTTCCCTTTGAGATATACTTAAAAAGGTATTTGATCATCATGTTCCACCCACAATATTCTACATTTATATGAGCTTCGAATCTCGAGCAAAGTTTCTTGTTATATGGCACAACATATCCATTGTGGATAATGATTCCACATGATGTTGTGTGTTGGGCATCTGGTTCGCGTTCGTAGCGAGCGTAACCTTCTGTATCAAAGACTGTAGCGATGAGGAATGGCTTTGGGAAATGTTTGCTGCACTTTCCATCCTTCATACATGGAGCTCTTTCATTGAGCAATCCACACGGACCATGGATCATGCACGTCGTTATAGTTGCATATAGTTGAGGCTTTAGTAATGGATCCGGCAGTTCTGCTGTAATAAACGCATCAACTTCTTCCGGAGTTTTTATCTTGTATTCAGCATTTACCCAAATTAATGTGTGACAGTGGGGAAGTCCTCTTTTTTGAAATTCAATTGTGTACAAATCTACACAGATATAGAAATCTGTTATATAGGAAAAGGGAAACGAAGCGAAAGGGGAATTAACAAATAGTTATAAACTATTGGGAAACAATACTGAGCACACTATAGAAGTGAAGTAATAATTGATAAATACGAAGAATGGTTATACGTACATGCATCGATTTCTCGAAAAGGTTTATCCTGCTTTAGGTAGTTTATGAAGGATTGTACTTTCAGCTTGAATACTCTAGCAATGATATCTGCTCTGCTTTGCAGGTCTCTCTGATCATGCATGTCCATATACCGTGTAATCTCCGGCCATTCGACATTGCATGTAAATGTAATGAAATACTGTGGATTTCCGTGTACCCTATAGATCGCTAAAGCATCTTGATAGTGGCTATACATATAACGTGGACCACCAGTAAAAGATGCTGGTAGGAATACATGTTTTCCAACTGATCGGGACTCCTTATCACCTTTCGATAATGCATCATAAAGGCCTCCAACATATTCGGAACAAACAGTTTCCTGATATGTTGCATAAAACTGGAGGCGACTATCCTCGATACATGTAAACGCATCGACTAAATACTGTTGAAACAATCTAGAAGAATTAAGAATAGCATACCATATGTACTGACGCCCGTGAAGGTGGTATGCATAATACATATTTACCGTAAGGTTTTTAGCCCCAGCATCAGTTTTGTTTCCTAACCTCATGGTCGGTGTGACATCCCTAAAATCACGGCCAGAAAAGACCGGTTTGTTTATGCTTTGTTTAAAAATCAGAGTAACATTTTAAATAAAAGTGTTGCGGAATTTGTCCCAAAACAAAATATGATAAAGATTTATCAAAAGCATTTCCATAGAAATGTATTTCATTAAAAGACTTGGGATGTCATGTTCGTACAGATCAAAAGCCTAAACAGTATAATATAAGCCTTACTACGTTATTTCATATCTACATGCCTATATCCGTAATCCCTCGTCCAAACATCATATCTATGCTCAAGCGCCACTACCTGTAATACATAAAACTGAGTGGGTCAGGCTTGGGAGCCTGGTGAGCACATAGGATTTTCAACCCACAAAAAATAAGTTTATTAATTTCATCAATCAACAATAACCCGATTACCCGTTCCCGTTATCCTTACTTTACGTCCCTAAACACCTATCATAAGGGACCTAGCCTAAGGATCATCATCGGGACGGACACTACTGCTAAGGGGATTCCTTAACAATAAATGTCCTAAAGGCAACCATGTGGGGGATGGAGTACACCGGTGAACACATCGTTTGTAATGACCCGTCTCCGGTATGTTGTTTCCATGTTATTTATTTAGAAGTTTTCAAGAGGGACTCGGCGAGTCTATAGCCCAACTAGTCGAGTAGAGACGGGATTTCGAGTACATGTAAGTCGGCGACTCGACGAGTCCATATTCGGGACTCGGCGAGTCCGCCTGCCAGGAAGAAACCCTAAATCCCCGGGTTTGCTCACTATTTAAGCAATGTTATGTGCCCCAAACTCGCCTCCTTCACCCTCAGAGAGCTTGTGAGAAACCCTAAACCATTCCTTGTATGATTAAAGTGTTTTTGTGTGGATTCTTGAAGGATTGAAGAAGAAAAAGAAGAAAGGACCAAAAAGAGGAAGTGTAGAGAAAAGATCCAAGGCCAAAGTCAGAGTTCATTGAGGTATGTCTCGGAATTATCCTGTTTTGTGCTTAAAACCTCCATTACAACACCTCTAAGGCTAGTTTAATGTATTTTCCAAGCTTTATAGTTGTATGGATGCCTTGTTGGGTCGAGATATCCCTAGATCTGTTCATTTAGGAGTTTTAGAGCCCAGATCTAGTGCCTTTTCGAAGTTTCTTTGCTTGAGAACCCTAAATCTAGCCTTTATCATGCTTTTTGAGCCTCTTAATCTTCATGGGTGCATATGGGCACGTAAAGATAGAACCTTTACATGTTAATCGAGCTTAGGGAGCCCAGATCCATAAGTTTTATGCACTGGATTCAAGCAGAATCGAGTTTAGAGTAGCTGCATGCATGCGACTCGGCGAGTCGGAAGAACGACTCAGCGAGTCGAGTCGCGAGTCCCCGATTTTTCCCCTTTTGAGTGATTCCGAGTGGGGACCAGTGAGTAGTAGAGTGGACTCAGTGAGCTGGAGGTCAGACTTAGTAATGGAGGGACTCGACGAGTTGTTCATACAACTCGACGAGTCCAAGGCAATCTTCTTAGCTCAAGAACAACTCGTCGAGTTGTTCATACGACTCGGCGAGTCGGATGCAGATAGCCTGAGTTCTAGAATCGAAAGGAAACTCGTCGAGTTGATGCCATACTCGACGAGTAGCCGCGAGTAAGGTTGAGAAGTGAGAATAGAGACTCGGCGAGTTGGCGGCCCAACTCGGCGAGTCAGGTCAACTATAGGTTGACTTTGACCGGGAGAGTTGACTTTGACCAGGGGTAAAAGAGTCATTTTACCCCAATTCAGTTATTAGTATTTGATTGAGTGTGTTTATGGAATTGTAGCCAGAGAGATACCGGAGCAGCAGCAGATAGCTTCCAGAGTCATACACTCAGCAGCCAGTTCACGAGGTGAGTTTCCTACCAGTGGGAACGGGTCTACGGCCGGAATGCCGGCCCGTTTAGCTAGCAGTTAGTTCCGGACTTCGGTCCGAAGCAATAGTTCAGGGTGCTTGATGTCTTTGTGATTCAGGCATGTCTATGTGTTATGTGTTCCGGACTTCAGTCCGATGCAGTATATGTGTTATGTTAGAGGATACGTGTTTATGTTATGCTATGTTCAGATAGTTCCGGATTTCGGTCCGATGCAGCTAGTTCCGGACTCCAGTCCAATGCAGGGGACAAGGTCCCAGTCAGTTCCGGATTTCGGTCCGATGCAGTTAGTTCTGGACTTCGGTCCGATGCAGTCAGTTCCGGACTTCGGTCCGATGCAGTCAGTTCCGGACTTCGGTCCGATGCAGTGGGCAAGGCCCAGTATATGCTTTATTTGTTATTGTGTGGTATGTGGTAGTTTGGGGGAGCTCACTAAGCTTCGTGCTTACAGTTTCAGTTTTGGTTTCAGTTACTTCCGCAAGTAAAAGGAAGAGCTCGGGATGATGGCATCGCACACACCACAGCTTCAGTTTTTGTCCTGCGAGTTGATTCAGTTTCTTAGATATGTTTTGATACAGTTGTGACACAGTTTTTCTCATAGTATTTTAGTATGGTTTTGAGATACGCAACGTACAGTTTTATTATGTGATACTCAGTTTTATGATCTTTGTTATATTAAAAATGAAATTTTCGGGTCGTATTTTTGGGATGTTTCAAGTTGGTATCAGAGCCTTGGTTTGAGGGATTTGGATACACTTCCGGGTGTATCTGAACTCAAACTAGGGGAAAAGATAAAAAGATTTTCAAAAGGAAAAATGTTTTCGAAAGAAATTTTGAAAAGCACTTAGAAGGAAAGGAATTTTTAAACAAGATAAGGGTGTGGTGCATGCGATCAGCCGAGCTCAAGTAAGTACTCCCAAATTACCCATACAAGTTATGTTATGATTGTCAGTTTCAGTAGAACATCATGCTAGAATATGACTAAGGATCTAGGAGGATGCCTTATGTGCCTGCTATATGTGTTTCAGCTTTACAAGATTTGCATGCTAGTATTGAGTAGACAATAGTAGGATAGCCTGTTTAGGTTATGCCTGATAGTATGAGCTTAGCATTGTATGCTAGTACAGTTTCTCGTTATGAGAATAGATTTGCTTGAGTAGTTTCCTGTGTCCGAATGCTGCTTGCTTTGTGCTTTGTAGGACTCTTGGTGATGGGAGTTAGCCGTTAGGTGAATACGACACGTCACATGTGATCAGGGTTGAGTAATCTCAGAGTGTTGGATTTGGCCCTATTGCGCAGCTCTTGTTTGAGTCTAACCGTTGTAGGGACGAGTCTTTTACTCGAAGGATTATCTGAGCCTCATCACATGTGATGGTATTCAGGTGATGGCTAATTAGCATTACAAGGAGGCCTTCGGCAGCTGAGGACTGGTTTGAGTGGAGTCAGAGATTTCCCTAGGGCAAGCCTAGGATGAGAGTAGCAGAGATCAGTAGTAGTAGAAGTGACTTGGTGGAGTCAAGGCAGTTCTTGAGGAAAGTATGGATAGATGTGGAAGGTAGTATGGGCCCGTACTACTGAAAGCAGAGGATCCGTACTCAAATCAAGGAAGGCTGAGACAAGATCAGGAAGCTAGTAGTAGTATCAATGATCCCTTGAGATATTTCAGTTTTCTGATGTTGCCATGATGTGTTTCAGAATGGTGGTTTTGCGTTCGAGGCTAGCAGACGGCAGTGCCGGTGCCGGGGAGGGATCAGGATCAGGCTCGGGGGCCGAGCGTATGGATGAGCAGACCAGAGAGTTTCTTTCTTCAGAGATTACTCGTATCATACTGGAGCAGACTCCTGTGATCTTCGGTTCGATCAAGGAGGGTATCCTAGAGCTGTGGATGAGAGGTTGGGCACCTTCCGTGCCGAGGTGGCGGCCATGATGGGGTCGCACACACTTACGTTCAAGGAGTTCAGGGCATGTGGAGCTCCAGATTACCACGGGGCGCGGGACCCCATAGCGAGTACTAGATGGTTGGCGGATGTGGCCAACGCTTTCCGCACGAGCAGGTGTCTCGAGGGGGACAAGGTTAAATTGGCGTCCTATCTTCTGAAGGACAGGGCACGGGATTGGTGGGAAGAGGTCGGACATACCATTGGAGATGATGCAGCGCTAGATGCCATGAGCTGGGCTGATTTTTCTACCAGGTTCACGGCGGAGTTTGCACCGGTTATTGAGGTGCAGCAGTTAGCCAGAGAGTTTCAGGACCTTACCCAGACTATAGAGACCGTGGCGGAGATCACCGCCAAGTTCAGGGAAAGGGCTCTTCTCGTTCCTCAGTATGCAGCCGATGAGGAAATGAAGAAGGCCCGTTATCATGAGATGTTGCGGAGTGATATCCGCCAGTTTGTGAGCCGGTCCAGCTGTAAAACGCTGGATGACATGATTGCTAGGGCTCGGGAGAGGGAGATTAACCTTGAGATAGAGAAGAAGAGGAAACCGGAGGCGATTTTGGGTACAGGTAGTTCGGGCAAAAAGCCCAAGGTTTCAGATCACAGATCCAGGAGTCAGCAGAGCCACGGTCGATGTGGCAAGTGTGGGAGATTGCACGATGGGGTGTGCAAGGCAGGGAGTTCCGGCTGCTACAAGTGCGGTCGGACTGGGCATTTGAGCAGGGATTGTACGGCCCCTGCTACCGCCATTGCAGCATCAGATCTGATTTGCTTTCAGTGCAATCAGAGGGGACATAAAAAGTCCCAGTGTCTGAGTTTAGCTGCAGCAGGGAAGGTGTCTGCACCTGCCCCTGCTACTTTGAGGATTACAGATGGCCGGCAGGGCCGAGCCGAGGCGCCAGTGGCGAAGAGTAGAGCTTTTCAGATGACAGCAGAGGAGGCACGAGCGACTCCTGATGTGGTGACGGGTATGTAACTTCCCTTCATATCTTTATTATTATTATTGATTATTGCTTATGGTTATATGTTTTGTATAGGGTCGTTCTCTGTGAACGGCATTTCTGCTACAGTATTATTTGATTCGGGGGCTACCCGGTCGTTTGTATCGCTAATGCTTAGCAAGAGATTTAGTAGAGCTCCAGGGGAGCTGGATTGTCCACTAGAGGTTGAGATAGCAGATGACAGGACCGTGAGGGTCACCAGAGTGCATAGAGGATGTTCTCTTCAGTTGTTCGACGAGCAGTTTCCGGTGGACTTGGTCCCTATTCCCCTGCGAGGGAATAAGGTTATAGTAGGCATGGATTGGTTGAGTCCCAATGGGGCGGTGATTGATTGTGAGCTGCAGCTAGTGAGGGTTCACACTCCCAGTGGGGGGAGAGTTAGTGATTCAGGGCGAGAGAGCCACAGCGCGGACCAGCTCTTTGTTCAGCCGTGAGAGCGAGGCGCTATTTTCAGCAAGGTTGTGCCGGATATATAGCTTATGTTTTGGACGACCGGGAGAAGGGTAAGGTGGCAGTAGATGATGTTCCGGTAGTGCGAGACTATCCTGATGTATTCCCAGAGGATTTTCCTGGAATACCTCCAGAGAGACAGGTCGAGTTCGGGATTAATCTGATTCCGGGTGCGGCGCCGATAGCTAAGGCACCGTATCGGTTAGCTCCCCCTGAGATGCAGGAGTTGTCTACGCAGTTGCAGGAGCTGCTAGACAAAGGTTTCATAAGACCGAGTAGTTCGCCTTGGGGAGCTCCGATTTTGTTTGTGAAGAAAAAGGATGGGTCGCACCGTATGTGTATAGATTACCGGGAGTTGAATAAGGTAACGGTGAAGAACCGTTACCCACTTCCGAGGATAGATGATTTGTTTGACCAGCTTCAGGGAGCGTCTTGGTTTTCCAAGATCGATTTACGTTCCGGGTATCATCAGACGCGAGTCAGAAATGAGGATGTGCATAAGACTGCTTTCAGGATCAGGTATGGTCATTATGAGTTTGTGGTGATTCCATTTGGGCTCACCAATGCTCCAGCCGCGTTCATGGACCTCATGAATCGTGTGTGCAGGCTGATGCTGGACCGGTCTGTGATAGTATTCATAGATGATATCTTGGTGTATTCCAAGACGCAGGAGCAGCACGAGGAGCACCTGAGGGAGGTGCTAGAAGTTTTGAGGAGGGAGAGACTTTTTGCAAAGTTCTCCAAGTGCGAGTTCTGCTTGCGCGAGGTGCAGTTCCTTGGTCACCTCGTCACCAGAAGGGTATTTTAGTAGATCCAGCCAAGATAGAGGCCGTGATGTGGTGGGAGGTCCCGAAGTCTCCATCCGAGATTCTGAGCTTCCTAGGGTTGGCAGGGTATTACCGGAGATTCATTCAGGATTTCTCCAAGATAGCAGTGCCGCTCACCCGACTGACCAAGAAGTCGGTAGTGTTTCGTTGGGGGCTTGAGCAGCAGGCAGCATTTGAGACCCTCAGGTGGAGGTTGTGCGAGGCTCCGATCCTTACCTTGCCAGAGGGAGTAGAGGATTTTGTAGTCTACTGTGATGCCTCAATCACAGGTATGGGAGCAGTATTGATGCAGCGAGGCCATGTGATAGCTTACGCCTCGAGACAGTTGAAGCCTCACGAGGCTAACTATCCTACCCATAATTTAGAGCTGGGGGCGGTTGTGTTTGCCCTCAAGATTTGGAGACATTACCTTTATGGGGTCCGTTGTACCATCTACACGGATCACAAGAGTTTGAGGTGCCTTATGGATCAGCCGAATCTAAACATGAGACAGAGGAAGTGGTTGGATGTGCTGAAGGATTATGATTGTGAAATCCTTTACCATCCAGGGAAGGCCAACGTAGTGGCCGACGCCCTAAGCCGCAAGGTGACAGCAGCCCCTATCAGAGACTTATGTCTAAGGATGACAGTGATTACTCCGTTGTTGGAACGGATCAGGGAGGCTCAGGTTGAGGGCCTCAAGGAGGAGAGGCAGAAGTGTGAGAGGATAGTGGGCCAAGTAGCTTCGTTTGATTATGATAGTCGGGGGTTGTTGACCCTTCATGGGAGAGTGTGGGTACCGTACTGGGGCGGAGTACGGCAGGTGTTGATGGACGAGGCTCATAAGTCTCGATTTTCTATCCACCCAGGGGCGACGAAGATGTATAGAGATCTTCGACCCGATTACTGGTGGCCCTGCATGAAGCGGGATGTCGCCTGGTATGTAGAGAGGTGCCTGACCTGCAGGAATGTCAAGGCAGAACACCAGAGGCCTCACGACAAGATGCAGCCATTAGACATTCCCGTGTGGAAATGGGAGGACATCACCATGGATTCTATCACCAAGCTTCCCAGGACCGCACGTGGGGTAGATTCGATTTGGGTAATTGTGGATCGGTTGACAAAGAGTGCTCATTTCATACCGATCCAGGAGAGCATATCGGCGGAAAAGTTAGCCGATATCTATGTGCGGGAGGTTCCTTATATCCCCGGAATCCTTGTTTCGACCACTACAACTTTATGTAGAGATATAGGGCTTATCTCACACTTTAATTTTGACGCTTATTTTTATTCTTTATTAATTATACATTTATAATTAAATAATAAATACATAAACACACATAATTCACATAATACTCAAATATTTAATCTTTATTACTTCAAAAAGAGTTACAATAGTTGACCTAGACTATTACATTGACAAAAATGCTTAGCCCTGAAACCCGGGCGTTACAATTCTCTCCCCCTTAGGATGATTCCGTCCCGGAATCATGCATCAGCAAACAGATGTGGATAGCGACTCATCATGTCATCCTCTGTTTCCCAAGTGAGATTCGGCCCATTCGAATGTTTCCATCGGACTAGCACTAAGTCGACCATCTTGCGTCGTAACTTCTTAGTCTTACGGTCAACAATTGCCTCAGGTTCTTCGATCAGCCTTTTGTTCTCATCCATCCTTAACTCTGAGATTGGAATTATGTCGGGAACATCTCCCGTGAATTTCCTCAAATAACACACATGGAAGGTGTTATGAATACCATTGAGCTCTTCGGGCAATTCCAACTTGTAAGCTTGGTTCCTAATCTTCTAAAGAACTTTGAACGGTCCAATAAACCTTGGACTCAACTTTCCTCGTTTCCCAAATCGTATAAGTCCCTTCCACGGTGAGACTTTAAGCAAAACGGAATCCCCAACTTCGAAGGTTATCGGTCGCCTTTTCTTGTCAGCATAGCTCTTCTGACGATCCTGGGCCGTTAACATTCTTTCCCTAATCACCTTCAACTTCTCAGCAGTCTCATGGACTATCTCGGGGCCCATAAACTGCTTCTCTCCGGCTTCAAGCCAACAAGACGGCGTACGACACTTTTTTCCATACAAGGCTTGGTAAGGTGCCATCTTGATGCTCGAGTGAAAACTATTGTTGTATGAGAATTCTACCAGAGGTAAGTGCTCGTCCCAATTCCCTTGGAATTCGAGGGTACATGCTCTCAGCATATCTTCCAATGTCTGAATTGTTCTTTCGCTCTGACCATCAGTTTGCGGATGGTAAGCCGTACTCAAACATAATTTCGTACCTAATTCCTCTTGCAGACTCCTCCAAAACCTCGACGTGAAACGACTATCACGATCTGATACAATCGTAAGAGGGACACCGTGAAGTCTTACAATTTCCTTCACGTAAGCATTTGCGAGCTTATCCATAGACCACTTCGCGTTGGCTGCTATGAAGTGTGCACTCTTGGTGAAACGATCCACGACTACCCAAATCATGTCGTGTCCGTTCTTCATCCTGGGTAGTTTAGTCACAAAATCCATGGTTATGTCTTCCCATTTACCCATGGGTACAGGTAATGGTTCTAAACTCCCATACGGTTTCTGATGTTGTGCCTTAACTCTCGCACATGTCACACACTCGGCCACATACTTCGCAACATCGATCTTCATCGTCGGCCACCAGTAGTAGGGTTTTAGGTCCCTATACATTTTAGTGCTACCGGGATGAATTGAGTACATGGTCTTATGTGCTTCTTCCATCAGAAGGTCTCTTATTCCTCCCGTCTTAGGTACCCAAATTTGATCTTCGAATACCTTCAGTCCTCGACTGTTTGTACCGAACACTAACGTTCTTCCCAAACGTTCTTCCTTTCGGTCATTCTTCTCTAAAGCTTCTTCTTGAGCTTTCCTGATACTTTCCACAATCGTCGAGACGACTTCAATTCTCAACGCTCTTGGCCTTTTCCTTTCAAGATTGACTTTCCGACTAAGAGCATCAGCAACAATATTTGCTTTACCTGGGTGGTAAAGTATCTCACACTCGTAGTCCTTGAGTAGTTCTAGCCAGCGTCGTTGCCTCATGTTCAACTCCTTCTGATTAAAGAGATACTGGAGACTCTTATGATCAGTGAAGAGCTTTCACTTCGTGCCGTAGAGGTAATGCCTCCATATCTTTAAGGCAAATACTACCACTGCCAACTCCAGATCATGAGTGGGGTAGTTCTTTTCGTGCTCTTTCAATTGTCAAGATGCGTATGCTATCACCTTTTATCTTTGGGTCAGAACACAACCCAACTCGACTCCAGATGCATCACTATAAACCGCAAAGTCTTCAACTCCATCGGGTAGAGAAAGTATCGGTGCTTCACATAACTTCTTCTTTAGCTTCTCGAATGCCTCATTGTGCTTCTCACTCCATGTATACGTAGCTCCTTTGTGGGTCAACGCTGTTAATGGAGCAGCTATCGAAGAAAAGCCTTGGATAAATCGTCGATAATATTCGGCTAATCCTAGAAAGCTTCGGATCTCCGTGGGACTCTTTGGACGTTCCCACTTCATTACAGCCTCGATCTTTGCGGGGTCAACCATTATTCCCTCCTGGTTAACAACATGACCCAAGAATTGGACTTCCCGTATCCAAAAGTCGCATTTGGAGAACTTTGCAAAAAGCTTCTCCTTCTTCAACACTTCTAATACTTCCCGTAGATGCTTTCCATGCTCCTCTTGGCTTTTCGAGTAGATGAGAATGTCGTCGATGAGCACTATCACGGATTTATCGAGGAATGGTTTACAAACCTTGTTCATCAAATCCATGAATGTTGCAGGAGCATTGGTTAGCCCAAATGACATAACCAAGAACTCATAGTGTCCATATCTTGTTCTGAATGCAGTCTTCTCAATATCCTGCTCTCTCACCTTCAGCTGATGATATCCTGACCTAAGATCGATCTTTGAGAAGTAGCTCGAACCTTGCAGCTGATCGAATAGGTCAATGACGATGTTCCCAATACGATTACTAACAGGTACGAATTTGTCACTGGCAACTTCTACAATCAGGGCATTATCTAGTTTTTCTACATGCAATGCTAATTTCCCACCAAATTTATGCGACGCAAAGGAGTAGTTGGCTCCGGAATCAAATAGTATATTTGCAGGCAAACCATTTACAAGGAAGGTACCTGAAGCGACGTCTGCTGCCTTCTTCGTAGCCTCGAGCGTCATCTGGAAGGCTCTCGCCTTCGGCTTCGGTGGTATGTTGGGTCTTCCTGCCTCCTTCTTCTTCGGGCAGTCCTTCAAAATGTGCCCTTCTTGATTACACCCATAACAGGTCTTCTGGTTGAGGGTGCATTCATTGGCATAGTGCCCAGGCTTTCCGTATTTGAAACAAGTGACCCCTCCGTCACACTTCCCATAGTGCTTCTTCTTGCACTTGTCACACCACTTTGCTTCTGATCCTCCTCCTCTCGAACTAGACTTTGAGAATCTACTCTTCTTGTTGGACTTCGAAGATCCATCGAACTTCCGTTTCTCACCAACCTCAGCCCTTTCCAGACCTCTTTCCTTTTGTTGGGTCTCCACGTTCTTAGCTGCTCGAACAGCTAATTTCAGAGTGGTTGCGATCTTGACTGTTGGGCCAAAGACAGCCGGCAGTCCGTTTGCGAATTTCTCAATTTTGGAAAGTTCGGTTGGCACTAGGTATGGAAACAACTTCATCTTTTCCGTAAATGCAACAGCATAGTCATCGATGCTCATTCTCCCCTTCTTCAAATTTTGGAACTCATTGTTCAGATCTATCAGGTCTATCTCTGAACAGTACTGCGCCTTCAGTTGTTCCAAGAACTCATCCCATGACATTTTCAGAGCTTCTCCTCGTGGCATTGTATCTGCCAATAGCTTCCACCAGCTCAAGACTCCAGTTATCAATTGTCTCACAGCGAAGACAGTCTTCTGCTTCTCGCTGCAGTCGCAGCTCTCAAACACCATCTCCATCTCGGAGATCCAGTCCATAATCTCAACATGCTTTTGGCTTCTTGAGAGACTTGGTGGTTTCGCACCCAAGAAATTTTTGTACATCCGCCCATCCTTGTTGTTTCTCCCTTCTGGGCCATCCCTTTGCTCACCTTGAGTCCCTACTTGACTCACTTGGCGGCTGTAGTTCCCTTCCTCAGATTGCTCGGGAACTGGCTCCGTCGGTTCAACATGTATGGTAGGTTCGTCCCTATTCTCGTGGAGCATCCGTCTCATTTCTTCCCTTTGTTCAGCTAGCATAGCCTGAATCATGGCTTGAACTCCAGCCATGGTAACTGGCTCAGGTGCAACTTCTTCAACAACAGGTATTTGCTGAACCACTGGGGGTTGGTTCCTATCTGCATTTGCGTTCACGTTTCCGCTACAGGTCCTTGCCATCTTGATCTATACACCGAATAAGGTGAATTTAGATCTTTATTTAGGATAGACGTTTAAATCGTCCTTATCACGCCGAAACGTTTACATGCTAGTTCTAATATCGTAGTCGTACGTTTAGAATCCTAAACACATAAGGTTTCCAGATCCGGTCAGCAACAGACCATAGATCCGAACAAATAACAGCATATCATGCATAAAGCGTTTAGCACATAAAAGCATTTTAGGCATAGTTCCTAAAACAAGCTAGTGCTCACACCTCACAATCATCGCTTAGCATTCTAAGTTTAAGTCTAGAAATCCTACAAATTCCTAGTTCGCTTAAACTAATGCTCTGATACCAACTGTGACATCCCCAAAATCACGGCCAGAAAAGACCGGTTTGTTTATGCTTTGTTTAAAAATCAGAGTAACATTTTAAATAAAAGTGTTGCGGAATTTGTCCCAAAACAAAATATGATAAAGATTTATCAAAATCATTTCCATAGAAATGTATTTCATTAAAAGACTTGGGATGTCATGTTCGTACAGATCAAAAGCATAAACAGTACAATATAAGCCTTACTACATTATTTCATATCTACAGGCCTATATCCATAATCCCTCGTTCAAACATCATATCTATGCTCAAGCGCCACTACTTGTAATACATAAAACTGAGTGGGTCAGGCTTGGGAGCCTGGTGAGCACATAGGGTTTTCAACCCACAAAAAATAAGTTTATTAATTTCATCAATCAACAATAACCCAATTACCCGTTCCCGTTATCCTCACTTTACGTCCCTAAACACCTATCATAAGGGAACTAGCCTAAGGATCATCATCGGGACGGACACTACTGCTAAGGGGATTCCTTAACAATAAATGTCCTAAAGGCAACCATGTGGGGGATGGAGTACACCGGTGAACACATCGTTCACAAACACCTACAGGTTGCGAGCCTGCTAGTGTTCCACTGGACTGTGTAGAAGAGTCTGTGGTCGTCATCCATACTCCGCTAGATGACAGAATCAACAACATCAACATCAAGGCCTCTAATCATTTTATCACACATCACCTATTACATCTACCCATGTTTCACCCCAACATTTTCGTAGATATAAAATACATATACAGTTTAAATTATTGAAAACATGTATAAAAACGTTTATCCAGCATAGATAGCAAGTAATCAGATAATATGCACACATAGCACGTAATTTATATAAAATACTTCATATCTATGTGTAAGCTGAAAGTAACTATGCACTCACTTGAAAGGTGGTGACTCAGCACTCGGACAGTGCTTCGATACTCTCAAAACAATTTTCCTTCGATAAAACCTAGTATCAATACCACTAGGGTTTAGTCTAATGATAACCGCGACAAATTAATAGTCTAACTATTATTATTATTATATAAGCGTTAAACACTCAATATAACTCATAATAATAACCCAAATAATTATTTTAAGGACCTAATAACATTCCTATAATTATTTGAAAGCTATATTATAAATTGCGTAAGTTTAGCACACTTACAGTGAATTTTATCGAAAACCGGAACTTAATTGGAGCAGCGTTTCGAAACTGAAATACTCCTTTTTCTCGGGACTCCGGGAGCCTCGGGGCTTCCTTAGGGTGCTAGGGGGTTTTTCTAGGGTTTAGGGGTGGTTTGGAACCTTAGAGAGAGAAGGGTTTTTGGTGTAATTTGCTCGGCAGCCCTCGCAGGTATTTATAGGCGAAGCCTCTCGGATTACGCTGGGCGTCGGACAGGACTACGCTGGGCGTAGTTCGGATAAGCCTCCAGCTCGCATCCAGCTGTTAGCCACTTCGGACCGGATAAGAACCGAGGGTACGCGGGGCGTTCCAGATCTCGTACGCGGGGCGTAGGGCGAGGCGACGTGTCCTTCATCCGAAGCGAGCCGTGATCAGCAAGCGACGGTCAGGATTTAGCCACGTCATCGGATTTGCCACAGACTTCGCAATTTTATGCTTCAATTTTAAAAATTCGTAATTTTCGCGTACGACCTCCGTTTTCGACGTTCTTTATATCCACGCGAAGGTGGGAACGTACTCTGCAACTTTCGTTTAGACTCCGTCGGCTAATTTTGACTCGATTTTAAATTTTATATTATTAACGGGCCGGGACAGGATTGGTCCGTTAAATCCTCATAACTTCTTCATCCGACATCCGTTTTCGCCCATATTTTTCTCATTACGCTACTTTTAACGAGATCTTCGATTCTCGTTTAGGTCGTGTTGGCTAAAAATCGCTCGATCTAATATTTGAATTTCGGGTTGTACATTGCTAACTCGAAACTTCGAAAAATCATAACTTCTTCATACGAAATCAGATTTGGGCGTTCTTTTTATCGATGTTCTTAGTTTAACATATTCTACGACTTTCGTTTAGATCGCTAAGGCTAAATCTCGCTCTATCGTAAATTCACTATTTACGCTTCCCGGTATCGTGCCGGTTCTGTCCTAAAACTTTGACGGGCCATAACTTATTCGTTATAACTCGGATTTCGGCGTTCCTTATATCCCCGAAATCCTTGTTTCGACCACTACAACTTTATGTAGAGATATAGGGCTTATATCCCACTTTAATTTTGACGCTTATTTTTATTCTTTATTTATTATACATTTATAATTAAATAATAAACACATAAACACACATAATTCACATAATACTCAAATATTTAATCTTTATTACTTCAAAAAGAGTTACAATAGTTGACCTAGACTATTACATTGACAATAATGCTTAGCCCTGAAACCCGGGCGTTACAGTCGGACACCATCCGGGCTCACCGTATGGAAACAAAAGCGGGTAATGCAGAGACATATAAGTAGGGTGTAGCTTACTAATACGCTGAGGACGACCTGTATTGGAGTGAATGACAACGTCGTAACGATCACCAGCAGACGCGTCACCTGTAACAATACAACCTAAAGATCCAGGTGTAGGTAAATCATACCTACGATCAGCAATGTCATTAAACAGACGAACTGAATATGATGGGATGTTCATCTCATCTGCAAACTGTTTTGCAGTCTTAAACGTCCGTACGTATTCGTTATTCTCACTGAGAAAGGACACCAGAAACCTAACAACGCCCTCATCCAGAAGATTTTTCTAAGGATTTTTAAACGATTTCAACCTGTTCTGAACTTCGTTAGCTGTATCAAATAGATATAACTGGAGAAATCTAGGCCCCTTTACAGCATCAGGGTAGAGGGAACCGATCCTATGACTAATTTGTCCTGAAACCTTAAAAACATAAGGACCACGACCATCGTTCTGTTCATCATCTATAGTGGCGCCAAAAGATGTCATAGAGAACATACTATTATAAGCACTAATGTCCCTCAGGAAGCTGTTATTACGGAAAAGCGACATGTATTCAGGTGGAAACGTAGAGGGATGGGGCAAGACAACTTCACCAGACCTGCAACAACGACTATACCTCGGATGATTACGCGTAGATAATTTCATACTCCTTTCAGAAAACCAAAAAAAGGCACCACATTACTCCCAGACACAACGACTATCCCCTAGGTCAACATACTGAGGAAGAACAGGCGGAAGCTTCATCCGACCTGGCCGTCGACCACGGCGAGCAGCATGAGCAACCTGAACATAAGGAACAACCGACGTTGAGGCGGCGTCACCAGCAACAACTGAGGGGCCACCATTACGGCAAAGTCGTTTCCGCGGACCGTACATCACAACATTTAAACGCAACGAACACACAAAAAAAAACTACATCGGGAACGAAAATACGAAACGTGACAATTAGAAGATAAGAAAACGGAATAGAAAGCAAACATTCTACCTGCACACAAAGGAAGGAAGCAGAAGAAGGAAATGGAGGCGTCTGAACCGCGGAAAAGAAGAAAGAGTAATGCAGAGAAAGCAAGGAAACAAAAGAAGAAAGAGTACTGAATGCACAAGGTTCGAAAATACGGATAAAGATGAAAGAAACAGACGTGAGATTAGTTGAGAAGAAAGAGCAAAGAAGACCCTCAACAAAATTAATGAAGAACAATAAGACCCTTCAAAACAACAAAGAAAACAGAAGGACCATTCTTGCCAAATAACAGATAGGTTCACTATTCCTAAAAACTAACCTCCTTTAATATATATATATATATATATATATATATATATATATATATATATATATAAAGAATTCATATTATTTATTTTCCAAATATTTTTTAGACCAAATTACATAAATGGTCCCTGTGGTTTGACGTAATAGGCACATGTAGTCTAACTTTAAGAAAACGGACAAACTCGGTCCTAATGTTTTGTTAGTATTGCGACGATGGTCCTTTCGACACACAGCATCAAAAACTCCCATTAAATTTCAATAAAATGACATTTTTATCCTTCTTTTTTATTTTTCAAATTTTATTATTATTTTGTAACAACCCATTTTTGTCTTATAGTATAAACGACCAGTAACGTAAATAAACGTGTTTGATAGAAGACTATTTAGGATAAATAATTTTGTCAAAAGTCGTAGTAATCACAAAACCGGAAGCGTGCACATAGAGAACGTCCGAATCATGACTTCATAAGAGGAAGTTATGATTTTTAGTAGTTTCAGCTTAGCAGTGTACGACACAGAAATCGAAATGGAGATCGGTCGATTGTTGGGAAAAACAATCTAAACGATAACTAAAGATCTCGTCAATATAATTTCGTCGATATAAAGACAATCGATAAGGGAATTCATATGAGAAAGTTATGATTTTATACGGGCTTTAACAGTCTAAGTTTATTAAAAGTACAACTTAAAAAATAAAGTGAGAATTAGTTGACGATGTCTAATTGAAAGTTGTAGATCTCGTCGATAGCTACACATGGATATAAAGAACATAAAAAACGGAGCACATATGAAGAATATATGATTTTTTTTGAAGAATCTGAAAATCCACACTTGCAGGCGCGCACGTCGACAAGGTGCACAGTGCGCAAAGACAGCCTAACACGGCCCACCAGGTTTTCGTCACTTGTCACCCTCTGACTGAAGCCACGTCATCAACCCTCGACCAAATGCACTATGCACATCTGTGTTGTGCGGCGCGCACCCTTGATATAAATAGATGTCTTCGGTTTCCTTCATTTTTCACATTTTCCTCATACTCTATTCACTCAAAACTCTCTGGAGACCACGCACACCTCGAGTCGAACCTTTTCCGAGTTTTTGGAGTGCTTTAGCGAAGCTTTGAAGCAGTGGGCCGGGAAAATAGAAGTGTTCGGTATCGAAGCCCTACCTGCGATTTTCCCGGTTTCGCTAGGATCCCTGTAAGTTAAGTTACACTTCTAGTGTAACTTATATTTATATTCATAGTCGTTGTTATATATATATATATATATATATATATATATATATATGATTTATCAGTAATTCCAGTTATAATGTTGATTGATCTACTTACGAGAAATGTGTCTAAAATGGTCATGTTGGCTTGGTTGTTGGATTTCATAAAGGTTATATGTCGAAATGGTCTTGTTTCTCAACTGTCCTTACTGGTTGATCCTTATTTGATAGAACTCTTAGTATTCATTGGGATTAGTGAAAGATCTAGCTTTCGTTACCAGGATTAGTAAATGATAATATTATAGGTTAATACTCGTTAGGCGCGTTACCGCCAGTGAGATCACCCATAAAGCTATTAATATTCCGAGAAACTATCTAGGTGAGTTATCTCACTATATGATGTATTACAATACATGTCCATGTATGTTAGGATAGAGAACTAATAAAGTAGAGTTGATAGAATAGTCTATATGTGTTAAGTGTAAATTGGTAGAGTATAAAGTATAATTGTGCCTGTATTAGTAGAATCTAAAGTGCAATCTCTATGTGTGTGATTGTTGTTGTTACATCCCAAAAATCACAACAAATTTAAGCTTTTCAAAACAACCCATTTACTAAAAGAAGTGTTTACAAAACCATTGTTTCCAAAACATTATTTAAAATCAGAGTCTCCCAAGATCCATTCAGTCGTAAAACAAAGGATGTGTATGGTCGTATTTATCTGTGAGGCGTGTCTCCTCACTATACTATGTAGGATGGTAGATGCTTGTTGTCTTTGTGACTCTTGCATGGATGTTTGATATGTATCTTGGGTGAGGCCCACTATTATGTTTATTGGGTGAGACCCGTGGGAGAGGTCCATTAATAGGCATTTTAGGTGAGATTTGTTGTATTATTAGGCGAGGCCCATTATGTATGTTGGGTGAGGCTCGTTATGTATTTTGGGCGAGGCCCGTATTGGTATGTGATATCTTGGGGAAATCACTAAGATTTGTGCTTACGGTTTTAAGTTTAAATTGTTTTAGGTTTTCTTGTAATGAAGGAAGGGTGTAGCTTGATTGTATCGCATCAATTGGAGATTTCCGCACTTAATAACTATCATGTTTATACTCTACTTTTTGTTTTGAAACGAATGGCAGATCCTCGAAGTTGTAATTGGAACAAATGCTTTTAATAATAAATGAAAATTTTGTTTTGAAATTTGGGACGCTACAATTCAATTGTAACACAATATCGTTGTAAATTTCCCAACCATGCTAAATAATCCATAATGGTGTGTAAGACAATTGTTGCAATTACATAAAATTCATACTCATATTTTAATTAATTGGTTGAAACAGTTATGTTTATTTCTTGTTTACAAATTTAAATCTTAGTAATCGAGGATAAAACTGTTAAAATCAACATGAACTAGAAATGGTTTTGTTTTTCCCAATTATTAATATCTCCTTTTGTACTAAAATTCATGACTTCCTAATATTTAATTACAAATTTTCCTTTTATTGAAAAATTCTTTCTCATTAGTGGCATTACTCTGCTAACCACAAGGTCCCCTATATCTGGCTTTCACTTAATACTTGCTAGATTACAATATTTCAGGTATTTTTGTTTCACATCTATGACTATGATCATTAATCATGAATATTTTGTTTATCAAGTTAGGAAGTTGATTGTGTTGAAGTTGAAGCATTTGTTTCAAGTCCTTATAAGTTCAAAAGCGGTTCGGACTAGACTTTGCAATGGTTGTTCACCCACGATGTGTATTTGTAGATTTCTGTTTTTATGTCTCATCTCTTATTCAGATACAGTCCTTTCAGTAAGGTAAAATGTATTTGTTATCATGTTTTATGTTGTGGATAGTGTAAGTCCACTTTGGTATGAGCGTGTTCTAGTTCATTACACTTGACATCATTGTAGGTGTTTGTCACTCGATTCGAGAATGGAAATAGGTCCACATCTTGGAAATCTTTTTTGCCTCTATTTTCTTTGCCCGAGAAAAGTTTTACTATAACTGAATAAGGTTCATTTGGGGTGGTTCTACATAGTAGATTGGAGATCATCTGATATTTTTAAGCATTTAGAAACGAAAGGTATTTGGTCGAAAGGTATTTGGGCCAAAATACATCTTACGCAGAGATGTTATGTTGTACACTCATGTTTGGTTTGACATTGATAGTTTAGTTTCACAAGGTATTTCATATGTTAGTTTAATTTCGACCATTTTGGGACACAATGTAAGTGTTTCCCTAGTAATTGTCATGTTGAAGCTTGAGGCGACATCTATTATATTTGAGTTTAATACATACACTTATTCAACATGAGGGGTTACTTTCGCTGTAACACCTAACTTTTTAACACAAAGTACACCTAAAAAATTTCGTTTTTAAATCATAACTCAATACAGTGTACACATGTACTAATAAATCGATACAAGAAGTTATAAAAAAGATCGTACATAAAAATAATAATATAGTATCTGATTTGGGAGTTACCAACTCTCCACTACAACTTTATTTCTTAAATGAATCTCCCTGAACAGGCACAACAACACAAAGGGTAAACTATAATATCCTAGTGAATAACTTGCAATTCATATAGATATAATTTTAACCATATTTATTATTATAAATAAATCCTTCCTCCAAACTTTATAATGCCTTTTAGTTTATTACCATAATTATATATATTTCACCGAATATAAATCCCCAACTATTAAACTCATCTCATATAATTTCAAACGACCGCACCATTACATACTTAACTATTAGTAGGTATTCAACTTACAGCTCACCCCAACACCACGAGTATATAATATATCTCACATGAATATTATATGAATACACATAATCACCATATTTGTTATTGACATATCAATCACCAGATAGATGTATGTTGCCACCTGCCCTGGATATTACACACAAAAATCATCGAATAGATATCCATTGCACCTACATTGTATATCTCACCCTACTAATCTCCTGTATACTCCCCGCTCTACAATCTTTAAACAAACTATTAACACAAAATAGATCCGTCATCGTAACATTTCCAATACACCAGTTTAATAAATATAACTATCTATCAATTGATAGCTATTAGGCTTTACAATCTATTAAGGTATAATATAACAAGTACAACTATTAACTAATCTAATATCAGTTAGACATAACTATCTATTACACCAATAAATAAATTCAATTATGAAATAAGCATGACCAATGGAAATTGATTTCGAACATCCCATAAGTGACACCATTTTACTTGCAACATTGGCAAGTCACACCGTTTTACTTGAAACACCCGCAAGTCATTTAACACCTTTTAGAGTAGTGTATTATAACACATATAAGACTCACTAATAAAACAATTAGTGATGCCTTAAAACACCCCATAGGGCTCACTAATAAATATCTAAAAGAGTGATTCTTTACAATACAAACATCCATAACGCTCACCAATAAACATCAAACTATATAATATCTCCTTTTTAAATATACGCAACCTGAAGTTATAATGAGTTACCATATATATAATTCTTCATATAAATTAAACATACCTAAGTACATTATACACACCACCGTAGAACCATATGGATATGCAGCTACTCAATTATAAATACTCTCAAATAATACAACATTCACCATGTATCTATATATCAATCATCTAAAAAGAGAATAAGACTACTCACCTCGAATGATTACTTGATCACTTGAAATTCCAATACTCATGATCTTGTCTTTGATTCCGACTCCCAAAAATCTTATAATAACACATGATATTTGAGTATTACAACTCAAAACATAATCCATTAATTCATTAAAGTGACTTAATGCTTTCATTGCGCCTTAGTGTCCCCTATTTCTCCTAATCAACCAGATTTCACTAAATCAATATTTACATGTCCTAATCACTTAAGACATAAATCAAACACCATTTAATACTCACAACACTAATTCAAAACTATAGATTAAGGTACAAGTCCTTAAAGCATAACTTAACTATATGTCTTAATCTATTAAGTCAAAATCAATTATACTCTACGTATAACTCATCTATATAAATTAATTCATCAACATACAAGTTTAATTTCACTTACGTTATAATTTACCAATATAAATGTTACTATTCATCATCGTCCAATTCAAGAAATCTTAAGCAATAACTCTTAATCTTGATGTTTTATACTAGTAAACATGATTACTACACCTAATAATCAACATTATCATGATTACTACCTATAAAATAGATATATAAAGTTAGGGTTTCATCACGCTTTTCAAATTTCACCACAGACACCATAAATCAAGCTTAACAAGGAGAATGGTTTACCTTTAATCTTGTTGTGTGATCATCTTCATACCATCCGCATTGAATTCAGATCTTCTCCATCTCCAAAACTCGCCTGTCATCGTCCTTCTTTTACTCTCTGGAGTGTACATATGAAAAATTGATACACTTTTGCATCATGTTCTTTACAAAAACACGTTGCATTCTCGTATTGATTTTCATCTTAACTTCAGTCAACCATAACTTCTTCAGACGAACTTAGATTTTGATGATATAAAGCGCGTTCTTATTTGAGATAACTACAACTATCTCTTATATTTATTTACCAAAAAGGATTATATTTTTATTTATAATCCCATATAACAAAGGGTATACATTGTCTGTCATCAAAACAACACACAAACACATGCTTTACATTTGCCTTTCGTATACATTAGTTAAAGACATGTCTTAACTCCTTTATTAAACCAATATATGTACTACACCATTCTTGATATATAAGTTATAAGAACTAGGTGTTATATTCAGGGTAATTGTGGATTTCCATATTTTTTTGGGTTATGTGTACGTTGGTATTTTTTGTAGTTTTGTGACACGCTTCTTTATCTATACATAAGTACACCACTATATGAGATGCCTAAAATTAGGGTTATATGTGTTTCGGGGTTGTGGGCGCATTGGTATCAAGGAGTGTCATTTTTTTGGTGATATATAATGCTTATTATACATAACCTTTCGATATTTTAGGAAATAGTCATAAGATTTTGGGCAGCTACAAATCATCACCCGCTAGCCACTTGCTAGTTACTTTTAGTAACCATGAGTGGGGTTTGTGAAAAAACTCACTTTAGCCACCTCTTGCCGCATTAAGTGACGACTTTGACTGAAATAATCACATGATATGGACACATGAGGTGGTGGCAAGCATCCATTTTCCACTTATGAGTTTTCTTGATGTACAATTTTTTAGTAATTTTTGGGTAATTTCTTTCTTTATTCTCTCTAGCGATTTCTTCAGTTTGGTCATTTGTAAGTAATTTGCAACCCCCGTTTGATTGTCGATCAGTTATACAAGCCATATGTTTTCTCCCTATGGATGTATATAATCATCTTAATTGTGAAACCACATTAAATGATCATGTCTCATAAGTTATTTTGTTTTTAATTGAAATTTGATTTATCTTGGCATGTGTTGCTCTTATTATTAGCAATTTTATCATATATTTTCATCATAGTTTGTTATATGTTTTGTTGGGTTTTACACTCGCTATGCGGCCAAGTGCTTGATATTTCTTTTGGTGTGCTTGTATATGTTGAGATATATTTAGATTGCCTTCGGTAGTCATTCCAATCATCCATAGGTTCTCGAACATGAATTAAACACTTGTGGAGCGAACTACATTATTTTCAAGTTTTGCAATCCAGACGTCCAATATGGGTATCAACATTACCCATAAATTACTATTTTTCTCTATGGCAAGACAAACTTCTCAAAGCTCACTAGACACAATCTATGTAAGGTCCTGTTTGAGAGTTGCTGACTGAGAAAGTGCTAACTAGGAAAGGTCTGTCTGAGTAATAAAATTTGACTGATTAAGAAACCATGATGTTTAATTGTACATCTGACTGAATGTGATGGCCGATTAAAAATGACAATTTTACCATGCTACTCTATACAGTGATGGATGAAGTTGCTGAATAATTATAAAAACATAAAAATTGTCATACAAAATGTAAATTACAAACAAATCATTTAAAAACCAACATCTTAACATATAAATATTCATAACTTTTATCGCTTGCTTTATAAAGATCAAGATTAAGATCAACAGGAAAATCAATTCAATAGATATGTATGTGTTCAATTCAAGAGATATATATGTGTTTAACATATATGTATGTGGGATTTCTAGAAAACAACAAAACTGATCACAATCCTCAAAGCAAAATCAACACCAAAATTAACAAAATCAACATATCAACATATCAGAAAGTTGCTTTCTTTTTACTTTTTACAGATTCCTTTAAAATTCAACAACAAAATCAATTGAAACAAAGAACATTCAAGAGAAAACATCAACATATCAATAAAATTCAGAACTTTTAGAGAAGTTCAAACAGGAACATAACAGTTAAACAACAAAATTATGTAGAAATCTAGCTCCAGCCTACTTTCCGAACCAAATTATATAGAAATCTAGCAAAATTCAGAACTTTTAGAGAAGTTCAGACATGATTAGAAGAATTTATTGATCTAATTATGCAGAAATCGGAACCCATTTTCAACGGCAAATCATAATTATGCATAAATCGGAACCCATTTTCAATAGCAAATCAGTTAAAACTTTTAAGTGGATCTTCTATGAATGGGTATGAAGGAATCGTACCTGATGAGAAGAAGCCGTCTATGGAGGTGCTGGTATGGAGGAGATCATTAGTGGTTGAATATCACAGAAATATCGATGTGTGCTGGTTTGTTTTATGGCTATGGAGGCACTGAAATAATTGAAGGATAAGAATGAGGATGGAGGCGCTGAAAGAGAATGGTATGGCAAGGGTAAAGATGGAAACGTATCCCCCTTTTCTCAGTAAACTATTTTGCGCTTTCTATCTGAATAAGATGTTTCTTACCGAGTCCAATGCACAAATTTGGACTACCAAACACGTTTTTCTGACCGAGTCAGCCAAAAACGTCTGAGCTAACTCGGCTAGACTCATATCAAACATTACCTAAGTCGTTGCGCTTTCTATCTGAATAAGATGTTTCTTACCAAGTTGATATGTTCACACACACACACACACACAGAGTATTAAGCATACATGAACAAAAACATAAGTACAAACAAATTTGTAAAGTGGTCTCAAAGATTGAAACTTCCTCATGATTATTGAGCTCGATTCATGGTGCTGGTTGCACAACCTCTTCTGTTATAGATCCCAATCGCGAGAGTCTAAACTTTGTTGCACTGGTCCGAGTTTGCCTACCTTCGACTTAGTAGGTATGATGGGTGAACCGAACCGAGCCCCTATTAGATTAGACAAAGCTTCGTTGGTTGGATTTTAGCTTCGATGCAAGGGAAAAGAGCAAGGAAAAACAGTATATCCGGAACTCTGAGAGCTAGACCGACAACAGGCTAAGTAGCATCGACTGAGGTATTTGAGTTAGGGTCTCATGGCCCCAGGCCGGCTAAGAGCAGCAATTCTTACATTTCTCTCAGAAGCTAACTTGAGTCTTAGCAAAACCTTCCCTTTTTTTTTTTTAATCTCTCCTTTCCCGTCATCTATGTTCAAAGATCGGGAAAGGGGGTATTAAACGTGCATGGAAAAAAAAATACTAAAATGCTCTCAGAGATACAAAGGTTTGGATGATTTATGGTTGTGGGCAGACATAAGTAAGGGCGAGGGACCATTAGAGATACAAAGGTTTGGATTAGGGACCATCTTTGAAAGAAACAGACCTTTAGACTAAAAAAGTTATAATTGGCAAACTTTCGGGACCATACACATAACTCTAAAATATATTAAAATGTATGTTGCTGTTTTCTAAACTAAATAATTGAGAGGGACAAAACCTCAACTCGCGCTTAACAAGTGTGCAGATAGATAGGATCTACCCAATACCACCATTCTCCCAAGTCACCTTCCACTGTTCTTCTTCTTCTCTTGTGTATGAACAGATCAGTGTCGGTCAACTAAGAACCCCTCAAACCAACCATTGCTCTGACCAAGCTTCATATAAAACCATCATCTTCTTCTTCTTCATATAACTCATGTCTCAAAAACCTTAAATCTTTCACTAAATCCTGCGTTTGAGGGTCGAGATGGCAGGGGATACAACTGAAGGTACAAGAGAACTTGATCAAACGCCGACATGGGCTGTAGCTGGTGTTTGTGCAATCATCATCGTCGTCTCCATAGCTTTAGAGAAAGTTCTTCATAGACTTGGAAAGGTAACTGCTTTTCCACCATTCTTGCTCGTTTCCTTTCATTTTTATTCCATTTCCCCCCTCAAATTTATGGGTTTTAGTTCTTCCCAGCTCTTCCCAGAAACCGCGTAGTAATTTCTTTGACTTCGTTTTTGTCAAAATCTCTTAGTTTTATTTAACCTTTTAAGTAACACCCACTTGGAAAATTTCCCAGTTTTCTCTGTAGAATATGAATTGAGTTCTTCTGTAGTTTTGACCCTGGTTTCTATTGATGTTGATTGACTACCGATAATTTGTTTTTTTATTATAAATCTTGAAAATCAAATTCTTGAATTTTATGTTTGGAAATTACTGAAAGAACGAAATTTACACTCAGTTTTTCACAGACAAGCACAAGAAAGCTCTGTTCGAAGCTCTGGAAAAGGTCAAAGCTGGTATACATCACACTCATATTCACCCCCAAATTTTTTTTTCAAGAATTCGCCTTGGTTTCTAACCCTTAATTCTTCGAACATGTAGAGCTAATGGTTCTAGGGTTTATCTCATTAATATTGACTTTTAGTCAATATTACATTGCGAAAATATGCATCCCCATTGATATTGCTGACACGATGTTGCCATGTACTAAAAAGAAAGAAAAAGTTGAAGAAGAAGTAGCCCACCGATTGCTTCTATGGTACCAAGAGCGCAGATCTTTAGCTGGCGCCAAAGCATCTACTTGCAAAAAGGTAACTCAAACAATCATTTCATCATAAATAATACGTTTTACAATCTCATATGAACAACCCTTTGTTGCAAAATCTGTAATATTGAGATTTTAAGTTTGTTTTTTGATAGGGGAAAGTGCCGATTATAACTGTTGATGGGCTACATCAATTGCACATACTCATATTCTTTCTTGCTGTTTTGCACGTTGCATATAGTGCTATAACAATGGCTCTTGGGAGATTAAAGGTACCCTATGTTTATTGTTTACTAGCATTGTTGTTTTATTCTTTATGCAATTCACATAATCAAAATAATATGTTTTATATATTGATGAGATTTGGTGCTACTTTTTTCTCTATAGATTCGTGGGTGGAAGCAATGGGAGCAAGAGACATTATCCCATGATTACGAATTTTCCAATGGTATATAGATAAATACATGCTTTTGTTTTTTTTATTAGGATATTACACTTTGAAAAATCTACTCAAGTATAGAAGTGAAAATTGCTTTGTATTTGAATGATATTGCTATAATCGGGTAAATTCTTCAAAGTACAATTTTATAATACAAAGAAACGAAAATATTATTCCCAAAAGCTTAAATAAAATGAAAATGTAAAAATCCAAATCAATACTTCATGATCATAATGCAAATAAAATGAAAATGTAAAATCAAAATACAGATCCTTCAAGATTCAGGCTTACACACGAGACTTCTTTTGTGAGAGCACATACAAGCTTTTGGACCCGAATCCCGTTTTTCTTTTACATTGTAAGTTCTCAAAAACTTCATCAAATATTCATAAATGCAAGAAATAAAAAATGTACTTTCATTTATTTGTGTAATATAGCATCCTAATAGTTTCTTTCTATATTCTATTACTTACAACATTGTAGTTTCACCTTTTTTTCTTATCAAGTCCTTATACTTCAGAAAATCCACCCGATTATAGCATTATACATCCAACCTTTTTTATTTTTTTTATTATTTTTTTTTAAATCTTACTATAGCTATAATTGGGTATTTTTTTCAAAGTACAATTGAGCTATAATAAACAAATTAACAAAAGTACATTTCTATTTCTTGCATAATCCTATACTTTTATATCATGAGTTTGCTTATGGAAGCTTTGTTTATGTAGGGATGCTTCTTTCGTCAATTTTTTAGATCTGTTAGTAGGTCTGATTATATGACCTTGCGAAATGGATTCATAAATGTGAGACTTTATTACTTGTTTAATTTTTTCTTTACTGATTTTTTATTTATTTATGTAATGTTTTTTTTTTTTTACTAAATTGGAAATTGTTCGATTCTTTTAGCTTCATTTGGCTCCTGGAACTAAATTCAACTTCCAAAAGTACATTAAACGATCATTAGAGGACGATTTCCAAGTTGTTGTGGGAGTAAGGTACAAATATGTTGTCAATGTGACAAAAATTGTTCAAATACAAATAAATTTTCATTGCTATAATAGAGTATAAAGACGTAATCACTAATTAATAACCCTTTGATGTTTTGTAGTCCGGTGCTATGGGCGTCATTTGTGATCTTTTTGCTTCTAAATGTTAATGGTAAGTCACTAAATCATTAACTTGGAATTTGTTGAATATGTTCGTAAGTTTAATATGATTATCAAAACATTGTGCAAAATGTTTAGAATCCACTTCAATTTCAAAGTTGAAATGCAATCCATTTGACTCAAAAAAAGTCGAATTCAATCTCTTTTCATTATGAATTGCTTTGAAATCTGCAAAATTTCCTTCATAAAAACCCTATTTTGTTGCAGGATGGCAGGCGATGTTCTGGGCATCGATAATTCCATTAGTCGTACGTGCCTTTCTTCATCTGTCTTTTTGAGGGCATTATAGTCTTTTTGCACAGACGATTTATGTGTATTGACATTTTTTTTTTTACTGTGTAGGTTATATTAGCAGTTGGAACAAAGCTTCAATCGATCTTAACAAAAATGGCTCTTGAAATCACCGAAAGACATGCAGTTATCCAAGGGATTCCTCTTGTTCAAGCCTCTGATAAATATTTTTGGTTCTCAAGGCCACGTTTGATGCTTCATCTCATACACTTTGCCCTTTTTCAGGTGAGATTTTGCTTTTTAGGACTTTTTAATCACATATTTGATATTTATTTATCCTCATGTCACTAACTGTTTTATTGGTTCTTTGTTACCACAGAATGCCTTCCAGATAACTTACTTCTTGTGGATTTGGGTAATAAACTGCTTTTTGTTTTGATGTTTATAACTTATAAGTACTTAAGTTCAATAAATAGCAACTTGAATAGAATGATATAATACACAGATAATTTAAACTATGTTGCTATCTTTTACACAGATAAAAATAAAAGTACAATGCTCTAATCTATAAATGAATTAAAGCACGTTGCTATTTTTTGATTTTTATAAATACTTTTTTTCTTAAATTTCTGTTTTTTTAGAGGGAACCGTTGGTAACGCGATACTGTTTTATTTCTTGTGCATGTGCAGTATGAATATAAGATCAATTCTTGCTTCCATGATAACATGAAACTTGTAATACTAAAACTTGTTCTCGGGTGAGTATTTTTTTTTAACAGATTGACCACATTTTTTTTACCATTTCTTGATGTATAATATGTATATATTTTGTGTTTCAGGGTAGGAGTTTTGATTTTGTGTAGCTATATAACACTTCCGTTATACGCCCTTCTATCCCAGGTTCGATAATTTCTACTTTATTTATGTGAAAACTGTTAAATTTGACTTATATTTTATTAATAACCAATAAATTGGTAAAATTGAAAAAATGTAGGCAAAAAAGAAAATCAGTTAAATGCTTATCTATGCAACAATGTTAAATTTGACTTCTATCTGTATCTGTATCTGTATGCAGATGGGGTCGAACATGAAGAAGTCCATCTTCGATGAACATACCGCCAAGGCCCTAAAGCAATGGCGAATGGCGGTGAAGCGGAAACACGGCGGCAAGTCCCCTACCCGATCAACCGCCGGGAGTGTTGCCGCCAGCCCTATTCATCCGATGGCCACCACCACCTCCCGGACCGCCGCCGCTATGCTCCACCGTTTCCAAACCACAGGCCACTCAACACGGTCTAATTTCACATACGAGGACACGGATGTATCCGATTTTGAAGGCGAACCACTCTCTCCGGAATCATCTACTAGACAATTGCTTGATGTTAGGGTTGATTACCATAGTGATAATGAGATTGAGTTGGTTAATGAGAGTCAACAAGAAGTGGAAATGAAGAATGAGGATGATTTTTCGTTTGCCAAACCTGCCCCACCAAAATGAGATTTTTGTCGAATTTAGTTTTAATTGTTGTAGAGATATAGTAATGTTTAACTTTTATCTTGGTTGTTATTTCTTGGGGTTTTATGTATGGGGTATTTGATTGTGTAATAGTAAATATATGCATTTTGGGAATATTCTTGAAACTGTATGTTGTACCTTAAAATTCTTGGTTGGTTACGGAATGCAATATATACGATAAAATTTGATGTATCAAAGGAATTAGAATGCAATATGGAGATGGGCCATAATCACGAAAGGAATTTTAATGTATCAAAGGAATTAGAATGTTTTGAAAGAAATTTGATTCTAGGAATATTGGAAAAATTGTAATGCCTTTGGTTGGTGGAATGGGATTCAATTCATTTGTGTATATTTATATTTGGTCTATAAATCTGTCGAGAGAATTCGGAATGCAATATATACGATAAAATTGTATCTTTTGTTGTTTTTTTTGTAAATTATTATTTGATAAATATATTTTACTGATAATTAAATTAAGGAAAACTTCATGAACGTCCTAAAATTTTCCATTTAAATTACCCATTTATTAGTTTTTAATTCATGAAATTTTGTAGAAAACTATTTCAGGATTTAAAAAAATTAGCACAACGGTTTCAAAACTAATTCAATATATTACTCAAAGCCTATAAGGCTTAAAACTTGTAAAAATAATTATTTATTTTGGACGTATAGAGTTTGTATAAAATTATAAAAGTTTATTTACGAAAAATATAATCAAAACTAACTTATCTAAATGTTTTAGTTTAGTTAGTTGACCATTTATAATAAGATATAACCAAAATCAATATATTAATAGTTAAATAATTTGAAATTACCATCGATATGAGACAGTGGTATTTTAAAATCACAAAATTCAGGATTTGGTACCGTCAATGAGTATCGAGTTTCCATCTATTTGGTTACTCGGAATTTTTAGTATAATCATCCCAATTCAGTCGCAAAGTTAAGACTCAGCAAACTTACTTTGTCACAAATCTATTACTTTGTTCATTTGGCTACAGATGTATGACGCATTATTGTGGCTACGGTTGTATGACGTGTTATTGACCGAAATAAATACAGGGCTCTAGCAAATATCTAACTATCGGGCCTAGATCATAGGCCGATTATATTTTCATAGGGGGTTAGTGATTATGGCCCATCTCCATTTAAGTATATAATTCTTGGTTGGTTATGGAAGAATTCGGAAATATGGTCAAAAAGTTGTGGTCCACGGGTGAGACACAAGACAATGGGAATAAATTTATTGTTTTTAAAAACAAGATGAGTGCTTTAGAAAAACATATACGTGAATGGTCCTTAAAAATGGTGCATGAAAAAGTTTGGTAAGAAAAATGAGTTATACAAACTTGTTAGTGATAAAGAGAAATTGTTGATGAAGGTACCACTTCACGAAGATATGTGTGAATATATTCAAATGGCGAAAATAAAATGGGGGTGTAGAAACGGATGAAAATATGAAGTTTTTTCATGATTTAATTAATCGAAAATGCCGTTATCTTTCGATTAGATGCATTAAATCCGAAGGGGTGTGGGTTATGACTCATGCTATGGTTAAAGAGATCTTCGATTATTTTGCATAGAAGTTTTAGAAGATTGTCGGGGTTCCGGTGGTTCATCGTAGTGCTAGATTTCGGTCCCTCACGGTTGAGTAGATTTCAGATTTGGAAGCCATGATGTAACACCCGAATCATGGAGGTACTTAATTTCTTGAATTTTAGCTTTGGAAGAAGCTCATGACGTGAGATATGGTGGTCACATCATGAGTGACCATTGACTAGTTGACTCGTGTCACGACGTGAGACTTTGAATGCTCACGACATGAGAATGGTCGATGACCAAAACCCTAATATTTCAGGTATTTAATGGAATGAGAGGGCTAGGGTTGCCCATCCTTAGCCTCCTTCACTCTCTTGGCTCCTGAAAACCCTAATCTCGACGTGCTTGAGGTGCTTAGCCATTTTTGGTGACATTGAAACACTTATTTGGTGGTCTTTGGGCTATTGAAGTGGAAGAAGACTTTTGTGGAGCATTCTCTTGGCAATCCAACTTCTACCTCACCTTCTTGCAGAGCTTTTGGACCATTATAAGTCATAAAGCTCTGGCATTTTTACCACTTGCATGATAGATGTAGATTTTAATCTCCTTCTTTCATGGTTGTGTGGGATTGCATGCATATGATCCATAAAGTTGGCAACTTTATGGATCATGCCAACTTTACGGATCATTGAGATATCTCCTATATTATAATATTTAGATATGAGTTTTGGAGTAGTTTTAGACTCTAAGCATGATTCTTGATCCTATTTTCCCTCTTTTGACCTAGTTAGTGTTTGAGTCATGCATTGGACATGCATGACTAAAAGGATACGATTTTTATCATCCTTTGAGTGAGGGAAGACCCTATGAAAAGTCCCAAGTAGTGGCTGGAAGGAATAAGAGCTTACTTCTCAAAGCTAGCCAAGGCAGCGCTCACGACATGAGGAATGGGTCTATCATGTCATGAGAATGCATGCCATCCGGCCTGTTTTGTCCGGATTAGGTCACGACGTAACTAGGAGTGGCCACAACGTGACGATGACTGGAATCGAGACCGACAGAGTTGATGGGCTGAGTTAACCCGCTGAGTTGGGACTGGGTCGAACAACCCGTTATTTCAAGTCAATGTAAGTCAAACTTGTTCAAATAAAAGTCTAAACTACAACCATATACAAGTGAATTCATATTATAAAATTGATGCAATAAGAACTTTGAATGTCATAAGGACATGTTTATATACTTATTATATGAGTATACCTTGAGAAAACATATTTATATAAGTTATATATACTTATATATTGAAAACCATGCACATATATGCTTATATAGGTTGATATGTTTATATATACTAAATATTATGAAGAAATAAGATAGTATGAGTCAACATAAGTCAAAATGTGAGGTTAAAATCCAAATTTAACACCTTATATATGAGATTTCAGTTTTGAGAATCTAGGATCAAAGGTGTTTGCGGTTTTAAGCATCTAGGAACAAGAGTGTTTTCGGTTTTGAGCATTTTGGGAAATATTGTGTTTTCGGTTTTGTAACATCCACTAAGGCCGAAAACTCTCATTTGTGGGACAACCAAGGTGATTCCGGCCATCTTAAGGCCAAAATCAACCTTATATTGGCCGAAAACCCCCACTAATATCTGGATATTTTACATGTTTAACATCCTAATGTGATATGATCCAATTACCAACGTAAACACCACCTCAACCGCCTATCTTTTCCTTCAAATGTAAGATACAAAATGAGTTTCATTTAACACTTACAATAAACATTTTCACCTCATATGCTCTCAAGTATCAAAGCAGTTACCCAGTTAATCTTCAAACCTTCAAACTTTCATAAGAACATTCAAATCAATTCCCAGGAACTTCTTTACAATTAGTAAGTAATTTATACAAGTCAATGTTATTTATCATGTTAAATTATTAGTTTATCTAAGTTACACATATAATTATGTGTATAATATAATTAGGATACGGTTATTTACACGTGTTCTATCTAGGGGATCATCGCAACCAAGTTGTACCTAATCAAAAACACGCACCCGAGGTGAGTTCATACCTCTACGTTTTTATGATTTTTTTACTGTTTTAGGGGGGAATACAAGTATAACACAAGAAATATTGTGTTAATATCTAAATTGTGACAATAATCAATTTCGGGTCAAGTCAAAGTCAAACAAAGTCAACAAGTCAAACCAGACGACTCAATTAGCCCTTGTATATTAGGGTTTACATTGTGTAATTACTAAACAACTCACTATTTTAATGAGAAAACATCATTGGAAAATTCGTACGTTTGAATTTCCATAGCCGTGGTAATGCTAAACATTGAACCAAAGCGATAAAACACTATTACACACTCATCGGGAGTGTGTAGGACACTAAAACATGGCTTAATGGGGTTTATGGACCTTGCATTGCGAAGCCGGACACTCAAAAAGGTCGCAAACGAAACTTACCTCAATCATAGTTACTCTATATCTCTCTATTTCAAATCTCTCCCAAATCTCTCAAAAGTTCCCGTAACTTTTCATAGTCTTTCGGGCCATCCCGACCCTTAACCGTGTCAAAAACGTCTTGAAATGGGGTAAAAACGGGAAAAACAGCCTTGAGGAGCCGAAACTCCTCTTAGGGCCGAAACCCCTTAGCAACCGAAACCCTAAGTAGCTGAGACCCCAGCAGCCGAAACTAAGAAGCAGCCGAAACCGAGACCTCCGGGAGCCGAAACATCTGAGACCGAAACCCCAGAACTGAGAGTCGAATCCGCTAAGGACAGAAACCGAGCCTCTTCCTTTCCCGCCTTCGCACTTTCAGTTCTTTTCTTCCTCTCCTCTCGGTCTCTTCTCTACTTTCGGTCCTCATGATCAACCGAACTTCGGCTTCGGTTCTAAGCTCCTTAGGAGCCGAACCTTCGTAATTTCGGCCAGAAATTCAGATTTTTTTGCCATTTTTGCCCGATTTTCAATATTTTTAGCATTTTAAGCCCGTTTTTCATCATTTTAAAGTGAGATTTTCACCCAAAACCTTATTTTAACATATTAAGACCCATATGTCTTAATTATTCACGTTTTTAATGCAAATCTTGTCCAAGATTTAGTGGTTGGAGTAATAAAGATGGAGTGTTGACTTTCCTTTAGCTTATGACACAAGCAACCCCTCACACCCACTCCTTGACCAGCCACACTCCTCCCAACATGCCTAGGTCTTGTCAATGTACTTTTTCATCATTTCTAACCTTTTTTCCACCTTATTAGAGCTGGAACATCACTCCACACTCCTCACTTCACTCATTTCTCTCATTTTACCAAAAGATCAAACACAACTTTCCCTCACTTTCTCTCTCTAAAAATTCGAGATTCAAGGCTGATCATCAAGCTTTCTTACAATATTGGTAAGTATAATTCATCCTCCTTGTGATGATTACACTTCATTTTACTCAAATCATTGATTGCTTACACAAACCCCATCATTATTGTGTTAGATTCTTACATCTTTAAAGTAATCCTTCAAGTGTTCTTGAGTTGAACACTTCTCTTCTCCAACATCCATCCACCAAAATCATTCAATGTGAGTTCATACCCCTATATTTTCATACTTTATTAAGTTTTAGGGGAGGGGGGGGGGGAGGGGGGAATACAAGTTAAATCACCAAGAACACAACTAAATGTTTCTAACAGCTTACATCAGAAAAGTTGGACTCCATTCACGTACTGTTTTGGTCAACTAAAGCATTTTTGTTTTAAAAACTATACAAGGTGCAAGTATTTCAAGTTCTTAGCTTTAAAATGACTACCTGCACATCTCCATACAATTTTTCTACCATTTATGGTGATTTTTACAAACTGCCTATCATTTCAAGAACCAATCCCGACCAGTCTATGATTATGGACGTTTTCAACTAAGTTGGAGGTGACTAAAAATCGTGAGAAAATTTATGAACAAAATAGACTAATTTTCCAAACTCTCAGAATTTACGAATTCTGATTTGGACCTTTAATGATTTTTCTACAAATTTTCTAAGAACAATAATAGAAATTGTGAACAACAGAAAAATGCTATCAATTTCATTACACCTTGTAACATGTTGAGCAAGATGTATATCTTTATGTGATTATATGTTATTGCATTATATGAAATTTTGTCTTAGTATAAGGACATACAACAGTTAACAAATGGATTTTGCTAGATAAAACATAGAAATAACAAAATTGTTATAATCAAAGTACATCCATTACATACACACATTTGGATAAACTATGTTAAGTATAGTTTACATACATTACTACTACTACCCTAGTTTTTGATAAACTATAATAGTTATAATTTATGATACACTACATAATACATACATTTCAAAAGGGTACATTTATACGAAGAGGATTTTCATTACACAACACGTAATTCCGTTAATGACTTTGTGAGACATTCGCTTCACTTTACCAATAAGTCATGTATTGTAACTAGCGTCTCCTGGAGGGAGAGCGTGATAGTTGTATATAGATCTATATTCGGTTTGAAAAACCCACACCTTAACTGCATGCAACAGTTAGACCGGCAGGTCTGGGGTGACAAATGTCATAAACATTTCCGACGCCTGAAGAACGTTGTTTCAGGCCAACTAGGTCATAACATGGTTATAATAAACTCAATGAAAGTATTAACAAACATAAGAATTTACGGGAATTTCATTGAATTCAAACGCGTTTATGTCGATTTAAACTTACACTATTTCTATAAGTAAGAAAGGTTACTTATACATTTCGGTCTTTGGATATAAGATTACATTACACATTTTAAGGGAAATATCGGATTTCCTGGAACAAACATGACATTTACAAGAAAAAGACTTTTATCAAGTTTTTAAAACAAAAGCTTATGAACTCACCAACCTTTGTGTTGACACTTTTTCAAACAACTTGTATTCTCGGGAAATCACTAAACAGGTATCAAAGTGCATTTTGAGGATGGGACGTTAAGGCGTCAACATTTCATATTTTGTCAACATATTGTAATTGATTTGGAAACATGTAATTCATACAATGATGTAACTATTTCAATTATATATATGTTGGTTGTGTCTGCTTGAATTACTATTGCCATTGTGGTTATGATACTATACATGAAGTCCTCCAACCCCGGAGTTTCCGCCATCCTTGGTTTGGGGGTGTGACATAAATCATTACAAATATTTTCAATCGTTGTCGTTATTAAACACACACACACACACACACACACATATATATATATATATATATATATATATATATATATATTATAATTAAGATTCAACATGCTTAGAATTGGTGATTTTACTTTATTACATGTTCCTTGTTTTTTTGTGGGCTTAGGGTATAATCATTTATTCGACTGTCTTTTTAATCATAATTATATGAATATTATATTTATATAAGTATACAACTATTTAAACATGTTAAACAAAAAGAATATTTTTACAATCTATTTTAGTACCGTTTGGACATAAAAAGTTAAATTACACGGAATATCTTTATCACGGATTTACGATTTCAAACTTGGAAAACCGTTAAAAATACAAAAGTTTTCATTACAATAGAACACACAATATAAACTATAATAGATATAGTTTATGGAACTTATATATCATTTTACCAAGTTCGAGATACAATACAGAAAGAAACATATAAACTATAATCAGTATAGTTTATGGAACATATGGACTATATTACCAAGTTCAGAATACATTACATAATACAAACATATAAACTATAATAGATATAGTTTATGAGATATACATACAGTTATTCATTACAAAAAGGACTTTTTATTATTCTACATGTAACCGTCAATATAGCTTTGTGAGACACACTTCACGTACTTATCTAAGTACCAACGAAAGTACTGAAATTATAATCAGAGTCTCCTGGAGGGAGAGCGTGACACTTGTGTATAGATCTATACTGGACTGACAATCCCACACCTTAACTGTTAGCTACAGTTAGGTCGACAAGCTTGGGGTGACAAATATCGTATCGATTGTGACGCCTGAAGAATGTCGTGTTCAAGCCATCTTAGGTCACCAAGCATGGTTATGATAAATCACAATTTGGTATTGAACAATACGATTAGTGTACGAAGAAGTAAACAACAACACATAGTTTTATTAAATAATAAAACTATAATATAATATATTACATTACAGTTGGTTGACCCAGGCACATACATTTACAGAGTTTCATACAAGTACACTTACAACATACTATTTTCCAGTACAGAGAGACTTACATTTTCAGAGAAACATTCATTCCCATATGGTTTTATTTAATAATAAAACTACGATAGACTATTTCAGAGTACAACAACACTTTTACATTTTGGTCTTATAGTATTAAGGCTACAATACATTTACAACATAAAATATGGGATTTTATAGAAGAAAACACTTATATTTTTGAAGGAACAAATGACATATTTCAAATACAAACATGCTTATGAACTCACCAACTTAATTTTTGACACTCTTTTCAAAACCATTTGTATTCTCAGGGAATCAGTAGACAGGTACCCACACATGTTTTGAGAAGATTGAGCTTCATAGAGACATATCTTTTGGTTTTTGCTATACATTTTGGTGTCAAGTATACATTTACTTGAACACAGATGTAAAAACTATACATTATCAATATCATGGTTGTTTTACTTTGATTACTATTATGCAATTGTTATGATACTGTAAATGACGTCATCTGCCTCCGAACGTTTCCGGTTTGGGGTGTGACAAGTTGATACTCATGAAGTGACCATGAGCTGGTCATGACATGAGGGTTATACATTGGAGCTTGGACCGTTCACTTTTGGGCCTATTTTGGGTCTTAGGGTTCTCTAGTTGGCCTTGGGCCATTAATGGGCCTAGTTTGGGTTTGTGATATTTTTGGGCCTTATGATTTATGGGCTCAATCTTAGATAGTAACTAAGGTTTGAATTGATTATGTTCAGTTTGAAGAGCTGTTGTGCAACATACTTGGGCGTAAGATTTGCTATCTTCTGATTGAGGTGAGTCTCCTCACTATGCTTGACGGGTCGAAGGCACCAATGTCGGTCCATGATTTATTAAGTCTAGGATGCTAGTTGTCTGTGTGACTCTTGCATGTTAGTATGTGAAATGTATATCGGGCGGGGTCCAATGCTAGGCGAGGCCTGATGGTGTATTGTATGCTATTTATCTTAGTGATTCTAGCATGTGTTTATGTGTCTGTATGAATACCAGGCGGCACCTGATGAATATGACGGGCGGGGTCCATCTCATGTTCTGACAGATCTGTTCCAAGCGAGGCTTGATGTCGGACGGGGCCCGATGATTGTTGAGTGTGGCCCATTGTATATTTGATATGTATGGTATGAGGTATTTTGGGAACTCACTAAGATTCATGCTTACAGTATCCAGTTGACGTTTCAGGTACTTCCAAATCGAAGAGGAAGAGCTTGGATGATTGCATCGCACACAACATGACTTCCGTTTATTTGACTATGATGTATTGAGATGATTGATTGATATACTTTGCTTTTCTCTTATGGTTTTATGAACATGTTTTAGGTGATGGTTTAATTATTATTATTAAAATGAAAATTATGGGACGTTACACATGATCTTAGTGGAAGAAGTTAAATCAATGGTGTGGGCTTGTGGGTCTGAAAAATCCTCGGGATCGAACTAGTTTATGTTTGTATTTTACAAAAAACATTGGGAGATCATCAAACATGATGTGATGCTTTTGTGACCGAGTTCTTCAACTTGGGTAAAATTCCTTCATGTTGCAATTCTTCTTTTTTAACGTTTATCCCGAAGGTTTCTAGTCCAATGGTAGTGTCTGATTTTTGTCCTATTAGTTTAATTGGCACTCAATACAGGATAATTACTATGATTTTGGCGCTTCACTTAGCTAAGGTTATGGACTCGGTTATTAGTTATGAGCAATCAAATTTTGTTAAGGGTAGACAGATTCTAGATGAGCCGCTTATGGTAAATGAGATACGGATCGGTACAGAAGTTGAAAAAGAAGATATGATTTTTAAAGTTGATTTCGAAAAGGCGTACTGGTATTGTATAAGTTCATGATGTACTTGGGTTTTGGCTCTAAGTGGATTAAATGTACCAGAGATTTTTTCTTTGGCTAAGGCATCAGTTTTAATTAATAGGAGCCCTTCTTTGTAGTTTTTTTGGAAAGGGGTCTCTGTCAAGGTGACCCTTGTTCCTCGTTTTTTTTATATTGGTGATGGAGACTCTTCTTGTTGCAGTCATTGATGTGGTAGCAGCAGACCTTTATCAATGTATTAAAGTTGGTTCTATGTCGATTTCTCAGTTATTTTATGCAGATGATATAATTTTTTTTGGCAGAATGATCCCAAGATAAGATTACCGGTTTGATTCGGGTTTTGGATTGTTTTTATTGTGCTTCCATATTAAAGTTAAATTTTAATAAGTCCAATTTGTTTGGAGTGGGAGCTGATTTTGAAGAGGTCTGATCGCTTTCTTCAGTCACACAGGATGTCTATCGGCAAAAAATTCATTTTTTGTATCTTGGTTTTCCGGTGGGAATCAATATGTCGAGAGTTTTGGACAGGGTTCAATCATAGAAAAATTTCAGAAAGAACTTTTGAAATGGAAGGCAAATATGTTGTCTATTAGTGATAGATTGGTGTTGATTACGTTAGTATTTGGATCGTTAGGGACTTATTATATGTCTCTTTTTGTGATGTCGACTCAAGTTAAAAAGTGTCTTGAATCTATTTAGTCAAATCAATTTTGGGGGTTCCGATGCTACTAGGAAAAAAATACAATGTTTTAATTGGAATCTTACTATGGTTGCTAACGAGAAATGTAAGGATTGGCATTGGTAGTTTAAAGTCTCTTAAACATGCATTAATTCAAAAGTGACGATGACAATTTGTATATGAAGCAGATTCCGTATGGGTTAAGGTTATTTCAGAGTTGTGTGGGTATAAAGGAGGCGATGTTTTCGATAATCAGTTGCATCTTGGTTCAAGAGTTTGATCTTGTATTATTGGTTGTATAAACATATAAACACGATGCACGATGAAAGTGATTGCTCACTCTTGTCATTGAAAAGTAGTTGGAGATGGGAGGAGTACTCGGTTTCAGGACGATGTTTGGCTTGGATATATAGTTTTAGATGTTGGTTCACGCGACTTTATTATTTGGATACAAAGCATGCGTGTCTTGTTGCCAGGGGCGGAACATGAGCATTAGATTTAGGGGGGCCGGATCAAACTTCGAAACAAAATAATATAAACAAGTTTAATTTGATTCACAACATATCAAAAATCTAAATAAAACCATTAACATGAAATATTCTTAGATCGTTCCTAAAAATAGGTCTCGTTGATTTTATTTATTTATTTATTTATTTTTAATCTTGCATGACTTTATGGTGTTATATTGATATCTTACAAAATTTTGTTTTTCAAAAAATAATTTTTTACTCCTTTGTGAATTAGCTTATTTTGACAAAAAGAATTAATTATTTTTTTATACATGTATAACCTATTGAGAATTTACATGTACATTAAAGTTAAATTTGTATGTATTATAAAGTTAATTAAAATTTAGTATGTTGATATATATAGTTTTGGGTCAAAGATTTTAACAAAAAAATTTGTCACTAAAATTAATATTACGAAATAATTTAAAATATCTTATGGCAACATATTCAAAAATATTATAACATTATTAAGTTTTACCTTTTACAGGATACTTTGTTCTAAGTCAAATATATTTTAACATTTTTTATTATAAATAATATATACCAATTATTTGATTTTTTTTTTGAACTGACAAATAAAATAAATAGATAAACAGACATCTAGCAAGTAACTAGAAGCTGCAGAATGAGTACAAGTAGAAGAATTTAAATTGACAGATTACAAACATGAAAATGGATTACTACACCAATTATGCCACACCATATTAGAGTTTTCCTTCCTATTTTTCATCCACAAGAACAATGTGGACTGAATGATATCAGCACATTTAGCTGGGGGAGTCCTGGAATTATGAAACACTCTATCATTTCTTTGTTTCCAAATACCCCAAAGAACACCATAACAAATCCCCAAGAGCAACCTCCTTTTGCTTTGATTATTCGACCAATTGTTGGCAAAATCCAGCAACTCGACTACGGTTTATCATCATTAAAAAAATATATATATACTGACGTTAAGAATAAATAAATAATATAGATACACATTTATAATATGTATTGGGATAGAATATATTATTATTTTATATATAGGAGAGACTTTTCGTTTTTAAATGCTTAATTTGATTTCTATATACCTATAGTAAAAGTAGGAAAAAACTGGGGGCCACCCCTATAGCCCTCCGCCACTGCTTGTTGCAGATATGTGATCAGATGATTGGGTTATATCGTGGAGTCGGTTGATTAGTGGTGGAAGGGTGCAAGGTCAAGTGGATGAGCTTTGTTTTCTTATCGGTTTGTTCACATTTCTGCTGAGAAGGATGTTTGGAGGTAGGAGTTGGATGACACTATTGGATTTATGGTTATGGTTATTCATAACGGAATTCTTTTGGATGGAGTTTGTGAGACGATGTGAAACCGATATGTTTCTCGAAAGATTAATATTTTTGTTTGGCGCATGATGTTTGATAGACTTCCTACGAGATGGAATTTAGGCCAAAAAAGACGTGGAAGTTCTCCTTCTTTGATGTGTTCGATCTGTTCATGTGGAAATGCATGAAAGATCATGTGTTTCTGATGTATGAGTTGGCGTCTAACTTATGGCAAAAGATTTTTCGATGGGTTGACATGGTGTTGCGAGGTATGGATATAGTGCATGATTTGTGTAATTGTGTGGATCCAGACATATTTTTTCGGAAATCGGAAGGCAATTTTCATTCAATTGTTGATACCATCTTATGGATGATTTGAAGATTTAGAAACGGAGTTTTATTTGGAGATACACCTCCCGTTAAAGATTTGATGTTTAATAGTATCGTTGAATTTTCTTTTAATCTGTTTATGCATAGAAACAATAAGGTTAGCGCTATGGGTTGAGTGGTTTCAAAACCCAATTTTAGCTATTTCTTTGTAATTATATTGGAGCTCCTTGCTAGTTTCAAAACCCATTTTTAGCTATTTCTTTGTAATTATATTCGAGCTTCTTGCTAGTTTCACTATAAATTTCAATTGTTCATAAAAAAAAGAGGCAAGGATTCGAATAGGAAGACAAAAGTGAATACTTAAAAAACAAATCACTATGTCATAAACAAAAATTTATATATATAAAAAAAAAAGAAATATGAAATCTTTTTCTTAATTTGCAATACGTATATTAGATTTTGTTGTACGACAAATAAGAAAATGCAAATATTGGTTAGTTGAGAAGTTTCACATGTTCACTTAGGGGATTTCATATGTCTTACCTAGAGGTGTAAGCGAGACAAGTTAACTCACGAGGAATTCGAGACCGACTTGGAAAATACTCGACTGGTCCTTAATCGAGCCGAGTTCAAGCTCGAGCCACTCGAATACCTTATCGAGGCGAGTTTGAGTACTAAAATACTCGGCTCGTAAAGCTTGTAAGCCTAATCGAGCTTAATATAATTTACATATATTCTATTTCTTTATAATTATTCATTTATAACATAAACCTAAGATAATCTAAAAATATATAAAGTAAATTATTTGTTCCAGATATCTCTAATTCGCTATTCTTTCTCGACTCGACTCACCCCGTTTACACACCTAGTCTCACCTGCGCCATTAGTCCAGCTAACAAAAACCCCTTTATTTTTTTTCTTAAACATTTTTCTGATTTCGCATGCCTTTACTTGATTTTGCTAGTATTGTGTCAATTTTCATTGATCTCAATATCTCATCGCTAAATTGATGCTAATTTCCGGAAAAACATAATTTTTATTTACATTTTAAGAAAATCTTTAAAAAGGTTAGTTGTTTTTGTCATTTTTCTCTAAACTTAAAATGAGCTCGTTTTTCCATAGTTAAAACAGAAATATTAAATAGAACAATGATTAGAAGAAGAAATTCAAAAGGGATAAAGAAAGTTGGGGGCCATCTCTGCCACATGGTTCACATGGCTTCCATCTTCTGTCCATTGATTGATGTCTGCATTGAATTTAATCGTCCAACTTTGTCTTCTTTCCTTAAAACATCTACATACTACAAACACAAAACGCTTCACTCTAGATCATAAATCCATGTTGTTTTACGCTTCACTCTAGATCATAGATCCATGTTATACGTATATAGTTTTCGAAACGTTTTTAATTTATTCTCATCCTTAAAAAATTGTTGGTGATTTTAATGTCATCACACATTTTGAATAATTGAAACTAACATGTGAGTTAAGAGACTTATGTTGAATTTCAAGTTTGATATTAAACAATCCGATAATTAGTATTAGGAACTAATAACAAATTATTTAACAATGTTAAATAAATAAAGGAACAAATAATATTTATGATTAAATATCCAAACGATTTCACCAACAACCAACGATTATTATAAATGATTAAACCTTGATATGTATTGAAAATAATAATCAAATTATTATTATTATTATTATTGTTATCAAGTTTCATCCTGAAATCAGATTGATCCTTATCGATCAAATCTAATTATAAGAAATGAGTAGAAGCATACTGTCCTGTTGTTGGACGAAAATAAAGACGAAACAATAAGACTGATATGTTTGTAATTGATCTCGATTTGTAGAAATCTGCACGGATCCGACTCCCGTCCTTAAATGTTTTTACTTTGCTTCTACTTGTAAGCAACATAGTAAAATGCCAAGATTTAATGTAGACTTATTGATTTTCCAATAACAATGGAAAACGATCAACACAAAGCGAATACTTAGAAACTAGAAGAAATCACCAAACAGAGGGAGAGAGCTTCAAATTTTCGGTGGTGTAAATGAGACCGGGGAGGTCCTATTTATAGTACATGAAAAACCCTTAGAAGCCCCAAAAAAATCGGATCGGGCAGTTAGAATTTGAATAAGATATCGTTATGTGCTCTTATCCGAATTCAAACCTGAGACCTGTCTGATTATTCTAGAGGATTCTAGAAGCCTCCGTCAACTCATCCACGAAGTCAACGACGGTCAACTGTTTGATCGGATCGGTCAAACTGCCTTGACTTGGACTCACCAAAAATAAAAACTCCTCAGCTCCTAGCAACCGATGCATCGTTCGAAGTGCCAAGTGTGCCTAAATCACGCCATTTCACGCATTCGCGACATCGGCTAGGCTAGGCTAGCCGCACGCGTGGGATTGGCCCCTTCAATTGATCCACTAAAGCCTTTGAAGGCATATCAAGGGAATAAGCTTATAAAGCCAAAAAAGCTTCTTCCTCCCACTAATGTGGGATACAAAGGAAATTACCAACTTGCAATTCCTTTATACATATAAAAATCCCCCACGAAGTTGGAAAGTTTTCTTTCACTCAAACAGATGATGTCACTTGGGTGTCATGAAGATTAAAACCTAGTTTAATGAGGAAAAACAAGAACAGACCAATTCAATGCTATCCTTATAGATTTAAACCATGAACCTTGCAAACTCTCCGATTTATCCCCACACATCACCCGTCGTCTTTACGTTCTCCCTGAGTGTTAATATGACCATGCATTATAAATCTTTTTTCATGACCATTTAGAAGATAAACCACTGATCTTCACTTGGGGTGGCACCACCTCAAGATCATATAAGAAAAGTTTTACAACATCTTTGTTGCTTAGATGTCTCCAAAACTTTGTTAAGAGTCGTAACTCAGTCTCGTTCTCGGCAACGACATACTATCCTACCTCACATGGATCTATCATCAGTGACTTCGTTGTTACCCTTTAAACGTGTCAATTAGGAGCAGTAATTTCAAGTTGGGTTTCCATCAGTAATAGATTCTATTATGGTTTTATACCCATGACTCTCGTGGTAGATGTAACCAAATCTCTCGTCAAAGGTTTGATAAACAGATCTATCAAGTTCCTACTTGTCTTGACATAAACAACTTTGACGGTGCCACTTTCAATTATTTGTCTCACAAAATTGTGTCGTAGACCTGCATGTCTCAGTTTCTCGTTATATACCGCATTATATACTTTAGACAATGTGGCCTCACTATCATAGTACATGGGTATGGAAGGCATTGGAATATCCCACAAAAGAATACCCATGAGTAGATCTCGAATCCACTCTGCCTATTTGGCTGTTGTTGCTAAGGCAATTAGATCTGCTTCCATCGTTGAATAAGCTATGCATGTATGTTTCTTGCTCACCCAAGAAATAGCACCACCAACTAGAGTATAAATCCAACTACTTATGGATTTAGAATCATTGTTATGATCTATCTAGCTAGCATTAAAATAAGTTTCTAGTCTTCCATTAGATGACGAATACATCAGCTGAAAAGTACTTGTCCTTTTTAGGTATCCCAGTACTCTACCCAATGCTCCATCCCTGGAATGATAGTTTACTGACTCAGTTTTCTTATATTGAATGCGATGTTAGGTTGACTGCAATGTGTTACATACATCATGCTTCTCGTTGCACTTGCATATTCTAGTTGAGCCACTACTCGACTATAATTCACATTGATTAACACATGAACCAAAAGGAGTGTTGAATTCGTTAATATTCAAATGTTGAAACTTTGTCAGAATTTTCTCTATATAATGAGATTGACTCAGAGAAATTTGATTTCCTATCCTTTTCACCTTGACACCAAGAATTGTATCAACTTCTCTAAGATCTTTCATCTTAAAGATAGAGTATAGGTATTTCTTCGTCTGAATAATACCTTCTAGGCGATTACCAATTATCAACATATCACCGACATAAAGAAATATAACAACCATGTATTCAGAAATGCAGTTGGAATAAATACATATGTCAACAGTGTTGTGTTGAAATCCAAAAGCAGTCACAGTGGTGTCAAATCTCTTATGCTAGTATTTGGGAGCTTGCTACAAACCATATAAGGATTTAATAAGTTTACACACTTTATTTTCTCGTCCAGGTATCACAAAACCCTCAGGTTTCTCCAAGTAAATCTCCTATTTGAGATAACCATTCAGAAAGGATGTCTTCACATCCATTTGATGATTGTACAATCCTTTCAAAACTAATATTGCTATGAGATTTCTAATAGAACTAATCCTTGCAACTGGGGCATAAGTATCAAAATAATTGATCCCTTCTCACTGCCTGTAGCCTTTAGCAACCACTCTTGCTTTATAGGCAGATATGGATCCATCTAGATGATATTTTCTCTAGAATATTCATTTGGATCCTATGGTCTCTTCCCCCTGGGTAGATCAGCTAACTCCCAAGTTCCATTACCGATAATTGAATCCATTTCATCATTGATGGCTTCCTTCCACAAAGGATCATCTTTAGACGTCATGGATTCAATAAAGGTCTTCGGATTATCCCAAGTTAATAGCAAAAAGCGACCTATCTTGTCACTTTCTTTTGTGTTCCTTCAACCAAATAATAATAGAAAATGTCTCCAAAACTTTTCTCTATTCTATCCCTAGCACTTCTCCTTGGTTCCCCCATAATAGGAGGAGGTGGGACTATTTCTTGAAAAGTACTAGTAGGTGTTGTGTTATTGGAGTTTTCATCATCTCTAGAAAACTTGTCTTCGAAGAATTCTACATCTCTAGATTACACGAAAACACCAAATTCATCATCCAATAATCGTTAAGCCTTTTTATTTTGATCGTATCCAATGAACACGATCTTCATAGCTCGAGCTCCTAATTTGGATCTCTTAGGATCAGGCGTCCTATACTAGGCAACACGCCCCCACACTCTCAAATAGTCTAGGTTAGGTTTTCTACCTTTCTATAACTCATAAGGACTTGTAGGAATCACATGACTAGTGATCCTCTTATGGACATAACTGATGAGTTTTGAGCATTCTAACACTTCCTAAGTGTACATGCAACCCTAATAACCTTGAATCTATGTTTTCTCTATATACATGCAAATTTCTTTTTCAAGGTTATATCCTAACTAGCATGACATGGGGATTACATAAAATATAAAACTAGTAGAAATACATACCTTGTTGTTGCTTGGATTCCTTCAAGACTTTGTGAGCCTAGCACCCCAAATGTTGTGCCTCAAATGCTTCACACAACACCACAAAACTTGGAAATTCTAGCACTCAAAATCGGTTATGCCCTCTCTAGTAACCTTACTAGGTCCGATTTTACTAGCCAAAGGGTCCCTTTTATAGTGGTGTCACAATTAGGGTTTTCACATGAATACTCTTAATTGTCATGACTCTTCATTTCTCATGACCCATGGGTTTGTAACTCCCATGGACTATCCATGGAGCTCCAAGTGGTTACATCCATAACCCATAAACCATGGATCATTAATCCACCATAAAAGAATTGATGATTGTCATAATCAACCCTTTCTATTTAATTAGTCTCACTTTGATCACCAAATTAATACTAGATTAATACTTGATCAATACTAATTAAATAACACTATTATTAATATATTAGAACTTATATTATATTAATAATCATAAGTGCCATATTCTTTCATTTAGTCTATCCAAGTATTGCAATGCCATGCAACCCAAATGGACCATGCCGGGCCGGATCAAGTACATACCAAATAAAGTTATGGACTTAGACACTATATCCAACAGTCTCCCACTTGGATAAGTCTAATAACTATATTTGCAAATATGCCTTCAAAATCCGACTAGCAATCGTAGCTCTTTCAAAGTCTCTTGGAACTGAGATGATGACGATACGCCATTTAAGATAAGTGATCATATAATCCTCTGCTCTCATGATATCAGCCGGACAAACACATGGAACATGGTCTTACTTATTGTCCAACATTTGTTTCTCGATCTCCGATTTGTTTCGACATAGAACTAAATTGAACACATCAATTAGGCTCTGACCGGGCCCGGTACATAGGTCAAAACCAAATCATCGAGGGGACCAGATATCGCTTCTATTTCTAGAAGGAACAGATAAACTTCGACTGATATGCTTTTACTAACTACTCGTTGAATTACTCACAATGACATGTTTTATAACATCGAGTTACCAATGCGTTTTCGTACAATCAATGAATAACCAACTCATAGTCAACAACTCATATCTCTAGGTTTGAAGATTTATATGATATTACCGTCTCACGATCACTCGAGATAAATTCCATGAAGTGATGCAAGTGAGCGTGGGTTGAATCCAATACTCAGCCCTTATAAGTACTCATGAATGTTGTAGCAACCATTGCATTGTGTAAAGCACTTTAGACAAATCATACAAGCCAAATTCATGACAGTCTTGAATCAATACTTACTTCCAAAGTTTGACCGACTGTGGATGGTTTGAATAATATGATATATACCATAACATAATTATTCTGGAAGTAAAAACATGCAAAATTTGAAAAATAGTAAACAATCAACACAAGATAGTAACACCTTACTCATAAATAAATAACAACTTTTATTTAGCATCAAATGTCAATTACATTTTACAAGTTTCAGGAATCTAATTATTGAAACTAATATCATCCTTCAGCCCAATGCGCCTTGCATGCTGTAAATGCTTAACCCTGCTCAGTCCCTTCATGAAGGGATCTGCCGGGTTCTCATCCGATGATACCCTCTTTGCCACGAGGAGTCCTTCTTCTATTTTATGTCTGATGAAATGATATTTTCTGTCAATGTGCCTAGATCTCCCGTGATCTCTTGGTTCTTTAGCCAAAGCAACCGTACTTTCACTGTCACAGAAAATTTCCATTGGCTCCTTTATAGCTGGTACAACTCCAAGGTCTTCGATGAAGTTCTTCAGCCATATCGCCTCTTTTGCTGCCTCGCTTGCTGCTATGTACTCTGATTCACAAGTCGAATCAGCTACTGTCTCCTGATTGGAACTTTTCCAAGTAATTGCTCCTCCATTTAGGATAAAGACCCAGCCTGACTGAGAGCGGAAATTATCCCTATCAGTTTAAAAGCTAGCATCACTATATCCTTCCACTCTCAAGTCATCACTGCCTCCGAGGGTAAGGACCCAGTCCTTAGTCCTCCGCAAATACTTGAGAATGTTCTTTACCGCTGTCCAGTGTGCCTTGCCAGGGTTCCCTTGATATCTATTGACCATGCTCAAAGCAAAGGCCACATCAGGGCGAGTACATGTCATAGCATACATGATCGAGCCCACAGCGGAAGCATATGGTATCTGACTCATCTCAGCTATCTCAGCCTCTGTACTCGGATTCTGAGTCTTACTTAGCTTGGCATTACTCTGGATTGGTAACTCTCCTTTCTTGGAATCTTGCATACTGAACCTCTTCAGTATCTTATCCACATAAGTACTTTGACTAAGTCCAATTAGCCTCTTACTCCTATCTCTCAATATCCTTATCCCTAGGATATAGGCAGCTTCCCCAAGGACCTTCATAGCAAAACACTTCCCAAGCCAGTCCTTAACCTCCTGCAAAGTTGGGATGTCGTTTCCTATGAGAAGTATGTCATCCACATACAACACCAAGAAGCTAACTATGCTCCCACTAGCCCTGACATACACACAAGACTCATCCTCACTCCTAGAAAAGCCAAACTCTTTGACTTTTTCATCAAAGCAAAGATTCCACCTGCGAGATGCTTGTTTCAATCCATAAAAGGATTTTTCAAGCTTACACACTCTATTAGGGTATTTTGGATCGACAAAACCCTCTGGCTGAGCAATGTAAACATCCTCAGCCAACTTCCCAATAAGGAAAGCGGGTTTGACATCCATTTGCCATATCTCATAGTCATGAAATGTAGCTATGGCTAACAACACTCTAATAGACTTAATCTTAGCTATTGGTGAGTAAAGCCCTTCACAACCAGTCGCGCTTTATAAGTGTGTACTTTCCCATCCATGTCGGTCTTCTTCTTGAAGATCCATTTGCACCCAACTGTCTTACGACCTGGTACATTGTCAACCAAATTCCAAACTTGATTATCATACATGGACTGAATCTCGATGTTCATAGCCTCCTTCCATTTCGTAGACTCAGGGCCTGCCATGGCTTCCTTATAATTCTTAGGTTCATCCAAATCTATCAGTGTACTATCACTGATAAATGTATCACCTTCAGTGGTGATGTGATAACCATAATAAAATTCAGGTGTGTTCCTCACCCTAGTGGAACGTCTTGGAGGTACAGACTCATCTATCGGCTCATCAGGAGTTTCCTCCTCAGGTTGGCTGACAGCATTTGAGGTTCCTTCACCACTTGACTCTTGAAGCTCTTCAAGGTCAATTTGCCTCCCACTGTCCCCTTGGCTTATGAATTCTCTCTCACGAAAGACTCCTCTTCTTGCTACAAAGACCACATTTTCACTGGGTCTGTAGAAGAGGTAACCAAAGGATCTCTGTGGGTAGCCGATGAAAATACACCTCTCGCTTCGGGGCTCAAGCTTGTCATGAGTCTCACGTCTCACAAAAGCTTCACAACCCCAAATCTTGATGTGGTCCAAATTGGGCACTTTCCCAGTCCACATCTCGTGAGGTGTTTTAGCAACCTTTTTAGTAGGGACTAGATTAAGGATATGGGCGGCAGTCTCTAAGGCATACCCCCAGAAAGAGATTGGTAACAAAGCTCGACTCATCATGGAACGAACCATATCCAACAGGGTTCGATTGCGCCTCTCAGCTACACCATTCAACTGTGGTGTCCTGGGAGGTGTCAATTGTGAGACAATCCCACATTCCTTAAGATAGTCAAGGAACTCAATGCTAAGATACTCTCCTCCCCGATCGGATCGGAGCATCTTGATGTTCCTGCCCAATTGATTCTCAACTTCCTGCTTAAACTCTTTGAACTTTTCAAAGGTTTCTGACTTATGCTTGATTAAGTAAATATATCCATATCTACTGTAATCATCAGTAAAAGTCACATAATAACGATTAGCATCCCTTGTAGCAACTCTGAAGGGCCCACACACATCCGTGTGTACAAGGTCCAACAAACCTTCACCCCTATCACAAGTACCTGTGAAGGGTGACTTTGTCATTTTTCCAAGTAATCAAGACTCGCAACAATCATCTGACTTGAGGTCAAATGATTCCAAGACTCCAGCCTTTTGGAGTTGACCTATGCGCTTCTTGTTAACATGTCCAAGACGACAATGCCACAAGGATGCTTTCTCCAAGCTATCAGAAGAATCAATATACAACACATTATTTCCTAAATTGTCTACAACATTCACAGCTTCATATACACCATCACAAGGTATTGCTTTAAAGTAAAATACATCATTGTAATAAACATTAATAGCACCATTTTTATTATCAAATGAAAATGTAAAACCTTGTTTGTACAAGCCATGAAAAGAAATAATATTGTAACACCGTAAATTTCAAAATAATTTTTCGCATAATATAAAAACATATTCATTTAATTTTCATAAAAACATCAATGTTTGAAACTCCAATCCATGACATATAAAGAATCCCAAGATCACATAACATAAAAATCCCGTGTTTGTGTACTGATCAAGCCGGCGCCTTCCCACGGTCATCACTAGTACCTGAAACAAATAACACCAACACTGTAAGCACAAAGCTTAGTGAGTTCCCCAAAATACCACACATAACACATATTAGCCACTCGAGGCTATAACTCTATGGTTCCGTAGACCCTCCTCTGTGAACCCTCTGGTTCTAATCTCTGTGAACCTTCCGGTTCCAACTCTATAAACATGCACATCATAAATCACATAGAAATAATGCAGTACAACACATAACATAAATATAGCATACATATACTCTGTCACATATCTCTGATTACCCACTCAAGGTAAAGTATAGTGAGAAGACTCACCTCGCGTATCTCGATAACTCGCAAATCTCGGAAATCACTCGCGCTCGATCCCCCGAGCTATAATCTTCCTATAACACAATATATCTCTAATTAACACTTTCACAACTAAGGTTGACTACCCCTATCAAGTCAACACCGGTCAACTCTTGTCAACGGTCAGCGGTCAACTCTAACCGGACTCGGCGAGTGCACTAGAGCGACTCGGCGAGTCTATACATGTTCACTGACTCCCTAGGATCCTCTCTTGACACGTCGAGTACTTCCCTGACTCGACGAGTTCCACCTGGCATGAATTGCGGGGCCACCATGACTCAACTCGCTGAGTCTCAAGAACAACTCGACGAGTTCCGGCTTGACTCAGTCCACCCGTCCACCCTCTCTGACTCTCCCTGACTCACTGAGTCAACCCCTTAACTCGACAAGACCACTCGCTGAGTGGTTACGGACAATCTTCATGCTACTCGCCGAGTCTGTTCTTCGGACTCGGCGAGTCTATGCCATGCATAGACTCAAACTCACTCCTGAGGTCAGATCCGTTCCAATAACTCATAGATCCAGTCCTTCCAAGCACATACATCACGTAAAGTTACAATCTTGGTGCTCATGCAAGGGTCCAAAGGCCTTATTTGATGATATGGTCTCTAGAATGCTATTCTAAGCTCATGGCCTCCATTAACACTCATAAAGATTGAGGGAAAAGAGTCTCTGGACCTCTTTGGGTCCAGATCTAAAGCACCAACACAAGAAGAGGCCAATTACTCCATGGATCATTCCACAAAGAAACCCTAACTCTAAGATTTAAACCAAGGACTGAGAAAGGAACGAATGGTTACCTCAAATGAAGTCTCTGAGCTCAGGAATCACTAGATTAGCACCTTCTTTGGTCTCCTCTTGCCTTGATCCTCTTCTATATGCAAAAACACCCACAAATATTCAAGGATCTTCCTCTTCTCTCTCACAAAACGCTCAAAGACTCTTTAGGGTTCTCTCTGGGGTTGGTGGCCACAAATGATGGCCATAAGCCCCTTTAAATAGGTCTCATACCCTAGAGATTAGGGTTTCATTAAACAGCATGGACTCGCCGAGTCCACCTTTTGGACTCGCCGAGTCCGGACGCGAACCCTTGCCCAAACCGCGATCATACTCGGCGAGTTTGAGCTCCAACTCGTCGAGTCTCCTTACAAATCACCAAAAATTATAAGAATAAATAATACCTGGGAATCCGGACTGTTACAATTCTCCCCCACTAGAACTAGACTTCGCCCTCGAAGTCTCGCTCTGCAAATAACTCCGGATGCTGCTCACGCATCTCATGCTCCGGCTCCCAAGTCATCTCGGACCCCTTCCGATGCTGCCACTGAACCAAAACCAAGGGTACCTCCTTGTTCCTCAGAACCTTGATTTTCCGATCTATGATTGCCACTGGTCTCTCAGCATAATTTAGGCTCGCATCCACCTGAATATCCTCTAATGGGACCACTGCCGACTCATCGGCTATACACTTCTGCAGTTGCGACACATGGAAAGTGTCGTGAATCTGCCCCAACTCTGCTGGCAAATCCAAACGATAGGCTACCCGGCCTACCCTCGCGATCACTCGGAATGGACCAATATATCGGGGCCCCAACTTGCCCTCTTCCTGAATCGAATCACTCCTTTCCAAGGAGAGACCTTCAGGAGTACAAGGTCGCCGACCTGCAACTCAAGCTTGGACCGACGTCTGTCTGCATAACTCTTCTGACGACTCTGAGCGGTCAACAACCTCTGTCTGACCTGCTGGATCTGCTCTGTCGTCTGAAGCATGATCTCTGTACTGCCCATCACACGGTGTCCAACCTCTCCCCAACAAATGGGGTCCGACACCTCCTCCCATACAACAGCTCAAAGGGCGGCATACCAATGCTCGAATGATGGCTGTTGTTGTAGGAAAACTCCGCCAAGGGCAAGTACGTATCCCAACTCCCCCCGAAATCCAACACACATGCACGGAGCATGTCCTCGAGCGTCTGAATCGTCCGCTCACTCTGCCCGTCCGTCTGGGGGTGATATGCGGTACTAAAATGCAGTCTAGTACCCAACTCCTCGTGAAACTTCTTCCATAATCTGGAAGTGAAACGCACATCACGGTCTGAAACAATCGAGATCGGCACTCCATGCCGTGACACCACTTCCCTTACATACACCTCTGCCAATTTCTCTGCTGAAGAACTCTCGCTGATAGCAAGAAAGTGAGCGCTCTTCGTCAACCTGTCCACAATCACCCAAATTGCATCAACTCCCCTGGCAGTCCTTGGAAATTTGGTGATAAAATCCATGGTGATCTGTTCCCACTTCCATTCGGGAACCTCCAACGGCTGCAACTTACCATGCGGCCTCTGGTGCTCAGCCTTAACCCTACGGCAGGTCAAGCACCTCTCAACAAACCACGCAACATCCCTCTTCATATAGGGCCACCAATACTCTTTCCTCAGGTCCAAATACATCTTAGTGGCCCCAGGATGGATCGAAAATTTCGACCAATGAGCTTCTTCCATCAAAATGGTACGCGTTCCTCCCACAAACGGCACCCAGATACGCCCTTGGAATGTCATAAGCCCCCGACCATCGGTAACGAACTCTGAAATCAATCCAACAACTCGCTCTTTCTTCTGCATCTCAGGTTGCACAGCCTCGACCTGTGCCCCACGAATGGCGTCCAACACTGGAGCTATCACGGTCAATCTCAAACATACATCCCGCAGCGGGGTGCTCTCCGCCCTGCAGCTCAGTGCATCGGCTACAACATTAACCTTGCCTGGGTGGTACAGGATCTCACAATCATAATCCTTGACCACATCCAACCACCTTCTCTGTCGCATATTTAGGTTGGGTTGATCCATCAAATACTTCAAACTCTTATGGTCCGTGTATATCGTACACCGAACCCCATACAGGTAGTGACGCCAAATCTTGAGGGCGAACACCACTGCCCCCAACTCTAGATCATGGGTCGGATATCTCGTCTCATGACGCTTCAGCTGCCTCGATGCATATGCTATCACATGCCCTCTCTGCATCAGCACCGCCCCCAACCCCAAAATCGATGCATCACAGTATACCACAAAGTCCTCCATCCCTTCCGGGAGGGCTAACACCGGGGCTTCACATAACCTTTGGCGAAGCGTCTCAAAGGAGGCCTGCTGCTTGGGGCCCCATGAAAAAGCGATACCCTTTCGGGTCAACCTGGTGAGTGGCACCGCAATCTTGGAGAAGTCCCTGATAAATCTCCGATAATAACCCGCCAACCCTAAGAAACTCCTGATCTCGGAAGGTGACCTCGGCACCTCCCAACTCATCACCGCCTCAACTTTGGCCGGGTCGACCAATATCCCTTTCTGGTTAACGAGATGACCCAGGAATTGGACCTCTCGCAACCAGAAATCACACTTGGAGAATTTGGCATAAAGCCTCTCCGCTCTCATAACTCCGAGGATCTCCCTCAAATGCTCCTCATGCTGCTCTCTGGATCTCGAATATACCAAAATATCATCGATAAATACAATCACTGACCGATCCAGCATCGGCCTGCACACTCGGTTCATGAGATCCATGAACACTGTCGGGGCATTGGTGAGCGTGAAAGGCATCACCACAAACTCGTAATGCCCATAATGCGTCCTGAACGCTGTCTTCTGGACGTCCTCATCTCGCACCCTCACCTGATGATATCCAGACCTCAAATCGATCTTGGAGAACCAAGATGCTCCCTGTAACTGATCGAACAAATCGTCGATCCTCGGCAACGGGTAACGGTTCTTGACCGTCAGCTTGTTCAACTCCCGGTAATTAATGCACATCCGGTGTGAACCATCCTTCTTCTTGACAAACAGGATAGGCGCTCCCCACGACGAGCTACTCGGCCGAATAAATCTCTTCCCCAGCAGCTCCTGAAGCTGCGAGGATAACTCTTGCATCTCTGGAGGTTCAAGGCGATAAGGCACCTTAGCGATAGGCGCAGCCCTCGGAACCAAATCGATACTGAACTCCACTTGCCTCACAGGAGGCACACCTGACAACTCCTCAGGAAATACATCCGGGAACTCATGCACTATCGGAACCTCCTCAACTGACCTCGGTCTCTCGGAATCTACCCGCGTATCCATCACATACGCCACAAAACCCTTACAGCCCTACTGTAGACACTGTCGCCCTAGCGGCTGAACAAAACGCTGATCCAGAATGTGTACCCTCGCCGTACACCGTAAGAACTCCCCTACTAGGGTCTCGTATGGTCACCAGCTGTCGCTCGCAGTCGATAACCGCACCGAATCTGCTCAACCAGTCCATGCCCACAATGACACAGACATTACCCATCGCAATAGGAACCAAATCAATCGGGAACTCAACAACAAAAATCTCGAATACGCACCCTCGGAGAACCTCCGTGGCATATATCACCCTCTCGTCAGCTATGGAAACTCTTAGAGGCCGACTCAACGCCTTACGACTAACACTGATATGCTGACTAAAAGCCAAAGATACAAAAGACCGACTCGCACCCGAGTCGAATAACACCAAGGCAGGCACAGAATTCACAAGAAAAGTACCTACGCATAACATAATATAAGCATAATATCTCAACATCAAAATAAATACATGAAAGAATACATACCAGCCACGACATCGGGCGCTGCGCGGACCTCCTCTGCGGTCAACTGAAAAGCTCTCCTTCGTGCCCTCGGCGCCTCGGTCTTCACTGGCCGACTCTCGGTAGCTCTGATGGCGCCAGGGGCAGATCCCTGAGGTGCTCCCTGAGACGATCCTCGCAATTGCGTACATTCTACCTTCCGATGTACGGTCTGGTTGCAGTGGAAACACACCGCAAACCCCTTGGGGCAGTCCTTGGCCATATGCCCCTCCTTGCCACACTTGTAGCAAGATCCCGCTCTACAGACTCCATCATGACCCTTTCCGCACTTCCCGCAAGTGCAGCCCTTCTGGCTCCCTAGTTTGGGATCAGCGGGCTTGGCCCGCTTGGCTGCCGGCTGAGACTGCGCCGCTCGCTGATCCCTCCCCTGAGACTCCGCCTCCTCCCTGGACTGAGTCTCTAACTCAATCTCCCTCTTCCGGGCATTTTCCTGAAGCTCGGCAAATGTCCGGTACGAGGAGTTCGCCACGAACTCCCGAATGTCTCGCCTCAAGATACTCAAATATCGGCTCATACATGCCTGCTCAGTGGACACGTGCTCAGGGAAGAACATCTCCCTCTCGTGGAACATCCTGGTAATCACCGTAACAGACTCAGTACCCTGCTTGAGGGTCAGAAACTCCTGGGCCAAACGCTCCCTCTCCACCTGGGGAACGTACTCATCTCGGAACATGGCAGTAAACCTCTTCCAGGTCACTGCCGCAAGCTCAGCAGGCGTAAAGTGCGTCGTCACAAACTTCCACCAGTCCTTCGCTCCCAAGCGAAGCTGGTTCAGCGCGAACTGAACTCTCAAATGCTCAGGAGATGATCAAGTGAAGAAACACCCCTCTATGTCATAAATCCATCTCATAGCTGCCACCGGGTCCTGGGTCCCATCAAACTCCGGCGGTTTTGTGTTGCTGAACTCTTAGAACAGCAACGCATCACCACCCTGCGGCCTCGCGGCAACAATAGCTGCGGTGGCCGCTGCAACAGCAGCCTCAGAAAGAGTGGCATAACGCTCGTCGAAGGTCTCAATCAATGTGGTCTTAATAGACCCGAATATCTCTGGTATCTCTTCCCTGATGGCCGCAGCCACCTCCTCATGGATGATCCGACGTATCTCCTCATCACTGGCCCCACTGCTCTCATGCATAAGACGTGTCCTCACCATGATCTACCTCTGAAATACAACATACGATAAATTAGAATCCATTCGAGCATACTCACACTCGACAACTCATTCCTCCTTGATCCTTGGTATTCCAAAGATTCCTACTTGGGCTGTATACCGCTTCGGTGCTTTCAGTAGTACGGGCCCAATACTACTGTCCGCACCGTATCAGAATACACCCAAAGTCCTCCTCTTCGGATCCCAAATTCCAAGTACTCTATCATGCATAATCCACTCTCTAACATATCTCTCATAAGCCCCTCGCTGCTACCTACTCACTCTCAAGCATCTCATAGTAGCTCACCTCTCCTTAGGCTAAGGCATCACAAATCAGGCCACTCTAGTCCTAATAGGAGTACCTAGCCTACTCTAGCATGAGAATACATCATATCAATATCAATATCACATAACATCAGGGTATTTTAGGAAATCACCATTCGGGCGCGAACTGATCGTACACACAACTCTGCTCTGCGTTCTTCCAAAAATCTTTTACTCTTTTTGAAAATACTTCTCAAATCCTCAGTTTGAGTTCAAATACGCCTGAAGGTGTACTCGAATCCCTCAAACCAAGGCTCTGATACCAACTTGTAACACCGTAAATTTCAAAATAATTTTTTGCATAATATAAAAACATATTCATTTAATTTTCATAAAAACATCAATGTTTGAAACTCCAATCCATGACATATAAAGAATCCCAAGATCACATAACATAAAAATCCCATGTGTGTGTACTGATCAAGCCGGTGCCTTCCCACGGCCATCACTAGTACCTGAAACAAATAACACCAACACTGTAAGCACAAAGCTTAGTGAGTTCCCCAAAATACCACACATAACACATATTAGCTACTCGAGGCTATAACTCTATGGTTCCGTAGACCCTACTCTGTGAACCCTCTGGTTCTAATCTCTGTGAACCTTCCGGTTCCAACTCTATAAACATGCACGTCATAAATCACATAGAAATAATGCAGTACAACACATAACATAAATATAGCATACATATACTCTGTCACATATCTCTGATTACCCACTCAAGGTAACGTATAGTGAGAAGACTCACCTCGCGTATCTCGATAACTCGCAAATCCCGGAAATCACTCGCGCTCGATCCCCCGAGATATAATCCTCCTATAACACAATATATCTCTAATTAACACTTTCACAACTAAGGTTGACTACCCCTATCAAGTCAACACCGGTCAACTCTTGTCAACGGTCAGCGGTCAACTCTAACCGGACTCAACGAGTGCACTAGAGCGACTCGGCGAGTCTATACATGTTCACTGACTCCCTAGGATCCTCTCTTGACACGTCGAATACTTCCCTGACTCGATGAGTTCCACCTGGCATGAATCGCAGGGCCACCACGACTCAAATCGTCGAGTCTCAAGAACATCTCGGCGAGTTCCAGCTTGACTCAGTCCACCCGTCCACCCTCTCTGACTCTCCCTGACTCACTGAGTCAACCCCTTAACTCGGCAAGACCACTCGCTGAGTGGTTACAGACAATCTTCATGCTACTCGCCAAGTTTGTTCTTCGGACTTGGCGAGTCTATGCCATGCATAAACTCAAACTCACTCTTGAGGTCAGATCCGTTCCAATAACTCATAGATCCAGTCCTTCCAAGCACATACATCACGTAAAGTTACAATCTTGGTGCTCATGCAAGGGTCCAAAGGCCTTATTTGATGATATGGTCTCTAGAATGCTATTCTAAGCTCATGGCCTCCATTAACACTCATAAAGCTTGAGGGAAAAGAGTCTTTGGACCTCTTTGGGTCCAGATCTAAAGCACCAACACAAGAAGAGGCCAATTACTCCATGGATCATTCCACAAAGAAACCCTAAATCTAAGATTTACACCAAGGACTGAGAAAGGAACGAATGGTTACCTCAAATGAAGTCTCTGAGCTCAGGAATCACTGGATTAGCACCTTCTTTGGTCTCCTCTTGCCTTGATCCTCTTCTATATGCAAAAACACCCACAAATAGTCAAGGATCTTCCTCTTCTCTCTCACAAAACGCTCAAAGACTCTTTAGGGTTCTCTCTGGGGTTGGTGGCCGCAAATGACGGCCATAAGCCCCTTTAAATATGTCTCATACCCTGGAAATTAGGGTTTCATTAAACAGCATGGACTCGCCGAGTCCGGACGCGAACCCTTGCCCAAACCGCGATCATACTCGGCGAGTTTGAGCTCCAACTCGCCGAGTCTCCTTACAAATCACCAAAAATTATAAGAATAAATAATACCTGGGAATCCGGACTGTTACAAATATTTCTCGCCATTTCGGGCGAGTAACAACACTTATTCAAATCTAACAATAACCCATTATTAAGCAATAAAGAATAAACTCCTATCTTATGCTTTCCTGTTGCCCATGACTAAGTTTATCTTCCCGTGATCCACTTGCTCACTTCTTCTTAGTGCCTGCAAATCAGTACAAATGCGAATACCACACCCTGTATTAAGCACCCAAGAAATAGCATTAGATGAGTTGTTAGACAATATTGTGTAAATACCTGCATGGGTGGGTTTAACCTTCCCATCCTTTACATCTTGTAGATATTTGGCGCAGGTTCTCTTGAAGTGTCCCTTATCTTGGCAATAGAAGCACTGTGCTTCCTTTGGGTTCGAAGAAGGAGTAATGGGACCTTTCTTTGTCCCACTTGAAGAGGAACCATCAAGAGTCTTACTCTTGGTACCCTTTGAAGGGCTTTTCCTCTTCCTACCCTTCCCTTGCCCAATTGCAAGAACAGGGGCTGTTAAAGGAGTAGAAGTAGCAACCGCTTTACCCTTAAGGCCATTTTCAGCTGTCCTTAAGAGTCCTTGAAGTTTGCTAAGTGTGACTTCCTCCTTGTTCATATGATAATTCATACGAAATTGATCATAGCTTTGAGGTAAGGAATGGCGAATGATGTCAATCGCCAATTCCTCAGGGAAGTCAACATTAAGCTTTAGCAACCGGTCAAGAACCTCTGCATCTTCTGCAAGTGACCGGTGATGGGTTCACCATCCTTCATCCTTGCGGTTATCATGGAGGAAATGATTTCATACCTCTCTTGACGCGCGCTCTGATGGTACCTTTCCATTAGATATAGGTTCATCTCATAGGGGTAGAAATCTTCATAAGATTTTTGGAGTTTCGGAGTCATTGTGGCCATCATGATGCAGGACACCTTGGTGGCATCCTTTTCATGTGCAATGAACTCCGCAAGATCTTCTGGAGTAGCAGTGGCTTCATTAACAACCTTAAGCTCCCTGTCAAGGACATATTCTTTGTCCTCATAGCGGGTAATCATCCTGATGTTTCTGATCCACTCATTAAAGTTGGATCCATCAAAGATGACCTTACCACACAAGTTCATTAGGGAAAAGGAGCCTGTCGGGTTTGAGCCAGCAGCGTTATTGGAAGACATCTAGAATAAAAGGAAGATAAGTTTCATTAGATTGAGAGTCCTTAATAGGTCACCCAAATGAAATATTAAGGCTAGGATCCAACAAACTATTTATAGGTGGAAGAGGGATGCCGTAATCCACACTATAAAATATTTGAAGGTAGGTAAATGACGATTTACCAATTTCCACCATAAGACGAAATATTTTATTATTAGGTTTTATTGGTTTTGAAACTCCTAGATCTTTTGAGATACATTGAACTTTTTAATGGCATGTTTGAATCTCGAATGTGTCCTCTCAAGTTTGTGACTGGGATGCCTAGGATCACAAACAAGGTGTGAATAACCATACAAATTGACTTGGTACCCTTAACAATATTACCTAATCGATGTGCCGGTTAACCACACACGCTCCACCGATCTATAATAAAGTCAAGTTACCCTTTGCCACTCTTACTAGTCCATGTTAGTGTGCCGGTTAACCACACACGCTCCACTAACGACTTGGTAAGGTACAAAGTGTAATTTTATGGGCTAGCACCAAATTCACATTTTCCTAAAGTAACTAAGATTGGGAATTTATAAAGTATAGTTACTTTATAATTCATTATACTTTTAATGAGAATTTAAAGTCATATCCTACTCGTTCGGCTAACGACCCTCCACCGATCAAGGAAGCGGTGGGTGAGAGTGAACACCCATTAAGTCACCATTTTATAGGCAACAACCTTATACCCCCCTTATAGACCGGCTTCGTGAATGAGGCCTACTAACGGTAAGAATGACATATTCTTATACATATCTATATAATAAAATTATAATAATAGTATAAGTGTTGATTTTTAAACCTTTTAAAAATCTAAGGTTTAATTTGGAATTAAAGTATTAGAGTGTAAGACTTTTCAAATTCCAAAACTTGAGGGAAAGAATTGAAACTATTCCAAGTCTCTTCAATTTGTAACTTATGAGCTTTAATGGTTCATAAAAATGAAGACTCTTCATTTTATGAAACCTCTTTAGTTCTTTAATCATAATTTAAAGAAGCGACTTTTGGTTATCCATAACTTGAGGACAAGTTATGAACACCATCATTACAATTAAGATCATGAATTAAACACACATGGAGGTTACACATAATTCCTATGATCTTCTAAAAACTCATAAGAGCACAAATTCATGCCAAGTAATTTCATGAATCATATTAACATATACAATTCTTGAAAATTGATAAAAGTCATGTGAAAATGGGTTAACATAATCATCATCATTTTCTCTAGAATATCCATTTGGATCCTATGGTCTCTTCCCCCTGGGTAGATCAGCTAACTCCTAAGTTCCATTACCGATAATTGAATCCATTTCATCATTGATGGCTTCCTTCCACAAAGGATCATCTTTAGACGTCATGGATTCAGTAAAGGTCTTCGGATTATCCCAAGTTAATAGCAAAAAGCGACCTATCTTGTCACTTTCTTTTGTGTTCCTTCAACCAAATAATAATAGAAAATGTCTCCAAAACTTTTCTCTATTCTATCCCTAGCATTTCCCCTTGGTTCCTCCATAATAGGAGGAGGTGGGACTATTTCTTGAAAAGTACTAGTAGGTGTTGTGTTATTGGAGTTTTCATCATCTCTAGAAAACTTGTCTTCGAAGAATTCTACATCTCTAGATTACACAAAAACACCAAATTCATCATCCAATAATCGTTAAGCCTTTTTATTTTGAGCGTATCCAATGAACACGATCTTCATAACTCGAGCTCCTAATTTGGATCTCTTAGGATCAGGCATCCTATACTAGGCAACACGCCCCCACACTCTCAAATAGTCTAGGTTAGGTTTTCTACCTTTCCATAACTCATAAGGACTTGTAGGAATCACATGACTAGTGATCCTCTTATGGACATAACTGATGAGTTTTGAGCATTCTAACACTTCCTAAGTGTACATGCAACCCTAATAACCTTGAATCTATGGTTTCTCTATATACATGCAAATTTCTTTTTCAAGGTTATATCCTAACTAGCATGGCATGGGGATTACATAAAATATAAAACTAGTAGAAATACATACCTTGTTGTTGCTTGGATTCCTTCAAGACTTTGTGAGCCTAGCACCCCAAATGTTGTGCCTCAAATGCTTCACACAACACCACAAAACTTGGAAGTACATACCAAATAAAGTTATGGACTTAGACACTATATCCAACAGTCTCCCACTTGGATAAGTCCAATAACTATATTTGCAAATATGCCTTCAAAATCCGACTAGCAATCATAGTTCTTTCAAAGTCTCTTGGAACTGAGATGATGACGATACGCCATTTAAGATAAGTGATCATATAATCCTCTGCTCTCATGATATGAACTGGACAAACACATGGAACATGGTCTTACTTATTGTCCAACATTTGTTTCCCGATCTCCGATTTGTTTCGACATAGAACTAAATTTAACACATCAATTAGGCTCTGACCGGGCCCGGTACATAGGTCAAAACCAAATCATCGAGGGGACCAGATATCGCTTCTATTTCTAGAAGGAACAGATAAACTTCGACTGATATGCTTGTACTAACTACTTGTTGAATTACTCACAAAGGCACGTTTTATAACATCGAGTTACAAATGCGTTTTCGTACAATCAATGAATAACCAACTCATAGTCAACAACTCATATCTCTAGGTTTGAAGATTTATATGATATTACTATCTCACGATCACTCGAGATAAATTTCATGAAGTGATGCAAGTGAGCGTGGGTTGAATCCAATACTCGAACCTTATGAGTACTCATGAATGTTGTAGCAACCATTGCATTGTCTAAAGCACTTTAGACAAATCATACAAGCCAAATTCATGACAGTCTTGAATCAATACTTACTTCCAAAGTTTGACCGACTGTGGATGGTTTGAATAATATGATATATACCATAACATAATTATTCTGGAAGTAAAAACATGCAAAATTTGAAACATAGTAAACAATAAACACAAGATAGTAACACCTTACTCATAAATAAATAACAACTTTTATTTATCCAAGCAAAGAATTTTGATGTGACTTTCAAGTTGATTTTCGACTTCATCCTTATACCGTTTAAATGCATTAAAAGCTTCATCTTTTGATCTCAGCAGATAAACATGTAGATATCGACTGGAATCATCATAAAATGTGATGAAATACCTTTTTCCGCCTCGAGTAAGTATTCCATTTAATTCACATATATCATAATTAATCAACTCAAGTAATGATCTATTTCTCTTAACTGATTGAAATGGCTTCTTTGTAAACTTTGATTTCACACAAGTTTCACATTTTTCAAAAGCTTTTGTGCCATATTTTAACATTCCTTTAGTTTGCATTTTTTTCAATGTTTTTAACATTAGTGTACGCTAATATCAAAATTCTTCTCACTTATCCACCTACCTGAGTACCACCTTCATGATGTGATTTCTAGGTTGTAAAATTTACATATGAGCGGAAAAACAAGTAAACACATAAGTTCACATGTAACCTAGAAAGGATCTATGTTTTCTTTATTGATTGCAATAAACTATGAACATCAAGAAACCCTAAGGAAACCATATTATAATCGAAATTTACATAGGAGCAGGGAAACCCAAAAAGGAATGTAACCCTAATCTTTATGTTAATTTCAATTTTCATAGCCTCTCACTCCAAAAGTCATTATATTAACTTAATGGTTATGAGGGCAAACCAAAAAGGACATTGCTTCTAATTCAAAAAATGCCAATTTAGTTATAGGATTAGACACCTTAATCCAAAAGTCTCCCACTTGGATAATTCTGTAACTATAATTGCAAGTACAAACCTTGAACTAAACGAAAAAGAGTGCTTTTCAAAGCCACTGCCAAACTATAATTTAAATTAACTATTGTCCATAGTATAAGTGATCAGTTATCCCTTCGTTATTCATGATATCGTATGGATACAAGACATGGATTAGAATCAATCTCATCGTCCAATATTCCGTTTCCTGATTTCTCGATTTATAAAGACTTTATTAGACTTCAAATTGAACACATCATTTGCTCTTGGCTAGGCCCAACACTATAATGTCAACATCAAATCATCGAGGGGCCTAATGATATGGCTTTTCCTTTTAGGGCAAAAGGAAATAATAAACTTTGACTATAGAACTATAACCTTTACTTACAAAATCATATGTGATGCTACATTTTATAACGTCAACTTGCTAATGCGTTTACTAAACACCAATATACAACCGATTTGTAAATTACAACTTATGTATCTCCGTTCGAAGAATATTAGATATTATTTTCTTAGAATTACTCATGACTAGATCCATATGAAGTAATCTCTAAGCGTGGGTTTATCCAATACATAAATCTCTATTTTCAAAGTACTCATGAATATTGTAGCAACTCCCATTACAATGTTTTAACCTCAATCGAAAATCTACAATCTTAATTCATTACATATTTCCAAAAGTATAAACGACTGTGGAAGTTTGAATAATTCATATTACTTAGGAAGTAAAACATGCAAAATGAAACGTGAGAATAAATATTTAAATAAGGCAACACAATACTCATAAATAATTCTCTGTTATTCATTCACCAAAGTCAATTGTATTTATTTTGTTACAAGTTTAAAAATATCATCTAACTAGTAAAACTAACATCCTCTCTTTAAAAATATGCTCCTAGATGTTGGTAGTGTTTGACTCTGCTCAAAGCCTTTGTGAATAAATCTGCAACATTATCCTTCGATGATACTCTCTTCACCAGAAGGTTTCCTTCTTCAACCTGATTTCGGATGTAATGGTACTTCCTTTAAATATGCTTGGATCTACCATGATACTTTGGTTATTTTGTCAAAGCAACCACACCTTCATTACTACAGAACAGTTCCATCGGTTCTTGAATAATTGGAACGACTCCAAGATCTCATAAAGTTCTTCAAGCCATGCCAAGCCCCCAAATTGCAGATCCAACTTCCTTAGGCATGCTTATCACGTAAAGTTGCAAACTTTACATACATGCAAGGCTTTAAGACCATAAAATGGCACAACTAAGCTCGCAATGAAGTCACATCCTTGAGAGAAGGCTCATACTTGACAAGGCTGATGGCTTTATGAATCTAGAAGCCAAGGGGAGTCCAGATCTGAAGTTACAACTTCAGATCTTGGCTTAAACACAAGAACCCATTCCTAAACTCATGCACAAAAGGGTTTTAGGAGAAAATGAGCCAAGGGAAAAACGACCTAATACCTTCAAGAGAGCCCTTTCTGATGCAGAACTTGAAACCTACAAACTCTTGCTTCAACTAGCTTGCTTCTCAAGTGATTCCTTCACCAAAACTTCCCTCCAAGCTTAAGCCTCCCAATAATACACACACACTCGAGTTAGGGCCTTTCTGGACTCTCAATGGACTGTAAAGAGGCCAAAGGATGCTTGTGCTTCTTTAAAAAGGGTGCAAAACATCAGGATTTTGGGTTTCATCTGCCAGCTCCTACTCGTCGAGTCCCTTCTTGGACTCGGCGAGTAGGCCACTAAATTCATGAACCAACCCGCTGCTACTCGATGAGTAGGGCAACCAACTCATCAAGTAGACCTTGGACACAAAAGAATTCTTATTTAAATCAATACCTGAGAATCGAGGCCTTACATTGCCATCCACAAACCGATGTTCAGAGTAAGAGAACAATTCAGACATTGGAAGACATGTTGAGAGCATATGTCATAGACTTTGACAAGTCATGGGACACCCATTTTCCCTTAGTCGAGTTCTCCTACAATAATAGCTATCACACTAGCAACAAGGCTGTGCCGTTCAAAGCCATCTATGGTCGTGAGTGTAGATCCCCTCTGTGTCGGGCTAGAGTGGGAGACACGCAGTTAGCTAGAGGTCAAGTTTTAGATAGCTCTCTCACTGGCCTAGAAATTATTCGTGAAACCATAGAAAAGATTGTACAATCCGGGAACTGATGGGTTTTTAGCAAAACATGAGTCCTATCGTGTGCATGCAAACCCTAATAACTTTTGGATCTAGTTTTTCTAATGAACATGCAATTGAATATCCAAAGCTATAAACCCTAGATCTAGCATACAATTAATCATATTAACATAAGATTGGGGTTTAGATCTTACCTTGATTGTTATGTAGCAATAACAATCTCAAATCCTCCTTTGTAATGGATTTAGAAAGCTTAGAGTCACAAGTGTCACTCCTCTAACGGCTCACAAACACCAAGAGCAAGAGGATGAAGAATGAGAAGAGAGGAGGCACCCAAAAACGTGTGGAAACCCTAAGGAATCAGTTAGTTATGTTTTTGGTTCCCTAGGGATCCTTAAATAGTGAGGCTATTAGGGTTACCTAACAAGGAAACCCTAATTTGACTGCTTAGGCCCTAAGCAACCCATGGACTCCCTCCTTAGAGGCCTTGGATGATTTCTAATGGGTTTCCCCATAGAATTTGTCCACTCCATCCTTTATGGAGTCCATTATCCCAATATCCAACTATCACACAATTGACAATTCTAGTCCCTTTTATTTAATTAATATCTTTTAGCCACAAAATTAATTCTTATTAATTCTTGACTAATATTAATTAAGCAATATGATTTCTCCTTTAATATATTATTCTCATAATATATTAATAAATTATAATTAATCCTCTATCTCTCTCCATAATTCATCCTATCAAGTTGCTTTGGTGAAGGCAACCCAAAAGGACCATGCACCATCGGGTCAAGTACATACCAAAATAGTTATGGACTTAGACACTAATCCAACAGTCTTCCACTTGGATAAGTCTAATAACTATTCTACGCATGACTTCAGATCCTGATCTACAATCGTAGCTTTCAAAAGCCGCTGTCAACTCTGATCTTATTAGAAGCGTGTCCTTTAGATAAGGGATCATATATTCCTCCATTCTAGATATCGCATAGACATGATACATGGATTGAAATCATTCTCTCTATACTGTTTTCCCGATTTTCGAATTATGACGACTGACAAGAGACTACAATTGAACACATCAAATTAGTCCCGACTTGGCCAAGCGCTTGGGTAGCATCACTAAATCAGCGAGGGGCCCAAAGATATCACTTTCATCCTACTTTGGATAAAAGGATCGGATAAACTTTGATTCAATGCTTGCTTGCAGTCACTCACCGAATCACACACAACAATATGTTTTATGACACCAAGTTACTGGTGCGTTTACATATTATCAATGTGTAACCGACTCGCAAGATACAACTCACACATCTCGGTTTCAAGAATATAAAATATTATCGTCTCACCAATCACTCGTGATAAAATCCATGAAGTGATCTAAGTGAGCATGGGTTTATTCCAATGCTCAAATCATATTCATAAGCACTCATGAACGTTGTATCAAACATTTGCTTATGTCTAATACACTTTAGACAATCCACACACCAATTAATGACAGTCTTCATTCATACCTACTTCCAACATATGAACGACTGTGGACCGCTCGAATAATTTGATTATTCTGAAATAATTTAATTATTCAGGAAGTCAAAACATGCAAAGTGAAACACAAGAATAATACTAATCTTATATGGCCCCAAACCTTTGAGTATAAATAAAACATTTTATTTAATCACCATATTGATTACTCATTATTTGTTGTTTCGGGTAATCAACTTCGTACTTGAATTATTACTACACTTGTCCCATGCTCTCAGCATGCACACAATGTTTATCTACGGTCCTTACTTTGTGAAATAGATCAAATCAACACATTTCCAATCATACTCATTTCACAACTCCCAATCCTTATCATAAGTATAAGAATATCAAATTCTTGTTACTTATGCTAGATTTTAACATTTTATGCAATGATTCTTTCGTAAAGTCATAGCTCAAAATCATCAAGACTTGGCCAATCTCTATCGGAACCAATTCTATAGATATGATGTCTCTCACTCAAAGTACATTCATTTGAACATCCTTCTTGAATAAAAGTTTCTAATCTAGATATAGATTCTCAATATCCAACTCCTAATATGGAAACATTTCCATATTTGCCAATTCATTCTTAATAGAATCTTATCTGTTCATAATAATGTCATCCAATACCATACTTCCAACTACTCACAAGCGACCAATCCTCAACGAGCTTTGGATCATCCTTCGATAGTTGTTTAATTATTTTAGTCAAAACCGATTCTAGTCATTTTTCCCTCTAAATGCGCTAGACATTTGGAAAATTTTAGAATGGTCAAATATAATAGCACTGGCAATCAATCCTATACCCGAAGCGTATAGGACACGATGCATAATGTCTTACATAAAGATATGATACTTTATCAATCTTCTGTCATAATATTTTATGTGTCTCGTTCTTACAATTCAAACTATGAAGAGGGATACCGTAATCATAATCGAAATTTAAGAACAAACTATGTATCCTTTGACTAAACTTATTAAAATTTCTCAATCTAAGCTTTAGATTTTGAAACGAGGTACAATATTCTCTCCCTTAATTATAGCAAAACAACTTTTCAACCCTTACGACTTTGCAAAGTATAACTCTTGTTTTCAATAATTAATATTGCTAACTTGCAATACTTGCCTTAATAATCATACAAGCACAACATTTATGCTCCCACTATCATGATAATTATTATCATATAAGCATAACACTTATGCTCCCACTAGCTTTGACATGTTTTAGAAAAGAACCGAACTTCCAGAAAACAATACTTATTGAATTTCTGAAGTTCATATTTCTAATACCTAATGCTTTGATAATCCTTTATCTAAGATTCTTAAACTTATACACCTTTGCCTTAGATATCTCATATGTGTGTCTAAACAATTCAGACTAATTGCCAAATCTCACAATTCGAATTATGGAAAGGGATACCGTTACCATAATCGAATTCGAGAATACAATTTTCACAATCACTATCTTCTTAAAATCTCTCTTAGTGAAAGCATTTCCTCACAGTCATTTTCATGAAGGAGGTAATCTTATGACACTTAGATTTTATGGTGTATGAGTTCCTATCCATGCGAATTTGCCAAAACGAAAGTTTGCGACAAATCCAAACTCATATGGACCGAACTTTCTCAATCTTGATTTCTTGCCTTATGGTAACACGAGTTCCCACCATGTCTTCCAAGTAGTTAAGCAGCTCACCCTTTCATATCAATGTACTTTTCATTGACGAAGGTGCTTGCCTTTTATGCGTTCAAATGAGAACTCATAGAACTCACATGCATAATTTAACTCAATTGGAATGGCACATAAACAAAATAATGTCAACACGATAGGTTGTAAACCTCAAGTCGTGTGCTGGTGATGATCGATAAGGTTTATTCTTGATTTGTTCTTGAAACCTTTCAAGACCATTGAGACTCCTACTGACTCCTTGACATATAAGATTCTCTTGTCAATAAACATTTCTTGACAAACAAATATTCAAGAGTTAGTGTAGATTTTCTCAAGACAAAACACTTTACAAAATTGGTCCTAGTTGGTCTTTGTCTTATCCAAGACATCACAGCTTTCCAATTTTAAATGTGCAAGAATAAGAAAACCTTTTCCAAACTCCACATTTAATGAATGTTATAAACCTACTTGAGACTTGTCACTCAATTCACAATCTCAACTGTAAGACTTGATATTGGAACGAAGTATGATTGACTTCTTGATTTAACCATTTCTTCAATTCTTGATTCCTCTTCTCAGACATACAATTGCACTAAGACTCACTTAGAGGATCAATTGAGATATGGTTCTTAATCATTAAGATCTATCATAAAACATAATAAAAGGTACTCTCCCTTCTTCTTAGAATAGAGAAACTTTTATCTTTCTGCCCACTTGATTTTTTCTTTATTTGTTCTGCTATTTATTAAAACTCTTTCAATCAACTGAGAATTACACTTAATCTCATAAGTATAATCATATTTACTTAACCCTAGTAAATCATGACGAATATCTTTGTTACTCTTGTGGTGGACTTGATCAACACACAACCTTGTGTACTCGATCTCCTAGTCCTTCACTTGACACTTTGTCAATGAATTAGTGTAATTTCCAAATTTGAAATTTCTCATTCATCATGAAACCAAGTTGTATGATTTCAAGTTTCTGTCCAATTGAAATTTGGGCGATGAGAAACTTTCCTTATTTGGTAAATTCTTGACCTTTCCACAAATAACATAATTAAGAATCAAATCCATTATTGCTAATAATAGAAAGTTACAAACATCAATTTTTCATACACGCCATAGCAAAGATAAACAGATAATATAAAATCAAAATTTATTTTATTGCGGAAAAATTTGTCCTTACAATGCAATTCATCTGAAAAACTATGTTGTTACATATTCCTAAGCAATCTATTCTAACTCCAAGTAGTAGCTTAAGAATCTAATCTTCAAGCAATGCGATCGAAATCCATTTCTTCACGATTAGATTCAGCTTCACTTCTTCCCTTAAGCTTCCTTTCTTTTCTTCAATCCTACAAACATCAAAATGTAATCCTATCACATCATGTATCAAGAATCTAGAATAGGAACTTAAAAGAGTTAGTTAATGGATTTACCTAAAGTAGAGCCATACGTTTTGACTCTCCCATCTCTTAGATCTCTTAGGTAAATAGGGTAGCTTCGTCTCCAATGTCCCTTCTCTCGGCAATATAAGAAAATGGACTCTTTTGGAATGACACAAGGAACAATCTCATAATCTACCTTTTCTGGTTCTCCAATGTCACCATTTTCAATGTTCATTGAAGTTTGGGAGTTTGATTCACCAGACAAATTTGCTCGACCAGCTCGCCAAATCATTGCTGATTCAGCAGCTATAAGCAAATAGGTCAAATCAATGAGGGTTACGCCATGATCCATCATATAGTACTCTCTAACGAACTCACTATATGATTCAGGAAGCGATTGAAGAACCCAGTCAACAGCCAATTTACCTGAAATCTCGACACCCAACATCCTTAACCTATCAATGTGTGACTTCATCTCTAAGACGTGTACACACATAGGCTTCCCATGTTTACTTGCCAAAAGGGCTTGAGTGAGCTTGAACTTTTCAAGCCTTCGAACTTGTGGGTTAGGGAGAATAATTGGAGGAGGTGGAGGAAGTGAAGCATGATCTCTTGTTCCCCGATCGAATCGTGGAATATCATCTTCATGTGGAAAGCTTGTTCCATGGGATTTGGGAAGACCATAGTTGTCATACTTTGACATATACAAAACGGGAGAAAATTCAAGTTAAGTTGATTAGGATCCTTGATGTGACACCCAAATGAAACATCGAGGCTAGGATTCAACACAATACTCTACAACCTAGAAGAGGGATGCCGTAATCTAGTTGCAGAATATTGAAGGTAGGTAAATGACGATTTACCAATTTCCACCATAAAAATGAAAAAGGAAATTTAAGTTTTAAATCTATTGAAAATTCCTAGATCTTTTGAGATTTATTGAACTTTTCAATGACATGTTTAAATCTCGATATGCCCCTCGATTTGTGACTGGGATGCCGAGGATCACAAAACAAGGTGTCAATAACCATGCAAACTTACATGGTGCCCCCAAATGTTACAGTCACCTATTCGATGTGCCGGTTAACCACACACGCTCCACCGAACTATGACAAACAATGAGTCACCCTTTGCTACCTTTGCATAGAACCATTTAGTGTGCCAGTTAAACACACATGCTCCACTAACGTCTTCGCAAGGGCACAAAGTGTAATTTCATGGAATTGCATCAATTCACTTTTGCCTAAAGTAACTAAGATTGAGAATTTTGTAAAAGCATTTAGTTACTTTTGTACTTCATTATACTTATAATGAAAGGTTTCTGTCCTATCCCACTCGTTCGGCTAACAACCCTCCACTAGTCAAGGGTGCGGTGGGTAAGAGTGGATACCCATTCAATCGCCATTTTATAGGCAATTTCCTTAAACACCCCTTATAGATCAGCTTCGTGAATGAGGCCTACTAACGGTAAGACTGACTGTTTACTCATACATATATAATACTAGACTTTTAATGTTATATATAGTATAAGGTGTATTTTACACTTTTTAAAATACTAGGTGGTCTAATTTAATAAATTATATTTTTAATATAATTAAATGTAAACCTAAACTTTGTGGGTTTATTAAATCTCTTTTAATTATACACCTTAATTAATTAATAAAACCATGAGGGTGTGATTTGAACTTTTCAAAACAATACTAGAGTTTTAGAATTTAACATTTCTAAATTAAACTTTTTAATCAACTTTTAAATTCCAAAACTTGAGGGAAAGTTTTGAAACATTTCAAAACATTAGGGTTTAACTTATTTAAATTTCAAAAACAAAACTTTTAAGTTCAAATTTAAACTATAAAACCTAAAGGGATTAATTTGAAACTTTTCCAAACTTTGTCAAGAATATTCTAGATCACAAAATTCAAATAAGGCAATTAACAATTAATTGGTGGTTATCTAATTTGACCTAGTCCAAATTCTTGCAAGGTAATTCACCAAATAATTCAAATAACTAAATCTAGTCATATAAGGAAATAATTATCTAACTAATATGAATTTATCTTTCATTTTGGCAAAGATAATCACCAAATGTCATAAAAATCTGTTTTATATCAATAAAAAACATTTTGGTAACTATCCCACAGCCAAAAGAGCACAAAATCCCGATTTCCCCTCTTTCTGACCAGCTGACTCGTCGAGTTCACCATGGACTCGACGAGTTCATCTATGTACTCGGCGAGTTCAGCCCCCAGAAACCCTAAATTTCGATCTTTAAGCAAGGATAATTCACAATAGCATCAAATACATCAAACAAACAACCATGGCTCTGATACCACTGATGGGTTTTGAGCAAAACATCAGTCCTATGGTGTACATGCAAATCCTAATAGATTTTGGATCTAGTTTGTCTAATGAACATGTAATTGAATATCCAAAGCTATAAACCCTAGATCTAGCATACAATTAATCATATTAACATAAGATTGGGGTTTAGATCTTACCTTGATTGTTATGTAGCAATAACAATCTCAAATCCTCCTTTGTAATGGCTTTAGAAAGCTTAGAGTCACAAGTGTCAATCCTCTAATGGCTCACAAACACCAAGAGCAAGAGGATGAAGAATGAGAAGAGAGGAGGCACCTAAAAACGTGTGGAAACCCTAAGGAATAAGTTAGTTACGTTTTTGGTGCCCTAGGGATCCTTAAATAGTGAGGCTATTAGGTTTACCTAACAAGGAAACCCTAATTTGACTGCTTAGGCCCTAAGCAACCCATGGACTCCCTTCTTAGAGGCCTTGGACGATTTCTAATGGGTTTCCCAATATCCAACTAGCACACAGTTGATTGTTCTAGTCCGCTTTATTTCATTAATATCTTTTAGCCACAAAATTAATTCTTATTAACTCTTGACTAATATTAATTAAGCATTATGATTTCTCCTTTAATATATTATTCTCATAATATATTAATAAATCATAATTAATCATCTCTCTCTCCATAATTCATCCTATCAAGTTGCTTTAGTGAAGGCAACCCAAAAGGACCATACACCATCAGGTCAAGTACATACCAAAATAGTTATGGACTTAGACACTAATCCAACAGGAACGACTAAAGTCTTCAAGAGATAGACAAAAGAGCTATGACGATAAGAGACGAAAACCATTGGAGTCCCAGGTTGGTGACTGTATTCTATTGAATGTCTCACCCTTGAAAGGCATGATATGCTTTGGAAAGCATGGAAAGCCGAATCCGAATGCATAGGACCATTCGAGATCCTCGCTAGGATCGGTCCTGTAGCATATGAACTTCGTTTACCCCAAGAGCTTAACAACATTCATCCCATCTTCCACGTCTCGATCCTTAAAAAGTGTTTATCCGATGAAACCCTTGTGATTCCTCTTGATGAGATCGAGATCAATGAGAACCTTAACTTCATGGAAAAACCAATCGAAATCATGGATCGGGAAATCAAACGAACAAAACAAAGTCGCATACCGATAGTGAAGGTCCGTCGAAATGCCAAGTGAGGACCTGAATTCACTTGGGAGCGTGAAGATCAAATGAAATAGAAACATACTCATCTCTTTTCCGAGTCCATGATTTGTATTCTATGTTTGAATTTCGGGACGAAATTCCCTCTATCGGGGGGATGATGTGACAACCCGAACATTTTTCCATCTTCATTAACCGATTTCGTTAAATAAATTTTAACTTTTTTATTTAGTTCCATCAAATTCCTATGGTTTGGAAAATCCTTTAAGATATATAGTTGAATTATATATATAGGAGTCGAAACCAAAATCGCGCAAAAACCCGAATTTCCTTCAAAAATCAACTATTTTCGGCCTAAGTGGAGTTCACGGCCGTGAACCCGATCGCAGCTGTAAACCCGTTTACGGCTGTAAACTAGTTCACAGCTGGTGGACCCCACCACCGACCATGACCCCCCCTATATATACGTGATCCCTACCCCCATTTGAACTTTTCTGGCCACGAACACACTTTCTCTCTTTAAAAATCATCACCCGAAAACTCAAGGAAACACAAGATTTCTCTTCATTTATCGTTCTATCTGCCTTAGAACTCGTTTTGGAGCATCAAATCATCAGTTCTCGTCAAGATCAAGTGTTGTTGTTCTTGAGTTTACGACCGTACACCCTTCAAATCTTCAAATCTTCAAATACCGCAAACAGTTCATGGCCGTAAACCCTTCAAGAGGCTGTTCACGGCCGTAAACCCCCTTTACGGCTGCAAACCCTCACAAAACCATGAACCCTGGCTGAAAACCCGCTTTTCTCGATTTAATCGAGTCCTGGTAACATTCCTTAACAGAAAGCAAGTGTTTTTCTAACACTTTATCTACCAAAATCGCTACTTTAGATACATATATGTATTTAGTTGTTATTAGGATTCTGTTATGCGCCGCGTACATCAACCCGAGGGTCTTCATTTCCAGTTTCTTTGTCTGATGCTTTCACGCAACTAAATGTGAGTTCATACCCCTATGCTTTTATTGTTTTTAACGTTTTCAGGGGGAATACATGCCAAACAAAAATGATTTTATGAATTATTGCAAACAGAATTCATCAAGTTAAAAAGTTATGCAATTGATACAGTCAAACAATTTCCACATTTATAAAATATTTAGATATTTTATCCCTTTTGTAACATGTTAAGCATAAGGGACATTTTCAACTTACAAGTATAATTGCATCGTTTTTAGATCAACACGTAGATCAAATACATGACACATATACAAATATATAATAGGTATAGTTTGGAATATCAAGACATGGTATTACATATGCAGCCACATAAACTATTATAAGAATATAGCTTAGGAAACGAAAGTACCGTTTACACCTAATTATTATTTATAAAAAGGATTTTCATTCTATTACCTATAAAGTCGTGAATCTAGATTGAGAGACAAGTCTTTGGTACTGATGTATTGTACTAGTGGAGGACTACCCTTATGGTTCAGAGTCTCTTGGAGGGAGAACGTGAGTTTGTGAATAGATCTATATGGGACTTACTATCCCGCACCTTACTGTTAGCTACAGTAGGACCGCTAGGTCTACGGGTGACAAAGTCATTAAGGATATCGTTGTCCGATTCTCGTCGTATCAATCATTATGGTCATAAAACTCGTAAATGGGTATAAACGATATATTTATGTAGTAACATACTTTTCATGAACGATATGTTAATAACATATGTATGGAAAATACATGGTTTTATGCATGGTTTTATTTTAAGTAATAAAACTTCTTTACATTACACAGGAGGATTCCAGGGATACAATACATGGTTTTATTTTAATTAATAAAAATACTTTACATACTGGTGGTTGCCAGAGTTTTCAGACAAGAACATACTATACATACTGGTGGTAGCCATAGTTTTCTAACAAGAACACAGTAACGAACATATATGATAGAAAATATTGGATTTTCTTGAGGAACACTTTCAACAGACTACAAATGGCCAATACCGTTAACTTTGTAAGTACCTAGTGAATACTTCAGGATTATGTACATAGGGATCCGACAACCAGTGGAATGTGTGGTTTCCGCTCCATTCCCTGTTCCTTGTTTGGTTGTGGGCTCGGGGCGGAACCACACAATCGATTGTTTGTTCGATCTGGATTGCATATGATTTAGTACTCGCAATAGGAACTGGTATGAATCTTATTACTCAACATTCATTACATAAGAAATTATAAGGTTTTCTGGAAAAACATAATGCACTTTTCAAGAACATTGGACCGTTTTCTATAACAAAACGCTTATGAACTCCCCAATTTTATGTTGATACTCTTTCAAAAAGAGCTTGTATTCTCAGGAAATCAGTAGATAGGTAGTCCCGCCGGCTTTTGAGAAAACGGAGCTTATAGAGTCACGTCTTTATATTTTACTACTTTTGATGTATACAAACAATGAATCAAATTGACCTTTTATATAATCAATGTAATGGTTGTGTTTACTTTGATTACTATGATGCAATTGTTGTGATACATTACATGACGTCCTCCACTCCCGAACGTTTCCGCCGTTTCGGTTTAGGGGTGTGATACTCCCCCTTAGAGTATGGCTTCGTGAATGACGCATATTATTGATCTGACTACTTTTCTTATACGTATAGCATGTTAAACATTTAATAATATATAGTATAAGGTGTATTTTAAAACTAAAAAAAATACTAGGTTTAAAATTAATATTCGAAATTAACAATTAATTAATTAATTTTAGCTAATTAATGATTTACCGATTATCCTTTAGTTAACCAATTAAATTAATTTAAATCATTAAGATTTTAAATAATTTTCTTAATTTAAAGAATTAATAAAATAATTCAAATTTAAATTATTAAGGATTAAATAATTACACGTAATAGAATAATACAAATTTAATCCTAATCCCAAATAGCCTTCTAATTTTTGAAAAAGTTATAAGGTTACAAGATTTTAATTATCCAGATTTTAAGGCGTTTAAAATTGTAATTAAGGAAACCAAAAACCCTAAGAGATACCTATCAATTTTCTAAAATAAGGGGGTGAAGGCTAGGGTTTCAAGAACCCTAGCCATTTGCGAAAATTTCAAGCCATTAGAGTTTAATTTCCATAAACCCTAATTGGATCTATTCACTATTATGCGCAATCAAATTGAAAACTAAGGCTTTGATAACACTGATAGGATTTCTAGGTTATAAAAATTATATATGAGCGGAAAAACATTTAAACCCTTAAGTTCACATGCAACCAATAAATGATCTATGTTTTCTCTATTGATAACAATAAACTATGAACATCAAGAAACTATAAGGAAACCCTATTGTAATCAAAATTTACATAGGAGTAGGGATAAATACCTTTTGATTATTATAGCAAATAATCAAATCAAATGCTTCTTGAAGTTCCCTGGAAAGTAAACACCAAAAACTTGACTGCCTCTAATGGATTTTACCCAAAACCCTAGAAACTAGAAGACTTGAGGAAAGATGAGAAATATAACAAATTTTTGGATCTAGGCTTGTGTAAGGAGTGTACGAACATTCCTTAGGCAAGGGGTCTATTTATAGTTGACATAGGAAGCTTTGGATAACCCTAATTGAATATTATAATAATATCTTAAAATACGTAATTATCCAACTCCTTATTTATCTATAAGGGATCATTCTAGAAACCCTAAGAGGCTTCCTAAAACCGTCCCCTCCTGGGAAGGTTCTGGAACCTCTCTTGGTCAACTATTGAACAATTACAACTTAGCCTTTGCATTTTCAGTTAATTATAATTAAACCAAATGTAATTCCAAGTGATTTCTGATTAATTCTTAATTAATTATTACCATTTCAAATTAATATATTAATCATATAATATATTAATAAATCATTTATTTCAATATCTAATTTAATTTATTAACCATATACTAAATTACCAACATCAGCCTCTCTCTCTCTCTCTCTCTCTCTCAAAGTTATTATATTTAGTTACTAGTTATAAGGGAAACCAAAAAAGGCTTTGTTTCTAATTCAAAAATATATCAATTTATTATTGGCTTATAGACCTCAATCCAACACTTCAACACAGCAAAACTAAACAAGACTTATGGAAGGATTTAGAAATCAACTTGTAATCTTTTTCCCTACTTTATGATTGCTATAACTTTATCAATTAATATCTTGAATTGTAAATCAATCTTATTTTCTTAAGTACGGTAGACCATTGCAAAATTTAATTTAGTCTTAGCATCCCCCCTTACATGGCTTCCAATAGTTCGGCCATATCCTGTTTATATGCCAATAGATATACAAGCCATTTCACACATTAAAGAGGGACTTTCTTTCATTATGTTTCTTGATCACCTCCATAAAATATGAGGTAATCTGTTGCATGTATTTTTCAAGGAGAATATGGATGTTGGTCATTTTGAATTATATATTAAAGAAATAGTGAAACATATTATTAGTATTCTGTGATATACTATGTATGTATGGTTTTTTATAAGCACATAAAATGGTATATGAAGAGTTTCATAAGACATTATGCTAATAGGGTCTAGGAATGTATGGAATTATGACTATCATTTCATAAACAAATAAAATTAATGTTTAAACAATAATTAATATCTAGTAAAAGAAGTAACACTATAAGGGTCATTTTAATGTTATAACTAATAATTTGTACTAAATGAGCTTATCCTCATAAACAACCATAACCTACAAATGGAAAACACATTCAATATTAGTAAATTTTCAAAAACTTATATTTTCTAACTAATAATTAATAGTGAGAAGGATGAGATTCGACTTTTAAGTTATCAATAAAACTAAACACGACATATTGAAGGATTTCAAGAATTGAAAGTTGTTCAAGATCAGTGTCATGATCTATTGGCAAGGTTTGAGGAAAAGGGTGAGATGCTTCAACAACTAAGTTGGTTTGTGTACTACATAAGAAGGTACATTTCACACTTTTATCTCCTTGGCTCTAGAGTTAAGGCTGTAGACCTCCTTGTGGCTTTGATCAATCTTTTCGATGTGTTTTGTCAAAAAAATCAGGAGGAATGTGTCGTTTCTAAGGAGGTACATCCATGTATTAAGGTTCATGGTATTAAAGATCGAAGGTTCATGGTTTAATATTAATTTTTTGTTTTAGAAGTTTAGATTTAGTTATGCTTCTTCTTCTTCTTCTTCTTCTTTTTATTTGCAAAGGTTTAACCTTTTGGTGTTTGTAAAATCTTCAACTTTAAAATAAACATTGTTTGGGTAATCATCACGACACTAGAAAAAAATAAAAGAGATCAGTAAAAATACATTCGATTAGATAATGTTGTCATCTTAAATTAGTTTTCTAACCATAGAGAAGACAATGAGCTTGAATTAGAATGAGACGAGAGACAAAATTGAGATAAATGAGGGTGAGGAAGTATGATTCTTAATGGATGGGCTTGAGAGAGAGAGAGAGAGAGAGAGAGAGATGTGAAATGACAAAAATACTGTCACATGAGGGACCCGTAGGGTGAGCTAACGGATGAGAGATAACAAGGGTTACCTCTAAGGACCAAAACCATAATAAAATCTATTAAAAAAAGATAAAATTTGCAATTTTGGAACCACATGGACCAAAACTACAAAAATATCAAACCATACGGACCAAATGTGCAACTTTCTTACATATTTTAAAAAAAATCAAAGTAGCTTGAAATTAACAATTGAAATTATTTTTAAAAGATAATTGATTTTTTTAACGACACACATATATACAATTTAAACTACTTCTAAACTACTTTTTAATTTCACTTGGAACACTACCAAACCGTTCTTTAATTTCACTTATATCTTTGACACTTTCCATTTCATGGAAAGATGACATCTCATCATACCTCCGACATATGAAAAAAAAATTAAAAGATCGCACATTAACATATACTCAACTTCACCAACACTTTAACAAGCTTTATAGGCATTGATCCATGGCAAATCCGTTGCTGAAACCATTATTGACGGATTACCAACATATTATCAATGCATTTACACTAAATTTATATTTGATTAAATTTTTTGAAAGGTAGTCCATACTGTCCGAACTTTATGCTAGATCTGTTGATACCTTTAGGACAAAAGCATGTTGGTAAAAAATAAAGGGAAAATGACTTAGGAGGGTAACTACGTCTTATCCGTGTTCACATATTGGCAACTTCTACTTTTTTGTACATAATAAAGCAACTGACTTGTTTTAACTGTTTAAATTACACCAATATTACCGGCTAATACCTGTTTTAACCAGTAACTCAAAGGGAAAATGACTTAGGAGGGTAACTACCTCTTATTTGTATTCACATATTGGCAACTTCTTATTTTTTGTACATAAGAAAGCAACTAACTTGTTTTAACTGTGTAACATCCCAAAAATCATGACCAAAAATTTCGTTTTTAATTTAATACTAAAACCATAATTGTCAAACCATTAATTTAATACTCCGGCATCGGGCCTCGCCCGGCATCAGGCCCCGCCTGGCATCGAGCCCCGCTCGGTAGACAGATCTGTCTCTCTTAGGCCCCGCTTGTCTCCGGGCCCCGCCCGCTAAACACACACAATCATATAACATGATAACACATAAAGAAACATACTCAACTGTATCCCTGTCATAAGAAACAGACTCTGCTAATAATGAGATACAGAACTTCGTCCGTACTCAGCTAGTTCCAGCCAAGGCTTCAGCAGTGCAAGGTGAGTCTTCTCACTGTGTGAATGGGTCTAAGGCCACAATGCCAACCCATGTAGTCTATGAGTAGGAAGACCCGGGGGTTAGCCCTAGGCATTGTATGCTAGTATGTTATTCCAGACCAAGGTCTGATTTCGGGCGGGTGCCCGAGGAATGTTTGCATGTTAGATTATACTTGTTGTCTGTGTGATACTTGTATGTGCCTGATAAAGAGGTGAGTGTGGGCGAGGTCCCGTATCTCATCACTAGCTGAGTACGGACGATGTTCCGTATCTCATTATTAGCATAGTATGTTTCTTAGGACAGAGATACAATAGAGTATGTTTCTTTATGTGTTAGCATTTTATATGATTGTATGTGTTTAGTAGGCGGGGCCTAAGAGAGACATATTTGTATACCGAGCGGGACTCGATGCCAGGTGGGGCCTGATGCCGGGCGGGGCCCGATGCTGGAGTATTAAATTAATGGTTTGACAATTATGGTTTTAGTATTAAATTAAAAACGAAATTTTTGGTCATGATTTTTGAGATGTTACACAGTTAAAACAAGTTAGTTGCTTTCTTATGTACAAAAAATAAGAAGTTGCCAATATGTGAACACGGATAAGAGGTAGTTACCTTCCTAAGTCATTTTCCCTTTGAGTTACCGGTTAAAACAGGTATTAGCCGATAATATTGGTGTAATTTAAACAGTTAAAACAAGCTAGTTGTTTTATTATGTACAAAAAAGAAGAAGTTGTTAATATGTGAACATGAATAAGAGGTAGTTACCCTCCTAAGTCATTTTCCCAAAAATAAATGATATGTAAAAGATAATTGGCATGTTTTATAGCGGGTTTTTTGAATTTTAAAGTTTACTTTTTTACAAGACAATTCGATTTAACTTCGTTTTGGAGTACGATTTTTTTGCTTCTGGTTTAATAAGAGCTCAAACAAAAGCTCCAAATCTAATAGGTAATTTATGTAGTGCTTAAGAAAAAAACTATTAAGTTTTTTTTTTAATCAATTTGTAGAATTGTCCATAAAAAGTATATTTATGTATTTATCTTTTTTAAACTATTATTTTTATATAATTTTATATATTTAAAAAAATTTCAACTACTACCATATATATAATAAATAAAAGTTATTATTACATCTATCTCTGGTCAATTTTATCAAGACCATTGAAAAAAAAAAGAAAAAAAAAATTGAAAATGATTTGACATTGCTTAATGGGATTATGGGAACAAAAGGAAGCACGTGCAATTCCATTTGGTAGTTACCCAGTCACATGTGCAATCCGAGCTCCAGTTCAGTCCACAATCCACATATATAATCTCCAATTCCTTTCCAGTTTCCACCATACTCATTACTATCTACAAACTTATCCTCTCACAAAATCTCTCGAATGAACCATGGCTCGTTCCTCCAGATTCCTATCCACCGTCGTCAACTCCCCCTCAACCGACATGCCGGTGGCGGAACCTCCTGAAGCAGTCACCATGGAGTCCGACTTCGTCGTCATACTCGCCGCTCTCCTCTGCGCTCTCATTTGCGTCGTAGGCCTAATCCTGGTAGCTCGATGCGCATGGCTTCGCCGCGGATCTGTCGCCAACGGTGGTCGGATCGCCGGACAGACGTCTGCAAATAAAGGAATTAAGAAGAAGTTCGTTGATGCGCTTCCAAAATTCTCGTACGATTCTGATTCTGTTAAGGAACACAATTTCTCCGCCGTTGAGTGCGCGATCTGCCTGGCGGAGTACGCAGTCGGAGATGAGATCCGATTGCTGCCGCAGTGTGGTCACGGATTTCACGTCGGATGTATTGATGTGTGGCTCGGTTCTCACTCCTCGTGTCCTTCGTGTAGAGAGATATTAGTTATCACGAGATGCCGGAAATGTGGTGATTTTCCGACGGATTCCGTCGGACAAATTGCTCCGGCGGCGGAGGTTAAAGGTAGGCAAATCAATATTGGTTCTAGTTCGAATGAGTTTTTACCGTGATTTATGTGTAAAGGAAGTGAAAATCATGTCGACGTTCATGCTTCAGTGATCGGATATTTGTCCGGTTGTAGAAGTTTATTGTCCGTGATACGGTGGATATTCGTGTGATGTACATACAGAATTTTGTCATGTAGTACAAAGAGTACAAGATCGTGCTTTGATAAAAAAAATCTCTAGGCTCGAGAATTTCGAAATATCGATCCGTCAAAAACTTTATTTTATTTCCATTTATGTTAAAACTGATAATCTATTTTAATTAAATTACTTTACAGGTAATAAATTATATAGGGAAAATGACTTTAGAAGGTAATTAAATGTTACGTTTGTTTTCATTTGATGAATTTTTTTTTATCCTCAATATACTATCGAACTTGTTGTTTGTGTTCACCATAACCTTTTTGACCGACTTTTGACCTGTGATAGTCGGTCAAAGGGTTATTGTGAATACAAACAACAAGTTCGGTGGTATATTGAGTACACAGAAAAGGAAAGAGACCAAATGAGAACAAACTCAACAGTTGATTACCCACCTGAGTCATTTTCTCAGAAAAGTTAAATGAAATTAAAGTTGCAAAATTATCAAAGACTGCAACCTTCTTTGGCCATAAGGTATATGAAAAGTGTTTCGGAGGGGTAACTTCGTTAAAACATGGTCTATGTTATGCTTAGTGTGGTTAGTTATCAACACTTCTCTACAAGAGGATATGACTGTGTATGAGAGATATATTTATCAGCATAAACATTTACCTCAACGTATATTATGGTGACGTGTCTGCAAAAGATGCATGATATTGTACATATTGATGTTGTATCTTATCTCATGTATTCGATCTTAAAGCTAAGTAAACTAAAAAATCACAACACTTGTGATTCCACTCGTTTGTAGACTTGTCTAGAATCTATGATACGATAAATCATTTGACTGGAAATATAAATATAGTCATGAAATGCACATACTTAGTCAAGATTCCCCTAATGAATATTCAAGTGTATTACAAAGTTGTACATGTATGAATAATATTCTTTCATGTGTTATGTTTTGAAGAGAATCAAAAATGAATTTCATAAAGTCATTAATATTAGCAGGAGATGACATGAGATTTGTTGTAACTGAGTAAAGGGGAAATGATTCAGGAGAGTAACCAACTGTTTAGTTTGTTCTCATTTGGTCATTTTTTTTGGTACTCAATATACCATCGAACTTGTTGTTTGTACTCACCATAACCCTTTGACCGACTATCACAGGTCAAAAGTCGGTCAAAAGGGTTATGGTGAACACAAACAACAAGTTCGACGGTATATTGAGTACAAAAAAAAAATGAACCGAATGAAAACAAACGTAACAGTTAGTTACCCTCATGAGTCATTTTCCTGATTATAAATTTCATTTACAGTACAAATGCTAAAACCAATTGATGCATGCATGTCATGACTACCTTATTTTTTTTAAAGTTTGTTAGGTTGTTATGTTTAAAAAAACAAAAATGGGTCGTAAGTTTGTTTTTAAAAAGCTATTTATACTAACTTTTTATGAGGTTTTTTTTTCAAATATATCTTTAATTAATGATAAAATATATATTATTGTAAATATCATTTTGTATATTTCAACTAGTTTACCAAAACTTACTTTTTATCCTAACTTTTAAACGAACAATTATTTTTTTAGTTAACAACTATTTTTCAACTATTAACTACTTTTTCAGCTACGAATAACTTTTTCAACTTTTTTAGTTAGTACAACTAAACATAACTAAGTTAATGATACTTAACAATTAACATATATAAGATAATCCGTTAGACTCACCACTAACCACTATAGTGGTGGGTGCCACATCATCACCACTAACTACCAGTAAACCTATGAAATAACTACTACTAAGATCATTTCCAACTCATTTCCTTTTTTTTCCATGAAAAGTGGAGTAAAAAATAAGGTAAATAGTATTACATCTCCAACCCTATTCTATTTTTTTTTATCCCACTTTTACCCCAAAAATATTTTCAATTCTTCTAACTTATATAATTGTCAAACACATCATTTTTATTAATTTCGTTTTAACAAATATATAATTTATATTTTTTTTTCATTACAATAATATTAAATAAATAAGATTATATTTATAATATGTAATTATAAGTTTTTGTAAAATACGTTATTATGTTTTAAAATTTCAATATGTATTTAAATTTTAATATGAATTTATTAAACAAAAAAACACACTTTATATTTATAATTAATTAATATAATTTAATATATACCACAATATTATAAGTATTAAATATTACATTTAAATAATAATTAGTAGATAAAAAACCAGAAATATATAAATATATAAAACGGGTGAGTAAAATCGGCAACTCAAAGTTCATTCCCATTTTGGGGGAAATGAAGAGTATAACACCAAATATGATGTTATATTATTCATTTTTCCCAAAATTGAGGAATAAATAGAATAGAGTTGGAGAAGAATGGGGGCAATAATAGAGAATGAGAGTGAGTTGGAGATACTCTAACCACTCTACTCCACATCATTTTTTTTATTATTTTTAATTTAAAACTACAATAAAATTACATTTTTTGAAAATAAAAAAAATATTGAATTTTTTTAATTAGTTTTTCATTAATTATAAAAATAAAAATACAACTTCAAACTACATTACTTAATTAACCTACAATAAAAAAAACGTTATATTAACTTAAATAATCTAAATTAAAAAAAAAAAACTAATATTCTTTCATGTTGAGTTAATACAAATGATCCGCGACATCTTCTTGATGATTTAAACACGTTTCACTTTTATTAATTTCAGCAACTCGTGATAAAAATTCATTCATTCTCGATACGAATTCTTCAAGCGGGATGACCACGTCATTCGGATCATATGTGCAAATCGCTCGACCTTGATCTTCAATGATCATATTATGTATTATAATACATGCTATATCATTCGTTTAATTCTATCATTATCCTAAAGTCGTGTAGCGTATTTCACTATATGTCACGTCTGCTTGAGGACTCCAAATGCCCTCTTGATATCCTTCCTCGCTGATTTCTGTCTCTTTATGAACGACTTTTCATTTTCACTTCGAGGAACCGAATATTCCTTCATAAGTGTAGAATAATCCGGGTATATCTCATCATAAAAGTAGTAACCGTATTTGTATGAATGTCTGTTCACCGTGAATGCCATATCAGGTGATTTGTCGGTCCAAAGATCATTAAAAAGTGGAGACTGGTCAAGAACATTAATGTCATTGTTAGACCCCGCAACTCTAAAAAAGAATGACATATCCATAAATCTTGAGATGCGACAGCTTTTAGGATTATATTTGGTTCACCTATATCTCCTCGAGTGAATTGGACACGCCATGCATTTGGACATTTTTTCCAAACCACATGTATACAATCTAGACTGCCAAGCATACCCGAAAATCCATGCCTCTCTTCATGAGCCGAATATAATATTTCAATATCACGTGGAGTTGGTTTACACATATATTCTTGATGAAAAACCTTATACACACATGCGCAAAGCCAATCTACACAATCAATTGCGGTCCTCTCGGATACTTTGAAGTATTCGTCAAATGCATCAAATGTTATATCGTATCTCAAATACCTAAGCTCAGCCGCACACTTTTGTATACTACTAAAACTCATTCTTCGTCTAGCATCGGGTTTTTGTTTGAAAAAAAATCATAACGAGCTTCTAAAACATTACTAATAGTTAAAAATATAACCTTATTTAGATGGAAGCGACGTTCGAATACGTCATCATTGTAAAGACAATTACCGGTGAAGTAACCACGTACCAATAATTCGTATGCGGCTTGGTGATCATAATTGACGATCGTCCTTGTACGAGCAACATTCGAACTTTCTTCATCATGAATGTGTTGCACAACATTGAAGAATGTCGAGACGAATTCTCATCATCCGAGCAAAAAAATTTAACAATTTCAAATCCTCCATATGTTTTTTTGTTTATAGAATGAGAGTAAAATGTGAGGGTTTTATTAGATTTATATAGGTATTGAGTTTTTGAAAAAAAAAATAAAACTTAAAAAATGACCGTTGAACAGTTAGAAGAAGGAAAATGTTTTGATTCGCAGTTTGAGTTCGTCGTCTTGAACACGGAAGATCACGACCACGACCGTGGTCGTGGTCCAGCTCAATTGCGAAGGCGATCGTGTTATCCATACCGGATGGTCTAAGTAATAACATACAACTTACAACAACTAAAACATCTTTAGTATACTAAAGGTGCATTCATAGTTATGCGATGATAAAATGTGCTAATAATGACAGATTTATTTTGTTATATATATATATATATATATATATATATATATATATATATATATATATAGAGAGAGAGAGAGAGAGAGAGAGATATTTTACTAAAAGACACATGCTTTTACATTAAAATATTTTCTATATTTTAAATCATACTCGCCTAACTAAATTTGAAATTAAGTTATTCCAGCAAAGTGAAAAACTTGATAGCAAAATTTATATAATATTTTCTATATTTTAAAGAATATCTTTCTATAATTTCTTCCTATTTATCTTCCTATCAATATGAAATGATGACATGTATCAAATTTGGATAAAATCTACTCTAATAAATGAAGATTTTTTTGGACACATGTCACACTCTCATTCAAATTGTCAAATGTCATTTTGCGATTATCTTGAATTAATTTTTTTTCACATGTCATTTTATAGGTTCTTCTATTTTAATAAATTTCATATAATATTTTAATAATTACAATAAATGTAGTAATAAATGAATATCAATTTCATTAATGGATATACTTTCTTTTATCAAAATAATCAAACTAAAGCTCATCAGTTTATTTTATTGATTTATTTAAACTTAAAAGATAAAAAAAAAAATCAATTTTAATAATTCATTATTTTTTTATTTTCTTACAAATCCGAAGTTCTTATATATATATATATATATATATATATATAGAGAGAGAGAGAGAGAGAGAGAGAGAGAGAGAGCTAGGTTCAGGTATTTAATGTAATTATTTTGTTATTGTATGCATAAATGTGAGTCAATCAAAATTAAATAATCAAATAAATAAGGGTAATTTAGTAATTTGTTTAGTAACTTCCAAAAATAATCCATATAATCATGGTATTGATTTTTAACCTAATTTCTCCAGGTTTATATGTAGAGTCGTTCCCCTCTTTATCTAAAAACCAAATCTTGGCCAATCTACAAAATTGGAATAGATTAAGATCTCAAGTCGCCACCACCATCGTTTGCTGTTGCCGCCGATATCCAGCCACCATTCTAAGTTATGGCCGCCATTGCGTACTAACATGGGCATTGGAATAATTTGAAGTCCCTCTCTTCTAATTATTCTATGATAGCATGACTTTCATGCATTTAGAAAATGGAAAAACAAAAACGTGGTCTGTGACTTTAATGGACATTTACTGGACATTTAAAAAGTTTGATATTTTCACCTCTTCTATGAAATTGGTAACTTTTACAAAATTATATTTAATAATTATTTTGCAGCTTTTTGGATGCCATGGACCTCTTGTAAATCGTCAAACAGGAAGAGCATTTATAAATGTAGTTGCTTAAAGTGGATTTTGTTCATTTAGAGTATCTTGTTAATTAATAAACTATATTTCAGTCGTGTTTAAATGTTTTCATTTTGGAGAACTCAATACTCGTTTGCTTCTTTGTTGTAACGAGAATGATTTACTTCGAGGCAATAGTCGCCTACCATCGATTACATGTAAGCTTCATCTAACCTATCAATTTTGCAAGATTATTGGTATTTATAGTTTTTTTTCTTTCATTCTTTGTGTAGCAATCCTTGCTCGCCAACTGTTTGCTGAAATGGCTGAAAGAAATTTTTTGTCCATTTCTGATGAGATCCATCTTTCTGTGTATGATTCATATATTTGTCCATTTTCGGGAGAATATTTACGGTATCCATCTTTCTGTGTATGATTCACATATTTCTCCATCAACTTATGAAACTACTTTCCAGTTATCCCTTAGTGGTTTGTGTATTTTATACAATTCCAATTCTATTGGAATGGAATCACGAATTCAAATCCTATCGGACTGGAAACACGAATTCCAATTCTGTTTGAATGAAATATGGATATTTTCTCATTGATTATACATGTTCTACAATTTTTCTTATTGGTTTTGGTGCAATTAACAAGTCTGCGTATCATTCCAAACGAATATAGTTTTTTATTTATCATTTGCTAATACGTTATTGGATTCTAAACTATAATTGGATTTGTTTTCACAGAAGTTGATGCTTGAAGAACAGACAACAAAATTGAAAGTGTTTCTTAGCAACATTATTCTATTAGAAAGAATTAGTGTATTTGTTAGATTTTGATGCTTTTTTCTCGATTTGAAAGTTTTTTAGTTTTACTCTTTAACATGTAATTCTTAGCAATTGTTACATATATTCGATAAGAATTAATGTAATTTTTGTTTTAATTCTTCAATTGCTGGTTCGAGAATTTGTTATTCTACAAGAAATTTTTAAAGTCACGATCAAGAAATATGTTCAACAATATTTTTATTATTTTATGGTTCTAGAATATTTTTTTTTTTGAACATACTCAAACATTCTGTCAGAATGTCCGAACTAAAAACCTTATAATTAGTAAAATGAGATTTTCAAAATTAATAGAATCTATGATGCCTTAAAATATGCAAATTTCATTTATTAAATCTATATTAATTGACTAAAATACCCTTCTAGTTAAATTACTTGGTATTTTTCAATTATATTTAATTCAATAATATGTATTAATCATTTTTTAAAAATAAGTAAAATGATTGGCCCACATTTATGCATACAATAATACAATAATTACTTTGAATATTATCACATAAGCATATATATATATATATATATATATATATATATATATATATATATATATATATATATATATTACATCTAATTAATAATATTTTAGTATTCTTATCATCATTTCAAATAGATAAAAAAATAGCGAACAAATAAAAATAGAATAATTAATTTCTCAAATCAAATTTGCATATCCCATTGGGCTTTTTTTGCTATCTGAGCACCATAAAACAAACTAAATGAAAAAAATAAAAAAAAAAATAAAAAAATTGAATAATTATGGTGACCCAAGCCACATGGACGGGCTAGCTGATGGGGTTTTTATTTGCTTTCTATCACATGTTGCTTCATGGATGAATGATATATTTACGAGGTAAACTTTATAATAATATCAATACTATATTACCTAAATCAGAAAAAATTAAAAAATATTAAAATTTGAATTTTTTTTTTCTTCTCTATAAACCAAGTTTAATATTGCCATACTTTATATTTGAATTTAAATTTTATTCTATTTTTTTTGTATATGTTATCATGGATTTTCTGTATCCAAATTTCATTTTTAAATGTTGACACTATTCAAAACTATATAGACTTCGTAATAAAAGCTCATAACGTGCTAAAATTGATTTGCTTTAATATATTGGAAATTTTTTTTTTTGGCATTCATTAATATATATATATATATATATATATATATATATATATATATATATATATATATATATATATATATATATATATATATATATATATATATATATATATTGTATTTGCAAATTTATATTTCATGTTACAAATAATGTAACTTGATTTATATATTTTATTTAGCATGTTTGATGGATATAAAATAATTTTATTTATTTTTATATTTAAAATATATAATTTATTTGTTTGAAATAAAATGATTTATTTTAACTAGCGGAAAAAACCCGGGCTTCGCCCCGGTCCATTTTTTGTGTTTTTATGAAAAAATATAAAAAATTTCACTGTAAGGACCAAAAGTGTCGAAATAGTTAAAGAATTAAAAGGGTTGAAATTAACAAGTTTTTAGAAAATGGACAAAAGTTATCAATTCCTTAAATGTTACATTTTTAACGGCAAAATAATTCACATAATAGTACTCTAAATTGATTATTTTTTACTTTTTATTTTTGTAAAGTGAACTTCCGTAATGTGGATTTCCAAACCAACTTTCGCATACCGACTAATCCAATATTCAAATATTACGAAAATAAGGTTATTTTTTATGCCTTAAAGTAACTGCAAACGAACTTACATAGTAGTTAAAAGGGCTGAGACCAGAGGGAGTGGAATGCGGTTTCAGCCTACGTGGCATGTGAAACAGCAGTGAACACTGCCCCCTTCAAGTTCTTAGGGTCTGATTCATAACCAATATAATTAGGTGTTGTAGATAGATAGATGGAGGAGGCGGTAGATGCTGATGGTGGCAGCAAATAGACGATTCAATAGCTAACATATTGTCGGTGTTATCTCTTGCGTGGGCAATAGAAACTCAGAGGAAAAAACACCACGTAGATGGTAGCTCTGACCCTGAACGGACGTGGAGTAGGTTCAAAGCATTGAAATAAGTAAATGAATTAGAAAAGAATGGCGGTGCAGAAGGATCGATAATGATTGACCGACCCAATACAAATAACATAAATAGGGACGAAATTGCAACTTCAAGAAAAAACCGGGTAATTTCCTCAATATGCATTGATCTTTATTTAGTTAAAAAAGCAAACAAACAAACAAAAAAAACATAAAAAGGAAATTCCAAAATGGTTAATAGGACCTAAAATTAATATATATATATATATATATATATATATATATATATATATATATATATATATATATATATATATAATATCCAATAGTTTTTAATAGAATAAAAAATGATTCTAAATTGTATTTACTAAATAAACATTTAGTTTGGATTTTTTTTAATGAGTGAAAATTTATATTGGATTGAATTGTATATATCGAATAAAGAAAATTAATTAATGTCATAAAAATTTTTAAGTTTTCGGGATTTTGTTGGTTTTGTCTAAAGTTGAGTTTTATGTTTATTTTTACCCTCATATTTTTTTTTAAAAAATGTTTGGTTTTACCTTTTAATTGGTAATAACAGGTTTTTAAAATTACCGTTATCTTAACATGCACAAAAAAACCCTTAAGTTTATAGTTTTATTACATTTTTACCCTTAAGTTTATAATTTTTTTTATAGTTTTACCCTAAGTATTTTTTTTTTCATATTATACATATTTATGCAGAAAAATCCTATTTATATACGAAAAATATTTTATTAAAGATTATATTTATATTTTTAATTGTTATACATATATATATATATATATATATATATATATATATATATATATATATATATGAGTTTTTTTTTTTGCATGGTTATACAATTTAAAACGTAAATAAATATTTTTAAAATTATGAATACGTATTTTATAGATATAGTTTTTAGTAGTATAAATACATATTTTTATATTTTTAGAAATGTTAATATGTATCTATACTTCTAAAAATATATTTATACTTTAAAAAAAATATATAAAAATATATATTTACAATTCTAAAAATATATTTATATACTTATAAAAACGTAAAAATAAATATTTATATTTCTAAAATACATATTAATATTTCTAAGAACACACACAAATATATATATATATATATATATATATATATATATATATATATATACACACACACGTTTATGATTGAACAAGTTTTTAGTATATGAACATGTTTTTTTATTGATATGTATATTTTTAAATAAATAAAAATATGTATTTATTGTTTCAAAAACATAATAATTTATTTTTTTTTATATTTTAAACTGTTTAACAAGACAAAAAAACAAATATATATATATATATATATATATATATATATATAACATTGAAAAAACTTAAATACTATATTTAATTAAACTTTTTATTTTCGTATATAAATACGATTTTTCTGCATGAATACGTATAATATGAAAAAAAAATACTTAGGGTAAAAGTGAAAAAAAATTATAAACTTTAAGGTACAATCGTAAAAAAACTGTAAACTTAATGGTTTTTTGTGATGTTAATATAATGGTAATCTAGAATCCCTGTTATCACCAGTAAAAAGGTAAAACTGAACGTTTGTTGAATATATAAGTGTAAAAACGGACATAAAATTTAACTTTATGTCAAACTGATAAAAGCCTAATAACTTTAAGGTTTTTATAAGATTAACCCGTAATTTAAACATTTAGATTTTTATTGATTATGATCTTATTCATTAAACTTTTTTTGTTACAAACTACATTGATGTTGGTTAAAGTCTTCCCCTCCTTTATAAGAGCTATTTTTTTTCCAACTCACATCCGATGTGGAATATGTAAAAAATTCAAATCTCAAAAGTAATTCATCATACATAGTGGTATTACATAATGGTATTAAAAAAATAGGGAAAATCATAGAAAAACCCTATATATTATCATTTAACGCTTATAAAAAGCCTTTCATTGTTTTTGGCCACATATTAACAATTATATGTTGTATATTACTTAATTTAATGTTAATTAACCGGCTAGCCTAAAACAACTGGTTGCATTGATTAGGTGGCTTTGAAATTGGTGACATGTAATAACTATGTGACAATTACAGCAAAACTTAGGTTAAATACATTCACTTAATTAGGAGGAGCCCTCCTTCTTTGTCTTTTTCTTATTTAGAGGGTGGGGAGTATTTTGGTGTTCTGGTGTGTGTGTCTGAGTGTGTGTGTGTGTGAGTGTGCATGCATACTTCTTTGGCGGTTTGTAGATATACATGATAGTTGGTTGGTGTCTCTCAGTTAGTCTGTTGTTTGAAGTACTCTAGGTAGTTGCTATTAGACGTGTCTTCCAAGGTGCTTGGTGTTTATCGTGGATCATATTGCCTTTGGTTTGTTTTGACTTGTACGTTTGTGCATTAGAGAATTGGTTGCCATTTTGTTTCCCGCCACTTTATATAATTCTCTTTCCGTTGGATGATGTTGAACTGCTGATGCTATTTATTTTTCTGCGCATTTCTCTTTTTTTTTGGGAGTTGGACGATTTTACCCCTGTGGTCTCGGTACGATGTCTGAAGTATTAGCATATCTGGCTTTAGACTTCATGGTTTTTGTTTCTTCGCTTTTGGTTGTTGTTGTTGTTATTGTTGTCAATTTCGATTGATTTTCCATATTTTTGAAGTTGACGATTATACCCTTAGTGTCATTCAACTCTTTTTGATGGTTTCTGATGTTGCGGGGTTTAGCCTTGCATATTTTCTTGTGAAAACTGGCAGTTCTAGGTCAGCAAAAGTCAAACAAGTCAACAAAAGTCAATGGGTTAGAACATAAATCGTGATTTATACCTTGCTTTTTGGGTTCTCGGCTTAGGACCCAAAGCATTATGATTTCGGTTGGTACTTGGACCGAAATCACTTGGTGATGTCGATGGTACCTGGACCGAAATCACTAGGTGATCTCGGTGGTACCTGGACCGAAATCACTAGGTGATCTCAGTGGTACCTGGAACGAAGTCACTAGGTGATCTCAGTGGTACTAGGCCGAAATCACCATGTAATTTCGGTGATCTAGTAGAAAAGTAAAAGGTGAGTTGTGTAACAGCCCGGAATCTCAGGTATTGTTAAATTATGTTTTTGGGGTGAGTTAAGAGGGGACTCGGCAAGTTGGAGCCTAGACTCGCCGAGTAGGATCGCAGACTTGGTCGCGAGTTCGCGACTGGACTCGACGAGTCCGATATGGACTCGGCGAGTCTACGCTGTTTAGCGAAAACCCTAACCGTTCAGGGTTGGGTCGTATATAATGCACTTATAGGCCGTCATTGTCCGTCTTTAGTCGACTGAAAAGAACCCTAAACGGCTGTGGGCGTCTAGAGCAAGATTGAAGGATATTAGGGCTTGGAAGAAATTGTTGTGCAAGGAGGAGAAGAGCTTTGGCTAAAGGAACAGCAAGGGATTCGAGTTCTGCGGTTTGGGGACACAGAGAGTGCATATTTCAGGTAATATTTCAGATTCTTTCTGTTATGTTGATGTGTGCATGGATTTAGGGTTTATGGAACCCATTTGGTGATTAGATGAATTAATACCTTGTTACCCAACGACTATAATCCTGTATTAGGACCTTTAGAGGTCCAGAAGGTCCCATGCTTGTGTATTCGGGACGAAACTTATCTCAGGAAGCAGTTTGATCGACTGCATGGCATGGACTCGCCGAGTCCGATGAACAGACTCGGCGAGTAGCTTGGAGATTGGCTGGAACTCGTCGAGCTGTTCTTCAGACTCGGCGAGTGGAGTCGGGGTGGCCCCGCGATTCTTCCAGGAGTGACTCGTCGGGTCAAGGAGGATACTCGACGAGTAGATAGGGACTCTCAGAGAGTTGGAGAACGTCTAGACTCGCCGAGTCGCCATGGCACTCGCCGAGTCTGGTCGAGTTGACCGTTGACCGTTGACCAGAGTTGACCTAAGTCTGACTTCTTAGGGATAGTCACACTTAGAAGATATAAGTGTTAATGAGAGATATGTGATGTTATAGGGAGGTTGTAGCTCGTCGGATTGTGCACGAGTGATTTCAGGATTTGCTAGCTTTCAGCATTTACGAGGTGAGTCTTCTCACTACACTGTACCCGGAAGGGTTTGACCGTGTGACCGGAAGGTCAGGTATGATATGTGATATGTGATATGTGATATGTATGCTATATGTGGTAAGTTATTTGTTGTATGTGCTATATATGTTATGTGGGCCGGAAGGCAATATGAGATGGGCCGGAAGGCGATTATGTTATGGGCCGGAAGGCGTTGTTTTAAGGACCGGAAGGTCAGGGCCTGGAAAGGCGTATGTGCGTAAGTGTATATTGGGGGACTCACTAAGCATTTATGCTTACAGTGGTTATGTATGTGTTTCAGGTACTAGCGAGGACCGTGGGAAGGCGCCGGCATGATCGATACACACTGAAGAATGTTTTTATGATCTTGGGATTTAGATAGTTTGTATTTGACATGACACTTAAATTAATTATGCCTTGATTTGAATGAAATTAATTTATTTATGAAAAGAAAAATTTGTTTGAAAATTTGAGTCGTTTCAATTGGTATCAGAGCCTTGGTTTGAGGGATTCGGGTGCACCTTCGGGAGTAACTGAACTCAAACCGAGGATTTGAGGAAAACTTTTTAAATAAAGGCATAAACTTTTGTAAATGGTTTTGTGGTAAGCAAGAAAGAAGCAGTGTGTACGATCAGTCAGCGCCCGAACGGTAAAGATCCCCAAAATACCTTACAATGTTATATAATGTAAATTGTTATGCATGCTAGAAGACTAGGTATTCATGATAGGACTAGAGTGGCCTGATTTGTGATGCCTTAGTCTAGGGAAGTTTGTCGATATGAGATGCTTTGCTAGTATGCGGTTAGATAGTGCATATCAGAAGTAGAGTACTCACTATCCGGGGTTTGGGGAGGAAGACTTGGGATGAATGCTGATGCGGTGTGATCGGTAGTATTGGGCCCGTACTACCGAAGACACCGGGTCAGTGGGAGACCCAAGTACGAATCCCTGGATATCGGAGACTGAGTAGGGTTGCGTTATCGAGTGCAATTACACTCGATGGAGTATCTGATAGTTTTATGTTGTATTTCAGAGACATCATGGTTAGACCACGCCACGGAGCGAGTACGAGCGGTGTGAGTGACGAGGAGATTCGTCAGATGACTCACGAGGAGGTGGCGGTGGCGATCCGGGCTGAGATCCCGGAGATGTTTGGGTCTATTAAGACCACCCTGATGGAGACATTCGATGAGCGGTATGCCGCATTGACTGAGGCTGCAACCGCTGCAGCTACCGCAGCTGTGGCCGCTGCTAGGCCACAGGGGGGTGACTCGTTGCTGTTCCGAGAGTTCAGCAACACGAAGCCACCGGAGTTCGATGGGACGCAGGATCCGATTTCTACGATGAGGTGGATCGCGGACATAGAGGGGTGCTTCTACACTTGTTCATGCCCGGAGCACCTGAGGGTACGGTTCGCTTTGAACCAGCTCCGTCTGGGAGCGAAGGACTTGTGGAAGTTCGTGACGGCGAACTTCACTTTGGCAGAGACTACAGCGGTGACATGGGAGGGGTTTACTGCCATGTTCAGGGATGAGTACGTTCCCCCGGTGGAGCGGGAACGATTGGTTCAGGAGTTCTTAACCCTCAAGCAGGGTACAGATTCGGTGGCGGAGATCACGCGGAAGTTTCATGAGAGGGCGATGTTTTGCCCCGAGCTGGTGTCCACAGAGCAGGCTCGGATGAGTCGGTACTTGGGTGTCTTGAGGAGGGATATCCGGGAGTTCGTGTCGAACTCCACCTATCATACTTTTACGGAGCTTCAGGCGAATGCCAGGAAGCGTGAGATCGAGTTGGAGACTCAGGCCAGGGAGGAGGCCGAGTCTCAGCAGGCAGACCGGTGGCCGGCTCAGTCTCAGCCGGCAGCCAAGCGGATCAAGTCCGTCGATTCGAGGACGGGAGGTCCGAAGAGCCGCACTTGCGGAAAGTGCGGCAAGGGTCACGATGGGGCGTGTCGAGCCGGTGCTTGCTACAAGTGCGGCAAGGAGGGGCACATTGCTAGGGAGTGCCCCAAGGGGTTTATGGTTTGCTTTCATTGCAACCAGACCGGCCATCGGAAGGCCGAGTGTCCGCAGCTTCGTCAGGGATCTGCACCTATTGCCAGGACTACTGAGGCTCGACCGGTGAAGGTCGAGGCCCCGAGGGCTCATGGGAGAGCCTTTCAGCTGACTGCGGAGGAGGTCCGCGCTGCGCCCGATGTCGTGGCAGGTATGTTGTAATTCATGTATTTATTTTAATGTCGAGATGTTATGCTTATGTTATTATATGCGTAGGTACTTTCCTTGTGAACTCTGTGCCTGCCTTAGTGTTATTTGACTCGGGTGCTAGTAGGTCGTTTGTGTCCTTAGCCTTTAGTTAGCATATCAACGCTAGTTGTGAGTCGTTGAGTCGACCTTTGAGAGTTTCTATAGCTGACGAGAAAGTGATTTGTGCCACGGAGGTTCTTCGGGGATGTGTACTAGAGATTTTCGGGGTTGAATTCCCGATTGACCTGATTCCTATTGCGATGGGTGATGTCTGTGTCATCGTGGGCATGGACTGGTTGAGCCGATTCGGCGCTGTCATCGACTGTGAGCGTCAGCTGGTGACTATACGAGACCATAGTGGGGGAGTTCTTTCGGTGTACGGCGAGGGTACCCGTTCGGGATCAGCTTTTTGTTCGGCCGCTAGGGCGAGTCAGTGTCTATAGCAGGGCTGTAAGGGTTTTGTGGCGTATGTGATGGATACGCGGGTGGTTTCCGAGAGACCGAAGTCAGTTGAGGAGGTCCCTGTGGTGCGTGAGTTTCCAGATGTTTTCCCCGAGGAGCTGCCGGGAGTACCTCCTGTGAGGCAAGTAGAGTTTGGTATCGATCTGGTTCCGGGGGCCGCGCCTATTGCTAAAGTGCCCTATCGTCTTGCACCTCCAGAGATGCAAGAGTTGTCCTCGCAGCTCCAGGAGTTGCTGGGGAAGGGATTCATTCGGCCGAGCAGCTCGCCGTGGGGAGCACCTATTCTGTTCGTCAAGAAGAAGGATGGTTCACACCGGATGTGCATTGATTACCGGGAGTTGAACAAATTGACGGTCAAGAACCGTTACCCGTTACCGAGGATCGATGATTTATTCGATCAGTTGCAGGGGGCGTCTTGGTTTTCCAAGATCGATCTGAGGTCAGGGTACCATCAGGTGAGAGTGCGGGATGAGGATGTCCAGAAGACAGCGTTTAGGACGCGATATGGGCATTATGAGTTTGTGGTGATGCCTTTCGGACTCACCAATGCCCCGGCTGTGTTCATGGATCTCATGAACAGGGTATGCAGACCGATGTTGGATCGGTCAGTGATCGTATTTATCGACGACATTCTGGTGTATTCGAGATCTAGAGAGCAGCATGAGGAGCATTTGAGGGAGGTCCTTGAGGTATTGAGGTCGGAGAAGCTTTATGCAAAGTTCTCCAAATGTGACTTCTGGTTGCGGGAGGTCCAATTTCTAGGACATGTTGTTAATCAGAAAGGGATATTGGTCGATCCGGCCAAGGTTGAGGCGGTGATGAGTTGGGAAGTGCCGAGGTCACCTTCTGAGATCAGGAGCTTCCTTGGGTTGGCAGGGTATTATCGGAGATTCATCAAGGATTTCTCCAAGATCGCAGTGCCACTCACCAGATTGACCCGGAAGGGTGTTGCATTCTCATGGGGGCCCGAGCAGCAGACCTCCTTTGAGACACTTCGCCAGAGGTTGTGCGAAGCCCCGATATTAGCCCTCCCAGAAGGGATGGAAGATTTTGTGGTTTATTGCGACGCATCGATTTCGGGACTGGGTGCAGTGTTGATGCAAAGGGGTCATGTGATATCTTACGCGTCGAGGCAGCTGAAGCCTCACGAGGCGAGATACCCCACGCATGATTTAGAGTTGGGAGCAGTAGTGTTCGCTCTCAAGATTTGGCGTCACTACCTGTATGGGGTTCGATGTACAATATATACGGACCATAAGAGCTTGAAGTATTTGATGGATCAGCCCAACCTAAATATGCGTCAGAGGAGGTGGTTGGATGTGGTCAAGGATTATGATTGTGAGATCCTATACCACCCAGGTAAGGCTAATGTGGTAGCCGACGCATTGAGCCGCAGGGCGGAGAGCACTCCATTGCGAGACGTATGCTTGAGACTGACTGTGATGACTCTAGTATTGGATGCTATTCGTGGGGCACAGGCCGAAGCTGTGCGACCAGAGATGCAGAAGAAAGAGCGGGTTATGGGGTTAATTTCAGAGTTCGTTAAGGATGGGCGAGGGCTTATGACGTTTCAGGGTCGGATTTGGGTACCGTTTGTGGGCGGTACGCGTATTACTTTGATGGAAGAGGCTCATAGATCGAAATTCTCGATCCATCCCGGTGCTACGAAGATGTATTTGGACTTGAGGAAAGAGTATTGGTGGCCCTGTATGAAGAGGGACGTCGCATGGTTCGTTGAGAGGTGCTTGACCTGCCGTAGGGTCAAGGCCGAGCACCAGAGACCGCATGGCAAGTTACAGCCATTGGAGATCCCCGAGTGGAAGTGGGAACAAATCACTATGGATTTCATCACCAAATTGCCGAGGACTGTCAGGGGAGTTGATGCAATTTGGGTGATTGTGGATAGGTTGACAAAGAGTGCACACTTCCTTGCCATCAGTGAGAGTTCTTCAGCGGAGAAGTTGGCGGAGATATATGTGAGAGAGGTGGTATCTCGGCATGGGGTACCGATCTCGATTGTTTCAGACCGTGATGTGCGTTTCACTTCCAGGTTCTGGAAGAAATTTCATGAGGAGCTGGGTACTAAATTGCATTTTAGTACCGCATACCATCCCCAGACAGACGGTCAGAGCGAGCGGACGATTCAGACGCTGGAGGACATGCTCCGGGCGTGTGTGTTAGACTTCGGGGGTAGTTGGGATGCGTATTTACCATTGGCAGAGTTTTCCTACAACAACAGCCATTATTCGAGCATTGGTATGCCACCTTTTGAGCTGTTGTATGGTAGGAGATGTTGGACCCCCATTTGCTGGGGAGAGGTGGGACAGAGAGTGATGGGCAGCACGGAGATCGTGCTTCAGACGACAGAGCAGATTCGGCAAGTTAGGCAGAGGTTATTGACTGCCCAGAGCCGACAGAAGAGTTATGCAGACAGGCGCCGATCCGAGCTTGAATTTCAGGTCGGCGACTTCGTTCTCCTGAAGGTCTCCCCTTGGAAAGGAGTGATTCGATTCAGGAAGAGGGGCAAGTTGGGGCCCCGGTATATTGGGCCATTTCGTGTGATTGCAAGGATAGACCGGGTAGCATATCGGTTGGAGTTGCCAGCGGAGTTAGGACAGATCCACGACACCTTCCATGTGTCGCAATTGAGGAAGTGCATAGCCGATGAGTCGGCAGTGGTTCCGTTGGAGGATATTCAGGTGGATGCGAGCCTGAATTATGCCGAGAGACCAGTGGCCATCAGGGATCGGAAGATCAAGGTTCTGAGGAACAAGGAAGTACCTCTGGTGTTGGTCTAGTGGCAACACCGTAAGGGGTCGGAAATGACTTGGGAGCCGGAACGTGAGATGTGGGAGCAGCATCCGGAACTATTTTCAGAGTGAGACTTCGAGGGCGAAGTCTAATCCAAGTGGGGGAGAGTTGTAACAGCCCGGAATCTCAGGTATTGTTAAATTATGTTTTTGGGGTGAGTTAAGCGGGGACTCGGCGAGTTGGAGCCTAGACTCGCCGAGTAGGATCGCAGACTTGGTCGCGGGTTCGCGACTGGACTCGACGAGTCCGATATGGACTCGGCGAGTCTACGCTGTTTAGCGAAAACCCTAACCGTTCAGGGTTGGGTCGTATATAATACACTTATAGGCCGTCATTGTCCGTCTTTAGTCGACTGAAAAGAACCCTAAACGGCTGTGGGCGTCTAGAGCAAGATTGAAGGATATTAGGGCTTGGAAGAAATTGTTGTGCAAGGAGGAGAAGAGCTTTGGCTAAAGGAACAACAAGGGATTCGAGTTCTGCGGTTTGGGGACACAGAGAGTGCATATTTCAGGTAATATTTCGGATTCTTTCTGTTATGTTGATGTGTGCATGGATTTAGGGTTTATGGAACCCATTTGGTGATTAGATGAATTAATACCTTGTTACCCAACGACTATAATCCTGTATTAGGACCTTTAGAGGTCCAGAAGGTCCCATGCTTGTGTATTCGGGACGAAACTTATCTCAGGAAGCAGTTTGATCGACTGCATGGCATGGACTCACCGAGTCCGATGAACAGACTCGGCGAGTAGCTTGGAGATTGGCTGGAACTCGTCGAGCTGTTCTTCAGACTCGGCGAGTGGAGTCGGGGTGGCCCCGCGATTCTTCCAGGAGTGACTCGTCGGGTCAAGGAGGATACTCGACGAGTAGATAGGGACTCTCAGAGAGTTGGAGAACGTCTAGACTCGCCGAGTCGCCATGGCACTCGCCGAGTCCGGTCGAGTTGACCGTTGACCGTTGACCAGAGTTGACCTAAGTCTGACTTCTTAGGGATAGTCACACTTAGAAGATATAAGTGTTAATGAGAGATATGTGATGTTATAGGGAGGTTGTAGCTCGTCGGATTGTGCACGAGTGATTTCAGGATTTGCTAGCTTTCAGCATTTACGAGGTGAGTCTTCTCACTACACTGTACCCGGAAGGGTTTGACTGTGTGACCGGAAGGTCAGGTATGATATGTGATATGTGATATGTGATATGTATGCTATATGTGGTAAGTTATTTGTTGTATGTGCTATATATGTTATGTGGGCCGGAAGGCAATATGAGATGGGCCGGAAGGCGATTATGTTATGGGCCAGAAGGCGTTGTGTTAAGGACCGGAAGGTCAGGGCCTGGAAAGGCGTATGTGCGTAAGTGTATATTGGGGGACTCACTAAGCATTTATGCTTACAGTGGTTATGTATGTGTTTCAGGTACTAGCGAGGACCGTGGGAAGGCGCCGGCATGATCGATACACACTGAAGAATGTTTTTATGATCTTGGGATTTAGATAGTTTGTATTTGACATGACACTTAAATTAATTATGCCTTGATTTGAATGAAATTACTTTATTTATGAAAAGAAAAATTTGTTTGAAAATTTGAGTCGTTTCAAGTTGACTTGGACGTGACAGGCGCATCTTTTCCCAATGAGATAAAATTTACAGCATATAAATGCCTTTACCCAACATGTAAAATGCAAACATCACCCCTTCCTCTCTAACTTCGGCTGAGAGCTCCTCCAAACCCTCACCATCTTTAAAGTTCTTCATTTTTCTCTCAAAAAAAAACTATTTTAAAAACCTTCCAAGGATTTATTCTTCAAGATTGATTCTTAGAATTTTTGGTAAGTATTCCTTGATTAATCTAGTTTTCTACACTTTTTAATGCTAGTTTCATCTCATTTACACACATTATCATGTGTTAAAACTCATAGGATAATACCATCTTCAAAGAGTTCTTCAACCACCTTCAAGTGTTTTAGGCTTGAAGATCTTCACCATCACCTCTTTGTCCAGTCACAATCTCACTCAAGGTGAGTTCAAACCCCTACATTTTTTGAGACTTTTCCATGTTTTAGGGGGGGGGGGGGATACAAGTAAAACACAAGAAAACTTATGTTAAAACACAAATGTGTAAATACGTTTTGTTACTTTTTGCGAAAAGTGCTAAATACATGAAATAGCTTTACTATCAAACTTTTGAACTTTTACATACAAAGTTTTGATAAAAACATAAAGCTATGAAAAACGAGTACAAATATGAAAAACTTTTCTTACTTTTTGCTAAAAGTCCCCGATTAATCACCCGATTAATCTCCGCCTAGTCGATTAATCCCTTAACCCTAGTCCACCGACTAGCTAACGTCGAACGATTTTTACAACCTTGGTGTGTGTGTGTGTGTATATATATATATATATATATATATATATATATATATATATATATATATATATTGGGTACACATTTAACTGCTATAATAAACTATGTAAGTATAGTTTATGAGACTTTATCACATTTGTAACATGTTGAGTAAGGCGCATAATAATATAAAAATACATATATAATTATTTCATTCCATATTACTTTTATCATGCTAAAATGATAACATTACATACAAAGGTTATTCATGTCAACAAAGCATTTTTATAAACTATAATAAGTATAGTTTATGGGGCATTTTCACTTGTTTACCCACTCGGGACAAAGAAATAATCATTTAAAGGTATAATTATTTTACACTACGAAACTCCTATGGAAAGGAAAATTTTCCACTTATAAAAGGATTTTCATTACACTATATGTAAACATGTTGATACAAGGTTGTGAGACACTATCTTCACGTAGTTACTGGAGTACATACAAAAGTCCTGTATTGTAACCGAAATCTCCCGTAAGAGAGTGTGATACTTGTGTATAGATCTATACGAGACTAACAATCCCCACTTAAATTGTTAGCTACAGTTAGACTGGCAAGTCTAGGGTGACAAGTATCATAACATCCTACACCATCTATGTCATTTAGCACGGTTATAATAACTCACATGGGGTATTAGCAATACATTTGGTTTACGGGGCTAACATACCTTCAATCAATTTTATACAATGATAAAACTACATTACACTATTGTCCAGTACATCACTACTTACTATTTTGGTCTTGTGATTAAGACCTACAATTCATTTTAAAAGAAAATATTGGATTTTTTGGTAATCACACTGTATCAACTTACAAGGAAAAATGTCAGATTTTTCTCATACAAAACTCTTATGAACTCACCAACTTAATTGTTGACACTTTTTCAAAACTGCTTGTATTCTCAAAAAATCAGTAAACAAGTAATCAAAACGGTTTTTGAGGATGGAACGCTACATCATCACGTCATATATTTTTCTCATATGTATTTGATATAAAAAATGATTTGCATACAATGTAAACTTATAAATTATCAATATGATGGTTGTATGTGTCGCACCCCAAAACCGGAACGGCGGAAACGTTCAGGGGCGGAGGACGTCATGTTTAGTATCACGAGATATGTATATGATAAGCAAGTAATGAATAACCATTTCATTTAGAAAGAAAGTGTTTACAATGTGTGTGTTCACAAAACATAGAAGTCATAAACAAATAACAAAACAAAACTTGAAGCTATAATGCTCCATCTTCTGAATCCCCAGCACGAGCACCTGTCTAATAGTCTCCTGAGAATACAAGTTATTTGAAAGAGTTTATCAGCAATTAAGCTGGTGAGTTCATAAGATTTAAGTAATGTGAGTAAGCTGTAAAGCGTTGTGGAAAATGTATATGTAAAAGTGATGTAAGTTGTAAGTTCTGTTTTGAAAGGTTCGCCTGTTCCTCTAGAAAATCCTATATTTCCTACTTGAATGAAAGTTAAGTAAAATGACACTACAAGCCCTTCTATAGGTACTAAGTGAGTACAAGCCATATATACTCAGAGTAAACAAACAATAGATTGTGCGCATCTGCCCTAAGCTCACAACCTAACGGGGAACAAAGAGTAAGGCGGATAGCACACATTCAATTGGTTGTTAGATCATTGTCATATATAACCCTAGTGTATTCACTTGTTACTCATGGAGTTATTTGTAATGGTTCCTTTATATTTAATGAAAAGTTCTTTGAAGAAAACCTATATTTCTTATAGTAAAATATTGACCACAGTGACTACTTTTATAATAGCTTTGTTTATACTGCTATATATAATTTGATATCGGGTAGAAAGTTAATTGGGTGAGTCTGCCCTAAGTCCACAACCCAACGAGGACAGGAAGTAAGACGGAAAATACACATTCAACTATTTATTGGGTATTAGTTTTATATAAAAACATGGTGTATAAACTAAGGTGTTATAGAGTTATTCACCTAAAGTCTTTAAGTGTATACTGGCTTAATAAAATGGATTAAGCCCTTATCTGGGAAATTTCTAGTTTTGTATACCAAAAGTACTGAATTTGAAAAGTATGCTTTGTACTAGAAAAGTTGTGCGTTGACTCTGTGTCCTATAACCTGATCCATACCTGTTACCCTTATGATGACTTAATGTATACTAAGCATAAATATATATAGATTCGGGTAGATAATAGATTGGGTGAACTCGTTCTAAGCCCACAATCCAACGAGAACAGGAAATGAAGTGAAGAGCACACATCCTATTAGCTGTCAAAATCTATTAGTATATGTCACACCCCAAAACCAAGAACGGCGGAAACGTTTTGGGGCAGAGGACGTCATGTAAAGTATCACAACACAGTAAAAGTAAACAAGCAAACAACATCATCCATTGCATTAAATATATAATTTTAATACACGCGTGTTCTGTACAGTTATAGACACCAAAAATAATGTGAATCAAAATAATAAGATGAATCTTGGATGCGCTCCATCTTCTCAAAAGCTGGCCTCGATACCTGTCTACTGATGACCTGAGAATACAAGTTATTTTGAAAGAGTTTATCAACATTAAGCTGGTGAGTTCATAAGTATTTTAGTGTCGGTGTTTGTATCAAAACGTTTGAACATAGTTTTAAACAATAGTTTGTAAACATTGGTGATAAAAGTATGTGAATGTTTGTACGTGTTTGTAAAAGTTTGAATCTCTAAGAAAAACCTATATTTTCTATTAAAAGTAGCCTTCTACCAAGGCGTAACTGTTTTGTACATTCGTTTATCGTAAAAGTGTGTAATTTTCCTAAGTGTAACTATCATTATCAAAATATAGTTTGTACATTATTGTTTAAGTGAAATGATCACAAAATGTATATAAAGGATAAATTACCGTAGTACTGTAGTGTTGTATTATAGGAACTACTGCTGTACTAACTACCTTAAACCGGATTTATATTAAGGTAACATGTGATTAATTGTACCATACTATCGACTGGATAAACAACGAAAAATGTAGGTCGTAAAAAGAAATGACGTTTGACACCTGCAGACCTGCAGGTCCGGCTGTAGCTAGCAGCAAGGTGTAGGATAGTCAATCCAGTATAGATCTATACGCAAACTCACGCTCTCCCTCCAAGAGACTCTGGCTACAACTCAGGCCATGACATTTAAGGCATGCTATGATACAGTGGATCACAATTCTGTCAATGTATATATGTATATGTAATGTATTGTTACTCGTTCTAGTATCGTTGTATATGTTCTCTTTCTAGTATAGTTGTATATGTTCTCTTTCTAGTATAATTGTATATGTTCTTTCTCTAGTATAATTGTATATGTTCTTCTTCTAGTATAGTTGTATATGTTCTTATAGTAGTAATGTATATGATCTCATAGTAATGTAATGTATATGTTCTCATAGTACTAAGTACTGACTCATGAATGAACTGACTCATTGATCTAGCAATAGTATAAGTATGATCCTGTGTTACCCCGATGGTAACTTACTAATGATGTAATTGATACGTATGAATATCGAAGCACTTTTATGTCTATATATGCACATATGATATGTAATTAATATTGAAACGACCCTCGGACGGCTACCCGACATCCCACCAGACCACATCCAAATCGAGGAAAAGGAAATAGGGCGGATGGCCTTCCTAAGCCTTTTAAACATTGCTTATATATCTATACATATATGGGCATGCAATTTATAAGAAGTATAATAAATTTTAAATAAAAGTATTTGATAAGTAAAAGATTTTTGTAAACCAGTTTGAAGTAAAACAGTTTGATAAACAGTTTGAACAGTGATAAAATCATTGGTTTTATAGTTATTAATCACATGTGATTGATGTAATAACTGTAAGTATTCAAATTGTATTCCCCCCCCCCATAAAAGCATTTAAAACATTTAAAAGTATTTCAAAGGTTAATTAAAGGGGTATAAACTCATTTGTGGTGAGTGGATTGGATTGAAGTGTCGGTTACGGTGCTAGGTGACAATTGAAGACTTGTACACACGCACGAGCCTAGTTATCATATAATGAACATATATATAACTAATTAGCCTCATTATAACTAATAAAATGATTTGGGACACTCTAGAACCTAAAAACACTTTGTTTCAAGTGTTAAAGTTCACAAGGATTGCATCCGAGTATTAGTAGGGCAAAACTAGGGTGTTTGGGGTCCAAGGGTAAACTCCTTGGGAGTTTACGGTCTAAATGACCTTTACCCTAGGAGTTTACGGCAGTAAACTCAAGGGTTTACGGTCTAAACTCCATTTCTTGCAAGTGGTTTAGCCTTTGGAATGGACTAGGGCCACAAAACACCCTCTTTGAGGAGTTTACGGCCTAAGGGCATTTTCCTTTGGGTTTATGGTAGTAAACCCTTATGGGAAAGGATATTGCCATTATTTCAAGTCCTTAAGACAACTAGGTACATGTCTAAGTTAGCTTTTAGGGATAAGAAAGGAAAATGGCTCATTTAAACACCTTTTTGTGTGTTTACGGTTTTGGGATACCCTTAGACCGTAAACACCTATGAATGGTGGTGTTTGGTGTTTTTCAAAGCTTAAAAACATCCATGGGAAGTTTAACTAAGTTAAGGTAAGTCTTAAACTTCAAACTAGGGCTAAACATGGGACTTAAGTCAATTTTTGGGGGACTTTATGGTGTTTACGGCCCAAGCATCATCTTGGACCGTGAACACCTCAAGCATGGTGTTCTTGACCGATTTTCTTGGTGTTTAAATGATATACTAGCTTACAAGCACTCAAGGATGGAAGTACTTACTATAATGAAGCTTGATTTGAGCTAAAAGGCCAAGAACACTTAGTGTGTGTTCTTGGTGTTTTGGAAAATCTAAACAAAATACATAAATGAATGGATGAATAGATGCACAAACACTAGATTAAGTGTTTTACTAACTTGAAATGGTTAGAATACTTACAAGATTGGAGTTTTGGAATTAAATGTTGGATGATACTTGGGAGAGTTTTTAGAGTTTACTCTTTTGAATATTTGGGGAGTAAACACAATGACTAGTTTCTTGGGGAGTAAACTCATACATAGGCATGAGTTTACGATTTTTGGGTGATTCCTAAACCCAAAACATAAAAGTTTGGTCGGGTGATTCTAATACGCGAAGTGTTTGCGGTTTTCAAAAATAAAAACCCGGGACGACACTTTCTTTCACCCGTTCGTTTAAAAATAATATTAAAATAATCAAACGAACTTTATATTTGTTAAAAATAAGAAATAATGATATTAATTCACGATAAGAAGTGGTTGACTTTTAAGGTTTGACCAAATGAAAATTTCGGGTTGTCACATCATCCCCCTGTTAAGGGAATTTCGTCCCGAAATTAAAGTCTAAAAAAATAAAGTAGTTACACATAACTAAGCAAAAAGATGAGGGTATTTCAGTTTCATCTGATCCTCACGCTCCCAAGTGTATTCTGGTCCTCGCTTGGCGTTCCAGCGGACCTTCACAATCGGGATACGGCTTTGCTTTATCTGCTTGACTTCTCGGTCCATGACCTCTACTGGTTCTTCCATGAAGTTGAGGCTCTCGTTGATCTCGATCTCGTCTAGTGGAATTACGAGAGTCTCGTCAGACAAACACTTTTTCAAGTTAGATACGTGGAATGTAGAATGTATGTTATGAAGTTCGTCGGGCAGGTTGAGTTTGTAAGCCACGGGGCCGATCCTTGCGAGGATCTCGAAGGGTCCTATATACCTCGGATTAAGCTTCCCACGCTTACCGAAGCGTATCAAGCCCTTCCAGGGTGAGACTTTGAGAAGGACTCGGTCTCCCACCTGGAATTCCAAAGGTTTCCTTCGCTTATCAACGTAACTCTTCTGTCGGTCTCTAGAGGCTTTCAATCGTTCACGAATTTGAACGATCTTCTCTGTCGTTTCCCGAATGATCTCCGGACCTGTGAGAGTGCTTTCGGGAACTCGTCCCTTAGCTAACTGGGTATCACCCACCTCTGTCCAGCACAGAGGGGATCTGCACTTTTGGCCATAGAGGGCCTCGAATGGAGCTGCCTTTATGCTCGTGTGATAACTGTTGTTGTAGGAAAATTCGACGAGGGGTAAATGGGTATCCCAAGCTTTTCCAAAGTCAATCACACAGGCACGCAACATATCTTCTAAGGTCTGGATTGTTCTCTCACTTTGTCCATCGGTCTGTGGATGGTAGGCTGTGCTCATGTCTAGCCTTGTTCCCAGGGAGTGTTGTAGCGATTGCCAGAATATTGAGGTGAACCTACTATCTCTATCGGAGATAATGGATATAGGTACACCATGTAGTCGTACAATCTCCCTAATGTATGTTCTCGTAAGCTTCTCCATCTTGTCAGTTTCTTTGATAGGCAGGAAGTGTGCAGACTTGGTCAATCTATCGACGATGACCCATATGGTATCAAGTCCACCCGTTGTCTTGGGCAACTTGGTTATGAAATCCATAGTGATCCGCTCCCACTTCCATTCTGGAATCTCTGGTTGTTGTAGTAAACCGGAGGGCTTCTGGTATTCGACCTTGACCTTTGCGCAAGTAAGGCATTTACTTACGAAGGTAGCAATCTCTACTTTCATATTAGGCCACCAGTATAGCTTTTTAAGATCCAGATACATCTTATCCGAACCTAGGTGGACGGAATACCGAGTGTTGTGTGCCTCGGTCATGACCAATTCTTGGAAACCACCGTGTTTCGGGGTCCAGATCCAATCCATGAAATATAGGGTTCCACCACCCTTGGCTTCTAAATTCTTATCCATTCCTCTGAGGGATTCACTCACCATATGTTCAGGTTTCATAGCTTCTAGCTGGGCTGCCTGAATTTGCATAAACAAGTGTGAATGGATAGTCATTGTCAATGACTTGACTCTTCGACCAGAATATTCCTTCCGACTTAGGGCGTCCGCTACTACGTTGGCTTTACTCGGATGATAACGAATTTCGCATTCGTAGTCACTGAGTAGCTCGACCCACCATCGTTGTCTCATGTTGAGCTCTTTCTGATCGAATATGTGTTGTAAACTCTTGTGGTCGGTAAATGTAACGCCTGTGTTTCCGGGCTTGCCATTTTTAGCAATGTAATAGTCTAGGTTAACCTTTGTAACCCGTTTTGAAATAATAAGATTATATTATTTGAGTATTATGTGTTTTGTGCTTAATTGCTTAATTATGTGGTTTGATTAATTAAGAATAAAAATAAGCGTCAAAATTAAAGTGTGAGATAAGCCCTATATCTTTTCATAAAGTTGTAGTGGTCGAAACAAGGATTCCGGAGATATAAGGAATGCCGAAATCCGAGTTATAACGAAGAAGTTATGACCTGTCGAAGTTTCGCGACAGAACCGGCACGACCCAGCGCGACCCAGCGCGACGTAAATAGTGAATTTAAGGTTGATAGATATCTATCCTTAGTGATCTAAATGAGAAATGAAGATCTCATCGATAGTAGTGCAACGACGGAAAGACGGACGGAATCGGAGTTTAGATGAAGGAGTTATGAATTTCGAACGGAGTTTTCCTGTCCCGGCCTACTAAAGATATTATATAAGTAATATACTTATAATATATTACAAATAAAGTCAAAATTAGCCAATGGAGTCTAAACGAGAGTTGTAGAGCATAATCTCACCTTCGCGGCGATATAAAGAACGTCGAAAACGGAGTTCGTATGCGAAAGTTATGAATTTCTGAAGTTCGGGGCGCGAAACCCCAAAACTGTCAGAGACCACGACTTGGCAAGCAGTGCCACGACGTGGCAAGTGTCCTGACACCTCCGGAAGGCCCCTAGATGCAACTTGGGATGACGCATGCAGTGACGACCAAGCCCACGACGTGGAAAAAGGTTGCCACGACGTGGCAAGGGCCAAATTTGCCCTATAAATAGATTTGAAGGGCCAGCCATTTAGGGTTGCTATTTTCTCTCTTCTCTCTCCCGTTTTGCATCGATTTACGTGCCAGAAGTAACCCGAAGCCCCGGTAATATTCCCGAGTCCCGAGGCAAGTCCCGAGAAGTGCGGTTCCCGAGCCGAAGCTCTGCCTGCAAGAAGTTTGATTTTTGTAGAGATCTTCCAGATCTGCTGAGGATTACTACTTCTGCAAGTCGTAGTGCTGTCCGATCATCTTCTGATCAAGTGAGTGTATACTACCTTTCATAAACACGATAATAATACAAGTATGATTCGAGTGTATTAAGTATATTGTTGTTTATAGGTGTGAGTGTGTGGTCACTTTCTTCTAACGCATAATTATGAAGTATTTTATACGAAATACGTGTTATGTGTATATTTTGTGTTATATGTGTGAATGTATATTCACTCTCTTCTATCTCATAGATCTGATTTGTTTTCTGTGAAATAGGTGTTATGTGTGTGTGCCTCATCTGTTATGTGGAATATGTATTGATCAAAGCATGCTATACAGGTTTTAAACTATGTATGAAAATGTATATTTTTATCTACTAATATGTTGGGTAGAACATGGGTAGATAGTTGGTGTGTAATAAACAGATGAGAGGCCTCGTTTTTGTTTGATTTAGTCATCTAGCGGAGTTTAGATGACGACCACGGACTTTTCTAGATAGTCTTGTGGAAACATTAGCAGGTTCGCCACCTGTAGGTGTTAATGAACTTGGGTGTTCATTCGCTGTACTCCATCCCCCTCATGGTTGCCTTATTTGACTTATATTGCTGAGGTACCCCCGAAGCATGTGTTGTCGCCCCGATGAAATATTCTTAGACTAGGTCCCTTATGTTAGTTGTTTTAGGGACATTAAAGTGAGAATAACGGGATTGGGTAATTGGGTTATTGTTGGTTGGTGAAAATTAAATATGATATTTATTGTGGGTTGAAAACCCTATATGCTCACCAGGCTCCCAAGCCTGACCCACTCAGTTTTAAATTGTATTACAGGAAGTGGCGGAAGGGCATGAGATGGATGAACCATCAAGTTATTTTGTTTACAAGTCTGCATATGTTTATATTTGTTATATGACTTGTAATGTATTCGTTTATGCTTATTGGTCTGTATCGGAACATGACACCCCGAGTTTTGATTATAATGAAAATACATTTCTTTTATGAAATGCTTCGGTAAACATTGTTTTATCATGTTTTGTTTTTGGGAACAAATTCCGCAACTCTTTCAAATCAAAAGGATTTACTCTGAAAATATTTAAAAGCATAAATGAAAATCGGTCTTTTCTGGCCGAGATTTTGGGGATGTCACAGTTGGTATCAGAGCATTAGTTTAAGCGAACTAGGAATTTGTTGGATTTCTAGACTTAAACTTAGAATGCTAAGTGAAGTTTTGAGATGTGTGTCTGTTGTGATTTAGACACGAGCACTAGTTTATTTTAGGAAAGTTGCCTAAAATGCTTTTATGTGCTAAATGTTATATGTCGCCATATATGATATTATTTGTTCGGATCTATGGTTTGTTGCCGACCGGATCTAGAAACCTTATGTGTGTAGGATTCTAAGCATACGTCTACGATATTAGAACTAGCATGTAAACGTTTCGGAGTGATAAGGATTATTTGAATATCTATCGTGATTGAGGATCTAATTTCACCTTATTCGGTGTATAGATAAAAAATGGTGAGAACAAGAAGTGGAGTTGGAAATGCTGATGAAAACAGGAATCAACCACCAGTGATTGAACAAATACCTGTCGTAGCAGCAGCACCTGAGCCAATAACCATGGCTGGTGTGCAAATGATGATTCAAACAATGTTGGATCGTCAGATGGATGAAACTAGGCGGTTGCTTCAACAGAATCGTGAAGAACTATCAATTCGTGTGGAAGAGCCTGAATTAAATGAAGGGCACTCGGAAGGTGGAAACTTTAGTGGGTCTGTTGGTCCAGCCAACCCACCTATAGTTATGCAAGATAACCATGATGGAAGGAATGATGGAATGGGATGCAAGTACAAGGACTTTCTAACTTGCAAACCATCAACCTTCAATGGAAAGGAGGATCCGATTGGGGTTATGGATTGGATCTCTGAAATGGAGTTAGCCTTCATGACTTGTGGCTGCAGAGGTAAGTTGCAGACTATCTATGCAGTGCGTCAGTTCCGAGGTGGAGCCGTTCGTTGGTGGAACACTCTAGGGAAGACCTTAAGCCCTAATGAGCCATTGCAATTGTCATGGGCAGAGTTCTTGGTGCAGTTCAAGCGCAAGTTCTGCTCGGCTCAAAATCTGTTGGAGTTGGAGAATAAGTTTTTGACATTGACGAAGGGTAGCATGTCAGTGGATGAGTACACCAATAACTTCACTGATAAGATGGAGTTTGCCTTGCGTATCGTTCCAGACGAGTTGACAAAGGTGGACCGATATGCGAAGGGACTTCCATGGGAGTACGAGGTGCCAGTACGTCAGGCACTTACTCTAGAGGCAGCTATCTGGGCTGCCAAGTCTGTTGAAAACATGATAAAGGGAAGAGCCACCGTCAAAGTTGAGGTTGGTGAGAAAAGAAAGTTTGAGGGAACATCTGGTTCCGGTAAGAAAGGAAAATTTTCGAAATCTGATTCGAAAAAGTTTGGAGGAAAAGGAGGTGAAGCAAAGTGGTGTGATAAGTGTAAGAAAAATCACTTTGGGAAATGTAGCGAGGATGTAACCTTCTACAAGTGTGGAAAGGTCGGACATTTTGCCAATGAATGTCCGAACAACAAAAGGATGTGTTTTGGGTGTAATGAAGAGGGGCACATTTTGAAGGACTGTCCGAGGAAGAAGGAGGCAACAAAGCCTAACATTCCACCAAAGCCAAAGGCGAGAGCATTCCAGATGACACTGGAAGCTGCGAAAGATGAAGCTGATGTCGCTTCAGGTACCTTTCTCGTAAATGATTTACCTGCTCAAATATTGTTTGATTCTGGAGCCAACTACTCCTTTATTTCGCATGAGTTTGGTAGAAAGCTAGCTTTGCCTATTGATAGACTAGATGATGCTTTATTAGTCTAAGTAGCTAGTGGCAAGTTTGTACCTGTTAGTCATCGTATGAAAAGCATCTCAATTGATCTGAATGGGAATAAGTTTCAAGAGGAATTATTGCCTATCGAACTAAATGGTTTCGACATCGTCTTGGGAATGGATTGGCTTACCGCCAATGATGCCAAAATTTTATGCAAGAAAAAGATAGTTAAAGTAAACCCGCCTGGGAAAGATTCGTTTATGGTGTATGGGGACAAACGCAGAGTGAATTCTGGAATCATTTCTCTAATGAAAGCCAAAAAGTGTTTGACCAAGGGATGTACATCAAATTTAGCATTCGTGATTGATGCTAAGAAAGAAAAGAAGGTGATGCAGAGTATTCCAGTGGTGTGTGATTATCCGGAAGTATTTCCCGAGGATCTTCCTGGATTACCACCTGATAGACAAGTAGAGTTCAGAATAGACTTGTTACCAGGAACCACACCAATAGCAAAAGCACCTTATCAATTAGCACCGACGGAGATGAAGGAGCTAATGATGCAACTTCAGGAGTTATTGGACAAAGGTTTCATCAGACCTAGTTCATCGCCCTGGGGAGCTCCGGTGTTATTTGTGAAGAAGAAAGATGGAAGTATGAGCATGTGCATCGATTACAGAGAGCTGAACAAGGCAACAATAAAGAATAGATATCCGTTGCCGAGGATTGATGACCTATTCGATCAATTGCAAGGTTCGAGCTATTTCTCGAAGATCGATCTTAGGTCAGGATATCATCAGCTGAAGGTAAGAGAGCAAGATATCGAGAAGACTGCATTCAGAACTAGATATGGACACTAAGAGTTCTTGGTTATGTCGTTTGGACTAACCAATGCTCCAGCAGCGTTCATGGATTTGATGAATAGGGTTTGTAATCCTTTCCTTGATAAATCTGTGATAGTGTTTATAGACGACATTCTGATTTACTCGAAAAGCCAGGAGGAGCATGGCAGGCACTTGCGAGAAGTGTTAGAAGTTTTGAAGAAGGAGAAGCTTTATGCGAAGTTCTCCAAATGTGATTTTTGGATTCGTGAGGTCCAATTCTTGGGTCACGTGGTCAACCAAGAAGGGATAATGGTTGATCCAGCGAAGATCGAAGCTGTGACGAAGTGGGAACAACCGAAAAGTCCCACGGAGATTCGATGCTTTTTGGGATTAGCCGGATATTACCACAGGTTTATCCAAGGCTTTTCTTCGATTGCTACTCCATTGACAGCTTTGACCCACAAAGGAGCTACTTATGCTTGGAGTGAGAAGCATAAAGAAGCATTCGAGAAGTTAAAGAAGAAGCTATGCGAGGCACCGATACTATCTCTACCCGATGGAGTTGAAGACTTTGCTGTTTATAGCGATGCGTCTAGTGTTGGATTGGGTTGTGTTTTGACCCAAAGAGAAATGGTGATAGCATATGCGTCTCGACAGCTGAAAGAGGACGAAAAGAATTACCCGACTCATGATTTGGAGTTGGCAGCGGTAGTTTTCGCTCTGAAAATATGGAGGCATTACCTCTGTGGCACAAAGTGCAAACTTTTCACTGATCATAAGAGTCTCCAATACCTCTTTAATCAGAAAGAATTGAATATGAGGCAACGACGCTAGCTAGAATTACTTAAAGACTACGACTGCGAGATACTTTACCACCCCGGTAAAGCTAATGTTGTTGCTGATGCTCCCAGTCGGAAGGTCAATCTTGAAAGGAAGAGGCCAAGAGCATTGAGAATTGAAGTTGTCTCGACTATTGTGGAAAGTATAAAGAAAGCTCAAGAGGAAGCTTCTGAGAAAAATGACTGAAAGGAGGAACGTTTGGGTAAAACGTTGGTGTTTGGTACTAACGGTCATGGACTGAAGGTATTCCAAGATCGTATTTAGGTACCTAAGTCAGGAGGAATTAGGGACCTTCTGATGGAAGAAGCTCACAAAACCATGTACTCAATTCATCCGGGTAGCACTAAAATGTATAGGGACCTGAAACCCTACTACCGGTGGCCGACGATGAAGCTTGATGTTGCAAAGTATGTGGCCGAGTGTGTGACTTGTGCGAGAGTCAAGACACAACATCAGAAACCGTACGGGAGTTTAGAACCATTGCCTGTGCCTATGGGTAAGTGGGAAGACATTGCTATGGATTTTGTCACTAAACTGCCCAGAACAAAGAATGGTCACGACATGATTTGGGTGGTCGTTGATCGATTCACTAAGAGTGCGCATTTCATAGCAGCCAAGGAGAAATGGTCTATGGAAAAGCTTGTGAATTCTTACGTGAAGGAAATTGTGAGGCTTCACGGTGTTCTGTTAACGATTGTATCGGATCGTGATAGCCGTTTCACCTCAAGGTTTTGGAAAAGTCTACAAGAGGAAATGGGTACCAAGTTATGTTTAAGTACAACTTACCATCCGCAGACTGATGGTTAGAGTGAAAGAACAATAGAAAAACTTGAAGATATGCTGAGAGCATGTACCTTGGAATTCCTAGGTAATTGGGATGAACATTTACCTTTGGTAGAATTTTCCTATAACAATAGTTTCCACTCGAGCATTAAGATGACACCTTACCAAGCTTTATATGGACAGAAGTGTCGTACGCCGTCTTGTTGGCTTGAGGCTGGGGAAAAGCAGTTTATGGGACCGGAGATGGTTCATCAAACTGCTGAAAAGTTGAAAATAATTAGGGAAAGAATGTTAGCAGCTCAAGATCGTCAAAAGAGCTATGCTGACAAGAAGCGAAGACCGATGACTTTTGAGGTTGGAGATTCGGTTTTGCTTAAAGTCTCGCCGTGGAAGGGACTTATAAGATTTGGTAAAAGGGGAAAGTTGAGTCCAAGGTTTATTGGACCGTTTAAAGTCCTTCAGAGGGTTGGGAACCAAGCTTACAAGCTCGAATTACCCGAAGAACTGAATGGAATTCACAACACTTTTCATGTGTGTTATTTGAGGAAGTTCACAGGAGAAGTTCCCGATATAATTCCAATTTCCGAATTGAGAATTGATGAGAACAAAAGGTTGATTGAAGAACCAGAGGCAATTGTTGACCGAAAGACTAAGAAGTTGCGACACAAAATGGTTGGGTTAGTGCTTGTCTGATGGAAACACACGAATGGGCCGAATCTCACCTGGGAGACGGAGAGTGACATGTTGAGTCGCTATCCGCATTTGTTTGTCGATGTGTGATTCCGGGGACGGAATCATTCTAAGGTGGAGAGAATTGTAACGTCTGTGTTTCCGGGCTTGTCATTTTTAGCAATGTAATAGTCTAGGTTAACCTTTGTAACCCGTTTTGAAATATTAAGATTATATTATTTGAGTATTATGTGTTTTGTGCTTAATTGCTTAATTATGTGGTTTGATTAATTAGGAATAAAAATAAGCGTCAAAATTAAAGTGTGAGATAAGCCCGTTATCTTTTCATAAAGTTGTAGTTGTCGAAACAAGGATTCCGGAGATATAAGGAATGCCGAAATCCGAGTTATAACGAAGAAGTTATGACCTGTCGAAGTTTCGCGACAGAACCGGCACGACCCAGCGCGACCCAGCGCGACGTAAATAGTGAATTTAAGGTTGATAGATATCTATCCTTAGTGATCTAAATGAGAAATGAAGATCTCATCGATAGCAGTGCAACGACGGAAAGACGGACGGAATCGGAGTTCAGATGAAGGAGTTATGAATTTCGAACGGAGTTTTCCTGTCCCGGCCTACTAAAGATATTATATAAGTAATATACTTATAATATATTACAAATAAAGTCAAAATTAGCCAATGGAGTCTAAACGAGAGTTGTAGAGCATAATCTCACCTTCGCGGCGATATAAAGAACGTCGAAAACGGAGTTCGTATGCGAAAGTTATGAATTTCTGAAGTTCCGGGCGCGAAACCCCAAAACTGTCAGAGACCACGACTTGGCAAGCAGTGCCACGACGTGGCAAGTGTCCTGACACCTATGGAAGCCCCCCCAGATGCAACTTGGGATGACGCATGCAGTGACGACCAAGCCCACGACGTGGAAAAAGGTTGCCACGACGTGGCAAGGGCCAAATTTGCCCTATAAATAGATTTGAAGGGCCAGCCATTTAGGGTTGCTATTTTCTCTCTTCTCTCTCCTGTTTTGCATCGATTTACGTGCCAGAAGTAACCCGAAGCCCCGGTAATATTCCCGAGTCCCGAGGCAAGTCCCGAGAAGTGCGGTTCCCGAGCCGAAGCTCTGCCTGCAAGAAGTTCGATTTTTGTAGAGATCTTCCAGATCTGCTGAGGATTACTACTTCTGCAAGTCGTAGTGCTGTCCGATCATCTTCTGATCAAGTGAGTGTATACTACCTTTCATAAACACGATAATAATACAAGTATGATTCGAGTGTATTAAGTATATTGTTGTTTATAGGTGTGAGTGTGTGGTCACTTTCTTCTAACGCATAATTATGAAGTATTTTATACGAAATACGTGTTATGTGTATATTTTGTGTTATATGTGTGAATGTATATTCACTCTCTTCTATCTCATAGATCTGATTTGTTTTCTGTGAAATACGTGTTATGTGTGTGTGCCTCATCTGTTATGTGGAATATGTATTGATCAAAGCATGCTATACAGGTTTTAAACTATGTATGAAAATGTATATTTTTATCTACTAATATGTTGGGTAGAACATGGGTAGATAGTTGGTGTGTAATAAACAGATGAGAGGCCTCGTTTTTGTTTGATTTAGTCATCTAGCGGAGTTTAGATGACGACCACGGACTTTTCTAGATAGTCTTGTGGAAACATTAGCAGGTTCGCCACCTGTAGGTGTTAATGAACTTGGGTGTTCATTCGCTGTACTCCATCCCCCTCATGGTTGCCTTATTTGACTTATATTGCTGAGGTACCCCCGAAGCATGTGTTGTCGCCCCGATGAAATATTCTTAGACTAGGTCCCTTATGTTAGTTGTTTTAGGGACATTAAAGTGAGAATAACGGGATTGGGTAATTGGGTTATTGTTGGTTGGTGAAAATTAAATATGATATTTATTGTGGGTTGAAAACCCTATATGCTCACCAGGCTCCCAAGCCTGACCCACTCAGTTTTAAATTGTATTACAGGAAGTGGCGGAAGGGCATGAGATGGATGAACCATCAAGTTGTTTTGTTTACAAGTCTGCATATGTTTATATTTGTTATATGACTTGTAATGTATTCGTTTATGCTTATTGGTCTGTATCGGAACATGACACCCCGAGTTTTGATTATAATGAAAATACATTTCTTTTATGAAATGCTTCGGTAAACATTGTTTTATCATGTTTTGTTTTTGGGAACAAATTCCGCAACTCTTTCAAATCAAAAGGATTTACTCTGAAAATATTTAAAAGCATAAATGAAAATCGGTCTTTTCTGGCCGAGATTTTGGGGATGTCACAGTTGGTATCAGAGCATTAGTTTAAGCGAACTAGGAATTTGTTGGATTTCTAGACTTAAACTTAGAATGCTAAGTGAAGTTTTGAGATGTGTGTCTGTTGTGATTTAGACACGAGCACTAGTTTATTTTAGGAAAGTTGCCTAAAATGCTTTTATGTGCTAAATGTTATATGTCGCCATATATGATATTATTTGTTCGGATCTATGGTCTGTTGCCGACCGGATCTAGAAACCTTATGTGTGTAGGATTCTAAGCGTACGTCTACGATATTAGAACTAGCATGTAAACGTTTCATAGTGATAAGGATTATTTGAATATCTATCGTGATTGAGGATCTAATTTCACCTTATTCGGTGTATAGATAAAAAATGGTGAGAACAAGAAGTGGAGTTGGAAATGCTGATGAAAACAGGAATCAACCACCAGTGATTGAACAAATACCTGTCGTAGCAGCAGCACCTGAGCCAATAACCATGGCTGGTGTGCAAATGATGATTCAAACAATGTTGGATCGTCAGATGGATGAAACTAGGCGGTTGCTTCAACAGAATCGTGAAGAACTGTCAATTCGTGTGGAAGAGCCTGAATTAAATGAAGGGCACTCGGAAGGTGGAAACTTTAGTGGGTCTGTTGGTCCAGCCAACCCACCGATAGTTAGGCAAGATAACCATGATGGAAGGAATGATGGAATGGGATGCAAGTACAAGGACTTTCTAACTTGCAAACCATCGACCTTCAATGGAAAGGAGGATCCGATTGGGGTTATGGATTGGATCTCTGAAATGGAGTTAGCCTTCATGACTTGTGGCTGCAGAGGTAAGTTGCAGACTATCTATGCAGTGCGTCAGTTCCGAGGTGGAGCCGTTCGTTGGTGGAACACTCTAGGGAAGACCTTAAGCCCTAATGAGCCACTGCAATTGTCATGGGCAGAGTTCTTGGTGCAGTTCAAGCGCAAGTTCTGCTCGGCTCAAAATCTGTTGGAGTTGGAGAATAAGTTTTTGACATTGACGAAGGGTAGCATGTCAGTGGATGAGTACACCAATAACTTCACCGATAAGATGGAGTTTGCCTTGCGTATCGTTCCATACGAGTTGACAAAGGTGGACCGATATGCGAAGGGACTTCCATGGGAGTACGAGGTGCCAGTACGTCAGGCACTTACTCTAGAGGCAGCTATCTGGGCTGCCAAGTCTGTTGAAAACATGATAAAGGGAAGAACCACCGTCAAAGTTGAGGTTGGTGAGAAAAGAAAGTTTGAGGGAACATCTGGTTCCGGTAAGAAAGGAAAATTTTCGAAATCTGATTCGAAAAAGTTTGGAGAAAAAGGAGGCGAAGCAAAGTGGTGTGATAAGTGTAAGAAAAAGCACTTTGGGAAATGTAGCGAGGATGTAACCTGCTACAAGTGTGGAAAGGTCGGACATTTTGCCAATGAATGTCCGAACAACAAAAGGATGTGTTTTGGGTGTAATGAAGAGGGGCACATTTTGAAGGACTGTCCGAGGAAGAAGGAGGCAGCAAAGCCCAACATTCCACCAAAGCCAAAGGCGAGAGCATTCCAGATGACACTGGAAGCTGCGAAAGATGAAGCTGATGTCGCTTCAGGTACCTTTCTCGTAAATGATTTACCTGCTCAAATATTGTTTGATTCTGGAGCCAACTACTCCTTTATTTCGCATGAGTTTGGTAGAAAGCTAGCTTTGCCTATTGATAGACTAGATGATGCTTTATTAGTCGAAGTAGCTAGTGGCAAGTTTGTACCTATTAGTCATCGTATGAAAAGCATCTCAATTGATCTGAATGGGAATAAGTTTCACGAGGAATTATTGCCTATCGAACTAAATGGTTTCGACATCGTCTTGGGAATGGATTGGCTTAGCGCCAATGATGCCAAAATTTTATGCAAGAAAAAGATAGTTAAAGTAAACCCACCAGGGAAAGATTCGTTTATGGTGTATGGGGACAAACACAGATTGAATTCTGGAATCATTTCTCTAATGAAAGACAAAAAGTGTTTGACCAAGGGATGTACATCATATTTAGCATTCGTGATTGATGCTAAGAAAGAAAAGAAGGTGATGCAGAGTATTCCAGTGGTGTGTGATTATCCGGAAGTATTTCCCGAGGATCTTCCTGGATTACCACCTGATAGACAAGTAGAGTTCAGAATAGACTTGTTACCAGGAACCACACCAATAGCAAAAGCACCTTATCAATTAGCACCGACGGAGATGAAGGAGCTAATGATGCAACTTCAGGAGTTATTGGACAAAGGTTTCATCAGACCTAGTTCATCGCCCTGGGGAGCTCCGGTGTTATTTTTGAAGAAGAAAGATGGAAGTATGAGAATGTGCATCGATTACAGAGAGCTGAACAAGGCAACAATAAAGAATAGATATCCGTTGCCGAGGATTGATGACCTATTTGATCAATTGCAAGTTTTGAGCTATTTCTCGAAGATCGATCTTAGGTCAGGATATCATCAGCTGAAGGTAAGAGAGCAAGATATCGAGAAGACTGCATTCAGAACTAGATATGGACACTACGAGTTATTGGTTATGTCGTTTGGACTAACCAATGCTCCAGCAGCGTTCATGGATTTGATGAATAGGGTTTGTAATCCTTTCCTTGATAAATCCGTGATAGTGTTTATAGACGACATTCTGATTTACTCGAAAAGCCAGGAGGAGCATGGCAGGCACTTGCGAGAAGTGTTAGAAGTTTTGAAGAAGGAGAAGCTTTATGCGAAGTTCTCCAAATGTGATTTTTGGATTCGTGAGGTCCAATTCTTGGGTCACGTGGTCAACCAAGAAGGGATAATGGTTGATCCAGCGAAGATCGAAGCTGTGACGAAGTGGGAACAACCGAAAAGTCCCACGGAGATTCGAAGCTTTTTGGGATTAGCCGGATATTACCGCAGGTTTATCCAAGGCTTTTCTTCGATTGCTACTCCATTGACACCTTTGGCCCACAAAGGAGCTACTTATGCTTGGAGTGAGAAGCATAAAGAAGCATTCGAGAAGTTAAAGAAGAAGCTATGCGAGGCACCGATACTATCTCTACCCGATGGAGTTGAAGACTTCGCTGTTTATAGCGATGCGTCTAGTGTTGGATTGGGTTGTGTTTTGACCCAAAGAGAAAAGGTGATAGCATATGCGTCTCGACAGCTGAAAGAGCACGAAAAGAATTACCCGACTCATGATTTGGAGTTGGCAGCGGTAGTTTTCGCTCTGAAAATATGGAGGCATTACCTCTATGGCACGAAGTGCAAACTTTTCACTGATCATAAGAGTCTCCAATACCTCTTTAATCAGAAAGAATTGAATATGAGGCAACGACGCTGGCTAGAATTACTTAAAGACTACGACTGCGAGATACTTTACCACCCCGGTAAAGCTAATGTTGTTGCTGATGCTCTCAGTCGGAAGGTCAATCTTGAAAGGAAGAGGCCAAGAGCGTTGAGAATTAAAGTTGTCTCGACTATTGTGGAAAGTATAAAGAAAGCTCAAGAGGAAGCTTCTGAGAAAAATGACCGAAAGGAGGAACGTTTGGGTAAAACGTTGGTGTTTGGTACTAACGGTCATGGACTGAAGGTATTCCAAGATCGTATTTGGGTACCTAAGTCAGGAGGAATTAGGGACCTTCTGATGGAAGAAGCTCACAAAACCATGTACTCAATTCATCCGGGTAGCACTAAAATGTATAGGGACCTGAAACCCTACTACCGGTGGCCGACGATGAAGCTTGATGTTGCAAAGTATGTGGCCGAGTGTGTGACTTGTGCGAGAGTCAAGACACAACATCAGAAACCGTACGGGAGTTTAGAACCATTGCCTGTGCCTATGGGTAAGTGGGAAGACATTGCTATGGATTTTGTCACTAAACTGCCCAGAACAAAGAATGGTCATGACATGATTTGGGTGGTCGTTGATCGATTCACTAGGAGTGCGCATTTCATAGCAGCCAAGGAGAAATGGTCTATGGAAAAGCTTGTGAATTCTTACGTGAATGAAATTATGAGGCTTCACGGTGTTCTGTTAACGATTGTATCGGATCGTGATAGCCGTTTCACCCCAAGGTTTTGGAAAAGTCTACAAGAGGAAATGGGTACCAAGTTATGTTTAAGTACAACTTACCATCCGCAGACTGATGGTCAGAGTGAAAGAACAATAGAAAAACTTGAAGATATGCTGAGAGCATGTACCTTGGAATTCCTAGGTAATTGGGATGAACATTTACCTTTGGTAGAATTTTCCTATAACAATAGTTTCCACTCGAGCATTAAGATGACACATTACCAAGCTTTATATGGACAGAAGTGTCGTACGCCGTCTTGTTGGCTTGAGGCTAGGGAAAAGCAGTTTATGGGACCGGAGATGGTTCATCAAACTGCTGAAAAGTTGAAAATAATTAGGGAAAGAATGTTAGCAGCTCAAAATCGTCAAAAGAGCTATGCTGACAAGAAGCGAAGACCGATGACTTTTGAGGTTGGAGATTCGGTTTTGCTTAAAGTCTCGCCGTGGAAGGGACTTATAAGATTTGGTAAAAGGGGAAAGTTGAGTCCAAGGTTTATTGGACCGTTTAAAGTCCTTCAGAGGGTTGGGAACCAAGCTTACAAGCTCGAATTACCCGAAGAACTGAATGGAATTCACAACACTTTTCATGTGTGTTATTTGAGGAAGTTCACGGGAGAAGTTCCCGATATAATTCCAATTTCCGAATTGAGAATTGATGAGAACAAAAGGTTGATTGAAGAACCAGAGGCAATTGTTGACCGAAAGACTAAGAAGTTACGACGCAAAATGGTTGGGTTAGTGCTTGTCCGATGGAAACACACGAATGGGCCGAATCTCACCTGGGAGACGGAGAGTGACATGTTGAGTCGCAATCCGCATTTGTTTGTCGATGTGTGATTCCGGGGACGGAATCATTCTAAGGTGGAGAGAATTGTAACGCCTGTGTTTTCGGGCTTGCCATTTTTAGCAATGTAATGGTCTAGGTTAACCTTTGTAACCCGTTTTGAAATATTAAGATTATATTATTTGAGTATTATGTGTTTTGTGCTTAATTGCTTAATTATGTGGTTTGATTAATTAAGAATAAAAATAAGCGTCAAAATTAAAGTGTGAGATAAGCCCGATATCTTTTCATAAAGTTGTAGTGGTCGAAACAAGGATTCCGGAGATATAAGGAATGCCGAAATCCGAGTTATAACGAAGAAGTTATGACCTGTCGAAGTTTCGCGACAGAACCGGCACGACCCAGCGCGACCCAGCGCGACGTAAATAGTGAATTTAAGGTTGATAGATATCTATCCTTAGTGATCTAAATGAGAAATGAAGATCTCATCGATAGCAGTGCAACGACGGAAAGACGGACGGAATCGGAGTTCAGATGAAGGAGTTATGAATTTCGAACGGAGTTTTCCTGTCCCGGCCTACTAAAGATATTATATAAGTAATATACTTATAATATATTACAAATAAAGTCAAAATTAGCCAATGGAGTCTAAACGAGAGTTGTAGAGCATAATCTCACCTTCGCGGCGATATAAAGAACGTCGAAAACGGAGTTCGTATGCGAAAGTTATGAATTTCTGAAGTTCGGGGCGCGAAACCCCAAAACTGTCAGAGACCACGACTTGGGAAGCAGTGCCACGACGTGGCAAGTGTCCTGACACCTATGGAAGCCCCCCCAGATGCAACTTGGGATGACGCATGCAGTGACGACCAAGCCCACGACGTGGAAAAAGGTTGCCACGACGTGGCAAGGGCCAAATTTGCCCTATAAATAGATTTGAAGGGCCAGCCATTTAGGGTTGCTATTTTCTCTCTTCTCTCTCCTGTTTTGCATCGATTTACGTGCCAGAAGTAACCCGAAGCCCCGGTAATATTCCCGAGTCCCGAGGCAAGTCCCGAGAAGTGCGGTTCCCGAGCCGAAGCTCTGCCTGCAAGAAGTTCGATTTTTGTAGAGATCTTCCAGATCTGCTGAGGATTACTACTTCTGCAAGTCGTAGTGCTGTCCGATCATCTTCTGATCAAGTGAGTGTATACTACCTTTCATAAACACGATAATAATACAAGTATGATTCGAGTGTATTAAGTATATTGTTCTTTATAGGTGTGAGTGTGTGGTCACTTTCTTCTAACGCATAATTATGAAGTATTTTATACGAAATACGTGTTATGTGTATATTTTGTGTTATATGTGTGAATGTATATTCACTCTCTTCTATCTCATAGATCTGATTTGTTTTCTGTGAAATACGTGTTATGTGTGTGTGCCTCATCTGTTATGTGGAATATGTATTGATCAAAGCATGCTATACAGGTTTTAAACTATGTATGAAAATGTATATTTTTATCTACTAATATGTTGGGTAGAACATGGGTAGATAGTTGGTGTGTAATAAACAGATGAGAGGCCTCGTTGTTGTTTGATTTAGTCATCTAGAGGAGTTTAGATGACGACCACGGACTTTTCTAGATAGTCTTGTGGAAACATTAGCAGGTTCGCCACCTGTAGGTGTTAATGAACTTGGGTGTTCATTCGCTGTACTCCATCCCCCTCATGGTTGCCTTATTTGACTTATATTGCTGAGGTACCCCCGAAGCATGTGTTGTCGCCCCGATGAAATATTCTTAGACTAGGTCCCTTATGTTAGTTGTTTTAGGGACATTAAAGTGAGAATAACGGGAATGAGTAATTGGGTTACTGTTGGTTGGTGAAAATTAAATATGATATTTATTGTGGGTTGAAAACCCTATATGCTCACCAGGCTCCCAAGCCTGACCCACTCAGTTTTAAATTGTATTACAGGAAGTGGCGGAAGGGCATGAGATGGATGAACCATCAAGTTGTTTTGTTTACAAGTCTGCATATGTTTATATTTGTTATATGACTTGTAATGTATTCGTTTATGTTTATTGGTCTGTATCGGAACATGACACCCCGAGTTTTGATTATAATGAAAATACATTTCTTTTATGAAATGCTTCGGTAAACATTGTTTTATCATGTTTTGTTTTTGGGAACAAATTCCGCAACTCTTTCAAATCAAAAGGATTTACTCTGAAAATATTTAAAAGCATAAATGAAAATCGGTCTTTTCTGGCCGAGATTTTGGGGATGTCACAGTTGGTATCAGAGCATTAGTTTAAGCGAACTAGGAATTTGTTGGATTTCTAGACTTAAACTTAGAATGCTAAGTGAAGTTTTGAGATGTGTGTCTGTTGTGATTTAGACACGAGCACTAGTTTATTTTAGGAAGGTTTCCTAAAATGCTTTTATGTGCTAAATGTTATATGTCGCCATATATGATATTATTTGTTCGGATCTACGGTCTGTTGCCGACCGGATCTAGAAACCTTATGTGTGTAGGATTCTAAGCGTACGTCTACGATATTAGAACTAGCATGTAAACGTTTCGGAGTGATAAGGATTATTTCAATATCTTTCGTGATTGAGGATCTAATTTCACCTTATTCGGTGTATAGATAAAAAAATGGTGAGAACAAGAAGTGGAGTTGGAAATGCTGATGAAAACAGGAATCAACCACCAGTGATTGAACAAATACCTGTCGTAGCAGCAGCACCTGAGCCAATAACCATGGCTGGTGTGCAAATGATGATTCAAACAATGTTGGATCGTCAGATGGATGAAACTAGGCGGTTGCTTCAACAGAATCGTGAAGAACTGTCAATTCGTGTGGAAGAGCCTGAATTAAATGAAGGGCACTCGGAAGGTGGAAACTTTAGTGGGTCTGTTGGTCCAGCCAACCCACCGATAGTTAGGCAAGATAACCATGATGGAAGGAATGATGGAATGGGATGCAAGTACAAGGACTTTCAAACTTGCAAACCATCGACCTTCAATGGAAAGGAGGATCCGATTGGGGTTATGGATTGGATCTCTGAAATGGAGTTAGCCTTCATGACTTGTGGCTGCAGAGGTAAGTTGCAGACTATCTATGCAGTGCGTCAGTTCCGAGGTGGAGCCGTTCGTTGGTGGAACACTCTAGGGAAGACCTTAAGCCCTAATGAGCCACTACAACTGTCATGGGCAGAGTTCTTGGTGCAGTTCAAGCGCAAGTTCTGCTCGGCTCAAAATCTGTTGGAGTTGGAGAATAAGTTTTTGACATTGACGAACGGTAGCATGTCAGTGGATGAGTACACCAATAACTTCACCGATAAGATGGAGTTTGCCTTGCGTATCCTTCCAGACGAGTTGACAAAGGTGGACCGATATGCGAAGGGACTTCCATGGGAGTACGAGGTGCCAGTACGTCAGGCACTTACTCTAGAGGCAGCTATCTGGGCTGCCAAGTCTGTTGAAAACATGATAAAGGGAAGAACCACCGTCAAAGTTGAGGTTGGTGAGAAAAGAAAGTTTGAGGGAACATCTGGTTCCGGTAAGAAAGGAAAATTTTTGAAATCTGATTCGAAAAAGTTTGGAGGAAACGGAGGCGAAGCAAAGTGGTGTGATAAGTGTAAGAAAAAGCACTTTGGGAAATGTAGCGAGGATGTAACCTGCTACAAGTGTGGAAAGGTCGGACATTTTGCCAATGAATGTCCGAACAACAAAAGGATGTGTTTTGGGTGTAATGAAGAGGGGCACATTTTGAAGGACTGTCCGAGGAAGAAGGAGGCAGCAAAGCCCAACATTCCACCAAAGCCAAAGGCGAGAGCATTCCAGATGACACTGGAAGCTGCGAAAGATGAAGCTGATGTCGCTTCAGGTACCTTTCTCGTAAATGATTTACCTGCTCAAATATTGTTTGATTCTGGAGCCAACTACTCCTTTATTTCGCATGAGTTTGGTAGAAAGCTAGCTTTGCCTATTGATAGACTAGATGATGCTTTATTAGTCGAAGTAGCTAGTGGCAAGTTTGTACCTATTAGTCATCGTATGAAAAGCATCTCAATTGATCTGAATGGGAATAAGTTTCACGAGGAATTATTGCCTATCGAACTAAATGGTTTCGACATCGTCTTGGGAATGGATTGGCTTAGCGCCAATGATGCCGAAATTTTATGCAAGAAAAAGATAGTTAAAGTAAACCCGCCTGGGAAAGATTCGTTTATGGTGTATGGGGACAAACGCAGAGTGAATTCTGGAATCATTTCTCTAATGAAAGCCAAAAAGTGTTTGACCAAGGGATGTACATCAAATTTAGCATTCGTGATTGATGCTAAGAAAGAAAAGAAGGTGATGCAGAGTATTCTAGTGGTGTGTGATTATCCGGAAGTATTTCCCGAGGATCTTCCTGGATTACCACCTGATAGACAAGTAGAGTTCAGAATAGACTTGTTACCAGGAACCACACCAATAGCAAAAGCACCTTATCAATTAGCACCGACGGAGATGAAGGAGCTAATGATGCAACTTCAGGAGTTATTGGACAAAGGTTTCATCAGACCTAGTTCATCGCCCTGGGGAGCTCCGGTGTTATTTGTGAAGAAGAAAGATGGAAGTATGAGAATGTGCATCGATTACAGAGAGCTGAACAAGGCAACAATAAAGAATAGATATCCGTTGCCGAGGATTGATGACCTATTTGATCAATTGCAAGGTTCGAGCTATTTCTCGAAGATCGATCTTAGGTCAGGATATCATCAGCTGAAGGTAAGAGAGCAAGATATCGAGAAGACTTCATTCAGAACTAGATATGGACACTACGAGTTATTGGTTATGTCGTTTGGACTAACCAATGCTCCAGCAGCGTTCATGGATTTGATGAATAGGGTTTGTAATCCTTTCCTTGATAAATCCGTGATAGTGTTTATAGACGACATTCTGATTTACTCGAAAAGCCAGGAGGAGCATGGCAGGCACTTGCGAGAAGTGTTAGAAGTTTTGAAGAAGGAGAAGCTTTATGCGAAGTTCTCCAAATGTGATTTTTGGATTCGTGAGGTCCAATTCTTGGGTCACGTTGTCAACCAAGAAGGGATAATGGTTGATCCAGCGAAGATCGAAGCTGTGACGAAGTGGGAACAACCGAAAAGTCCCACGGAGATTCGAAGCTTTTTGGGATTAGTCGGATATTACCGCAGGTTTATCCAAGGCTTTTCTTCGATTGCTACTCCATTGACAGCTTTGACCCACAAAGGAGCTACTTATGCTTGGAGTGAGAAGCATAAAGAAGCATTCGAGAAGTTAAAGAAGAAGCTATGCGAGGCACCGATACTATCTCTACCCGATGGAGTTGAAGACTTCGCTGTTTATAGCGATGCGTCTAGTGTTGGATTGGGTTGTGTTTTGACCCAAAGAGAAAAGGTGATAGCATATGCGTCTCGACAGCTGAAAGAGCACGAAAAGAATTACCCGACTCATGATTTGGAGTTGGCAGCGGTAGTTTTCGCTCTGAAAATATGGAGGCATTACCTCTATGGCACGAAGTGCAAACTTTTCAGTGATCATAAGAGTCTCCAATACCTCTTTAATCAGAAAGAATTGAATATGAGGCAACGACGCTGGCTAGAATTACTTAAAGACTACGATTACGAGATACTTTACCACCCTGGTAAAGCTAATGTTGTTGCTGATGCTCTCAGTCGGAAGGTCAATCTTGAAAGGAAGAGGCCAAGAGCGTTGAGAATTGAAGTTGTCTCGACTATTGTGGAAAGTATAAAGAAAGCTCAAGAGGAAGCTTCTGAGAAAAATGACCGAAAGGAGGAACGTTTGGGTAAAACGTTGGTGTTTGGTACTAACGGTCATGGACTGAAGGTATTCCAAGATCGTATTTGGGTACCTAAGTCAGGAGGAATTAGGGACCTTCTGATGGAAGAAGCTCACAAAACCATGTACTCAATTCATCCGGGTAGCACTAAAATGTATAGGGACCTGAAACCCTAATACTGGTGGCCGACGATGAAGCTTGATGTTGCAAAGTATGTGGCCGAGTGTGTGACTTGTGCGAGAGTCAAGACACAACATCAGAAACCGTACAGGAGTTTAGAACCATTTCCTGTGCCTATGGGTAAGTGGGAAGACATTGCTATGGATTTTGTCACTAAACTGCCCATAACAAAGAATGGTCACGACATGATTTGGGTGGTCGTTGATCGATTCACTAAGAGTGCGCATTTCATAGCAGCCAAGGAGAAATGGTCTATGGAAAAGCTTGTGAATTCTTACGTGAAGGAAATTGTGAGGCTTCACGGTGTTCTGTTAACGATTGTATCGGATCGTGATAGCCGTTTCACCTCAAGGTTTTGGAAAAGTCTACAAGAGGAAATGGGTACCAAGTTATGTTTAAGTACAACTTACCATCCGCAGACTGATGGTCAGAGTGAAAGAACAATAGAAAAACTTGAAGATATGCTGAGAGCATGTACCTTGGAATTCCTAGGTAATTGGGATGAACATTTACCTTTGGTAGAATTTTCCTATAACAATAGTTTCCACTCGAGCATTAAGATGACACCTTACCAAGCTTTATATGGACAGAAGTGTCGTACGCCGTCTTGTTGGCTTGAGGCTGGGGAAAAGCAGTTTATGGGACCGGAGATGGTTCATCAAACTGCTGAAAAGTTGAAAATAATTAGGGAAAGAATGTTAGCAGCTCAAGATCGTCAAAAGAGCTATGCTGACAAGAAGCGAAGACCGATGACTTTTGAGGTTGGAGATTCGGTTTTGCTTAAAGTCTCGCCGTGGAAGGGACTTATAAGATTTGGTAAAAGGGGAAAGTTGAGTCCAAGGTTTATTGGACCGTTTAAAGTCCTTCAGAGGGTTGGGAACCAAGCTTACAAGCTCGAATTACCCGAAGAACTGAATGGAATTCACAACACTTTTCATGTGTGTTATTTGAGGAAGTTCACGGGAGAAGTTCCCGATATAATTCCAATTTCCGAATTGAGAATTGATGAGAACAAAAGGTTGATTGAAGAACCAGAGGCAATTGTTGACCGAAAGACTAAGAAGTTACGACGCAAAATGGTTGGGTTAGTGCTTGTCCGATGGAAACACACGAATGGGCCGAATCTCACCTGGGAGACGGAGAGTGACATGTTGAGTCGCAATCCGCATTTGTTTGTCGATGTGTGATTCCGGGGACGGAATCATTCTAAGGTGGAGAGAATTGTAACGCCTGTGTTTTCGGGCTTGCCATTTTTAGCAATGTAATGGTCTAGGTTAACCTTTGTAACCCGTTTTGAAATATTAAGATTATATTATTTGAGTATTATGTGTTTTGTGCTTAATTGCTTAATTATGTTGTTTGATTAATTAAGAATAAAAATAAGCGTCAAAATTAAAGTGTGAGATAAGCCCGATATCTTTTCATAAAGTTGTAGTGGTCGAAACAAGGATTCCGGAGATATAAGGAATGCCGAAATCCGAGTTATAACGAAGAAGTTATGACCTGTCGAAGTTTCGCGACAGAACCGGCACGACCCAGCGCGACCCAGCGCGACGTAAATAGTGAATTTAAGGTTGATAGATATCTATCCTTAGTGATCTAAATGAGAAATGAAGATCTCATCGATAGCAGTGCAACGACGGAAAGACGGACGGAATCGGAGTTCAGATGAAGGAGTTATGAATTTCGAACGGAGTTTTCCTGTCCCGGCCTACTAAAGATATTATATAAGTAATATACTTATAATATATTACAAATAAAGTCAAAATTAGCCAATGGAGTCTAAACGAGAGTTGTAGAGCATAATCTCACCTTCGCGGCGATATAAAGAACGTCGAAAACGGAGTTCGTATGCGAAAGTTATGAATTTCTGAAGTTCGGGGCGCGAAACCCCAAAACTGTCAGAGACCACGACTTGGCAAGCAGTGCCACGACGTGGCAAGTGTCCTGACACCTATGGAAGCCCCCCCAGATGCAACTTGGGATGACGCATGCAGTGACGACCAAGCCCACGACGTGGAAAAAGGTTGCCACGACGTGGCAAGGGCCAAATTTGCCCTATAAATAGATTTGAAGGGCCAGCCATTTAGGGTTGCTATTTTCTCTCTTCTCTCTCCTGTTTTGCATCGATTTACGTGCCAGAAGTAACCCGAAGCCCCGGTAATATTCCCGAGTCCCGAGGCAAGTCCCGAGAAGTGCGGTTCCCGAGCCGAAGCTCTGCCTGCAAGAAGTTCGATTTTTGTAGAGATCTTCCAGATCTGCTGAGGATTACTACTTCTGCAAGTCGTAGTGCTGTCCGATCATCTTCTGATCAAGTGAGTGTATACTACCTTTCATAAACACGATAATAATACAAGTATGATTCGAGTGTATTAAGTATATTGTTCTTTATAGGTGTGAGTGTGTGGTCACTTTCTTCTAACGCATAATTATGAAGTATTTTATACGAAATACGTGTTATGTGTATATTTTGTGTTATATGTGTGAATGTATATTCACTCTCTTCTATCTCATAGATCTGATTTGTTTTCTGTGAAATACGTGTTATGTGTGTGTGCCTCATCTGTTATGTGGAATATGTATTGATCAAAGCATGCTATACAGGTTTTAAACTATGTATGAAAATGTATATTTTTATCTACTAATATGTTGGGTAGAACATGGGTAGATAGTTGGTGTGTAATAAACAGATGAGAGGCCTCGTTGTTGTTTGATTTAGTCATCTAGAGGAGTTTAGATGACGACCACGGACTTTTCTAGATAGTCTTGTGGAAACATTAGCAGGTTCGCCACCTGTAGGTGTTAATGAACTTGGGTGTTCATTCGCTGTACTCCATCCCCCTCATGGTTGCCTTATTTGACTTATATTGCTGAGGTACCCCCGAAGCATGTGTTGTCGCCCCGATGAAATATTCTTAGACTAGGTCCCTTATGTTAGTTGTTTTAGGGACATTAAAGTGAGAATAACGGGAATGAGTAATTGGGTTACTGTTGGTTGGTGAAAATTAAATATGATATTTATTGTGGGTTGAAAACCCTATATGCTCACCAGGCTCCCAAGCCTGACCCACTCAGTTTTAAATTGTATTACAGGAAGTGGCGGAAGGGCATGAGATGGATGAACCATCAAGTTGTTTTGTTTACAAGTCTGCATATGTTTATATTTGTTATATGACTTGTAGTGTATTCGTTTATGCTTATTGGTCTGTATCGGAACATGACACCCCGAGTTTTGATTATAATGAAAATACATTTCTTTTATGAAATGCTTCGGTAAACATTGTTTTATCATGTTTTGTTTTTGGGAACAAATTCCGCAACTCTTTCAAATCAAAAGGATTTACTCTGAAAATATTTAAAAGCATAAATGAAAATCGGTCTTTTCTGGCCGAGATTTTGGGGATGTCACAGTTGGTATCAGAGCATTAGTTTAAGCGAACTAGGAATTTGTTGGATTTCTAGACTTAAACTTAGAATGCTAAGTGAAGTTTTGAGATGTGTGTCTGTTGTGATTTAGACACGAGCACTAGTTTATTTTAGGAAGGTTTCCTAAAATGCTTTTATGTGCTAAATGTTATATGTCGCCATATATGATATTATTTGTTCGGATCTACGGTCTGTTGCCGACCGGATCTAGAAACCTTATGTGTGTAGGATTCTAAGCGTACGTCTACGATATTAGAACTAGCATGTAAACGTTTCGGAGTGATAAGGATTATTTCAATATCTTTCGTGATTGAGGATCTAATTTCACCTTATTCGGTGTATAGATAAAAAATGGTGAGAACAAGAAGTGGAGTTGGAAATGCTGATGAAAACAGGAATCAACCACCAGTGATTGAACAAATACCTGTCGTAGCAGCAGCACCTGAGCCAATAACCATGGCTGGTGTGCAAATGATGATTCAAACAATGTTGGATCGTCAGATGGATGAAACTAGGCGGTTGCTTCAACAGAATCGTGAAGAACTGTCAATTCGTGTGGAAGAGCCTGAATTAAATGAAGGGCACTCGGAAGGTGGAAACTTTAGTGGGTCTGTTGGTCCAGCCAACCCACCGATAGTTAGGCAAGATAACCATGATGGAAGGAATGATGGAATGGGATGCAAGTACAAGGACTTTCAAACTTGCAAACCATCGACCTTCAATGGAAAGGAGGATCCGATTGGGGTTATGGATTGGATCTCTGAAATGGAGTTAGCCTTCATGACTTGTGGCTGCAGAGGTAAGTTGCAGACTATCTATGCAGTGCGTCAGTTCCGAGGTGGAGCCGTTTGTTGGTGGAACACTCTAGGGAAGACCTTAAGCCCTAATGAGCCACTGCAACTGTCATGGGCAGAGTTCTTGGTGCAGTTCAAGCGCAAGTTCTGCTCGGCTCAAAATCTGTTGGAGTTGGAGAATAAGTTTTTGACATTGACGAACGGTAGCATGTCAGTGGATGAGTACACCAATAACTTCACCGATAAGATGGAGTTTGCCTTGCGTATCCTTCCAGACGAGTTGACAAAGGTGGACCGATATGCGAAGGGACTTCCATGGGAGTACGAGGTGCCAGTACATCAGGCACTTACTCTAGAGGCAGCTATCTGGGCTGCCAAGTCTGTTGAAAACATGATAAAGGGAAGAACCACCGTCAAAGTTGAGGTTGGTGAGAAAAGAAAGTTTGAGGGAACATCTGGTTCCGGTAAGAAAGGAAAATTTTTGAAATCTGATTCGAAAAAGTTTGGAGGAAACGGAGGCGAAGCAAAGTGGTGTGATAAGTGTAAGAAAAAGCACTTTGGGAAATGTAGCGAGGATGTAACCTGCTACAAGTGTGGAAAGGTCGGACATTTTGCCAATGAATGTCCGAACAACAAAAGGATGTGTTTTGGGTGTAATGAAGAGGGGCACATTTTGAAGGACTGTCCGAGGAAGAAGGAGGCAGCAAAGCCCAACATTCCACCAAAGCCAAAGGCGAGAGCATTCCAGATGACACTGGAAGCTGCGAAAGATGAAGCTGATGTCGCTTCAGGTACCTTTCTCGTAAATGATTTACCTGCTCAAATATTGTTTGATTCTGGAGCCAACTACTCCTTTATTTCGCATGAGTTTGGTAGAAAGCTAGCTTTGCCTATTGATAGACTAGATGATGCTTTATTAGTCGAAGTAGCTAGTGGCAAGTTTGTACCTATTAGTCATCGTATGAAAAGCATCTCAATTGATCTGAATGGGAATAAGTTTCACGAGGAATTATTGCCTATCGAACTAAATGGTTTCGACATCGTCTTGGGAATGGATTGGCTTAGCGCCAATGATGCCGAAATTTTATGCAAGAAAAAGATAGTTAAAGTAAACCCGCCTGGGAAAGATTCGTTTATGGTGTATGGGGACAAACGCAGAGTGAATTCTGGAATCATTTCTCTAATGAAAGCCAAAAAGTGTTTGACCAAGGGATGTACATCAAATTTAGCATTCGTGATTGATGCTAAGAAAGAAAAGAAGGTGATGCAGAGTATTCCAGTGGTGTGTGATTATCCGGAAGTATTTCCCGAGGATCTTCCTGGATTACCACCTGATAGACAAGTAGAGTTCAGAATAGACTTGTTACCAGGAACCACACCAATAGCAAAAGCACCTTATCAATTAGCACCGACGGAGATGAAGGAGCTAATGATGCAACTTCAGGAGTTATTGGACAAAGGTTTCATCAGACCTAGTTCATCGCCCTGGGGAGCTCCGGTGTTATTTGTGAAGAAGAAAGATGGAAGTATGAGAATGTGCATCGATTACAGAGAGCTGAACAAGGCAACAATAAAGAATAGATATCCGTTGCCGAGGATTGATGACCTATTTGATCAATTGCAAGGTTCGAGCTATTTCTCGAAGATCGATCTTAGGTCAGGATATCATCAGCTGAAGGTAAGAGAGCAAGATATCGAGAAGACTTCATTCAGAACTAGATATGGACACTACGAGTTATTGGTTATGTCGTTTGGACTAACCAATGCTCCAGCAGCGTTCATGGATTTGATGAATAGGGTTTGTAATCCTTTCCTTGATAAATCCGTGATAGTGTTTATAGACGACATTCTGATTTACTCGAAAAGCCAGGAGGAGCATGGCAGGCACTTGCGAGAAGTGTTAGAAGTTTTGAAGAAGGAGAAGCTTTATGCGAAGTTCTCCAAATGTGATTTTTGGATTCGTGAGGTCCAATTCTTGGGTCACGTTGTCAACCAAGAAGGGATAATGGTTGATCCAGCGAAGATCGAAGCTGTGACGAAGTGGGAACAACCGAAAAGTCCCACGGAGATTCGAAGCTTTTTGGGATTAGTCGGATATTACCGCAGGTTTATCCAAGGCTTTTCTTCGATTGCTACTCCATTGACAGCTTTGACCCACAAAGGAGCTACTTATGCTTGGAGTGAGAAGCATAAAGAAGCATTCGAGAAGTTAAAGAAGAAGCTATGCGAGGCACCGATACTATCTCTACCCGATGGAGTTGAAGACTTCGCTGTTTATAGCGATGCGTCTAGTGTTGGATTGGGTTGTGTTTTGACCCAAAGAGAAAAGGTGATAGCATATGCGTCTCGACAGCTGAAAGAGCACGAAAAGAATTACCCGACTCATGATTTGGAGTTGGCAGCGGTAGTTTTCGCTCTGAAAATATGGAGGCATTACCTCTATGGCACGAAGTGCAAACTTTTCAGTGATCATAAGAGTCTCCAATACCTCTTTAATCAGAAAGAATTGAATATGAGGCAACGACGCTGGCTAGAATTACTTAAAGACTACGATTACGAGATACTTTACCACCCTGGTAAAGCTAATGTTGTTGCTGATGCTCTCAGTCGGAAGGTCAATCTTGAAAGGAAGAGGCCAAGAGCGTTGAGAATTGAAGTTGTCTCGACTATTGTGGAAAGTATAAAGAAAGCTCAAGAGGAAGCTTCTGAGAAAAATGACCGAAAGGAGGAACGTTTGGGTAAAACGTTGGTGTTTGGTACTAGCGGTCATGGACTGAAGGTATTCCAAGATCGTATTTGGGTACCTAAGTCAGGAGGAATTAGGGACCTTCTGATGGAAGAAGCTCACAAAACCATGTACTCAATTCATCCGGGTAGCACTAAAATGTATAGGGACCTGAAACCCTAATACTGGTGGCCGACGATGAAGCTTGATGTTGCAAAGTATGTGGCCGAGTGTGTGACTTGTGCGAGAGTCAAGACACAACATCAGAAACCGTACAGGAGTTTAGAACCATTGCCTGTGCCTATGGGTAAGTGGGAAGACATTGCTATGGATTTTGTCACTAAACTGCCCATAACAAAGAATGGTCACGACATGATTTGGGTGGTCGTTGATCGATTCACTAAGAGTGCGCATTTCATAGCAGCCAAGGAGAAATGGTCTATGGAAAAGCTTGTGAATTCTTACGTGAAGGAAATTGTGAGGCTTCACGGTGTTCTGTTAACGATTGTATCGGATCGTGATAGCCGTTTCACCTCAAGGTTTTGGAAAAGTCTACAAGAGGAAATGGGTACCAAGTTATGTTTAAGTACAACTTACCATCCGCAGACTGATGGTCAGAGTGAAAGAACAATAGAAAAACTTGAAGATATGCTGAGAGCATGTACCTTGGAATTCCTAGGTAATTGGGATGAACATTTACCTTTGGTAGAATTTTCCTATAACAATAGTTTCCACTCGAGCATTAAGATGACACCTTACCAAGCTTTATATGGACAGAAGTGTCGTACGCCGTCTTGTTGGCTTGAGGCTGGGGAAAAGCAGTTTATGGGACCGGAGATGGTTCATCAAATTGCTGAAAAGTTGAAAATAATTAGGGAAAGAATGTTAGCAGCTCAAGATCGTCAAAAGAGCTATGCTGACAAGAAGCGAAGACCGATGACTTTTGAGGTTGGAGATTCGGTTTTGCTTAAAGTCTCGCCGTGGAAGGGACTTATAAGATTTGGTAAAAGGGGAAAGTTGAGTCCAAGGTTTATTGGACCGTTTAAAGTCCTTCAGAGGGTTGGGAACCAAGCTTACAAGCTCGAATTACCCGAAGAACTGAATGGAATTCACAACACTTTTCATGTGTGTTATTTGAGGAAGTTCACAGGAGAAGTTCCCGATATAATTCCAATTTCCGAATTGAGAATTGATGAGAACAAAAGGTTGATTGAAGAACCAGAGGCAATTGTTGACCGAAAGACTAAGAAGTTGCGACACAAAATGGTTGGGTTAGTGCTTGTCTGATGGAAACACACGAATGGGCCGAATCTCACCTGGGAGACGGAGAGTGACATGTTGAGTCGCTATCCGCATTTGTTTGTCGATGTGTGATTCCGGGGACGGAATCATTCTAAGGTGGAGAGAATTGTAACGTCTGTGTTTCCGGGCTTGCCATTTTTAGCAATGTAATAGTCTAGGTTAACCTTTGTAACCCGTTTTGAAATATTAAGATTATATTATTTGAGTATTATGTGTTTTGTGCTTAATTGCTTAATTATGTGGTTTGATTAATTAGGAATAAAAATAAGCGTCAAAATTAAAGTGTGAGATAAGCCCGTTATCTTTTCATAAAGTTGTAGTTGTCGAAACAAGGATTCCGGAGATATAAGGAATGCCGAAATCCGAGTTATAACGAAGAAGTTATGACCTGTCGAAGTTTCGCGACAGAACCGGCACGACCCAGCACGACCCAGCGCGACGTAAATAGTGAATTTAAGGTTGATAGATATCTATCCTTAGTGATCTAAATGAGAAATGAAGATCTCATCGATATTAGTGCAACGACGGAAAGACGGACGGAATCGGAGTTTAGATGAAGGAGTTATGAATTTCGAACGGAGTTTTCCTGTCCCGGCCTACTAAAGATATTATATAAGTAATATACTTATAATATATTACAAATAAAGTCAAAATTAGCCAATGGAGTCTAAACGAGAGTTGTAGAGCATAATCTCACCTTCGCGGCGATATAAAGAACGTCGAAAACGGAGTTCGTATGCGAAAGTTATGAATTTCTGAAGTTCGGGGCGCGAAACCCCAAACTGTCATAGACCACGACTTGGCAAGCAGTGCCACGACGTGGCAAGTGTCCTGACACCTCCGGAAGGCCCCCAGATGCAACTTGGGATGACGCATGCAGTGACGACCAAGCCCACGACGTGGAAAAAGGTTGCCACGACGTGGCAAGGGCCAAATTTGCCCTATAAATAGATTTGAAGGGCCAGCCATTTAGGGTTGCTATTTTCTCTCTTCTCTCTCCCGTTTTGCATCGATTTACGTGCCAGAAGTAACCCGAAGCCCCGGTAATATTCCCGAGTCCCGAGGCAAGTCCCGAGAAGTGCGGATCCCGAGAAGTGCGGTTCCCGAGCCGAAGCTCTGCCTGCAAGAAGTTCGATTTTTGTAGAGATCTTCCAGATCTGCTGAGGATTACTACTTCTGCAAGTCGTAGTGCTGTCCGATCATCTTCTGATCAAGTGAGTGTATACTACCTTTCATAAACACGATAATAATACAAGTATGATTCGAGTGTATTAAGTATATTGTTGTTTATAGGTGTGAGTGTGTGGTCACTTTCTTCTAACGCATAATTATGAAGTATTTTATACGAAATACGTGTTATGTGTATATTTTGTGTTATATGTGTGAATGTATATTCACTCTCTTCTATCTCATAGATCTGATTTGTTTTCTGTGAAATAGGTGTTATGTGTGTGTGCCTCATCTGTTATGTGGAATATGTATTGATCAAAGCATGCTATACAGGTTTTAAACTATGTATGAAAATGTATATTTTTATCTACTAATATGTTGGGTAGAACATGGGTAGATAGTTGGTGTGTAATAAACAGATGAGAGGCCTCGTTTTTGTTTGATTTAGTCATCTAGCGGAGTTTAGATGACGACCACGGACTTTTCTAGATAGTCTTGTGGAAACATTAGCAGGTTCGCCACCTGTAGGTGTTAATGAACTTGGGTGTTCATTCGCTGTACTCCATCCCCCTCATGGTTGCCTTATTTGACTTATATTGCTGAGGTACCCCCGAAGCATGTGTTGTCGCCCCGATGAAATATTCTTAGACTAGGTCCCTTATGTTAGTTGTTTTAGGGACATTAAAGTGAGAATAACGGGATTGGGTAATTGGGTTATTGTTGGTTGGTGAAAATTAAATATGATATTTATTGTGGGTTGAAAACCCTATATGCTCACCAGGCTCCCAAGCCTGACCCACTCAGTTTTAAATTGTATTACAGGAAGTGGCGGAAGGGCATGAGATGGATGAACCATCAAGTTGTTTTGTTTACAAGTCTGCATATGTTTATATTTGTTATATGACTTGTAATGTATTCGTTTATGCTTATTGGTCTGTATCGGAACATGACACCCCGAGTTTTGATTATAATGAAAATACATTTCTTTTATGAAATGCTTCGGTAAACATTGTTTTATCATGTTTTGTTTTTGGGAACAAATTCCGCAACTCTTTCAAATCAAAAGGATTTACTCTGAAAATATTTAAAAGCATAAATGAAAATCGGTCTTTTCTGGCCGAGATTTTGGGGATGTCACAGTTTGTATCAGAGCATTAGTTTAAGCGAACTAGGAATTTGTTGGATTTCTAGACTTAAACTTAGAATGCTAAGTGAAGTTTTGAGATGTGTGTCTGTTGTGATTTAGACACGAGCACTAGTTTATTTTAGGAAAGTTTCCTAAAATGCTTTTATGTGCTAAATGTTATATGTCGCCATATATGATATTATTTGTTCGGATCTATGGTCTGTTGCCGACCGGATCTAGAAACCTTATGTGTGTAGGATTCTAAGCGTACGTCTACGATATTAGAACTAGCATGTAAACGTTTCGGAGTGATAAGGATTATTTCAATATCTATCGTGATTGAGGATCTAATTTCACCTTATTCGGTGTATAGATAAAAAATGGTGAGAACAAGAAGTGGAGTTGGAAATGCTGATGAAAACAGGAATCAACCACCAGTGATTGAACAAATACCTGTCGTAGCAGCAGCACCTGAGCCAATAACCATGGCTGGTGTGCAAATGATGATTCAAACAATGTTGGATCGTCAGATGGATGAAACTAGGCGGTTGCTTCAACAGAATCATGAAGAACTGTCAATTCGTGTGGAAGAGCCTGAATTAAATGAAGGGCACTCGGAAGGTGGAAACTTTAGTGGGTCTGTTGGTCCAGCCAACCCACCGATAGTTAGGCAAGATAACCATGATGGAAGGAATGATGGAATGGGATGCAAGTACAAGGACTTTCTAACTTGCAAACCATAGACCTTCAATGGAAAGGAGGATCCGATTGGGGTTATGGATTGGATCTCTGAAATGGAGTTAGCCTTCATGACTTGTGGCTGCAGAGGTAAGTTGCAGACTATCTATGCAGTGCGTCAGTTCCGAGGTGGAGCCGTTCGTTGGTGGAACACTCTAGGGAAGACCTTAAGCCCTAATGAGCCACTGCAACTGTCATGGGCAGAGTTCTTGGTGCAGTTCAAGCGCAAGTTCTGCTCGGCTCAAAATCTGTTGGAGTTGGAGAATAAGTTTTTGACATTGACGAACGGTAGCATGTCAGTGGATGAGTACACCAATAACTTCACCGATAAGATGGAGTTTGCCTTGCGTATCGTTCCAGACGAGTTGACAAAGGTGGACCGATATGCGAAGGGACTTCCATGGGAGTACAAGGTGCCAGTACGTCAGGCACTTACTCTAGAGGCAGCTATCTGGGCTGCCAAGTCTGTTGAAAACATGATAAAGGGAAGAACCACCGTCAAAGTTGAGGTTGGTGAGAAAAGAAAGTTTGAGGGAACATCTGGTTCCGGTAAGAAAGGAAAATTTTCGAAATCTGATTCGAAAAAGTTTGGAGGAAACGGAGGCGAAGCAAAGTGGTGTGATAAGTGTAAGAAAAAGCACTTTGGGAAATGTAGCGAGGATGTAACCTGCTACAAGTGTGGAAAGGTCGGACATTTTGCCAATGAATGTCCGAACAACAAAAGGATGTGTTTTGGGTGTAATGAAGAGGGGCACATTTTGAAGGACTGTCCGAGGAAGAAGGAGGCAGCAAAGCCCAACATTCCACCAAAGCCAAAGGCGAGAGCATTCCAGATGACACTCGAAGCTGCGAAAGATGAAGCTGATGTCGCTTCAGGTACCTTTCTCGTAAATGATTTACCTGCTCAAATATTGTTTGATTCTGGAGCCAACTACTCCTTTATTTCGCATGAGTTTGGTAGAAAGCTAGCTTTGCCTATTGATAGACTAGATGATGCTTTATTAGTCGAAGTAGCTAGTGGCAAGTTTGTACCTGTTAGTCATCGTATGAAAAGCATCTCAATTGATCTGAATGGGAATAAGTTTCACGAGGAATTATTGCCTATCGAACTAAATGGTTTCGACATCGTCTTGGGAATGGATTGGCTTAGCGCCAATGATGCCGAAATTTTATGCAAGAAAAAGATAGTTAAAGTAAACCCGCCTGGGAAAGATTCGTTTATGGTGTATGGGGACAAACGCAGAGTGAATTCTGGAATCATTTCTCTAATGAAAGCCAAAAAGTGTTTGACCAAGGGATGTACATCAAATTTAGCATTCGTGATTGATGCTAAGAAAGAAAAGAAGGTGATGCAGAGTATTCCAGTGGTGTGTGATTATCCGGAAGTATTTCCCGAGGATCTTCCTGGATTACCACCTGATAGACAAGTAGAGTTCAGAATAGACTTGTTACCAGGAACCACACCAATAGCAAAAGCACCTTATCAATTAGCACCGACGGAGATGAAGGAGCTAATGATGCAACTTCAAGAGTTATTGGACAAAGGTTTCATCAGACCTAGTTCATCGCCCTGGGGAGCTCCGGTGTTATTTGTGAAGAAGAAAGATGGAAGTATGAGAATGTGCATCGATTACAGAGAGCTGAACAAGGCAACAATAAAGAATAGATATCCGTTGCCGAGGATTGATGACCTATTTGATCAATTGCAAGGTTCGAGCTATTTCTCGAAGATCGATCTTAGGTCAGGATATCATCAGCTGAAGGTAAGAGAGCAAGATATCGAGAAGACTTCATTCAGAACTAGATATGGACACTACGAGTTATTGGTTATGTCGTTTGGACTAACCAATGCTCCAGCAGCGTTCATGGATTTGATGAATAGGGTTTGTAATCCTTTCCTTGATAAATCCGTGATAGTGTTTATAGACGACATTCTGATTTACTCGAAAAGCCAGGAGGAGCATGGCAGGCACTTGCGAGAAGTGTTAGAAGTTTTGAAGAAGGAGAAGCTTTATGCGAAGTTCTCCAAATGTGATTTTTGGATTCGTGAGGTCCAATTCTTGGGTCACGTTGTCAACCAAGAAGGGATAATGGTTGATCCAGCGAAGATCGAAGCTGTGACGAAGTGGGAACAACCGAAAAGTCCCACGGAGATTCGAAGCTTTTTGGGATTAGTCGGATATTACCGTAGGTTTATCCAAGGCTTTTCTTCGATTGCTACTCCATTGACAGCTTTGACCCACAAAGGAGCTACTTATGCTTGGAGTGAGAAGCATAAAGAAGCATTCGAGAAGTTAAAGAAGAAGCTATGCGAGGCACCGATACTATCTCTACCCGATGGAGTTGAAGACTTCGCTGTTTATAGCGATGCGTCTAGTGTTGGATTGGGTTGTGTTTTGACCCAAAGAGAAAAGGTGATAGCATATGCGTCTCGACAGCTGAAAGAGCACGAAAAGAATTACCCGACTCATGATTTGGAGTTGGCAGCGGTAGTTTTCGCTCTGAAAATATGGAGGCATTACCTCTATGGCACGAAGTGCAAACTTTTCAGTGATCATAAGAGTCTCCAATACCTCTTTAATCAGAAAGAATTGAATATGAGGCAACGACGCTGGCTAGAATTACTTAAAGACTACGACTACGAGATACTTTACCACCCTGGTAAAGCTAATGTTGTTGCTGATGCTCTCAGTCGGAAGGTCAATCTTGAAAGGAAGAGGCCAAGAGCGTTGAGAATTGAAGTTGTCTCGACTATTGTGGAAAGTATAAAGAAAGCTCAAGAGGAAGCTTCTGAGAAAAATGACCGAAAGGAGGAACGTTTGGGTAAAACGTTGGTGTTTGGTACTAACGGTCATGGACTGAAGGTATTCCAAGATCGTATTTGGGTACCTAAGTCAGGAGGAATTAGGGACCTTCTGATGGAAGAAGCTCACAAAACCATGTACTCAATTCATCCGGGTAGCACTAAAATGTATAGGGACCTGAAACCCTAATACTGGTGGCCGACGATGAAGCTTGATGTTGCAAAGTATGTGGCCGAGTGTGTGACTTGTGCGAGAGTCAAGACACAACATCAGAAACCGTACAGGAGTTTAGAACCATTGCCTGTGCCTATGGGTAAGTGGGAAGACATTGCTATGGATTTTGTCACTAAACTGCCCATAACAAAGAATGGTCACGACATGATTTGGGTGGTCGTTGATCGATTCACTAAGAGTGCGCATTTCATAGCAGCCAAGGAGAAATGGTCTATGGAAAAGCTTGTGAATTCTTACGTGAAGGAAATTGTGAGGCTTCACGGTGTTCTGTTAACGATTGTATCGGATCGTGATAGCCGTTTCACCTCAAGGTTTTGGAAAAGTCTACAAGAGGAAATGGGTACCAAGTTATGTTTAAGTACAACTTACCATCCGCAGACTGATGGTCAGAGTGAAAGAACAATAGAAAAACTTGAAGATATGCTGAGAGCATGTACCTTGGAATTCCTAGGTAATTGGGATGAACATTTACCTTTGGTAGAATTTTCCTATAACAATAGTTTCCACTCGAGCATTAAGATGACACCTTACCAAGCTTTATATGGACAGAAGTGTCGTACGCCGTCTTGTTGGCTTGAGGCTGGGGAAAAGCAGTTTATGGGACCGGAGATGGTTCATCAAACTGCTGAAAAGTTGAAAATAATTAGGGAAAGAATGTTAGCAGCTCAAGATCGTCAAAAGAGCTATGCTGACAAGAAGCGAAGACCGATGACTTTTGAGGTTGGAGATTCAGTTTTGCTTAAAGTCTCGCCGTGGAAGGGACTTATAAGATTTGGTAAAAGGGGAAAGTTGAGTCCAAGGTTTATTGGACCGTTTAAAGTCCTTCAGAGGGTTGGGAACCAAGCTTACAAGCTCGAATTACCCGAAGAACTGAATGGAATTCACAACACTTTTCATGTGTGTTATTTGAGGAAGTTCACGGGAGAAGTTCCCGATATAATTCCAATTTCCGAATTGAGAATTGATGAGAACAAAAGGTTGATTGAAGAACCAGAGGCAATTGTTGACCGAAAGACTAAGAAGTTGCGACGCAAAATGGTTGGGTTAGTGCTTGTCCGGTGGAAACACACGAATGGACCGAATCTCACCTGGGAGACGGAGAGTGACATGTTGAGTCGCTATCCGCATTTGTTTGTCGATGTGTGATTCCGGGGACGGAATCATTCTAAGGTGGAGAGAATTGTAACGCCTGTATTTTCGAGCTTGCCATTTTTAGCAATGTAATAGTCTAGGTTAACCTTTGTAACCCGTTTTGAAATAATAAGATTATATTATTTGAGTATTATGTGTTTTGTGCTTAATTGCTTAATTTTGTGGTTTGATTAATTAAGAATAAAAATAAGAGTCAAAAGTAAAGTGTGAGATAAGCCCGATATCTTTTCATAAAGTTGTAGTGGTCGAAACAAGGATTCCGAAGATATAAGTAATGCCGAAATCCGAGTTATAACGAAGAAGTTATGACCTGTCGAAGTTTCGCGACAGAACCGGCACGACCCAGCGCGACCCAGCGCGACGTAAATAGTGAATTTAAGGTTGATAGATATCTATCCTTAGTGATCTAAATGAGAAATGAAGATCTCATCGATATTAGTGCAACGACGGAAAGACGGACGGAATCGGAGTTTAGATGAAGGAGTTATGAATTTCGAACGGAGTTTTCCTGTCCCGGCCTACTAAAGATATTATATAAGTAATATACTTATAATATATTACAAATAAAGTCAAAATTAGCCAATGGAGTCTAAACGAGAGTTGTAGAGCATAATCTCACCTTCGCGGCGATATAAAGAACGTCGAAAACGGAGTTCGTATGCGAAAGTTATGAATTTCTGAAGTTCGGGGCGCGAAACCCCAAACTGTCATAGACCACGACTTGGCAAGCAGTGCCACGACGTGGCAAGTGTCCTGACACCTCCGGAAGGCCCCCAGATGCAACTTGGGATGACGCATGCAGTGACGACCAAGCCCACGACGTGGAAAAAGGTTGCCACGACGTGGCAAGGGCCAAATTTGCCCTATAAATAGATTTGAAGGGCCAGCCATTTAGGGTTGCTATTTTCTCTCTTCTCTCTCCCGTTTTGCATCGATTTACGTGCCAGAAGTAACCCGAAGCCCCGGTAATATTCCCGAGTCCCGAGGCAAGTCCCGAGAAGTGCGGATCCCGAGAAGTGCGGTTCCCGAGCCGAAGCTCTGCCTGCAAGAAGTTCGATTTTTGTAGAGATCTTCCAGATCTGCTGAGGATTACTACTTCTGCAAGTCGTAGTGCTGTCCGATCATCTTCTGATCAAGTGAGTGTATACTACCTTTCATAAACACGATAATAATACAAGTATGATTCGAGTGTATTAAGTATATTGTTGTTTATAGGTGTGAGTGTGTGGTCACTTTCTTCTAACGCATAATTATGAAGTATTTTATACGAAATACGTGTTATGTGTATATTTTGTGTTATATGTGTGAATGTATATTCACTCTCTTCTATCTCATAGATCTGATTTGTTTTCTGTGAAATAGGTGTTATGTGTGTGTGCCTCATCTGTTATGTGGAATATGTATTGATCAAAGCATGCTATACAGGTTTTAAACTATGTATGAAAATGTATATTTTTATCTACTAATATGTTGGGTAGAACATGGGTAGATAGTTGGTGTGTAATAAACAGATGAGAGGCCTCGTTGTTGTTTGATTTAGTCATCTAGCGGAGTTTAGATGACGACCACGGACTTTTCTAGATAGTCTTGTGGAAACATTAGCAGGTTCGCCACCTGTAGGTGTTAATGAACTTGGGTGTTCATTCGCTGTACTCCATCCCCCTCATGGTTGCCTTATTTGACTTATATTGCTGAGGTACCCCCGAAGCATGTGTTGTCGCCCCGATGAAATATTCTTAGACTAGGTCCCTTATGTTAGTTGTTTTAGGGACATTAAAGTGAGAATAACGGGAATGAGTAATTGGGTTATTGTTGGTTGGTGAAAATTAAATATGATATTTATTGTGGGTTGAAAACCCTATATGCTCACCAGGCTCCCAAGCCTGACCCACTCAGTTTTAAATTGTATTACAGGAAGTGGCGTAAGGGCATGAGATGGATGAACCATCAAGTTGTTTTGTTTACAAGTCTGCATATGTTTATATTTGTTATATGACTTGTAATGTATTCGTTTATGCTTATTGGTCTGTATCGGAACATGACACCCCGAGTTTTGATTATAATGAAAATACATTTCTTTTATGAAATGCTTCGGTAAACATTGTTTTATCATGTTTTGTTTTTGGGAACAAATTCCGCAACTCTTTCAAATCAAAAGGATTTACTCTGAAAATATTTAAAAGCATAAATGAAAATCGGTCTTTTCTGGCCGAGATTTTGGGGATGTCACAGTAAAGATAGTGCTTTTTGTTCCGTACAAGTAATGTCTCTAGATCTTCAGAGCAAACACAACTGCTCCTAGCTCATGATCATGGGTCGTGTAGTTAACTTCGTGCGTTTTCAGCTGTCTCAAGGCGTAGGTGATGAACTTACCTCGCTGCATCAGAACACACCCGAGCCCTTGATTCGATGCATCGCAATAGACTACGAAGTCTTCGATCCCTTCGGGGAGGGATAGTATTGGTGTGGTGCCCAAGGCTCGTTTGAGCGTTTGGAACGCTATTTCCTGTTTCTCTTCCCAGTCAAAGGCCACGCCCTTCTGGGTCAGGGTTGTAAGAGGTTTCGCAATTCGGGAGAAGTTCTGTATGAATCTGCGGTAGTAGCCAGCGAGGCCTTGAAATTGACGAATTTCTGTAGGCGTCTTCGGTGCTGACCAGTTCTCAATGGCCTTAATTTTGGATGGGTCCACGTGGATTCCCTCTTCGCTTACCACGTGTCCTAAGAATTCGACTCTTCGGATCCAAAATTCACATTTAGAGAACTTCACGTAGAGTTTCTCCGTTCATAAAGTTCCTAGAACTTGTCGTAGGTGATCTCCATGCTCTTCCTTACTTCGGGAGTAGATCAGGATGTCGTCAATAAAAATGATGACGAACTGATCCAAGTAAGGTCGGCATACTCTATTCATCAGATCCATGAAAACTGTGGGCGCATTGGTCAATCCGAATGGCATCACCACGAACTCATATTGTCCGTAACGAGTTCGGAAGGCTATATTCGGAACATCCTCCTCTAGCACTCGTAACTGGTGATATCTGGATCTTAGATCAATTTTGGAAAAGCAGTTCGCCCCTTGCAGTTGGTCAAAAAGGTCGTCTATGCGAGGCAGAGGGTAACAATTCTTGACCCTCAGTTTGTTGAGTTCTTTGTAGTCGATACACATACAGAATGATCCGTCTTTCTTCTTAACAAACAGGACCGGTGCTCCCCAAGGTGAGAAACTTGGTCTTATAAAGCCCTGGCTGAGTAGTTCGTTAATGAGTAGTTCGTTAAGTTGACCAGATAGTTCCTGCATCTCTGCTGGTGCTAATCGATAGGGCGACTTGGCTACTGGGGTAGCTCCTGGGACTAAGTCGATTCTGAACTCGACTTGTCGTTGCGGAGGTAGTCCTGGTAGCTCTTTTGAAAAATGTCGGGGAAGTCGCTCACTACAGGAATGTTCTTTAGTTCTTTCGCTTCGAGGCTCGTATCGACAACGTGAGCAAGGAATGCATGGTATTCTTTACGTAGATACTTTTGTGCTTGAATACTTGATATAATACGAAGACTCGCACCGGGTTTGTCGCCATAGACTATAAGAGTTTCGTTAGACGGGAGGTTTAGACGGACTGCTTTCTCGAAGCACATGATGTCGGCGCGATGAAGACTTAACCAATCCATGCCGATGATAACGTCGAAGCTTTTAATCGAGACCAGCATAAGGTCTATTGGGAATGAATGGTTATCTAAAGTTAGGGTACAACCTAAGTATATGCTATTCGTGCTTTCTATTTTTCCATTAGCCATTTCTATTGTGAATTGTTCTTTGAGTGCGTGTGGTTGTTGTTTAAGCATGCGAGCAAATTTATGATTCACGAAGCTTCGCTCCGCTCCACTATCAAACAAAATGCATGCATAGGAGTTATCGAGGAGGAACATACCAGTCACCACTGTCGGGTCAGCAACCACTTCCCCGTGGCCTATAGCTAGTACCCTTCCTGCTCCACCATCATTCTTTGCTTTGGGGCAGTCCCTCTTATAGTGGCCTGCTTCGCCACATCCATAGCAGGTCGGGCTCACGCCAGAGCCGGGGACTTGAGTGATCGGTCTTGCCAGAGATCTACAGAAACGGACAGTGTGTCCTTTCTTGTCGCAGTTAGAACACTGCATTTCACGGCAGGGGCCGTTGTGGTGGAAGTTGCATGGTGGTTGTCGAGGCCAACACAAATAATAACCCTAAATATTACACACTAAAATAGTGTATAGTGGTAAAGGGATCGAATCCACGGAGATTGGTTCAATTTATAACTCTATGAAAAAATCTCTTTGTAAAAATACTTGTAAAATGACAATAAAAATAAAATGGGGGGTTTTGGTGTTTTGAAATACTTGAAACAAACTAGAATTAACTATGATTTAAATAGACAAATGCAACAAAAATAAGAGTTTGATGTAAAATCAATAAGGGAGAGATGGTTGACTTAAAGTTTCCTCACTTTGACTTTTGATGAACATATCATTAGAATCCAATGGTGCAATACTTTGATTTAAATCCTTAATTTGGCTATAGTAATCCAAGGAGCTTGAGATTACCTAGACTTTTCTTAATTGTTGAAATGGCTAAAGAAGCTCATAACAATTTCCTTAGTCAAAGTCACTAATTCCAAATAGCATGTAATTAGTGAAAGTCAACCAACATTAAGAACCAAAAAGTCACCAAATCCAAGAGGGGTCAAATGCTTTCACCACCATGTTGGAGGAAATGTTTTTAAAATTGTGTGAAGCAAAAACAACACAAAAATCATTTGTTGCTTGCTAATTTGAGGATCCTTTACTTAATCAAGAAATTAGCCAACTAATCACCACAAACACATTTAAACTCATGAATAAAAACATACTAGTAGTGATAATATGATAAAACACAAAACATTTCCATAAAGATTTAAGAACAAGTTCATGGATTCTTCAACATTCAACAAAAGTTCAAAGGATTCAACAAAAGTCAACCAAGATTAGTTTAGCCAAGCATGGCTAAACCCAAAGAAACAAAGTTAGAGAAAATTGTACCAAACATTAAGCAAGAATCAAGAGGTAAAAATATGATGTTCTTCAAGTGTTCTTGGCCTTCAAAAGTCTTCAAAACTCCAGAGAGAATCTGTGACAACCCGATATTTCAACTCTTTGTAATGACCTAAAAAGTCAAGTATTGTAACTACTTTTGAAATAATGAAATTAACTTCGAAGATGAAATATGTAAAAAAAATCCTTATAAGAATATCTATTATGTTAGACATTGTGTCAAGGTTTACATAAATACTAAGAACACTAAAATCCGAGTTACAACGAAGAAGTTATGACCATTCTAAGATTTCCGACAAAACCGACAACACCGATTAAACGGAAAACGCGAAGTTTCAATACGATAGCATTTAGCCTTAGGTACCTAAATGAAAGTTATAGATAACATTAAACCGTGAGCGTACACAAAAAGAGTGCCCAAATCTGACTTCGTATGAGGAAGTTATGATTTTTCCAAGATCCGAATATAACAGTAGACAGCTAAAAACTCGAAATAGAGCTCGAGAGACTTTTGACCAAAACAACCTAAATGAGAGTCGAAGGTCTCAACATTAGTAGCGCAACAGCGAAAAGTCTGACGAAAACGGACATCGGACGAAGAAGTTATGGATTTTATACGGACTTTTCGTGTCCCGGTCCGTTAAAAATAAATAATTAAAAATAAAGTCAAAATTTGCCGATGAAGTCTAAACGAAAGTTGTAGATCATATTTTTAGCTACGCATGCATATAAAGAACGTCAAAAACGGAGCTCGTACGCGAAAGTTATGGATTTTACAAGTTCGGGGTCCAAAATCCGAGGCTGTCAGGCCTCCCCACGACGTGGCAATGTTTTGCCGCGACCCGGCAGGTGACTGAGGGCGTCCAATCCATGGAAGAGGATAGGCTTGCTCTCCACGACGTGGCCAACCCTAGCCACGACGTGGCACTCAAAAATACTCCCTATAAATAGAACTCTTGGGGTGCCGGGTTTAGGTGCTCCATTCTTCCCTCTCTCGTGCTGAAACTCTGCGGTTAAGCTCCCGAAGCCCTCCCGAAGCCCCGGTTTTCACACTCAAGTTCCGAAGGAAGGTTCTACTCTCCCGAGACTCCTGAGATTCCCGAGAATCCCGAGGAAAATCCGTTTCCCGAGACGAAACTCTGCCCGGTTTTCCATCTCGTTATCTTCAAACTTTCAAGTGAGTTTCATACCCCTTAATCAACCTTTTTAAATATTCTAAATGCTTTTATATGCTTTCAAGGGGGGGGGGATTACAAGTAAAACACACGAGTATTATCGTGTGTTACATAAAGAAACTCTTTTATATGCTGTTATATATATCCAAATCACATGCGATTTATAAACCTTTAAGGAACTTATATATATATATATATATATATATATATATATATATATATATATATATATATATAATATGTTAAAATAGCATTCTATCTTTTGAAATATAAATTTGTTGTAATGCATGTATAAACTAAACTTTTCTTAGATTATTCTTGTCTATCTTAGACTCTACACCAAAAATCTATGCTTTCATAAACATGTGATTCTTTTTTTCTAGGTATTTCTAAACAAACAAGACACACTTTTTGAAAACTATAATAGGTATAGTTTTATGAACAGATTTCTAACTCTTATGTACTAGAAACACGAATTTCAAGAAGTTTACTTTCGTATACAAGAATAAACGTAACATTTTAACAAGTAGATCTGTTTTTATACCACGGTTTTGTGAGACACTAACTTCATGTACGTTCGAGTACACATTTCAAGTCTGTATTATATACCAGAATCCCTTGGAGGGGGAGCATGGTGTTTGTGTATAGATCTATACGGGCTTGACAACCCGCGCCCTGACTGTTAGCTGCAGTCCACCATTTGGGGTGACAAACGTCATAACATTCCAACGCCTGAAGAACGTTGTGTATAGGTATTCCGAGTCAATAGTATGGTTATAAAACTCACATGGGGTATTAAAAATGCATTGATTTACAAGGTTTTCAAACTCATTGGTTATTTTACACTTACATACATTTTGGAAACAAACATTGGTCTTGAGTGAAGGCTACTTTTATACTAGTAGAAAATATAGGATTTTCTAAAGACAAACAAACAAAGATAAAACATTTCATTTCATTCAAACATTGTCACTTAAATACTTATGAAATTCACCAGCTTAAATGCTGATCTACTCTTTCAAAATTACTTGTATGTCCCAGGAAATCAGTAATTTCAGGTATTCATTACGCTTTTGATGAAGGGATGCTGCGGCGCCAGTTTAATCTCGTATTTTGACATCATATTGTAATTGAGTTTTGAACATGTAACTTTTGAAAAATGTAAACTTTCAATTATATATATGATGGTTGTATTGCTTTCTTTACTATGTATTCATTTGTTACGTTACCACATGAAGTCATCCGCCCCCGAACGTTTCCGCCGTTCAGGTTTGGGGGTGTTACAGATTGGTATCAGAGCAATGTTTATAGTGAACTAAGTATATCGAACCACATAAGATATACAAACTATAAATGCTTAAGGGACTAATACTCTCTGACAAAACAAATTTTCTTTTTACGGTTAAGCAGCATTTCGTTCAACTTAAATTGATAGTTCATTTAAGTACAATTACATGCATACAACAAATTATTTTCATGATATCTAACTATACAACAAGTATTTAGACAAGTTGACACTACGATTAAGACTCGATATATGTAATCTGATTTGGGACAAATATAGTGTGATCAACTATATTTGCCCGAGATTGGACCAACGTATATCGAGGAATGATCGTAGTAAGCAACAAGTCAAAACTTACCAAACCATTACAAGAATCAAACAAAAAAAAATTTAAAATACTATAGGAGTATTTGCGATCTAAACTAGTTTAACTTACACGTTTTACATGTTCCAACTTTATTCAATTCTTATAACCCTATTTCTCGTACAGTCAAATGGCTGGATTTCACCACCCTGGCGACCCCTACTTTCCCAACCAAGGCAACGGAGGATGGATCGAAGATGATCCTGAAGAGGACGAGGAACCCATAGAAGTGGGTGATGACTCCGGTACCGACTCAGAGCCGGAAGTTATCAATCCACCACCCATTCAACCTCCCGTCTTCGTAAGGAACTTTCAAGGACCGACTCCCATCTGGGGAAGTCACCTCCACCATTGGAGCCAACAGCAAAACCTACGCCCTCCCTACGGCATGTGCCGGGACTTCTATGATGTCCGCGGCGGAGGTTCGGCTGATCGAGCACTCCCGGTAATGGTGGGTAAGTTAGCCAATCAGTCCTATCAGTCTGGAGTTCAAGCTAGTCGACTCCGGGATATCAACGTGGAAGTGCAGGTTCACACTTCTGACATCCGTAGGCTGGACAAGATGCAAGACAACGCTCAATTCCAAACCGAAGCATTTCAAGCGCAAATGATTGCAGCCCTCGCTGAACTGATGGAACAACAAGCCGCTTTCGATAGGCGTCTAATGGAGTCAAAGCAATCAGATGCGGAGTCAAGCTCCAAGCGCAACCTTCGACGCAAGTAGTGCTTGTCAAGGACTGAAATTTTGTTATAGCTTAGGACCTCGGCTAAAAGTCTTTAAATTTCTCGAACTTTGTAATCGGAGACCCTTATGGGGGTCAAATTTTTCATGATCATTGTAACAACTTTTATATTAATATAAGTGACACTATTACTACTATGTTAAGTATTTCGTTCAAACCTTGAATGGTCTTTGGGAAACCAAATACTTGTTTCATACCTTCAGTCTTACAAATAACTTTCATTCTTCCATTTTAAGACTCATACTATCATCTGTTGTTGAACTATAGCGATTTAGTTCATGAGACACATACATTTTCCATTCTATGAAATTCTTATCCTTGTCTTTTCAAACTATAGTTGAAGGATGCCTCCACGTAGAAACCCAAGGCGAAACAACGGTGAAGAAGCACCAGTACCACCACCACCTCCACCATCTCAATTTGATGCTGTTATGTTTCAAGCAGCAGTCACCGCAGCGGTGGCAGCTGCCATGTCACAGATCAATAACACGAGTACTAATGGCTCAGGATCTGGCACACACCCATCCAACCATGGCGAGAGTCATGGACCACCGCGAGAATGTACCTATAAGGACTTACTAATGCCAAGCCCCGGATATTTTATGGAACTGGTGGTGTGATGGCCCTGAGGCAGTGGATTGAAAGGACGGAGGCAGTCTTTGAAATCTGCTCTTGTCCCGAGCACAGCAAAGTCAAATTTGCAACTTTCACCTTTATTGATAAAGCTTTGACCTGGTGGAATGGCCACGTTAAAGTACTTACCCTAATCGTAGCAAACTCCATAAGCTAGGAGAGCCTGAAAGCCATGATGATGAGAGAATACTGCCCACGGGGAGAGATTCAAAAGCTTGAACACGAGCTATGGACTCTCGGAATGGTTGGTACCGACATCACTACTTATACCAACAGATTCTGCGAGCTGGCAATTCTTTGTCCAGATATGATTGCTCCAGAGAGAAAAAAGATAGAAAGGTACATCTGGGGACTAACGCCCCAACTTTGATCAAGCGTGTTAGCTTCCAAACCTGACACCTTTGAAAGTGCTAAGGAACTGGCACAATCTCTGATTGACTACGGAGGTCATCAGAACTCAACCACTCATGTACCAGAACCACAGAAAGGAAACAACAACAACAACAACAACAACAACTACAACAACAACAACAACTATAGCAAGAAGAGGATGTGGAATAAAGGGAAGGGTGGGTCTTCCCAAGAATCCGCAAAGAAACAACTGGTTTCAGTGAATGCTGCCACTGTACCTACTACAGCTCCTACAAATACCTACCCAACAAAGCCTTATATAGGTAACCTCCCAAAGTGCACCAAAGGCAATTACCACCACCATGGACCTTGTCGAGAAATGCAGTGCGCCAACCGCAACAGGAAAGGACAGACAACCCGTTTCTGCAAGGAACCCGCAAAGCCGATCACTCAAGTTCCCGGTGCGGGTGTAGGGCAGACTTGCTATGGTTGTGGTGAGGTGGGCCACTACAAGAGGAACTGTCCTAAGGCAGCAGGCACCGGAGGTGTGGGACGAGTTTTGGCAATAGGCCACGACAAAGCTGTAGCTGGCCCAACTATAGTTGCTGGTACGTTCCTTCTCGATAATTCATACGCATGCATATTATTCGATAGTGGAGCGGAGAGAAGCTTCGTGAGTCAAAACTTTATTCATTTACTTAAACCTAAACCTAGCAAGTTAGAAAAATCATTCACTGTAGAGATGGCCAATGGAAAAACCGAAAACACTAATTGCATATACATGGGCTGTACGTTAACATTAGACGGCCATTCTTTCCCAATCAATCTCATGCCGGTCCAAATTAAAAGTTTCGACGTCATAGTCGGCATGGATTGGTTGAGTCTTCTTCGCGCCGACATCATGTGCTGTGAGAAAGCAGTCCGTCTTAACCTCCCTAACAACGAAACATTAGTTATCTACGGCGACAAATCTAGTACAAACCTTCGCATCATTTCATGCATCCAAGCTCGAAAGTGCTTGCGGAAGGATTGTCGAGTATTCCTAGCACACATCGTTGATACAAGTCAAGAACTGAAGGACATCAAGAGCATCTCGGTAGTGCGCGACTTTCCTGATATCTTTCCAGAAGAACTACCAGGATTACCACCGCAACGCCAAGTCGAGTTCAGAATCGACTTAGTTCCTGGAGCTACCCCAGTAGCGAAGTCGCCTTACCGTCTCGCACCAGCAGAGATACAGGAACTTTCCAGTCAACTTAATGAACTCCTTCAAAAAGGGTTCATAAGACCAAGTTTCTCACCTTGGGGAGCACCAGTCTTGTTTGTGAAGAAGAAAGACGGATCGTTCCGTATGTGCATCGACTACAGAGAGCTGAACAAACTTATTGTCAAGAACCGCTATCCTCTACCCCGCATTGACGACCTATTCGATCAACTTTAAGGAGCGAACTACTTCTCAACGATAGACCTACGATCCGGATATCACCAATTACGAGTTCTAGAGGGGGACATTCCAAAGACAGCTTTCCAAAATCGTTATGGACACTACGAATTTGTAGTGATGCCGTTCGGATTAACCAATGCACCAGCAGTATTTATGGACCTAATGAATAGGGTATGCCGCCCTTACTTGGATCAATTCGTCATCGTCTTTATCGATGATATACTTATCTACTCGCGAAGTGAGGAAGAGCATAGTCAGCACCTACGAAAAGTCCTAGAAACACTGCGAACGGAGAAACTCTATGCGAAGTTCTCTAAATGCGAATTTTGGATTCGAAGAGTCGAATTTTTAGGCCACGTTGTTAGCGAGAAAGGTATACACGTGGACCCCTCCAAAATTAAGGCTATTGAGAACTGGTCGGCACCAAAGATACCTATAGAAATTCGTCAATTTCTAGGTCTAGCTGGCTACTATCGCAGATTCATAAAGAACTTTTTGAGCATTGCGAAACCTCTTACTACATTAACCCAGAAAGGTGTGGCCTTTGATTGGGAAGCGAAACAAGAGAAGGCATTCCAGACACTAAAGCAGGCCTTGTGCACCGCACCAATACTATCCCTCCCCGAAGGGATAGAAGACTTCGTAGTGTATTGCGATGCGTCAAATCAAGGACTTGGTTGTGTTCTTATGCAGAGAGGGAAGGTTATCGCTTATGCCTCCCGACAGCTTAAGACACACGAAGTGAACTATACGACACACGATCTCGAGTTAGGAGTAGTGGTATTTGCTCTGAAGATCTGGAGGCACTACTTATACGGAACAAAGAGTACTATTTTCACCGATCACAAGAGCCTTCAACACATTTTCGATCAAAAGGAACTCAACATGCGACAACGACGATGGGTTGAGTTACTGAATGACTACGAATGCGAAATTCGTTATCATCCTGGCAAGGCCAACGTAGTAGCCGACGCCCTCAGTCGAAAGGAATACACTGGTCGGAGGGTCAAATCTTTGACCATGACTATCCATTCCCACTTATCGACACAAATTAAGGAAGCAAAAATGGAAGCTTTGCAACCTGAAAATGTGGCGGGTGAATCCCTGCGAGGAATGGAGAAGAATCTAGAAGTCAAGGGTGGCGGAGCCTACTATCTCATGGACCAAATCTGGACCCCGAAACATGGTGGTTTCAGAAACATAGTCATGACCGAGGCTCACAACTCAAGATATTCCGTTCACTCGGGTTCAGATAAAATGTATCTGGATCTTAAGAAGCTGTACTGGTGGCCTAACATGAAAGCAGAAATTGCTACCTTCGTGCGTAAATGTCTTACTTGCGCTAAGGTTAAGGTCGAGTATCAGAAACCGTCAGGATTACTACAACAACCAGAGATACCAGAATGGAAATGGGAGCGGATTACTATGGACTTCATAACCAAGTTACCCAAGACGACAAGTGGACTCGATACCATATGGGTCATTGTCGACAGATTGACCAAATCCGCGCATTTCCTACCCATCAAGGAGACTGACAAAATGGAGAAGCTTACAAGAACTTACTTAAGGGAAGTAGTGCGACTGCATGGTGTTCCGATATCCATTATCTCCGATCGAGATAGTAGATTCACTTCAAGATTCTGGCAGTCACTACAAAGTTCCCTGGGAACTAGGCTAGACGTGAGTACAGCCTACCACCCACAAACAGACGGACAAAGTGAGAGAACAATACAAACTTTAGAAGATATGCTAAGAGCCTGTGTGATTGACTTTGGAAAGGCATGGGATATCCATTTACCCCTTGTCGAATTTTCATACAACAATAGTTATCATACAACCATAAAGGCTGCTCCGTTTGAAGCCCTCTATGGTCGAAAGTGCAGATCCCCTCTTTGCTGGACTGAAGTTGGCGATACCCAGTTAGCTAGAGGAAGAGTTCCTGAAAGCACTCTCACCGGTCCGGAAATCATACGAGAAACGACAGAGAAGATCGTTCAGATTCGTGAACGATTTAAAGCCTCTAGAGACCGACAGAAAAGCTACGCTGACCAAAGGAGGAAACCTTTGGAAATCCAGGTAGGAGACCACGTCTTATTAAAGGTCTCACCGTGGAAGGGTTTAATACGCTTTGGAAAGCGTGGGAAACTAAATCCAAGATACATAGGGCCTTTCGAGATCCTTGCCAGAATCGGCCCTGTGGCTTACAAGCTTAACCTGCCGCACGAACTTAGTAACATCCATCCAACCTTCCACGTCTCAAACTTGAAAAAGTGTCTGTCCGACGAGACTCTTGTTATTCCACTCGATGAGATCGAGATCAACGAGAGCCTCAACTTTGTGGAAGAACCAGTAGAAATCATGGACCGAGAGGTCAAACAAACAAAACAAAGTCGCATACCCATCGTGAAGGTTCGCTGGAACGCCAAGCGGGGACCTGAATTCACATGGGAACGCGAAGATCAGATGAAACAAAAGTACCCTCATCTCTTTCATGTTCACTAATATCTTTACTAATTTAAATTTCAGGACGAAATTCCCTCTAGCGGGGGGATGATGTGACAACCCGATATTTCAACTCTTTGTAATGACCTAAAAAGTCAAGTATTGTAACTACTTTTGAAATAATGAAATTAACTTCGAAGATGAAATATGTAAAAAAAATCCTTATAAGAATATCTATTATGTTAGACATTGTGTCAAGGTTTACATAAATACTAAGAACACTAAAATCCGAGTTACAACGAAGAAGTTATGACCATTCTAAGATTTCCGACAAAACCGACAACACCGATTAAACGGAAAACGCGAAGTTTCAATACGATAGCATTTACCCTTAGGTACCTACATGAAAGTTATAGATAACATTAAACCGTGAGCGTACACAAAAAGAGCGCCCAAATCTAACTTCGTATGAGGAAGTTACGATTTTTCCAAGATCCGAATATAACAGTAGACAGCTAAAAACTCGAAATAGAGCTCGAGAGACTTTTGACCAAAACAACCTAAATGAGAGTCGAAGGTCTCAACATTAGTAGCGCAACAGCAAAAAGTCTGACGAAAACGGACATCGGACGAAGAAGTTATGGATTTTATACGGACTTTTCGTGTCCCGGTCCGTTAAAAATAAATAATTAAAAATAAAGTCAAAATTTTCCGATGAAGTCTAAACGAAAGTTGTAGATCATATTTTTAGCTACGCGTGCATATAAAGAACGTCGAAAACGGAGCTCGTACGCGAAAGTTATGGATTTTACAAGTTCGGGGTCCAAAATCCGAGGCTATCAGGCCTCCCCACGACGTGGCAATGTTTTGCCGCGACCTGGCAGGTGACTGAGGGCGTCCAATCCATGGAAGAGGATAGTCTTGCTCTCCACGACGTGGCCAACCCTAGCCATGACGTGGCACTCAAAAATACTCCCTATAAATAGAACTCTTGGGGTGCCGGGTTTAGGTGCTCCATTCTTCCCTCTCTCGTGCTGAAACTCTGCGGTTAAGCTCCTGAAGCACTCCCGAAGCCCCGGTTTTCACACTCAAGTTCCGAAGGAAGGTTCTACTCTCCCGAGACTCCCGAGATTCCCGAGAATCCCAAGGAAAATCCGTTTCCCGAGACGAAACTCTGCCCGGTTTTCCATCTCATTATCTTCAAACTTTCAAGTGAGTTTCATACCCCTTAATCAACCTTTTTAAATATTCTAAATGCTTTTATATGCTTTCAAGGGGGGGGGGGATTACAAGTAAAACACACGAGTATTATCGTGTGTTACATAAAGAAACTCTTTTATATGCTGTTATATATATCCAAATCACATGCGATTTATAAACCTTTAAGGAACTTATATATATATATATATATATATATATATATATATATATATATATATATATATATATATATATATATATATAATATGTTAAAATAGCATTCTATCTTTTGAAATATAAATTTTTTGTAATGCATGTATAAACTAAACTTTTCTTAGATTATTCTTGTCTATCTTAGACTCTACACCAAAAATCTATGCTTTCATAAACATGTGATTCTTTTTTTCTAGGTATTTCTAAACAAACAAGACACACTTTTTGAAAACTATAATAGGTATAGTTTTACGAACAGATTTCTAACTCTTATGTACTAGAAACACGAATTTCAAGAAGTTTACTTTCGTATACAAGAACAAACGTAACATTTTAACAAGTAGATCTGTTTTTATACCACGGTTTTGTGAGACACTAACTTCATGTACGTTCGAGTACACATTTCAAGTCCTGTATTATATACCAGAATCCCTTGGAGGAGGAGCATGGTGTTTGTTTATAGATCTATACGGGCTTGACAACCCGCGCCCTGACTGTTAGCTGCAGTCCACCGTTTGGGGTGACAAACGTCATAACATTCCAACGCCTGAAGAACGTTGTGTATAGGCATTCCGAGTCAATAGTATGGTTATAAAACTCACATGGGGTATTAAAAATGCATTGATTTACAAGGTTTTCAAACTCATTGGTTATTTTACACTTACATACATTTTGGAAACAAACATTGGTCTTGATTGAAGGCTACTTTTATACTAGTAGAAAATATAGGATTTTCTAAACACAAACAAACAAAGATAAAACATTTCATTTCATTCAAACATTGTCACTTAAATACTTATGAAATTCACCAGCTTAAATGCTGATCTACTCTTTCAAAATTACTTGTATGTCCCAGGAAATCAGTAATTTCAGGTATTCATTACGCTTTTGATGAAGGGATGCTGCGGCGCCAGTTTAATCTCGTATTTTGACATCATATTGTAATTGAGTTTTGAACATGTAACTTTTGACAAATGTAAACTTTCAATTATATATATATGATGGTTGTATTGCTTTCTTTACTATGTATTCATTTGTTACGTTACCACATGAAGTCATCCGCCCCCGAACGTTTCCGCCGTTCAGGTTTGGGGGTGTGACAGAATCTCCAAAAATCGGATGTCCAAGAGTCTCCAAAAGATGGGCACCAACCTTTCTCAAATAGCTCAAAAGAAGAATTTCCGAAACTACCCCTGCAGGAGGTTGCGCGACCCGCGTGCTGCTGCGCGGGTGGTCCCTGGATGTAGCATCATTAAGGTTTTGGGCCTCCAAAGCATATCCCACTAGCCCAGATCGAATCCAATCACCTCCTAGCCCATTTTCTTCAAGTTTTTCTTCATTTTAAGCCCAATTTGACCTCTCCAAATCCTCCAAAGCTCGTGCACTCTCCCGATTAAAAATCTACGTATGCTTGAATAAACTCCCGCATCTTGCAAATTTAAAGTTTATTTCTCTCCAAGCCTTCAAATAACCATCAAGCTCGCTCCATGCATAATCTCCACAATCACCAAGCCTAACATCATTTTTGTCTACCAAATCTCATCGCTTCCCATACGTCCCGAACACTCCCGCTCCGCTAGACCCGAAAACCTGCAATTATGCTCACAAGATTCGAAAGTACCCGAAATAGTCATAAAATAACAAAATGGAAAATATGCATGGAAATTATCTAAATTATGAATGAAATATGCTAAAATAAACTATAAAAAGAAGTAAACAAAACTAACTATCAAATCACCCCAAGCTTAAACCTTACTTGTCCTCAAGTAAGACAAGACTAAAATGAACTTGGGATATGAACTATCCTAGAGAAAATAAAAAGAATGGATAGAGCCGCAGAACCTGATCACCGTTAGTCAACATGGTCAAAATTGATCCTGCTATTACCTCACGAATTTTTCATCCGATGACAATGGTGCCATAAACCACAGCCAGGATAACTCCTTTAGGTGAGTAAGGAGGGATGAGCAGTTGCAGCCTCAATGGAACATGCATACAATGAAGAATATCTGTAGTAGGGAGAAAGCAGCTGGATGGGCTCGGGTGGAGCTCTTCTTTAAATGTACACTCTGATCTCACATTTGTCGGTTTCTCTCATGTGTAACTAGGTTTAATCGTTCGGGCACCGTTGTAGGAATCGGATCACTTGGTGTTGGCCCAAACCTCCCGTAGTATCTGACTCGACAGTCTCCCTAACATCACCAATTTGCAAAAAACAACTCGATCTATATACAATAAAACATACCTAAATAAATGAATATCAAACGTTGGGTGACCAAAATATTGGAAATTTTGTTCAATAATTGAACCGGTCGCCCATCTAAGATAATCGCCGCTTGGATTTTTATTTTATTTTTTTGTATTTTTTTTGTATTATTTTTTTGTTTTTGTTTTTTTTTTGGTGGTATCAATATGATAACACATACTTGAAGGTAATATACTAACAATTGGAATTTTTAACAAGAAACCCTTTGACTCAAAATTTGGTTCCTAAAGTGTGTAAGTGGAACCGAAAGGGTAGTAATATAATCCGAATGGACTAAGCGAGAAAATGACCATGTGTGGAGCATAAAGATATAATGTAAGCTCCTCTTCAAATTTGTGATTTTTTTTTTCAAAAATAATGAAAATGTCCACATGCGGACTAAAAGACTTCTCTAAAATCCTAAGAAAATCGCAAAAAGATATGGTGATGTAAAGAGACCGGATATGGATTCTACTCGGGGACAAGCACTAGTGTTTCATCCTAACGGTTCAAACATGATCAAGTGTGATCTTCTCGGCGGTAGTGACCGCAAGGCTAAAACATCCATTGCTATAGTATATCCTACAGTCATTAGTATTGTATGCATAATTTTTCATGAAAACTACCTGGCCATGATCACTTACCCCTTTAAGCTACCAGCATCTGATCCCAAGTATGAAATCCCTAACTGCAGCTAGTGGTCTCGGTTCGATGGGTGAGATAGCAACAAGATCCTGGACCAATAATGATACAATAACTGTGAACCTATTCCATGGCATCCAGGGGTGAGAATAAACAGACAACAAAAATGCATGAATGTTAATGCCTAAGCTAAATGTTATGCAAAAATATTAAAGGTGAAAAAGAAAAAAAAATAAAATCTTTTTGGATTTTAAAAAAATGAATGAAAATTAGCTTAAATCTAAAATGTTATGCAACCTAATTAAAAATGCATGAAAAAAAATATAAAAGGAAAATGAAATGCCCCACCCCAAGCTTAAGAACAAGCATTGTCCTCAATGCTTAAGGTAAGGGCAAAAATGACCTAAATCAGAGGATTGGATGACGAGAGATGTTTGTGGTGGTGGTTTCGTGAAATTACGACCTGTAGAACTCCGACAATCTTGAATTTTCCGGCGAGGTGGGTGCTGGAAGGTTATATGAGAGGAATGGAGTGGGAGGTCAAGATGATTAAACGAAGAAGAAGGGAAGCTGAACGTTTTAATTTATGGGTCAAAAAGGGTCAATTTCGGTCAATGTTGGTCAAGAAAAGTCAAAAGGTCAACTCATTAAAACCTTTGGTCAACACCTGGTCAAATAATAGCCAAAAATAGCCCAAATTGCCCAGCACAGTGCGCGGGTCGCGCAGAGTATCACGCGGGTCGCGCAGACCTTGCAGTTAAGTCTTGGGCCAATGTCGCTTCATCATACCTGGCCGCGCAACCCACCCGCGCAACAGCACGCGGGTCGCGCAACCCGCTGATCTTGATCTTCATTTTCGCTTCATTTTTCTTTGATTTTCACCCGTTCTTGCTTCGGACAGCCCCAAACACCTAGAAACTCTTGATTCATTCAAAAAACAACTATTTTGAATCCCAAAAACATCTTCAAAACTCATTTTGTTCAAATTAAAAACACGAAAACACAATGCTTTCCAAAAATGCCCTTCTTTAACGTCTTTGGCGAGACGCCTCCAAACTTCACTTTAACACTTTGGGGCGTCCAAATGGACGACATCTTGTACATTTGAATCAAAACCTTCATTGAATGGCTTCAATCGATGTCCATTAACCTTGCAAATTTTCCCCGTGTCTACATTTTTTAATTTCCACACCTCCATTGGGACTCTTTTCTTGTATTTGACTTTCTTTTTACGGGAGAACCATACCGGACTTAGACCTTTGATAATAGAAATCATCCAACCATATTCTCTCTCGTACTTGTTCCGTAAGGTGACCAACTCTTCCCTATTTGACATGGTGGTTGAGTAGGTGACCGGTTGGGCGTCTTCTTTCTCGGGATAGGTAACCTTTGAAGAGTCCGACAAATTTATTGTTTGTGGCTCTTGTGGTTGGTCTACCACTGGAGTTAGTTTCTCAATGGTAGTGGGTGACTCAACCTCTCCTTCGTTAACCCCTATTACTTCCTTTACAGTTTCATTGACAACATTCTTAATTTCTTCTTCCTCTTTGACAACTTCTTCCACTTCTACTTCTTCTTCCTCTTCTTCATATAACACTCTTGGGGCATCAAAAGTTTTCTCATCTTTCAAAGGAATGCAACATGCGTTATGACATGGGCTCTCTTCAGATGGTATTTTGTGTTGAGATTCCACTATACTCAATGATTGAGAAATTTGTGTTATTTGTTGCTCTAAGCTTTTGAGGCTAGCTTGAGTTGTTTCCTGGAAAATTTGGGGAGAAGTGGCAATGCTTTTCACAATGTCCTCTAAGGACATGCTTGGCGTTTCAGTTTGTTGAGGAGGGTAAGGATAGGGTTCTTGGAACAGTGGAGTTGGTTGCTATTGGTTATTTCCCCATGTTTGGTATGGGTTTTGGTAATGGTTATTTCCCCAAACTTAGTTGTTGTCTCACCATTGATCATGTTGAGGTTGATCATAACTCCATTGGTTTGACCGGTAGTAGCTTCCCTTATCTTGCACTTCTTCCCATTCTCCTTGTAAATATGGACACGTGTTGGAATGATGTCCATTTTGGGCACAAAAATCGCAAAGAAGAGGTGTGGGTTGCACACTTTGGTCACTTTCAATCATCATAACTAACTGAGCTAGCTCAGAAAGTTGGTCTTCGGTGCAAGTAGTATTCATTTCCGAACCATACTCTTTTTATTTTTTTTAATTTCTGGATTTTAAATTAGAGTACCTGCACAATGAGATCTAGGCATAGAGAAACAAACTGATTAAATCAAAACCAATCCCCGGCAACGGCGCCAAAAATTTGGTGGTTGTCGAGGCCAACACAAATAATAACCCTAAATATTACACACTAAAATAGTGTATAGTGGTAAAGGGATCGAATCCACGGAGATTGGTTCAATTTATAACTCTATGAAAAATCTCTTTGTAAAAATACTTGTAAAATGACAATAAAAATAAAATGGGGGGTTTTGGTGTTTTGAAATACTTGAAACAAACTAGAATTAACTATGATTTAAATAGACAAATGCAACAAAAATAAGAGTTTGATGTAAAATCAATAAGGGAGAGATGGTTGACTTAAAGTTTCCTCACTTTGACTTTTGATGAACATATCATTAGAATCCAATGGTGCAATACTTTGATTTAAATCCTTAATTTGGCTATAGTAATCCAAGGAGCTTGAGATTACCTAGACTTTTCTTAATTGTTGAAATGGCTAAAGAAGCTCATAACAATTTCCTTAGTCAAAGTCACTAATTCCAAATAGCATGTAATTAGTGAAAGTCAACCAGCATTAAGAACCAAAAACTCACCAAATCCAAGATGGGTCAAATGCTTTCACCACCATGTTGGAGGAAATGTTTTTAAAATTGTGTGAAGCAAAAACAACACAAAAATCATTTGTTGCTTGCTAATTTGAGGATCCTTTACTTAATCAAGAAATTAGCCAACTAATCACCACAAACACATTTAAACTCATGAATAAAAACATACTAATAGTGATAATATGATAAAACACAAAACATTTCCATAAAGATTTAAGAACAAGTTCATGGATTCTTCAACATTCAACAAAAGTTCAAAGGATTCAACAAAAGTCAACCAAGATTAGTTTAGCCAAGCATGGCTAAACCCGAAGAAACAAAGTTAGAGAAAATTGTACCAAACATTAAGCAAGAATCAAGAGGTAAAAATATTATGTTCTTCAAGTGTTCTTGGCCTTCAAAAGTCTTCAAAACTCCAGAGAGAATCTCCAAAAATCAGATGTCCAAGAGTCTCCAAAAGATGGGCACCAACCTTCCTCAAATAGCTCAAAAGAAGAATTTCCGAAACTACCCCTGCAGGAGGTTGCGCGACCCGCGTGCTGCTGCGCGGGTGGTCCCTGGATGTAGCATCATTGAGGTTTTGGGCCTCCAAAGCATATCCCACTAGCCCAGATCGAATCCAATCACCTCCTAGCCCATTTTCTTCAAGTTTTTCTTCATTTTAAGCCCAATTTGACCTCTCCAAATCCTCCAAAGCTCGTGCACTCTCCCGATTAAAAATCTACGTATGCTTGAATAAACTCCCACATCTTGCAAATTTCAAGTTTATTTCTCTCCAAGCCTTCAAATAACCATCAAGCGCACTCCATGCATAATCTCCACAATCACCAAGCCTAACATCATTTTTGTCTACCAAATCTCATCGCTTCCCATATGTCCCGAACACTCCCGCTCCGCTAGACCCGAAAACCTGCAATTATGCTCACAAGATTCGAAAGTACCCGAAATAGTCATAAAATAACAAAATGGAAAATATGCATGGAAATTATCTAAATTATGAATGAAATATGCTAAAATAAACTATAAAAAGAAGTAAACAAAACTAACTATCATTGCATTTGTTGCACTTAGGTAGACTTCCAGCATACTGCTTCACCGGAGTAGTAGCTGCAGTAGGGGTTATTGCGGCATGCACTACCACAACTTGCTGCTTTTTGGCAGTCCTTTGTTTCTTTTTCTCCTCCCAGAACTTCCGCTTAGTGTCAGCGGGTTTTGAGGGTTCCGGGATGGCTACGGTTGTTGTTGCTGTTGGGGATTTGACTCCATGGTCAATGAGTCGTTGTGCCAGTCGTTTGGCACTGTCGAATGTAGCGGGGTTTGATGATAGGACATTCCCCTGATACGGAGGCACTAGCCTAGGGATGTTATTCGGGTCGGAACCAAATCGAACCGACCCGAACCCGAATAAACCGAAAACCGAATAAGGGTAATTATATGAACCGAAAACCGAACCAAATAAGCAATACGGGTTCGGTTCGGTTCGGGTATTATTCGATTCGGTTCGGTTCCGGCCCGAATAACCCAAATAACATGTACAAGATGATTAAGGAGCCGAATAACCCGAATAACCCAAATAACCCAAATAACATTTACAATGTGATTATAAATAGTGTATTTTGTATGACTTTTTTAGCTTATGATAAACAAAAATAACACGGATTAGCTATTCTTGATATATAAAATGTAAAATCCAACCACCACATTCTTAAGATATAGTAATTAAGCAACATATTAAACACTAATATCTAAAACACCCAAAAATCTATCTATAAGTATATAAGTTAAACATTAAACGTTACTTGGGTATTTTGGGTAACGATCAATAGAACACAAGACCGAATAAGCAATCGTGCAAGTGGAAAAAAAATGTGACTTTTCTTATTTGGTTCGGTTCTTTTGGACCGAATAAACCCTTATTCGGGTAACCCGGACCGAATAACCCGAAAACCGAATAAGCCTTATATAGATACCCGAAAACCGAATCGAATTGCTTATTCGGGTCTAATTCGGTTCGGTTCGGTTCGGGTTTTCAGGCCAAATTCTCATCCCTTTTTTCCCTTCGTTGGGAACCATATTGGGGCAGAGGGCCACCAGTTCGCTGAACCTGGTGGTATAAGCGACTATGTTGGTGCCCTTCATGGTTAGGCTCCAAAGCTCCTGTTCCAATTTCTGGATTTCGCCCCTTGGGCAGTACTCCTCAATCATGAGGTCTTTCATCGTTTCCCATCCCATGTCGTTGGCTCCAACGAGAGTTAGAGCTTTAACGTGGCCGTTCCACCACATCAGGGATTTTCCTTCAAAGGTGCAGGCTGCATATTTAACCTTGCTCGCTGCAGGGCATGAACAAATTTCGAAGACCGATTCCGTCTTCTCGAACCATTGCGAGAGGGCAATGACTCCGCCGGTCCCATGAAAGGACTTCGGCTTACAGTTGGTGAAATCCTTGTAGGAGCACTCTCTCGAGCTCACAAGGGTTTCAACCGGAATTGATTCAACAGGGGTTCCACCTCTGCTGGCATCAGTAGAGTGATACTGAGCCATGGCAGTTGCTACTGCTGCGGCTACGACAGCATTCAGGGCTGCAGTATCGATGACCGGCGGAGGAGGAGGTGGAGGTGGTGCAGGGTTATTCCTGGTAGATTTGTAAGGAGGCATCTTTCAGCTATAAGTTTATAAAGATAAACAAGTGGTAAGAATCAATCGTAGGTAGGGTGAGAGTGACACATGGACTAAACAGCCATAGTCCAACAATTAAATGGGCGTACGAATTGAGATCACAATAGGAAAGAATAGTAGGAAAACACAAGTGTACAAAATTTTCCATAGATTAGATAGATTTCAATATTACTGGTATTACTGATGTAATAAGTTCAGGGAAAATCGACCTAACATTAGGCCTTACATCATACCATACGGAAAAGTTTGACAGTTTCTAGGTTCCTAGTTAGAGTACTGAAAGTTAGGAATATTTTACAGACAAGCGCTACTTAGAGCACATATTCTAAAGGCTATTCCTTAATCAAAAGACAGAGATGTACTAGACATCTTCTAACGGCGATGGGAATTCCTCGGGCGAACCCTGAGGTCTGCCACTTGACGAATCACCTCTTGAAGGTGTCGCTCTTGAGCCCTCTGACGGGCTCGAAGTTCCATGACTTCAGCTCGGGAGGCAGCCAGTTGTTGTTGTAGGGATTCATTGGTTCTCCGGGTCCGTTCCATGTCTTCTTCAAGACGGCGGATGCGGACTGTGTTCACACTAGAGTTGGCATCAATCTCCATGACCCGGTCGATAGCCGCTCGACCTTGATCAGTATTACGAGCTATTCTGCGGATGATGACGGGCAGAGCTCGATCCGCAGAGCCACCATCGCTAACGTGGTAAAAGGTTCGGTCTCCAAAGTAAGGTAAGGGTTGACCCTGTTCGTCACTCCAGCGATTCAAGTTGTTTACCTACAAGGGAGTGGGACCTGGAAAAGCTGGTCGAGGGTTGTTGTTTGGGGCTTGACCTACTGGAGGTAGGTTGTTGACTTCGGGCTCAGAGTCAGATCCATCCGAGAAGCCTTCTGCTTGATGATCATCCAACGGGATTTGGTGCTCATCATCGGACTCTGCTTCGAGCCATCCTGCGTTGCCTTCATTTGGGAAGTACGGGTCGCCATGATGGAATCCAGCCATTTAGATCTACGCGAGAAGACAGGTATAAGAATGTAGTATATGAGTAGTTCGTACTAGCACAAAATACTCCTATAGTATTCTAAGTTTAGGTTCTACTGATCTATTTGTGGTATTGTTGGTAAGTTTTTAGACTTGTTAAAATATCACAACCATTCTAGGGCATATGCTAATCACTCCTCGGACCAGCATAGTTGATCAGGCTATGCCATTCCCAGGACTGACCATACGTCCCCAAGCTTACCTGTGATATTTAACAATCGTAATACTTTTGTTCTTGTCATTGTGACACTGATTTTAGTATGAATGCAGACTAGTATACTTAATTAAATATTTTAGTATTTAAAGTATAGACTCTTGGTCAGAGTGTTTTAATCCCAAATGGGTTTACAGTTAGTATATCTTTTATGGGTTGATATACTTAATTCACTATAAACAATGCTCTGATACCAATCTGTCACACCCGAAAACCAAGAACGACGGAAACGTTTGGGGCGGAGGACGTCATGTAAAGTATCATAACACAGTAAAAGTAAACAAGCAAACAACATCATCCATTGCATTAGATATATAATTTTAATACAAGCGTGTTCTGTACAGTTATAGACACCAAAAATAATGTGAATCAAAATAATAAGATGAGTCTTGGATGCGCTCCATCTTCTCAAAAGCTGGCCTCGATACCTGTCTACTGATGACCTGAGAATACAAGTTATTTTGAAAGAGTTTATCAGCATTAAGCTGGTGAGTTCATAAGTATTTTAGTGTCAGTGTTTGTATCAAAACGTTTGAACATAGTTATAAACAATAGTTTGTAAACATTGGTGATAAAAGTATGTGAATGTTTGTACGTGTTTGTAAAAGTTTGAATCTCTAAGAAAAACCTATATTTTCTATTAAAAGTAGCCTTCTACCAAGGCGTAACTGTTTTGTACATTCGTTTATCGTAAGAGTGTGTAATTTTCCTAAGTGTAACTATCATTATCAAAATATAGTTTGTACATTATTGTTTAAGTGAAATGATCACAAAATGTATATAAAGGATAAATTACCGTAGTACTGTAGTGTTGTATTATAGGAACTACTGTTGTACTAACTACCTTAAACCGGATTTATATTAAGGTAACATGTGATTAATTGTACCATACTATCAACTGGATAAACAACGACAAATATAGGTCGTAAAAAGAAATGACGTTTGGCACTCGCAGACCTGCAGGTCCGGCTGTAGCTAGCAGCAAGGTGTATGATAGTCAATCCAGTATAGATCTATACGCAAACTCACGCTCTCCCTCCAAGAGACTCTGGCTACAACTCGAGCCATGACATTTAAGGCATGCTCTGATACAGTGGATCACAATTCTGTCAATGTATATATGTATATGTAATGTATTGTTACGCGTTCTACTATCTTTGTATATGTTCTCTTTCTAGTATAGTTGTATATGTTCTCTTTCTAGTATAATTGTATATGTTCTTTCTCTAGTATAATTGTATATGTTCTTCTTCTAGTATAGTTGTATATGTTCTTATAGTAGTAATGTATATGATCTCATAGTAATGTAATGTATATGTTCTCATAGTACTAAGTACTGACTCATGAATGAACTGACTCATTGATCTAGCAATAGTATAAGTATGATCCTATGTTACTCCGATGGTAACTTACTAATGATGTAACTGATACGTATGAATATGGAAGCACTTTTATGTCTATATATGCACATATGATATGTAATTAATATTGAAACGACCCTCGGACGGCTACCCGACATCCCACCAAACCACATCCAAATCGAGGAAAAGGAAATAGGGCGGATGGCCTTCCTAAGCCTTTTAAACATTGCTTATATATCTATACATATATGGGCATGCAATTTATAATAAGTATAATAAAGTTTAAATAAAAGTATTTGATAAGTAAAAGAGTTTTGTAAAGCAGTTTGAAGTAAAACAGTTTGATAAACAGTTTGAACAGTGATAAAATCATTGGTTTTATAGTTATTAATCACATGTGATTGATGTAATAACTATAAGTATTCAACTTGTATTCCCCCCCCCCCATAAAAGCATTTAAAACATTTAAAAGTATTTCAAAGGTTAATTAAAGGGGTATAAACTCATTTGTGGTGAGTGGATTGGATTGAAGTGTCGGTTACGGTGCTAGGTGACAATTGAAGACTTGTACACACGCACGAGCCTAGTTATCATATAATGAACATATATATAACTAATTAGCCTCATTATAACTAATAAAATGAGTTGGGACACTCTAGAACCTGAAAACACTTTGTTTCAAGTGTTAAAGTTTACAAGGATTGTATCCGAGTGTTAGTAGGGCAAAACTAGGGTGTTTGGGGTCCAAGGGTAAACTCCTTGGGAGTTTACGGTCTAAATGACCTTTACCCTAGGAGTTTATGGCTGTAAACTCAAGGGTTTACGGTCTAAACTCCATTTCTTGCAACTATGTGTTGTTTGGAGGTTCAACAAGTCCTTTGAAACAACCTTGCTAAGTGGTTTAGCCTTTGGAATGGACTAGGGCCACAAAACACCCTCTTTGAGGAGTTTACGGCCTAAGGGCATTTTCCTTTGGGTTTACGGTAGTAAACCCTTATGGGAAAGGATATTGCCATTATTTCAAGTCCTTAAGACAACTAGGTACATGTCTAAGTTAGCTTTTAGGGATAAGAAAGGAAAATGGCTCATTTAAACACCTTTTTGTGTGTTTACGGTTTTGGGATACCCTTAGACCGTAAACACCTATGAATGGTGGTGTTTGGTGTTTTTCAAAGCTTAAAAACATCCATGGGAAGTTTAACTAAGTTAAGGTAAGTCTTAAACTTCAAACTAGGGATAAACATGGGACTTAAGTCAATTTTTGGGGGACTTTATGGTGTTTACGGCCCAAGCATCATCTTGGACCGTGAACACCTCAAGCATGGTGTTCTTGACCGATTTTCTTGGTGTTTAAATGATATACTAGCTTACAAGCACTCAAGGATGGAAGTACTTACTATAATGAAGCTTGATTTGAGCTAAAAGGCCAAGAACACTTAGTGTGTGTTCTTGGTGTTTTGGAAAATCTAAACAAAATATATAAATGAATGGATGAATAGATGCACAAACACTAGATTAAGTGTTTTACTAACTTGAAATGGTTAGAATACTTACAAGATTGGAGTTTTGGAATTAAATGTTGGATGATACTTGAGAGAGTTTTTAGAGTTTACTCTTTTGACTATTTGGGGAGTAAACACAATGACTAGTTTCTTGGGGAATAAACTCATACATAGGCATGAGTTTATGATTTTTGGGTGATTCCTAAACCCAAAACATAAAAGTTTGGTCGGGTGATTCTAATACGCAAAGTGTTTGCGGTTTTCAAAAATAAAAACCCGGGACGACACTTTCTTTCACCCGTTCGCTTAAAAATAATATTAAAATCATCAAACGAACTTTATATTTCTTAAAAATAAGTAATAATGATATTAATTCACGATAAGAAGTGGTTGACTTTTAAGGTTTGACCAAATGAAAATTTCGGGTTGTCACAGTATATATGTATCCTATAATGTATACATTAAGGAATCATAAAGCTAGCATTATGATCCTAACTTTTGAAGGTAGCGTTCTACCAAGACCTGACTGTACGACTATTAATAATATTGACACTGGAATTTTATATCCTTCTGTAATTTTCGGATTGACAGTGTAAGTACTGTAGTATTTGTAATAAGTGACTACTTTAAGTACTATTTTTCCTTAATTGAGGGTTAAGGCATAATGTGATGGCTAGATCCTATGCTAAACGCTCCCTTGTCAAGAGATTCTAGGAACTACACGCGACCCCTGCATGAGTGCAAGCCGCTAACATCCACATTACTATGATCATATATACCCAATATAACTATCACAATGTGTTGTGATTCATTGGTATAGTTAGATCCTGAAAACGTTCCATGCTATAGCACCTTACTATGTTCTGTTCTGTTATGGTATATTGATATCGTATCTATGTAAGCGTATTCATGTAAGCGTATCTATGTAAACATATTGCGTTAGTATAGACTCATGAACTGGGCTGACTCTTTGTGTGCTTCATTGTACTAGAAGTAATGAATAGCATTCTCCTAAACTATACCTATAATAGTTTATTAATTCTCTACTTGGACTGTTACTGAAAAGACTCATTTCTCTACTAAGCTATGCTTGTACTTTAAAAATGGAGTTTTGTATAACTATAAAGTAACATAATCTTTAAAAAAGTTTGGAAATGTTTTGACAACTTATAAATAACATAAGTAACATTTTGAAAGATGTTTATAACAAACATTTACACAATTATCATTGTGTTCAAATTGTATCCCCCCCCCTTAAAATAGTTAAAAGATTCATTATGGGGTATGAACTCACCTGATGTGGGTGATTCAAACGGGTATGCACGTACGGATGAGATGTTCCACGGATGAAGTCCCGAGACACAATAAGTCCTATATTATATATAATGACACATATTGTCATGAATATAGTGTTTATAACAACTATATGAAAGGAAACACCTTCCGGGACTAGGAAAGACCTTGACCAAGTGTTGGAATCACATGTGATTCAACAAAGGAAGATAGAATGGCACTCACATGAGTTTACTACCATGGGTTTATGGCCCAAGGGAGTTTACGGCCGTAAACTCATGGTTACTCATGTATAAATGCAAGCTTGAAGGCTATAGATGTTTTAGGGACCTTAGCTTTACCCTAGTATGAGGAAGACCACTTTCTTTGAAGCTTTTGGGGTGTTCACGGCCCTAATGAGTTTACAACCGTAAAATCATGACCATTTATGTTTATAAGAGTTGTTTAGGGTCCTAAAAGTCATAGTGAAGCATCCTAACTTCAAGTCTAAGCCTTAGGAAGTGTTTGTGGCACCAATACACCCTTAAATTGAGTTTTCGGCCCATGGACCACTTCGACATATGTTTGCGGCCGTAATCACCTATGGGTGATGGTATTTTGATTGTTTTGAGTACTAAACACATCAAGGTAAAGAGGTAGGCTAGTCTCTAGGCTTAAGGAAGGAATTTGGGGCATCTTTGCACCATAAAAGGGAGTTTACGGCCCAAGAACATCCTTGGCCGTAAAATCTATTCTAACCTTTATTTCTTGATGTTTCTAAGGTCTAGACATGTTTAATCTAGTGTACAACAAGTTAGAATAAGAGTGCTTATGATATAGGAGCTTGAACTAGTCGATTTGGCCAAGAACACTAGTGTGTGTTCTTGGTGTTTCTTGAGTATCTAAACAAACATGATTTTCATGGATGAAATCAATGTAAGAAGCTAGTTAATAAGATGTATTAACTAATCAAGGGATAGAATACTCACTCTTTTGAAGATCTAAGGAAGAAGGTTGGATGATAGTTGAGAGGATTTGGGAGAAAATCCGGCCAAGAAAGGAAGAAATGAGAAGAAATGACCCAATGCGCTATATATACTTTTGAGTTTACGGCCACATGAGTTTACGTCCATAAACTCATGGTCATGTGGCCGTGAACTCACTTAAATGGGGATTTGGTTCGATTTGCTACACTGTGGTTCTAGCGGGTACTTTCTAACACTTAATCCTTAAGTGTTTTAGGCTCAAAACTCCTAAGAATGACCTATAACCATGCTAGAACTTTGTACAAATAATTTTGACACTCAATTGAGTTGACTGACTGAGCTTATAAAATAAAAAATTTTGGGTTGCCACATCATCCCCCTGTTAGAGGGAATTTCGTCCCGAAATTAGCTCTCGTAGCATTACTACTGGGGTTGCGCTCTTTTGATTGGCAGAATATCCACTCGTAGACTTGGAAACTTTGCCCTTCCGTTCATGAGAGGATTCATACTTGGGCTATCTATCATTACCTCGTGTATAAAAGTCATATATAATTAGGGTTAGTTAGACGGTCGGTAGTGCGACTCTGCCCTAGGTCCACAACCCAACGAGGACAGGAGATAGGGCTGAAACACACATACTAGATCTGCGTAATCATAATCATATACCACTCTCGCGTATACACTAAATAAAAATAGGTGGGTTGTATTCATCCATAGCCTCTGTGCTCGAACTTGGTCTGCTGGACGAGTGGTATTTCGTGACGGTCTACGGACGTCTGACGATAAGGCTTCGGAGGAAAAGGTACTATTCGCACGAGTACTTCGGTGGTTTAGAATGCGAAAGATAAAATTTTTGATTCAGGTCGGAATTTCGATACGAATGATGAAAGTTTCGAGAACTTACCGATCGAGGCATTAGAAACATATGAATTCAGTATGGTGAGGACCACGCCAACTCGTGACGAAAGAAAACAACGGACTCTATACTGAACAAAGTTTTGGTCAAATGAAAGAAACGTCTGATAAATGATGATGTATCCCTGGCATGCTCGATACTGTACTCCTAGTATGTTCAACAATGTACTCTTTGTAACTGATCTCGTGTTTTCTGTTTTCTATTTGAAGTTAACACTCCTATGTATCGTATCGCTATGTGCGCATACATACAAATAAAAGTGCTTTATCAACTGAAGGGATACTTTTATACCATAACCCTTCCTGGTACCACTACCATTTCCCGTCATATACAAGGTATGAATAATTAAGATGAGCCAAGCCGCCGACTGAGTATCTCTGCCTCAAATCCTCAACCAATTAAGGAAAGGGGACCTAAGCGGAGCCACTCACTCTAAGTCTGAAACATCTTAGTTGCGCACAACTCTGATGTATGTGGTGAGCCATAATATCTTCTCTAAAGGATCTTTTATTTCTCTTGAATATTACGACCTATTTCAACATGTGAGTTGTTATAGTTACTTTTAAGTGTCATCCCTAAATTTTAATCTTATATGAATATAAATAAATTTTAAAAGTAATTACTATTTTGAAAACGTACCACTACTCGTCGATGACTCTGGGGTAGATTCTCCTGCGGTGATCATCAGAATGCGTCCATCCGTGCCTGAGTTCCTGATTATCGGGTAGTCCCTCTGATTGTGTCGAGTCTCACCACAGCCATAGCAGGTTTGGTTTTCTTCAGCTCTGAGGACTTGGGAGATCGGTAGAGCCGATCCCTGCAGTAACGGACTGTGTGTCCCCTTCTGTGGCAGTTCAGACACTGCATTTCCCGGCATACTCCGGTGTGGTGAAAGTTGCACTTTCCACACTTCGGACGGTTTCCAGCATAACGATTGGGAGGTGTTGAAGCAGTAGGCCTTGTAGCGGTGTACATAGTACTCGCTCGTTGCTCTTGCGGGGTGTCTTGTGTTGTTTGCTTCTTCTTCCTCTTGTTCCCCGACTTCTGATTGTAGTCCTCTTCCCTCGATGGCTCGGGAATAGGGACTTTTACACCATGGCAGACTCCATGGTCGATGAGGCGCTAAGCCAGGCGTTTAGCACTATCGAACATGGGTGGGTTAGAATACAGCACATTTCCTAGGGTCGGAGCAGTCAGACCCCAAATGTAGCTTTCTATCGTCTTGCTCTCCGAGGTAACCATCTCGGGGCATAGAGCTGCTAGTTCGATGAACCGGTCCGTGTAGGTCACTATGTCTGAGCCGACCATAGTGAGATCCCACATCTCTTGTTCCAGTTTTTGAATCTCGCCTACCGGGCATTATTCTTCCCGCATTAACTCTTTTAGGTTTTCCCAACCTATTGAGTTTTCCACTGATAGAGTCAGTGAATTAACATGGCTGTTCCAGCATGTTAGGGCCTTGTCGGAGAAGGTGCAGGCAGCAAACTTCACTTTGCTTCCTTCTGGGCATAAACAGATTTCGAAAACCGACTCTGTTTTCTCGAACCATTGCATGAGGGCAATGACTCCTTCAGTCCCTTTAAAGGACAATGGTTGGCATCTGGTGAAGTCCTTGTAGGAGTACTCTCCCTAGCGCACAGGGACCTCACCTTGAGTAGAATCAGTAGGCGTTTCACATCCACCTGTACTGATGGGGTGATATTGAGCAATGGCTGTTGCCACAGCCGCAGCCACTGTAGCGTTCAGAGTTGCTGCATCGATTTGTTGAGAAGGTATTGGAGTTAACAGAGTAGTGTGTCTGGGTGATCTGCAAGGAGGCATCTTTGCTAAAAGAAAACAAAGATGAGACGGAATAAGTCTATAGCAACGGACACAAGTCGAAAGATGAAAAGACAAGGTTATCCTAGTTCTGGATGTATCGGGTCCTGACTTCCACAGGGTTCTAGAAACAATTCATAAATGAGTCTATACCTAATAAACTCTATGAATTTGAAATAACTATCCTCGAATGAATATCTGTTTCCTAAATAACTGTTACCAGCTGCATGCAAGAAAATAATCCTAACACATGTAATGTGAGCAGTGTTTCCACTTGCTCGACCAATTAACAGGATTAATATTTATTAGTGTGATGTGTAAGACGTTTTGATTACCCCGGCTGATCCTTCGTTGAAAACTTCTCATGAACTTGTCCTTGTTTCTCATGGACTCTTCTATTGTATACTATGAGGAAGTGGTTACATCTATCTGGGCTTGTCGCGCGAGAATGAAAGTGACTAAAGAACTTATGAGCTTTAAGGTAACTTTATGGGTTGATCCTTGCAGAATCCTCCTATAATTGTACAAGGTACACAAGTTTGTATATAATTGAAGATCAAAGAGACCTTATAATAATTGATCCCACCTCAACACTACTTCCTTAAGAGGAATTGATAGCGAAGCGTTGGTCACAGATTCTATGTCTATAAGATCTTGATTATATATAAAACTTTAGGAATATACCCTGTAAGATTATAGACCTATCTGCAAGGGTCTTATAAGTTATCACATAAGTTATTTATATGGACTAAAATACTCCCATAGTACTCTAACTCTAACTGTACTTGTTCTGGCGTTCTCTTGACTGGTGTTCCGGTAGGTTTTAACCCTATTACAACACCACATCATTCCCAAACACATGTTGGTCACATCTCGAATGAATATAGTTGATCAGGCTATATTGATCCTAGCTATGATTACATAACTGTTTGGGTTGACGACAGTGCCCAACCTTTAAATACTTTTAGTTCTGTTCTCCTCGTGACCCTAGTTCTATTATGTACATGTATGAGCAAGTAGGTATATTTTTATAACTTGTAGTTATACTCTAAAATATATCATTATCTAGAGCACTTAAGCCCCATTGTATTTATAGACGTATATCTTTTATCGGTTGATATACTTAGTTCACTTTAAACAATGCTTTGATACCAATCTGTCGCACCCCAAAACCGTAACGGCGGAAACGTTCGGGGGCGGAGGACGTCATGTTTAGTATCACGAGATATGTATATGGTAAACAAGTAATGAACAAACATTTCATTTAGAAAGAAATTGTTTACAATGTGTGTGTTCACAAAACATAGAATTCATAAACAAATATCAAAACAAAACTTGAAGCTATAATGCTCCATCTTCTGAATCCCCAGCACGAGCACCTGTCTAATAGTCTCCCGAGAATACAAGTTATTTGAAAGAGTTTATCAGCAATTAAGCTGGTGAGTTCATAAGATTTAAGTAATGTGAGTAAGCTGTAAAGCGTTGTGGAAAATGTATATGTAAAAGTGATGTAAGCTGTAAGTTCTGTTTTGAAAGGTTCGCCTGTTCCTCTAGAAAATCCTATATTTCCTACTTGAATGAAAGTTAAGTAAAATGACACTACAATCCCTTCTATGGGTACTAAGTGAGTACAAGCCATATATACCCAGAGTAAACAAACAATCGATTCTGCGCATCTGCCCTAAGCTCACAACCCAACGGGGAACAGAGAGTAAGGCGGATAGCACACATTCAATTGGTTGTTAGATCGTTGTCATATATAACCCTGGTGTATTCACTTGTTACTCATGGAGTTATTTCTAATGGTTCCTTTACATTTAATGAAAAGTTTTTTTAAGAAAACCTATATTTCTTATAGTAAAATATTGACCACAATGACTACTTTTATAATAGCTTTGTTTATACTGCTATATATAATCTGATATCGGGTAGAAAGTTAATTGGGTGAGTCTGCCCTAAGTCCACAACCCAACGAGGACATGAAGTAAGGCGGAAAACACACATTTAATATCTATTTGGTATTAGTTTTATATATAAACATGGTGTATAAACTAAGGTGTTATAGAGTTATTCACCTAAAGTCTTCAAGTGTATATTGGCTTAATAAAATGGACTAAGCCCTTATTTGGGAAATTTCTAGTTTTGTATACCAAAAGTACTGACTTTGAAAAGTATTCTTTGTACTAGAAAAGTTGTGCGTTGACTCTGTGTCCTATAACCTCATCCATATCTGGTACCCTTATGATGACTTAATGTATACTAAGCATAAATATATATATAGATTCGGGTAGATAATAGATTGGGTGAACTCGTTCCAAGTCCACAATCCAACGAGAACATAAAATGAAGCGAAGAGCACACATCCTATTAGCTGTCGGAATCTATTAGTATATATGTATCCTATAGTGTATACATTAAGGAATCATAAAGCTAGCATTATGATCCTAACTTTTGAAAGTAGCCTTCTACCAAGACCCGACTGTTCTGAAAGTAGCCTTCTACCAAGACCCGACTGTACGACTATTAATAATGTTGACACTGGAATTTTATATCCTTCTGTTATTGTCGTATTGACAGTGTAAGTACAGTAGTATTTGTAATAAGTGATTACTTTAAGTACTATTATGCCTTAATTGAGGGTTAAGGCATAATGTGATGTCTAGATCCTATGCTAAACGCTCCCTTGTCAAGAGATTCTAGGAACCACACGCAACCCCTACATGAGTGCAAGCCGCGAACATCCACATTACTATGATCATGTATACCCAATATAACTATCACAATACGTTGTGATTCATTGGTACAGTTAGATACTAAAAACGTTCCATGCTATAGCACCTTACTATGTTCTGTTCTGTTATGGTATATTGATATCGTATCTATGTAAGCGTATTCATGTGAGTGTATCTATGTAAACGTATTGCGTTAGTATAGACTCATGAACTGGACTGAATGTTTGTGTGCTTCATTGTACTAGAAGTAATGAATAGCATTCTCCTAAACTATACCTATAATAGTTTACTAATTCTCTACTTGGACTGTTACCGAAAAGACTCGTTTCTCTACTAAGTTATGCTTGTACTTTAAAAATGGAGTTTTGTATAACTATAAAGTATCATAACCTTTAAAAAAGTTTGGAAACGTTTTGACAACTTATAAATAAAATAAGTAACATTTTGAAAGATGTTTATAACAAACATTTACACAATTATCATTGTGTTCAACTTGTATCCCCCCCCCCCCCGTAAAACAGTTAAAATAGTTAAAAGATTCATTGCGGGGTATGAACTCACCTGATGTGGGTGATTCAAACGGGTATGCGCGTACGGATGAGAAGTTCCATGAATGAAGTCCTGAGACACAATAAGTCCTAAATGATATATAATGACACATATTGGCATGAATATAGTGTTTATAACAACTATATGAAAGGAAACACCTTCCGGGACTAGGAAAGACCTTAACCAAGTGTTGGAATCACATGTGATTCAACAAAAGAAGGTAGAATGGCACTCACATGAGTTTACTACCATGGGTTTATGGCCTAAGGGAGTTTACGGCCGTAAACTCATGGTTACTCATGTATAAATGCAAGCTTGAAGGCTATAGATGTTTTAGGGACCTTAGCTCTACCCTAGGATGAGGAAGACCACTTTCTTTGAAGCTTTTGGGGTGTTCACGGCCCTAATGAGTTTACAACCGTAAAATCATGACCATTTATGTTTATGAGAGTTGTTTAGGGTCCTAAAAGTCATAGTGAAGCATCCTAACTTCAAGTCTAAGCCTTAGGAAGTGTTTGTGGCACCAATACACCCTTAAATTGAGTTTTCGGCCCATGGAACACTTTAACATATGTTTGCGGCCGTAATCACCTATGGGTGATGGTATTTTGATTGGTTTGAGTACTAAACACATCAAGGTAAAGAGGTAGGCTAGTCTCTAGGCTTAAGGAAGGAATTTGGGGCATCTTTGCACCATAAAAGGGAGTTTACGGCCCAAGAACATCCTTGGCCGTAAAATCTATTCTAACCTTTATTTCTTGATGTTTCTAAGGTCTAGACATGTTTAATCTAGTGTACAACAAGTTAGAATAAGAGTGCCTACGATATAGGAGCTTGAACTAGTCGATTTGGCCAAGAACACTAGTGTGTGTTCTTGGCGTTCTTGGTGTTTCTTGAGTATCTAAACAAACATGATTTTCATGGATGAAATCAATGTAAGAAGCTAGTTAATAAGATGTATTAACTAATCAAGGGACAAAATACTCACTCTTTTGAAGATCTAAGGAAGAAGGTTGGATGATAGTTGAGAGGATTTGGGAGAAAATCTAGCCAAGAAAGGAAGAAATGAGAAGAAATGACCCAATGCCCTATATATACTCTTGAGTTTATGGCCACATGAGTTTACGGCCGTAAACTCATGGTCTTCTGGCCATGAACTCACTTAGATGGGGATTTGGTTCGATTTGCTACACTGTGGTTCTAGCGGATACTTTTTAACACTTAATCCTTAAGTGTTTTAGGCTCAAAACTCCTAAGAATGACCTGTAACCATGCTAGAACTTTGTACTAATGATTTTGACACTCAGTTGACTTGACTGACTGAGCTTATAAAATAAAAAACTTCGAGTTGCCACATCATCCCCCTATTAGAGGGAATTGCGTCCCGAAATTAGCTTTCTTAGCATTACTACTGGGGTTGCGCTCTTTTGATTGGCAGAATATCCACTCGTAGACTTGGAAAATTTTCCCTTCTGTTCATGATAGGACTCATAATTGGTCTATCTATCATTACCTCGTGTACAGAAGTCGTATATAATTAGGGTTAGTTAGACGGTCGGATGTGCGACTCTGCCCTAGGTCCACAACCCAACGAGGACATGAGATAGGGAAACACACACACTAGATCTGTGTAATCATAATCTTATACCACCCTCGCATATACACAAAATAATAATAGGTGGGTTGTATTCATCCATAGCCTCTGTGCTCAAACTTGGTATATTGGACGAGTGGTATTTCGTGGCGGTCTACGGATGTCTGACGATAAGGCTTCGGAGGACAAAGTACTCTTTGCAGGAGTACTTCGGGGGTTTAGAATGCGAAAGATAAAATTTTTGATTCAGGTCGGACATTCGATACGAATGATGAAAGTTTCGAGAACTTGCCGATCGAGGCATTAGAAACATATGAATTCAGTATGGTGAGGACCACGCCAACTCGTGACGAAAGAAAACAACGGACTCTATACTGAACAAAGTTTTGGTCAAATGAAAGAAACGTCTGATAAATGATGATGTATCCCTGGCATGCTCGATACTGTACTCCTAGTATGTTCAACAATGTACTCTTTGTAACTGATCTCGTGTTTTCTGTTTTCTATTTGAACTGAACACTCCTATGTATCGTATCGCTATGTGTGCATACATACAAATAAAAGTGCTTTATCAACTGAAGGGATACTTTTATTCCATAACCCTTCCTAGTACCACTACCATCGCCCGTCATATACAAGTTATAAATAATTAAGATGAGCCAGGCCGCTGACTGAGTATCTCTGCCTCAAATCCTCAACCAATTAAGGAAAGGGGACCTAAGCGGAGCCACTCACTCTAAGTCTGCAACATCTTAGTTGCGTACAACTCTGATGTATATGGTGAGCCATAATAGCTTCTCTAAAGGATCTTTTAGTTCTATTGAATATTACGACGTATTTCAACATGTGAGTTGTTATAGTTACTTTTAAGTGTCATCCCCAAATTTTAATCTTATATGAATATAAATAAATTTTAAAAGTAATTACTATTTTGAAAACGTACCACTACTCGTCGATGACTCTGGGGTAGATTCTCCTGCGGTGATCATCAGAATGTGTCCATCCGCGCCTGAGTTCCTGATTATCGGGCAGTCCCTCTGATTGTGTCCAATCTCACCATATCCATAGCAGGCTTGATTTTCTTCAGCTCCGAGGACTTGGGAGATCGGTTGAGCCGGTGCCCTATAGTAACGGACTGTGTCTCCCCTTTTGTGGCTGTTCAGACACTGCATTTCCTGACTTACTTTGGTGTGGTGAAAGTTGCACTTTCCACTCTTCGGAAGGTTTCCATCATAACGACTGGCAGGTGCTAAAGCAGTAGGCCTTGTAGCAGCGTACATAGTACTCGCTCATTGCTCTTGCGGGGTGTCTTGTGTTGTTTGCTTCTTCTTCCTCTTGTTCCCCGACTTCTGATTGTAGTCCTCTTCCCTCGATGGCTCGGGAATAGGGACTTTTACACCATGGCAGACTCCATGGTCGATGAGGCACTGAGCCAGGCGTTTAGCGCTATCGAACATGGGTGGGTTAGAAGACAACACATTTCCTTGGGTCGGAGCAGTCAGACCCCAAATGTAGCTTTCTATCTTCTTGCTCTCCGAGGTAACCATCTCGGGGCATAGAGCTGCTAGTTCGATGAACCGGTCCGTGTAGATCACTATGTGTGAGCCAACCATAGTGAGATTCCACAGCTCTTGTTCCAGTTTTTGAATCTTGCCTAACGGGCAGTATTCTTCCCGCATTAACTCTTTTAGGTTTTCCCAACCTATTGAGTTTGCCACTGATAGAGTCAGTGAATTAACATGGCTGTTCCACCATGTTAGGGCCTTGCCAGAGAAGGTGCAGGCAGCAAACTTCACTTTGCTTCCTTTTGGGCATAAACAGATTTCGAAAACCGACTCTATTTTCTCAAACCATTGCATGAGGGCAATGACTCCTTCAGTCCCTTTAAAGGACAATGGTTGGCATCTAGTGAAGTCCTTGTAGGAGAACTCTCCCTGGCGCACAGGGACCTCACCTTGAGTAGAATCAGTAGGCGTTTCACCTCCACCTGTACTGATGGGGTGATATTGAGCCATGGCTGTTGCCACAGCTGCGGCCACTACAGCGTTCAGAGTTGTTGCATCGGTTTATGGAGAAGGTATTGGAGTTATCAGAGTAGTGTGTCTGGGTGATCTGCGAGGAGGCATCATTGCTAAAAGAAAACAAAGATCAGACGGAATAAGTCTAAAGCAACGGACACAAGCCGAAAGCTGAAAAGACAAGGTTATCCTAGTTCTGGATGTATCGGGTCCTGACTTCCACAGGGTTCTAGAAACAATTCATAAATGAGTCTATACCTAATAAACTCTATGAATTTGAAATAACTATCCTCGAATGAATATCTGTTTCCTGAATAACTGTTACCAGCTGCATGCAAGAAAATAATCCTAACACATGTAATGTGAGCAGTGTTTCCACTCGCTCGACCAATTAACATGATTAATATTTATTAGTGTGACGTGTAAGACGTTTTGGTTACCCCAACTGATCCTTCCTTGAAAACTTCTCATGAACTTGTCCTTGTTTCTCCTGGACTCTTATGTTGTATATTATGAGGAAGTGGTTACATGTCGTTAATACTAGAACCCAAAAAATGAAGCTTAATATTTATCATGTCGTTAATTATTTTATAAGATAAATATATAGGTAATGGATCCCAACACATAAGACTCAATACCATAAAGTCCATCAATTCGTTGGTGGTACTTGATGATGCATTTAAACCCCAATACATGCAATTTAAAACCATCTTTCTAGCTAGTGACAATATTCAGCTAGTGACACCAAAGGATAATTCTAACGTAACAAGTGATTTGAAATTGATAGACCAATGACCAGTCAGTTCCACCATCACAAATATCCATTAACATATCACTTATCATCATGACTCTATCCATTTGCAAAACAAGATCAAGAAAATTACTAATTCCCTCCATACATATTGTGAGATAAATAATCAATATATTTAGTTAATACCTATTAGTATTCATAGTGGCCTTATATTTCCTAGGCTATTGCTTAGGTTTAGGAATACACCACTTATCACAAAATTTAACCATGTAAAAGAAAAAAAAGTTAATCCCCATCAATTTTAATATCAACAATAGTACATTGAATCACATCATCCATATTCCTGAAATTCTTTTTGAATAATCTTGTATTTCGTTTAGTTGAGTTCCCTGGGGGTTATATGCAGTCAGGTATGATAGCCTGAGAACTCTTGATATAGGATTTCTTGCATTTTCCTTATTTGGTTGTGACTCTAGAGTGGGGTCATATGTTCGACTGTCTATCTCAGCTCTGATTACATATAGTTATGCATTCATTAGTGATCTAATAGTGGTGCCGTACATAATGTATGAGACCCGGTATGCAGTACTAATTTTTCTCACTATATTAACTATGTCAAAGTGGTGTGCATTCTAGACTAGCTGAGTTTTATTTTTTGATTGTTGTTAAGTGTATTTTGTTGAATTGGTGATAACCTCAGGACTGTTGATAGTTTGTATGGTTGTTGATAACCCATATGGTTGCTATGAGCCATTTGGACTACTGATAGTCCACATGACTGCTGATGGTCTAGGGTTGCTGATAACCCATAGTTTTTTGTTGTTGTTGTTGTGTTGTATGTGATATTCAAGATTGTTGATAATCCTCAAGACTATTGATAGTCCCATGGTTACTAATAACCCATAGATGATTATTATGTTTTGTTGTATGTGATATTTAAGGGTAACTCACTAAGCTTTGACTTACAGTTGTGGATTAAATGTTTTCAATGTACCTTTGGTGATCGTAGGAAGGTGAAGTCGTGTTTGTACACACTTATCAACAACATTGGAGATTCCATATTTATGACATTACTCTAATTTTCAAATAACTGTATTTTGGAACAAATGAGTTTTCTTAACTTCAGTTTTATGAAAATGATGTTTTACCTTGATTAAAAATGAAAATTTTGTTGGTGAAAATGGGACGTTACAATACAAATGTAGAAACCATCAAACATTTCCTTCAAGTATACACATTTATCAAACATGTTTTAAACATAGCCATAAGAAATCATAACTGAATTAAACATTTTGCATCAATGTCTTGGACAATGATTCAAACCATATAGGGTATTTTTCATAAGCATACATGATCTTTACTAATATCAAGGATCCTTTATGGCCGATACATATAATTTTTTTTCTTTTAAATTACCATTTATAAATGTACTTTTCACATCAAATTATCAAAGCTCTAAATTAAATGCATTCATCATCGCCAATCGAACTAGATTGTTTTGTGCTTCACAACAGGCAAGGAAATCCATGATACTTGACCCCTTCCTATTATGAGAATCCTATCCACTATCCTTGCTTTGAATCTCACATATTAAACTCGATAAATTACTTCTTTCCTTTTAAAGACCTATTTCTATCCTACTAGTTTTGCTCCAGTTAATAACGATACAAAATATCATGTTTCATTCTTCTCTAGAGATTGTATTTATTCATTTACTTCCACTAACTACTCTGATGCTTTTTTACTCATAATAGACTATTAGTATGATCTTGAATCATCTAAACAAATATTCTGACTCATTTTATTGATCCTTAACATATATGGGTTGTTCTTGAGACTCTTCCTCCTTAGGACATTTATCAATGAACTATTTTTCATCTTATATCTTAACTTTGTCAAGAGCATCTATTTCGAACTCTAATTTAGGGGTACCACCATAATCCTTTTTCCCCACAAGACTTGCCCTTTTTTCCTTTTAGTCATATATAGTAGATTCATTAAACGTAACATCTTTATTGATAATAGATTTTAGAGTTTTAACTTCTTCTATATGACAAATTCAATAACCTTTCACACTAATTGCATATCTTGTAAATATACATCAAAACTCTCAACTCTCATTTACCATGATTAACATTAGCATATTCAAGGTAACCAACTATACACTGACTAAAATAATCAAAGGATTTACTGAACCAAGCGTCATTATGAGTCTTTCAGTGAATCGTAATTGATGGAGATATATTTACAAGAGAAAAAGTAGTATGTATTCATTGCTTTGGCATATAACTTCTTCGATAGAAAACCATATATATATATATATATATATATATATATATACACATGAAAATATCTTGCACATTTCATTAGTGCTTGGTTCATTCATTATGCAACCTTATTTTTTTGTGTATGTATCTTATAATGCAATGCTACACTATACATTTCTGTGTTTATAGAATCAATATAATGGTGCATTGCAAAACTCTATGTTTTGAGTTTCTTAACTATTTATTTTTTCTATTTTTAAGCATAGTCTTTCACTCTGTAAACCATCCAAACACTTCTTCATTTGTTTTTAGAAAATACAAAAATAACATTCTATAGTAGTCTTCCAATAAAAGTCACAAAATATGAGCATTCCCTATGTGATTCACTATAGAAGGGTCCCATAAATATGAGTGAATATACCTTATTTCTTTGTTTGTATGCTTACCAAAATTGAACTTCACCCTATGTTGATTTCCTCTTATAGGAACTTCATAGTATTTGATCTTCTAAGTTACTTCTCCACTAATAAATCCATATTTACTCACGATTGACATTCACTTCTAGCTCAAGTAACCTAGTTGAAAATGCCGAAACTCTGCTATGGCATCATCTTTCTCTGAAGAATAAGATACAACCATAATTTACCCTTACTAAACTGAATTCTAGGAAATAGACCCAATGTTGCAATTTCCCTTTCATTACCCCAAGTGTTCCTTTTGAGACCTTTAAATAATGGATCAATCCACTTGTATGATTGTGGCTCTGATACCACTTGTTATATATTGAAATAAAGAAAATCACGAACAAAATATATAAGAACCTATGTGGTTTGGTAAAACATATTTGACATACATCCATGAGTAGGAACCATATATATCTTCTTGTATTCAACTAATTCATGTGAAAAATTAGGAATCATAGCCATTAATATTAAGTTTTACTATTTCAAATGATATATTGGGAATCATAATGACCATCAACCTATTCCAACTACTTATCATGTTGATTTTACAATTCAAGTTTTTTAATTTTGTTTCAAGTTGTGTCATAAGTTCATTCTGACCGCTAAATTCCAAGTAACACTCAAACAAAACAAAAACTAAGTTGATAAGTTGTTTATGTTATTTTTTAGTGTTTGACAGCCAAATCCCACTGTTACAACCAATATTTAATGCACCATTAAAGAAGCATCTTTGTTTATCAAGGAGCAACACATTAGAACAATGAATGATAGCCTTGAAACAGAGTGAAGATTTTCTATAGAATATTGTAACTCCTTAGATCCTTCAGAAGCAACAATCAATTCATAACGATATTAATCAAATCATGGAGAGAATGGAGAAGCTTGCTTAAGCCACTCAAAGAGCTCATCGGGATAGATATGGTAATGTTTCCACCAAAAGAATGAATGTTGGAAAGATTATGAAAGTTAGGTGCTCCAAGCTATAACGCCCATGTTTATCGCTAGGAATAGTTATGAATCTGTATGTATGTCGATTGAAGATTCAAATCTTTTATGAATAAATAAAAGTAAATTATTCATATATATATATATATATATATATATATATATATATATATATATATTAGGCCTGCCAATTGGGTTGGGTACGGGTTGGCGGGTTGACGGGTTGAAATTCAGAAACTCAACCCAACCCATATGATATATGGGTTGGCGGGTTGGCGGGTCACGGGTTGACGGGTTGGAAACATCAACCTAACCCAACTCATATAACCCGTATAAATATATGGGTTGGCAGGTTCACGTGTCATTGGGTCGAACCCAACACGTATAACCCATTAAATAAGCAACACATTTTAAGATGAAATTGAAAAATCCAAATAAAATGAAGTCTAAAAGTCATAAACATTAAACATAAATTCATAAACATTAAACATAAAGTCATAAACATCCAAATAAAACTCTAAAAATCGAAACATTCACGAAAAGTGCAATTGTTCAAACATATTGTAGAGTGTAGATTGTTACTTACCATAGAGAGAAAGGAAGGTGGGTCGAAAACGTCAAAGCTGACAAGAGTGAGTGTGAACATCGATGAGCGGATGAGGAGCGGGTGAGGATCGGCCCAATGAGTGATTAAATCGTGAGTTCGTGATGTTGCTTCCTTTGAAGATCGGTCCTTAACTCCTTAATCTTTATCCTTCGTTCGATTGTTCGTGAATGTGGAGACTGGAGCGGGTGAGGAACGATTTTCTTTATTAAGGCACGCAAATACGTAATGGTTGGCTTCACAAGGACTCAACAGTCAACACTCAAGGAGTCAAGGTCAAAGATGGATGACGGGATCATGATACACAAGCCCAACAGTAGCCCACAACACAATGCCACATTGCCCAAACATATGGCTGATGTTATACGAAATTACGAACGAATACCAAACTAAAATTGAAGGATATGATAAATAGAAACTAATAGTATAATATGATCTTAGATTGTTAAAAATTAAAATAAATAGATAATTAAATATATTAGGCGAGTTGGTGGGTTGACCCGCGAACCCAAACAGGTAACCCAACCCAACCCATTTAATAAACGGGTTGGCGGGTTGACAGGTTGGCGGGTCAGAAATCTCAACCCTAACCCGCTTATTTTCATGTCGGGTTACGGGTTGGATCGAGAGTTACCACCCTTAATATATATATATATATATATAAATATATATATATATATATATATATATATATATATGTGTGTGTGTGTGTGTGTGTGTTTATGTGAATTTTATAGATATTAGGTGTATATGGTATCTGTGTGAAATATTACATTGAAACATAATAAATAAGGCTAAATTATATATTAAAAATAAAAAATTATTTAGGATAAATATTCTAAACAAAAGTCATAATAGTTGAAAAACAGAACTCGTGCGCATAAAGAGTGCCTAAATCTGACTTCGTGAGAGGAAGTTATGATTTTCGAAGTTTCAACATAGCAGTATATGGCTCAGAAACTAAAATTTAAATAAATTGATTGTTACAAAAAACAATCTAGATAAGAGTTGATAATCTTGTAAATACCTATCCGTCAATATGAAGAAAGTCGAGAATGGATATCGTATGAGAAAGTTAACCCTTTACTCCCTAGTTCCCAATAACTTTAGCGAGGCCTTGAGGCATCAGAGAGCTAGGGAAAAAGAAGCTCCTGGGTCAGAATTTTATCCATGCAATAATCGATTCTCGCTAGAAAACTCTATAAGTTAGATTACACTTATTTTAGTTTAAGTATAACTTATATTTATAGTCATAGTCGTTATTATGAACCTATAAAAAAGATTTATCAGAAATTCCAAGTCATGATACTAATTGATCTACTTATGTGGGTGGTGTCTAGGGTGGATTTAATGATGTGTTTAAAGTGAGATTTCCAAACAGTATACTTTCTATACCAAACGAATCATATCTATGATATGATCCTACCTAGTTATTACTTATTTCATAGATCTTCATGTAGACATTGGGATTATTAAGGAATCTAGACTATCAATATTATAGTCACAAGAAATATGAAAATAGACTTAGAAACTAAGTATGACTGTTGAGCTGTGTGATACAATGCTTTAGGATAGATGTCTAAATTGCTATAGACTTAAGCGTTAGGAAGCCATAAGAAGAGACCTTAATTTCTAAGATGCCTTAACTTCTATTATGTGCTAAACATAAATAGTAACTAAAATAATATTATTCTAAAATACTCGTGTTCAACGGGTATAGAACGAAATAAAGATCACAAAAGCGATAGATTCATCAATAATGAAGGAGGTCCAACACCTCAGAACACCTGAGAAGTAGCTGCCAAGTTCACCATAGAAGAAGCTCGAGCAATAATGCAAACCCTACAAGAGTTGCAATGAATTGAGTTTACGAATCTCCTAACTCGGGATCTGGTTAATTCTAGAGGCAGAGCGCTAGTGATCAACGAACCAATAGTCGCTGAACGAGTTAATATTAGACTAGTTCCTTCTCATGCAGCAATGGTCCAGGAAGGAAACAGTGAATCTGAGAGTCATCAGGTACCAATAGAATAAGAGGTTCGAAGGAATGATGAACCTAGAGGCTACTAGAAGTATAAGGACTTCACTACTTGAAGCCATCATCCTTTAATGGGAAAGAGGATCCATTTGGAGTCATGGACTAGATTTCAGAAATGGAACTAGCTTTCATTACATGAAGTTGCACTGCTAAGTTACAAACTACCTACACTATAAGATAATTAAAGGGTGAAGCGATCAATTGGTGGAATACGTTGGGGAAAACGATAATCCCTAAAAATCCATTTCAACAGACTTGGGAAGAGTTCTTGCCCTACTTTAAGCACAAATTTTGCTCAGCTAAAGACATGTTGGAGTTGGAGAATCAACTCCTAACATTGAAAAATGGAAGCATTCTAGATGAAGAGTAGACCAATGCTTTCACAGACAAAATGGAGTCTGTATTGTGTGTGGTCCTGATGTGTGTAAAACACACTAGTTTTAATCCTAACAAACTCAAATTTAAACAAACACACACAGGTAGTGTACCTATCGATAGTAGTTTAGTTTAACCAAGTAGGGTATCAAACACAGGGAACGGTAACAGCTAAAATTAATACTAATATTATCTAAAAAACAATTAATAAAAGAGGGGGGTTTTCTCTAGTTTTGCAAGACTAGAAACTTAATCAATCAATTAACTTTCAAACAAAGACAATTAACAACTAAGAAGAACAAGAAAGGAAAACTAGATTCAATGATAAAAGAGACTTTTGTTCAGATTCGATTCACTTATTCCTATCGTTGATTTCGTGGCAAGTGCAATGGATCAATATGTCAATGATTACCAATTCCTAATGTGATTGGGTTCATGTTCATTATTACCAATCCTTTAGTAGACAAGTTAATTCAAACAATGGCCAGTTGACTAAACTAACAAGTTTCCTAGTGTTCAGTTCGTATCAAGCAAGAATTATAACAATAGTTAATCAGATTTGTTCAATTCAATCAACTCATGTATGGGTGTTCATCACACATGCTCACATATTGATTTACATATTTTATAGTTAACCCTAGTTTCATATTCACTATTCCTAGGCATACAATCCTATATTCATAAAACTATATGAATCAAGTAATCAAGAAGATATTCATGCAACTCAATCACTTATTTGTTAACTAAAACAATTATCATCAATACATAAGGATATTTAATAAGCTTAACAAGATGAATAACCAAATTAATATCAATTCAACCACTCAATCAAACCATGTTCATAAGATTATCTCATCCAAACAGAAGTAA